>NC_137784.1:134378961-134978961 GCF_963455305.1 Plecotus auritus
TCTTTCTCTCTCTCTCCCTTCCTCTCTGAAAACAATAAAAGCATATATTTTTAAAAGAGATCCAAAAAGACTGGCATATAGTAAGTGCTTCATAAATGTTAGCTATTGTTACTATGTTACTAATACTACTGTTATTATATTATGTAAAAGAGTAGGAAACCAAAGAGTAAAAAATGAAATGAAATTTTCAAGTATAATAAAGACATATGAGGAGGAGCTTAATCTTAATTGAGACTTGAATTGGTCCTTGATGCCAAGGACCAGAAGGGGAAAGGTATGGGCAAAGGCAACAAAAAGTGAACATATCATAGACAGGCAATAATACCCACACCATTTTTGTAGATGTAAAGAGGCCTTGACAGATACACTCAATTAAGAACATGGACACTGGAGTCCTACTGCTTGAGTTTGTATGCCACCTGAGACACTTATTAGTTTAATGTTGGGAAAGTTATTTACCAGTTTCTTCATTGGCAAAATAAGGATAATATTTGCACCCACTTTATTGGCTAAGAACAATGCCTGGCACGCAGTAAGTCCTATGCAGTGCTAGGTATTCTTATCATTAATCAGAGAAAATAACTCATTTATAGATAGCTTTGAGTTCCAGGATAAGGGTTTTGGATTTGATCTTTAGGCAAAGTGGAGTCACTGACAATTTTAAACAGGGAGGAAGGTGATATAATAACAACTGATCTGGTAATAGAATGTAGGATATTTTTTGGAAGTTGAGGCAGGGTGTAGGGCAGATGTGGATGGATCAGAGCTAGAGATGGACAGATGAATTCAGAGGTTCAGAGCAATTAGTGCAGAGTGAAGAACAGAAATGGCAGTGGTAGTACTAGTATGTATATGCAAGAGACATCATAAAGGAATAATTTCTAAGTTAGTGAGGAATATACATGAGGTCATTAAGGTGACTCTAAAGTTTCTAAATCTCCAGGTTGAAGACTGGGAAAAGTGTGATATTATTGCCAGGGAAAAATCATAAAAATATGGCCTGTTTTGGCTGGAAAAATGAAACAAAGATTATTAAAATAACTTAGATTTTACAAAACACTTTCACATACTATTACCTGAGTGTGGTTTGGAAAAAGATGAATTTAAGGTACTGCTGATGCACTCCACAAGCAGTTGCCAATAGTGAACTGGAGCTTATGAGAGAGGCTAGGATTTTGTAATCATATATGTAAATGTAATAGTTGGAAAAGCTTAAAAGGATGATTTCTCTGAGGGAGAGATTAGATAGGAAAAAAACCCACAGTTTTAAGGCTTGCACAGTCACAGTTTAGGATGGTTTGAGAAGCAAGAGAAGCCAGTGGTAAAGATGCAATTGGAATCGACTGGGAGGTAATACGATGCTCAGCAAAGTGTAATATGGACAACTAGAGACCCAATGCATGAAATTTGTGCACTTGGAATGGGGGGTCCCTTAGCCCAGCCTGGGCCCTCTCACAGTCTGGGAACCCTTGGGGAATGTCCAACTGATGGCGCGGAGTGATTGGGGCCGGCGCCAGCAGCGGGTGTGAGCAGCAACTGCTGCCCTAATCACCCCTCAGGAGCAGGAGGAGATGAAGAAGCCCTCAGAGGTGATTGAGGCCGGCAGCCGCCACTCATACCCACTGATGGCACCAAGCAATTGAGACCAGCGCTGGGCACTGGCAGTGGGTGCGAGTGGTGGCTCCAGCGCTGGCAGCGGATATAAACGGGGCTGTCGCTGGCAGCGGGTGTGAGAGGCGGCTGCCGGCCCCAATCGCCCCTCAGGAGCAGGGGGAGGTGGAGAAGCCCTGAGGGGCAATCGGGGCCAGCAGCTGCTGCTTGTACCCACTGACAGTGCTGAGCGATCGGGGCTGGCACTGGGTACTGGCAGTGGGTGTGAGCGGTGGCTCCAGTGCTGGCAGCAGGTGTGAGCAGGGCTGGTGCCAGTAGCAGGTGTGAGCGTTGGGCAGGACGGGCGCAGCGTGCGGGAGCAAAGAATTTTCAGTAACCATAAGAGGCTTGCCCTTATAACAGCAACCGGCACCCCACCTTGGTCTGGCGCCCCCCCGCTCACCTGCTCCACCATCCAACTGCGGCTGACACCCACCATGTTCTGTGCTCTGCCACCTGCTGCTGGCGCCAGCCATGTTCTGCACCTGCCCCCTGGTGGTCAGCGCACATCATAGCAACCAGTTGTTCGGTTGTTCAGTTATTCTGCTGTTTGGTCTATTTGCATATTAGGCTTTTATTATATAGGATTGTCCTATATAATAAAAGCCTAATATGCAAATTGTCCCCTTGGGCAGTGGTTTGACCAAGAGTTTGACTGGGAGACTGGGAGTTCGGCTACTCGCTATGACGTGTACTAACCACCAGAGGGTGGTGCAGAAATGGCGGGTGTTGGCGATGCGCTGCGACCTCTCACTGGCTACCTGGGGGCGAGGGTGATGGGAATGGAGGTGTGGTGAGAATGCAGGGTGTCCGCTGAGCTCACTTTCACCTCCCCTGCTACCCTCCCCCAGGACACCAGGGCTCGAGTGCCAAGGAAGCCCCCTGCGCTCAGGTTCTGGAAGCCTGTGAGGAGCCCACCCCACACCCGCATATCCTCTTCTGGGTGAGCCGGACTGCAGCTGCTGGGACACAGGGGCCAGTTGGGCTCCCTGTGGGTTTGTGCAAGAGCCAGTCTGTGAGGTTGGCCGGGAGAGAGTGCACTGCCCGCCCGGCTTCCGTGTGGCACCACTGGGTGGCTCAGAGGCCCATACTGTGCCTCAGTCCGCAGTACCTGGCCGTGCTTACGGCATCTCTGTGTGGGGATTTGGGTGCTGTGACTCAAGCAGAGGGGGGCATGTAGGGGCCCGGGGGCCCAGGTGCTGCCCAGGGCCCAGAGATCAGCTGGGGCCTGTCCTTCCACACCAGACGCTCACGCTTCGGTCATCGGCCAGGCCTAGGGACTGCACCCATGCACGAATTTCATGCTCTGGGCCTCTAGTATAGAAATAAAGGAGAATGGGGAGCAAAGAAAGGTGATGAGCACACCATGTTTTTTGTTGGAAACAGTGGTTCTAGTAAAATGGTAGGGGCAGAAGTTGTGATATAAAAGGTGAGGAATGAGTGGACATTTGAGAAGGTACTAAGTTATGGTCTTACAATAGTTGCCTATATTCTTTATTTTATAATTAATTTTCTCATACTGCAACAAGGTATCACTATATACCCAGTAGAGTGGCAAAATTTAGAAATCTGGATAATGCCAAGTCATGGTGGGAATGTGAGGATTAAGTAGGAATGCAGACAAGGGACATTTTAGAGAGCAATATGTCGCTGAGTAGTCAAATTAAGTATATGCATACAGTGTGACTCGGAAATACTACTGCTGGCTATATGGTCTAAATGTGTTCTCTCACAGGTTCATAGGAAACATGCACAGGAGTATAAATTGGAGCAGGGAGTTAGAGGCAATCTGGATGTCTGTCACTGAGAGAGTAGATAGTAAAACATAGTGGTGCATACCATGGAGTATCATGTCACAGTTAGAAGCAGGAGATTAGGTATACATATAGCAACATCAAGGAATTTGAGCAATATAGTGCTGAGAGTGAAAAGTGTATAAATATGTATAAATGAAGACTGAAATGTATGATGCAATAACATCAAGAATATATATGCACAGAAAGATATACACTAAACCTCAGAATGGCAGCCTATGGTGAGACCAGGGACAGGAATGGGAATGGACTGAGAGTAAAATAGAATAACCAAAACAAATAAACACCACAAGAAAGTCCCTGCATGGACTGTGATAACATGCCATGAATTGAGGATTGTGATCATTTGATACACTCAACATTCAGAAGGACATTAAAAATATAATTGCAAGGCTAAATTATGTGCGATTTTTCTATTCTGTCATTCTGAAGTTAAAAATAGTTAATTTGCAAAAGATTATGGTTTGCTTGATTTTCTTGGTATATAGTGTGTATGAATGCAGAAAATTAATGTTTATAAACAGAATCCCCATACTGTAAACTTTTACTTAGAACCAATATCTTTTGCTTTCTGCAGATCAATATGGCCATGACAGAGAAATCAAGTTGTACCAAATCAAGCAAGGATTGCAGTCATTTTCCCGAGATTGTTGAACTCAATGTGGGTGGTCAGGTGTACATCACTCGCTATCCTACTTTGGTCAGTGTTCCTGGCTCCCTGCTCTGGGAAATGTTCAGTGAAAAGAATCCTTGCTCCCTAATCCAGGACAACAAAGGGAGGTTTTTTGTAGACCGGGATGGTTTCCTCTTTCGCTATGTGCTAGACTACATGAGAGACCGGAAACTAGTGCTTCCTGACCACTTTCCAGAGTGTGGTCGGCTCCAGAGAGAAGCAGAATACTTCAAGCTACCAGAGTTAGTGAAGATGTTGGCTCCTAAAATCAACATGATCAACTCAATTGGCAATGATTTATGCCAAAGTGATCTAGAAGAGCTTTCCACCAACATTGACATCGCATGTAACCTCTCTTCAAATAATAACATCCAAGTTAGTGGCCCTGATAACCCCCCAGCTCTGACCGCAAATACTGGTTCTGACCTCAAGAAGGCAGGTTTCATCACTATTGGCTATCGAGGCTCCTATACTCTGGGTCGGGATAGCCAAACAGATGCCAAATTCCGCCGCGTGGCCCGAATCATGGTGTGTGGTAAGATCTCATTGGCCAAAGAGGTATTTGGAGATACTCTAAATGAGAGCAGAGACCCTGACCGTCCTCCTGAGCGGTACACTTCTCGATATTACCTCAAATTTAACTTTCTGGAACAAGCCTTTGACAAACTATCTGATGCTGGCTTTCACATGGTAGCATGCAATTCCACTGGCACTTGCACTATCACCCATGATCACACAGATGACAAGATCTGGACCTCTTACACTGAATATGTTTTCTGCCGGGAGTGACACTTAAAAGAAATCACCCAGAAAATACAAACCAAACAGCCAACTCTCTCTCTCTCTCTCCCTTCGCTATTCCTGTGCCAACTATCTCTTTTAGAAATAAACAGATTAATTTTGGATCTATAAGTCTTGGACAATGCCATTCTCTTCACCATAATCATTTGAACTTATTTTGGTAACTTCCTTCTTACACATTCCATCCTATCTGGCTTCCAACCAGCCTTGGATTGTGGAGTTGGATGTCATTTCATGGAAAGTATTCAATGCATAGGCATATGTGCATGTGCATCACTATAAATAGTAGATATGTATTTCTTGAGTGAGTGTAGTTAGATAAACCCACAAGATTTAGTTAGTTAGCTGAGAAATGCTAAGCCATGGTTTCCAAACTAGTTCTCAGCACCACATCTTGGAATTGCTTATATATCTTGCTGTTTGTACTCTCCTAAAGAAAGCTCCATGTATACTTATTCTGAAATCGAGACTCCTTCAGTAAATGTGAATATGCTTTGTAAACTGTTATTGCTATTCTTTTTGTCCAGATGGAATGGAAGAAACTGGCAGGCATCTTCCAGGAGGTTCATAGAAAGGCCATTCAATTCTATGATTATTAATTATTCTTATTAGAAGATGGATGCAAAGACAGCAGCCAACATAAGTAATTAATGACAAGAACAAGAGGCTTAGCACTTGAATTGCCTTTACTTGGAAAGGAGAGTGAGGGTGAGCATCATGACTATTACACAGGCATAAGTAGGTATGCCCCTTTATTTTTTAATTATTTATTTATTTTTATTTTTTATTGTCTAAAGTTTTACATATGTCTCCTTTTTCCCCAATTGACCCCCGCCCCCAGCCATTCCCACCCTGGGCAAGCCCCCACCGCCCCAGTGTCTGTGTCCATTGGTTATGCTATTATGCACGTATGCAAGTCCTTTGATTGCTCTCTAACCTCCCCTCCCCTACCATTTGTCTCTAGATCAATCTATTCTTGTTCATCAAATTATGTTGATCATTATATCCCACATATGAGTGAGATCATGTGATATTTATCTTTCTCCTACTGGCTTATTTCAATGATGCTCTCCAATTCCATCCATGCTGTTGCAAATGGTAAAAGACTGCATCAAAATATCATTTTATTTATTAGAATTGAAACACAAAAGCATGTAGCTAAGAGAAGGTTAAGCAAAGAATTGCTTTCTACAAATATATATATGTAGTAGTTTGTTTTTCACTAAGTCAAATATTTGGATGTATGTCAACTGTTAACTTTTGGTGGAGTGTGTGTGTGTGTGTGTGTGTGTGTGTGTGTGTGTGTGTGTGTGTGTGTCTGGGGTGGGAGTGGGAGAAGAAATAGGAGGAAGATGAACAAAAGGTGAACTTTTGAAAAAGGAAATAAAAATTTATCTTCTGGAATCCCTACTAATGACCTTTATTACACAGGTTGAAAGAAAAACCCTCATATGAAAACACCTTAGTTTGATACAAATTACTGAATTGCTGGAGAATATGAGAAGTCAAGAAAAAGAAACTGAGGGCTCATTTTCAAAAACCTTTATCTCCTCTGAATAGCTTTATAGCAAGTCAATGATCAAATGGCCTTCTGTTTTTTTTATTTCTTCCTTGATGCCTTATATTTGCTCCATGTCTCTATTATACTTATTATCTTTTGATTTATTTTCTAGTCGGGACTCTGGGTTACAAGGAACTAAAACCCATTCAATGTGTCTTGAGAAAAATAAAAAGTACATGTGTCAGGGGTGTGAATGGGTGGACATTCTATAAATGCACCTGTCCTGTTGAGTGCAAGGACAAAAAATGAAGTCCAATCAAATTTCAAATGATCTGGGGAGACATCAGGAACTGACGTTCTATCTTGTTTGTCAGAGGCCATTTGATTTCTCCTTTGGTCATCTGAGTCTGTCAGTTGTATATTTTTCTCTCTACACCTTGGGATCACCTTCTTTTTCTCAGCTTGTACCTGCCATAAAACAGACATGTCAGCCCTTCCATGAGCATGAATTTTTAGCCATTCTCTCATAGTTAACTTCTTTAGTGACACCCTAATTCAAAAAATCCCAATCAGCTGTTGCTTAAGAGAGAGTCTGAATGGGCGGAAGGCACTGTGAGTGTCGGCAACCAAACAAAGGACTGTTATCAACATTTCTAGATGGATTACTCCCTGTGCCTGACGCATAGTAAACAATAAGTGTATAACATGTGAAATACTCTTTGATGAGTATTTCCAAAGGTCTCAGGGTCCGGATTGCCTATTCATGGAAGTAATGATTTTATAATGTGGTCAGGGGTCATCTTTCATGATCTTCCAATCTAGCTTTGCTAATACCCTTCTGATAAGTTACTGCCCTAGAGGGGCAACACTTTAGATGCTATAGAGAGGTGTTTCCCAAACTCAGTCATTTGTGTACCATTCTTAGGGTTTTTACAATTCCTATATCCCTCATGCACTGTTAATCCAATCTTTTAAAAAGTGAGCTAATAAGTCCAGTTTCAGTTTTATTTAAATACATTCAGTAGCTCTATCCCCTCTGACATATTTCTGGTATGCTCCAGGCCTCAGTGGTTTTGTTGTGCAGTAGAGAGGAGGCTATCTTTTGTCCTGTTATACTGGTATGTATACCACAGTTAGGCCATAAGGATAGGAAGATTTGCAATGGCGACCTAGTGCTTCATGCCTTGGGCTTGGCCTCCTAGAAATGTACTTAGAGAAGATTTGTAATCCAATTTAGAACCAGGACTACTGCTCTACTCACTTTTATCCTGTCATCAATGTACTGTCCTCTTGGGTTCAAATTAATTCCAAAACACTGTATCATTTGTTCTTCAAATTATAATTGTATTAGCCCAATCAGATTACTCTCCTATCACCTAGCCATAAAGTAATGGGGGAACAAGAGGGAATAAATTGTAATAATCTCTCAGATTGTGTAGTTCATTAAGAAGTTAGAACATAGGATGGTTCACAGGCTAAATAAGGGGATATCTCACTGGGTAGGCAAATGATTACATATTTGTTTTCATTTGAGAGTCACTAGTGTGGTTGGTGTTTATAAATAATTGCTCAAACTATAGCTAGTATTATAAATGACTTTCTACCAAGGCTCTTGTGTTGGAGGCACTAGAAACTGAGTCTGGTTGATAGCTACAGAAAAGAAATGATCCTTCCAGAAATTCTGTTAACTAGTTAAATTTCAGAACCACCACGTGCCCATCCTGCTGGAATGAGGGATAACATTGCCAATAATCACTAGGTCAAACAGATTTGCCTGAGCCGAGCATTTCCAAGCTTTCCATGTCTAATGCCCTCCCTCTCACCAAAGTGGTTCAGAATGATGCACACACAACTGTTCTCCTCTCCTCGCTTGGAACAAAAGCCTTGACCAGCATGTCCTGGACACTATTGAACAAGGAGGATTCCCCCAAAGAGCTACTGCTGAGCCCGTTGTTAGCACATTGGAAGGCACCAAGATGACTGTGACTAATCTGCACCTTAGAGTCACCGAGGAAGATACTGTTGAGATTTCTGTGTATGTGGAGCCCTGAAGCGGCTCGGCTGGTCCATCCTGGGGCAGCAGAAATGGTCTTTGTTAAGAAGGATGATGGAACTGGAGAGCATTATGCTAAGCGAAATAAGCCAGTCAGAGAAAGATAAATATCATATGATCTCACTCATTTATGGAATATAATGAACAACATAAACTGATGAACAAAAATAGATCCAGAGATAGGGAAGCATCGACCAGACAGTCAAACCTCAGAGGGAAGATAGGGGAGGGCAGGAGTAAGGGGGAGAGATCAACCAAAGGACTTGTATGCATGTATATAAGCCTAACCAATGGACACAGACAACAGGGGGGTGAGGGGATGAGTCGGGGGATGGGAAGGCAAGGGAGGGATAAGGACACATATGTAATACCTTAATCAATAAAAAATAAATAAAAAGAAGAAGAAGAAGGATGATGCCATCACTGCATATAAGAAATATAACAGCCCTAGTTGGTTTGGTTCAGTGGATAGAGCGTCAGCCTGTGGACTGAAGGGTCCCGGGTTCAATTCTAGGTCAAGGGCACATATCTTGGTTGCAAGCTCGATCCTTGGCCTTTGTTGGGGTGCGTGTGGGAGGCAGCCAATCAATGTGTCTCTCTCACATCGATGTTTCTCCCTTCCACTCTCTCTAAAAATCAATGGAAAAATATCCTGGGTTTGAGGATTAACAAAACAAAACAAAACAAAACAAAACAAAACAAAACAAAACAAAACAAAACAAAAAAAGGAAAGAAATATAACAACCGGTGTCTGGACGGGAAACCAATAAGTGCAACCTTCACACGAATGGGAACCTTATCACCTCAGTGCAGCCCATCCTGCTACGGTTGCGTGACAGCCACTCAGTGATAAAGGAGAGTGAGCTGCTTCCCAGGGTGAACTCTGCTGCCTCGTCCAACTGTCCTGCTGAAGTGGATCCTGACATTGTGCTGAAGGTGTTCTGCAAGTCCTCTGAGGCTTCTGTGACCACACAGCCTACAAAATTCAAAATCAAACTTTGAGATGGGGAGTGAGGCAGCCAGAAGCAGGGGAAGAGGATGTGGCTCTGTTTCTTAAAGGAAAGCTTGTGACCAATGGGCCGTGGGGTTAGAGGCTCCCAAGTGGGAGGTAGTAATATTCTTCACTGGATGGACCTGCCTTTCTGTGTTGTGTTCTACCCTGTGCTTATACATTTCCCATAGTGTGTTTCCTCTCCCTCCACGTCCTCACCAAGATAGGTTTGTTTTTCTCAGAGTGTCTCTCTCCCTAATCTCAGCCCCAAACTGATTTCTTTTTTGGAAATGGTACCCATTCTCTGCATGGCTTTCTTGTGGTTCCATGAAAGGGCAGGGGCTGTTGGAAAGACACTGCTTTCTCTAGGAGTGAGGGGTTGCCTTCCCTTTAAAAGAGTCTTTAGGCAGGGAATGGGAG
Source organism: Plecotus auritus (assembly GCF_963455305.1). Classification (NCBI taxonomy): domain Eukaryota; kingdom Metazoa; phylum Chordata; class Mammalia; order Chiroptera; family Vespertilionidae; genus Plecotus; species Plecotus auritus. The sequence continues at coordinate 134,388,865 of NC_137784.1, forward strand.
TCAGGTCAGCTCCACAGCTGTGCCACTCACCTGCCTGATCAATGGAGATGGCCTGGGTGGGAATCAGGTCACAGGCCTCTGATCTTCTCCCAATTGGCTCCAAACCAATCTGGTCTGCAGACGGCCCTGTGGCAAGTGCAGGGTGAAGCTGCTGTTCTGCTAGGAAGGGTGCACCCCAGCTCTTGATTTGGAGGGCTCGTGTTGTCTCAGGCAAACCAGAGTAAATCCTGAGAAGTTACATTTCCCTTTTCCCTTGCGTTATGCCAAGCCCTCCACCCCAGCTCTATTGGGTTCTGGTTATCACTGCTGGGAAAGCTTGTGTTGTTGGCCTTCCACACCAGCCCAGCACTCGTCACACCCTGGTTTTTGGTGTCAATGCCAGCTCTCCACTAGTTCTGTGACACTGCACGTTTGGAGGATTATTGAAAGGGGAGATGTTGGCTTGCTCTTGGCTCTTCCTTTCTGGGCTCAGATGTCTACAGGACAATAGTGAGGGATGCTAAAAGGCATATTTCCAGCTGCCACCAAGGTGCACAGTCTCCACTATTGTAAGTGACCCATCTGTCCATGACAGGAGGGGTGTTTTCCTGACTTGGCAGTGGAGATAGGGAAATGGTGGGTGGTGGGGAGGGAGTTGAGAGACCAAAGCAGCCCTTCCAAGTAAGTGGTGGGTTATTCCCTTAGCATGGTTCCAGGGAGTTGGGGAAAAACTGTAGAACCCAGGAGCAGCCCCTGAATATCAAGACAGCGTTGCTCCAGAATCATTCTCAGTCTCCCACCAGTTTGTTGGAACTGTAAAGAGAGTCAAGGCTGGAAGATCTGGAAAGAATTGGGAAGCAAGATTCTGGGAGCTCTACAGAACTATTTGTAAATGATATGAAAGGCACAAGCTTAGAAAGTAAAGGGGGACGGAGATACTAAGAGCCTCTCATGACATGCTTGGGGCCAGCCAGTGAAGAAAAACCTGGAAACTCATGTTTCCATAGAGTTAAATGTGGCAAGCAGGAAGGACCCAGGGTTTGAACCCAGCTCAGTGCTCCAGCTCTGAGGTTGCCCAGGCCCAGGGAGTCAAGAAATGGTGCTCCACTTTCCAGTACTTTAAAGAATGCAATTTTTGAACGGATGCAAACAATTCTCCTCAGTAGCTGGGAGACATTTCTTCTACACTTTCCCCTTCTTGGCCCAAGAGAGCACCAAAGACAGTAGGACCTGATTTCTCAGGTCATGAGCACAGTCTGGCCACTGCTCGGATTCTGCTTCAAGCAGAGATGGTAAATATCCTGGATGTGTGGCTTTAACCTCTTTTCTCAGGCTGCTCTAGTTACCAGAGTTTCATTGAGCCAGTTGCAGCTGCCTGGACATGTGGACCTGGTCATCTGGATAGCCACATGGTACATTGTGGGGTGGAGCCTGTTTGCCTCCCCTGCTCTATAGGATGTCATTGCAGGAAACAGGGAAGAGAAGATGATGGGCCAATCCTTGGGCCCCTCTTCACCTCCCATGCCCCCACATTCTGCATCTGTATTTCTTTCTTTCAAAAGGAGAGGAAGCAGTATTAATGGATGGAAGAGACTGTCACTTATCCATTTCTGAGTAAACGTTTGTTATCTAAAAAAAAATAAAGAAGACATTTGATTACCAGTTGCTGAAAAGGATAAAGGGAATTCATGACTCTAATTGCTTAGGCATAGAAGAGCCTATCATGGCCATCCCAATTTTTAATAGACTTTGTTTTTCAGAGCAGTTTTAGGTTCATAGCAAAATTGAGTGGAAAGTCTAGGTCAGTGGTTCTCAACCTTTCTAATGCCACGACCCTTTAATACAGTTCCTCATGTTGTGGTGACCCCCAACCATAAAATTATTTTCGTTGCTACTTCATAACTGTAATTTTGTGAGGTCGCGACCCACAGGTTGAGAACCGCTAGCAGGGTCACCTAAGACCATCGGAAAACACAGATATTTACATTACAATTCATAACAGTAGCAAAATTACAGTTATGAAGTAGCAACGAAAATAATTTTATGGTTGGCGGTCACCACAATATGAGGAACTGTATTAAAGGGCTGCAGCATTAGAAAGGTTGAGAATCACTGGTCTAGAGTGTTACCCTATGTCCCCCCCTTTCACACAACCTCCCCCACCTTCAACAGCCCATACCAGAGCAGTATACTAGTATTTGTTACAAGTAATGAACTAATACTCATTATTATCACCCAAAGTTCATAGTTTACATTAGAGTTCACTTTTGTTATTGTATATTTTATGAGTTTGGACAAATGTATAATGGCATGTATCTACCATTAGTATCATATACAATAGCTTCACTGCCTTAAATTTTCCCTGTGCTCCACCTATTCATCCTTCCCTCTCCCCAAATTCTTACCAACTCTACATCTTTTTTAAAAAATAATATTTTTATTGATTTCAGAAAGAGAAAAAGGGATAGAAACACCAATGATGAGAGAGAACCATTGATCAGCTGCCTCCTCACACCCCCTACTGGGGATCGTGCCCCAAACCAGGCATGTGCTTTTGACTGGAATCAAACCTGACCTCATGGTTCATAGTTCAACACAACCACTGAGCCACACCGGCTGGGCAGCAACTACCCATCTTTTTACTGTTTTCATAGTTTTGCCTTTTCCATAATGTCATAGAGTTGAAATAATCTAGCATGTAGCCTTTTCAGATTGGCTTTGTTCGTTCAGTAATGTTCATTTAAGGTTCCCTTGGATGCTTCATAGCTCATTTCTTTTTAACTTTAACAATGTTGAAAAATGATATTTAATAATGACATGATTCCCACAATCCAAATTTTCAGTCCTCCTCTCCCCACATCCCTAGTCATACATGTTAATTTGTTTGCAGAACATCTCCTTGAAGTACTAGTATATCAAACTCAACATGTCCAAAAACAAACACAAACCTTGTACTTCCACCTTTTTTCCCACCATCAAGTCAGCATTTTCCCTTTAAACTTGCTTTCTGTTATTGACTTAATTCTCCCAAAGTTTTCTTCAGTTTTGTTTCTTCTTTTTCCATCTGTATCTAATAAATTAACACTCTTTGCTGATTCTGCCTGTGCAATTTCTCTCTTCTTTGTTCTTTTCTTTACATCATCACTGCCAATATTTCTAGTCCTGAGACTGACATGGACAGTTACAACAGCACTGTTTTGGTTTCTTTGCTTCCTATCTCCGCTCCCTCTAATATACCCTCCAGCCTGCTCTGAAAATAATCTTCTTAAAGACCCACTTTTAAATGATAAAATAATCCAATATCTTCCTCTAGTGAATACATTACAACTAACTTGAGAAACCAAGATGGCGGCATAGGTAAACACTTAAACTGCTGCCTTGCACAGCAATTTCAAAACTACAACTAAAAGACAAAACATATATCATCCAGAACCACAAGAAGGCTGGCTGAGTGGAAATTCTACAACTAGAAGGAAAGAGAAAAGCACACTGAGACTCAAAGGAGCTGTGGAAGGCAGAGGTATGGAGGTGCATGCGCATGCGGAGAGGGCTAGCAACTGAGTATGCAGCTGGCTTTCTCAATCGGGAGGGAGACAAAAGCTCCTGACCTCTCTGAACTCCAGTTCCGGGCGAGACTCTGGGGACCCAGACTCACATGGGGAGAAACTGGACTGTCTGGCAGTGGGCGAAACTCAAGGGGGCTTTCTCTCAGAGGTGCTTGCAGCGATTACCGCAGGACACTGAGACACAGGGGACTCTTAGGGCAGGGCTGACGGGAAGCCATAGCTGTTTGCTCTGCCCAAAGATCCCACCCCATGAAGCCATTGCTGGTTGCTCTGTCCTGAGACTCCACCCCATCCAAGCTGAGCTGAGAGGCTCTTGCAAGTCTTGTCTCATAAGGAGACAAGTTCTCCCATTGTAGACACAGCTGATCCTCACAATCAAGGCTTAACTACAACAAGACTGTGCCCACAGCCCACAAAGGAGTGTCCACCTCAGGTAACTAGAGAGGCTGAGCCAGTGGGCCATACAGGACACCTAGCACACAAAGCCACTCTATGAACTCAGGGAAGCAGCCAAAATGTGGAGACAAAGAAACAGGTCACAAATGAAAGAAATGGAGGAAAGCAAATGACTGGATATAGAGTTCAAAACCTCGGTTATAAGGTTTTTCAAGAATTTTCTAGAAAAGGCCAATAAATTTAGCAAGACCCTCAAGGATATGAAAAAGGACCAACTAGAAATTAAGCATACACTGACTGAAATAAAAAATAATATACAGAGATCCAACAGCAGACTAGAGGATCGCAAAAATCAAGTCAAAGATTTGAATAACAAAGAAGCAAAAAACACCCATCCGGAAAAGCAAAAAGAAAAAAGAATCCAAAAATATGAAGATAGTGTAAGGAGCCTCTGGGACAACTTCAAGCATACCAACATCAGAATTATGGGGGTGCCAGAAGAAGAGAGAGAGCAAGATACTGAAAACCTATTTGAAGAAATAATGACTGAAAACTTCCCCCACCTGGTGAAAGAAATAGACTTACAAGTCCAGGAAGCCCACAGAACCCCAAACAAAAGGAATCCAAAGAGGACCACACCAAGACACATCATAATTAAAATGCCAAGAGCAAAAGACAAAGAGAGAATATTAAAAGCAGCAAGAGAAAAACAGTTACCTACAAGGGAGCACCCATACGACCGTCAGCTGATTTCTCAACAGAAACTATGCAGGCCAGACGGGAGTGGCAAGAAATATTCGAAGTGATGAATAGCAAGAACCTACAACCAAGATTACTCTACCCAGCAAAGCTATCATTCAGAATTGAAGGTCAGATAAAGAGCTCCACAGACAAGAAAAAGCTAAAGAAGTTCATCACCACCAAACCAGTATTATGTGAAACTAGAGGCCTGGTGCATGAAATTTGTGCACTCGGAGTGGTGGGGGGGGGGGGCCCTCAGCCCGGACTGTACCCTCTCGCAGTCCGGGAGCCATCAGTTGGACATCCTTAGCGTTGCCACGGAGGCGGGAGAGGCTCCCACCACCACTGCTGCGCTAGCCAGCCATGAGCCCGGCTTCTGGCTGAGTGGCACTCCCTCTGTGGGAGAACACTGACCACCAGGGGACAGCTCCTGCATCGAGCATCTGCCCCCTGGTGGTCAGTGTGTGTTATAGCAACCAGTCGTTCTGCTGTTCAGTCTCTTTGCATATTAGCCTTTTATTATATAGGATGCTGAAAGGTATTCTTTAAGAAGAGGAAGAAGAAAAAGGTAAAGATAAAAATTATGAACAACAAATACATATCTATCAACAAGTGAATCTAAAAATCAAGTGAATTAAAAACCTGAGGGACAGAATAATCTGGTGAATATAATAGGATCAGGGGCATAGAAAGGGAGTGGACTGACAATTCTCGGGTGGAAAGGGGTGTGGGGGTGCGGGAAGAGACTGGACAAAAATCGTACACTTATGGATGAGGACAGTGAGGGTGGAGGGGAGCTATGGGGGGAAAAAAGAGGAACAATTGTAATAATCTGAACAATAAAGATTTATTTTAAAAAATTACAATTAACTTATCTCATCCTTTGTAACTCTTGTTATACAGAAGGCAATGTCCTTCAGATTGGGGAAAGATCAGTATGTAGTAAATTGCAACTAGCAGGGTTTACAATTTAAATCTTTATTGATTACAATTAATAACACAGGTTCATTCAGATATATTCATTTTGACTACATGTACTAACAGTCAAATATATTTGAAGTGATGAAGTAGAGCACTTGTCAGCAGCTTTAAGTTTACTGTGGAGACTTAGAAAAGTCCTGTCCTTCACCTATTATTTTCTACAATCTAGTTTCAGTTGTATGATGATTTTTGCCTCCAGTTGCTGAAAAGGATAATCTATCTAAGTATCAACATATATCTAAGTATCAGTAATCTAGTTTTGGTCTTGTAATTTTCAAAATGACCATTGAAGGTACTGCGGATTGGCTTGCTTAATATCCATTCTGATTTCCTCTATTATGCAGAGGCTAGAAAGTTAATATTAACAATATTAATAATAACATTATATTCTCTAGATGCCTTTTACAAATCTGTGAGACTGATTCAGAAATGAGTCATATCAGGAAAGGGGCAAGATGTGAGGTATTCATTTTACTAATGCAAACTATGATGGTAATGATACAGTTTTAGAACTTGCAGTCATAATGATAGCTTCAAAATTTGAGATGAAATATACTAAATTGTTACATTGACGCAATAGCAGGGGCAGTTTACCTAATTTAAGCCAAGGTTTAGTGCCTTAGGTGACTTGAATTTGTTCCTAGAAGCAAAATTGCTTAAAGCCTGCTCCTCCAGACCTTCCAACAAGTAAATAAACATTTATTTTCCTCTATGAAATTTCTTTATGCTTAAGCTAGCTAGAGTGGATATTTGGTAATCTTCAACTAAACACTGACCTATACAAAATTTCTATAATAATATTTTCTTTTTAGAAATATATAACAACAGAGAAGTGCATAGAAAACAATAATGAAGAGTTTAGAAGTTTTCTGTTTTTTGCTCTTCTAGTACTTTTCTTTATTTTGTTAAATTTTCTAAATAATAGATGAACACATTGTCCTTTTGAAATTAGTATGAAGCCAAAACTCCTTTTGATTTCTAACTTCCATGCTGATTTCCTCCCATCTCCTGCCAACTAGAGGTAACCACAATGATGAGTTTTGAGTTTTGGACATGTCTTTCAAAACACTTTTCAACATCAATCACACTTTAAGTGCTTATGTCAATAAAAAACATAGTCTTTTTATCTTATATGAAGATATCTTCATGTTTTACTTAAGCATACAATATAATAATAATGTACAATATTATATTAGTTATATTAGTTTCAGATGTACAATATAGTGATTTGACATTTTTATATGTTACAATGTGATCACCCCACTAATTCTAGTAACCATTTGTCACCATGCAAACTTATCATTGTATTTTTTACTCATTCCCCTTCACCTTTTTCATCCACCCCTCCATCCTCTTCCCCTTTGGCAAACATCCCTTTGTTTCTATGATTATGTTTTGTTTGTTTGGAAAACATATGATTGTTTCACGTGTTTTTACAGAAATAGTATTTTCCTGTACATACAAGGTGTCCTAAAAAATGTATACATAATTTAACAGCTGATAGCTCAATTTTTTTAAATAAATCTTTATTCAGATTATTACAATTATTTCTCCTTTTTCCCCCCGTAGCTCCCCTCCACCCATTTCCCACCCCACCTTCTGCCCTTACCTCCCGCCCACTGTCCTCATCCATAGGTGTATGATTTTTGTCCAGTCTCTTCATGAACCCCCCATACCCCTTTCCCCCTGAGAATTATCAGTCCACTCCCTTTCTATGCCCCTGATTCTATTATATTCACCAGAGTATTCTGTCCCTCAGGTTTTTAATTCACTTGATTTTTAGGTTCACTTGTTGATAGATATGTATTTGTTGTTCATAATTTTTATCTTTACTTTTTTCTTCTTCCTCTTCTTTAAGAATACCTTTCAGCATTTCATATAATACTGGTTTGGTGGTGATGAACTCCTTTAGCTTTTTCTTGTCTGTGAAACTCTTTATCTGCCCTTCAATTCTGAATGATAGCTTTTCTGGGTAGAGTAATCTTGGTTGTAGGTTCTTGCTATTCATCACATTGAAAATTTCTTGCCACTCCCGTCTGGCCTGCATAGTTTCTGTTGAAAAGTCAGCTGACAGTCATATGGGTGCTCCCTTGTAGGTAACTAACTGTTTTTCTCTTGCTGCTTTTAATATTCTCTCTTTGTCTTTTGCTCTTGGCATTTTAATTATGATGTGTCTTGGTGTGGTCCTCTTTGGATTCCTTTTGTTTGGGGTTCTGTGGGCTTCCTGGACTTGTAAGTCTATTTCTTTCACCAGGTGGGGGAAGTTTTTGGTGATTATTTCTTCAAATAGGTTTTCAGTATCTTGCTCTCTCTCTTCTTCTGGCACCCCCATAATTCTGATGTTGGTACGCTAGAAGTTGTCCCAGAGTCTTCTTACATTATCTTCAACTTTTTGGATTTTTTTTTTTTTTTTTTTTTGCTTTTTGCTTTTTCGGTTGAGTGTTTTTTGCTTCTTTGTATTTCAATTCTTTGACTTGATTTTTGTGTTCCTCTTGTCTGTTTTTGGGTCTCTGTATAATATTTTTTATTTCAGTCAGTGTATGTTTAATTTCTAGTTGGTCCTTTTTCATATCTTCGAGGGTCTTGTTATATTTATCGGCCTTTTCTAGGATATTCTTAAAAAGCCTTATAACCGTGGTTTTGAATTCTATATCCAGTCGTTTGTTTTCCTCCATTTCTTTCGTTTGTGATCTGATTCTTTGACGCCGCATTTTCACTGCTTCCCTGAGTTGGTAAGGTAGATTTGTGTGCTAGGTTTCCAATATGGCCCAGTGGGTCTGCCTCCCCAGTTAACCTGAGGTGGACACTCTTGGTGCACCCCTTTGTGGACTGTGTGTACAGCCTTGTTGTAATTAAGTCTTGATTGTTGTTGGTATCACTGGGAAGAATTGACCTCCAGGCCAGTTGGCTGTAAGGATCAGCTGTGTCTATGCTGGGAGAAGTTCGGTGCTGGAGACAGCCTTATAGGATTAGACTTGCCAAATTGCAATAGCCTCTGTGCTCAGCTTGGATGGGGTGGAGTCTCAGTCTTGGCTTCCCGTCAGCCTTGCCCTTGCGCGCACGTGCGTGCCTTCAGACCTCTGCCTTCCCGGCTCCCGAGTCTCCGCCGGAGAGTCCAGATTCCCCCCACAAGAGCGTGGGTCCCCAGGGGCTCGCCTGGAACTGGGGTTCACTGCAGTCAGAACTGGGGCTCAGTGCATTCAGGAGCCTCTGACTCCCTTCCACTAGGGAAAGCCTGTGGCAACCTCCGCAGCCTTTGTGCGCACTGGCGCGCGCGCGCTTTCAGTCCTCCGCCTTCCCCAGCTCCCGAGTCTCCGCCCGAGAGTCCAGACTCCCCCCGTAAGAGCATGGGTCCCCAGGGGCTTGCCTGGAACTGGGGTTCAGTGCAGTCAGAACTGGGGTTCAGTGCGGTCGGGGGCTTCCTTCCCCCTTCCACCAGAGAAAGTCAGCCAGGCTTTCAGCCTCCCTTCCTCTCTGCGCGCACAAAGACCCTTTGCCGTACCTCCAATTCTCTGTGAGCTTTTCTCTTTCCTTCTAGTTGTAGAGTTTTCACTCAGCCAGCTTTCCTGTGGCTCTGGATGGTGTCCATTCTGTCTTTTAGTTGTAGTTTTGAAATTGTTGTGTGAGGCAGCAGTTTAGGTGTTTACCGATGCCGCCATCTTGGTTTCTCTCGCTGATAGCTCAATTTTGAAAATGAAATGTATTTTAATAAACACTGTCTTTATAATTACTCAAAGTGTGTGTATATATGTTTGTGAGACCCCTATATAATTCTATAACTTGATTTTTTATTCATAATTCTTATTTTGAGCTCTATCCATGGTGATTTAATTTTTTTGTGTGTGTGATTTAATTCTTTTAACTGTTTTAGAGTATTCCATTGAATATAAGCACCACATTTATCCATATCCTAACTGAAGTACGAGCTGTGATATTCTACTATTTCTACTCTACTTCTCCCTCATTGAATTCAGTAGTTATAATTAAGCAATCAAAATCTTGGGAACTCTTTGCACTTCAACAACATTATTATGCCTGGCCCACAACTGGCCATAAGATTGTCCAGTTAGGATTCTTCCTTTTCATCACAGTTTAAGGAAATACTCAGGAAATGGAGAAACCAGCATCACTTAGTATGGCCTGATTTGGGGTCAAACTAATTGTTTTATTAATTATATATACATACATACATATATATATATATATATTTATCATTTTCCCCATTCATATATAATTAAGTGGCATTAAATACATTCGCAATATTGTGTAACTATCACCACTACCCCTATCCAAAACATTTTCATCATTCCCAACAAAAACTCTATAGCCATTAAACAATAACAAAAACTCTATCCCCATTAAACAATTCCCTTCTCTCCCTACCCATGGTAACCTCTATTCTACTTTCTATCTGTGTGAATTTGCCTATTCTGGGTATCTTATATAGTAAAATCTATACTAATAATAGAGGAATATGCAAATTGTCCAGGACGCCGTCACAGTAATGACCGAACTGTGTGGGGCGACAAGGCTGGCAGGGGGGTTAGTGAGAGATGACCAAATGACTGAACAGCAGGCTGCATGGCGTGACCAGGTCGGCAGGGGGACTAGTGAGGGATGACCAAATGACTGAACAAGCAGGCTGTGTGGGGTGACCAGGCTGGTGGGGGGAGGCAGTGGGGGTGACCAGGATGGCAAGGGGGGGCAGTTGGGGGCGATCAGGCCAGCAGGGGGGGCAGTTGGGGCAACCAGGCAGGCAGGCAGGTGAGCAGTTAGGAGCCAGCGGTTAAACATCCTCCGAGGGGTCCTGGATTCCTGGATTGGAGAGGGTGCAGGCTGGGCTGAGGGGACCACCCCCTCTGTGCACAAATTTTGTGCACTGGGCCTCTAGTCATACAATATTTGTTCTTCAGTGTGGATTATTTTAGCAAGCATAACGTTTTCAAGGTTTGTCCATTTGTGTGTGTGTGTGTGTATGTATAAAATTTTCCTTTTTTATGGTTGAATAATATTCCATTGTATGTATATTTCACATTTTTTTAATTCATCTGTTGACAGACACTTGGGTGTTTTTCTACTTTTTGGCTATTATTGATGCTATCAAGGTTGGTGTACAGATATATTTGTTTGAGTACCTACTTTCAATTGTTTTGGACATATACTTAGTAGTTAAATTCCTGGTCATATGATAGTTCTGTGTTTAGCCTTTTGAGAAACTTGACAAACTGTTTTCCACTGTGGCTGCAACATTTTATGTTCCTACCAGTAATGCACAAGGGTTCCAATTTCCACATTTCCTCCATCTTTGTTATTTTCTGAAATTATTATTATAACCATCCTAGTGGGCATGAAGCGGTATCTCATTATGGTTTTGACTTTCTTTCCCTAATAATTAATGAGGTTGACTACTGTTTTATGTACTTATTGGACATTTGAATAATTTGAATACCTTTTTTTAAAAAAAAAATCCTCACCCAAGGATATTTTTCTGTTTTTTTATTGATTTTTTTGTTTTTTTATTTTCTTTATTGATTAAGGTATTATATATGTGTTCTTACTCCCCTTACCCTCCCCCGGGCTCATGCCCTCACCCTCCTGGTGTCCGTGTCCATTGGTTATGCTTATATGCATGCATACAGGTCCTTTGGTTGATCTCTTCCCCTTACCCCCACCCTCCTCTACCTTCCATTGATTTTTAGAGAGAGTGGAAGAGAGAGGGGAAAGACAGAGAGAAATATAGATTGGTTGCCTTCTGCACGTGCCCCAACCAGGGCCTGGGCCAGAGAGGAGCCTGCAACTGAGGTATGTGCCCTTGACCAGAATCGAACCCCAGGACCCTTCAGTCTGTAGGCTGATGCTCTATCCACTGAGCCAAACCAGCTAGAGCGGACATTTGAATATCTTCTTTAGGGAAATGTCTAAGTCCTTTGCTCATTTTGGAATTCAGTTGTTTTGGTGTGTGTGTGTGTGTGTGTGTTGTTTTTTTTTTCTTTTATGTTGTTATTGTTGTGAGGCTATAAGTATTCTTTATATATACTGGATATTAATTCCTTATCATATATGGTTTGCAAAGGTCTTCTTATTCAGTAGGTTATCTTTTTTCTTTCTTAATAGTGTCCTTTGATGCACAAAAGTTCTTAATTTTAATGAAATCCAAGTTATCTATTTTTTTCCTTTTGTTGCTCATGTTTTTGGTCTCATGAGTCAGTTTTTTTAAAAATATAGTTTCATTATTATCTTCCCCTTCCTTGTATGTTTGAAATAGCTTAGTTTGGCTCCAGAGACCTAAGGAAGGATAAAGTTCATACCCTATTATTGTATGTTGGAGTGACACTTCCTGTAGTTGAAAACCACTGGAACTAAAAATAGAGAAGAAAGCCAATGAAAAGTAAAACAGAATGCTTGAAACTCAGATTCAAGAGCTAAGAAAGTTCTCAAGAGATCACTGCTTAGTCTCTAACCTCAGGCAAGCAAACAAAAATCATTATTCCCATTTATACCAATGCCTGGAGAGGGTCATTTCAATTTGATAAACATCCTTTGAATTTTACCTATCTTTAAAGTATTTTACTGGTTAAATAAAACACCCAAAGGCCATAAGGCTATTATTTCACAGAACCAGGAAATTATTTGAAAATCCCTGTCAATTATCCAGGAAATTTTTAGTAATAGACACTAGTGTTATTTTAAGACATATGGCATTTTGATGAAACAAAGTACAAAACTCTTCATGTTGGTTCTTTAATTGTTTTAGATGTTACTAAACCATGGGTAAACTGGGTTTTTATTTTTCTTATTAAGACATCACCTCATCTGAATATTTTGTCATTATTACTCTAACCTACCTAATCTTTGAGGCCTTAACCTGGAAATTCTATCTATCTGTCAATCTATCTATCTATCTATCTATCTATCTATCTATCTATCTATCTATCATCTGTCTACCTTTAGCTCTCTTTTTAAAAATCTATCTATCTATCTATCTATCTATCTATCTATCTATCTCTATCTCCAAACACGTACTTGTATTTTTTTCTCACTCTTTCTAGTCCCTTGATCTACCCATTTAGATAATCCTTCCATTTTATCACTGGTTATTTCTACATGAAAAATTTCCCAATTATTATTTATTGATTATCTATGTCTTATATATGAGATGTTTTATATGTTTTATCTTATTTAATCCTCAAAAAAGCCAACAAGGTAAGTATTACTACTTATATAGAGGAGGAAGTGAAATATTCAAAGTTACAAAGAGAGTAAATGAAGCATATACGTTGTAAACCTGGGTTTATCTGAATCAAGGGGCCATATCTTTTCACTTCAACTAGTTCCTTTAGCTATCACTCTCCTCTCTTTATTGTTCTCCTTCTCTGACCTTGTTTCCTGAACTTAGAGCATTGCTAGAGAAATTCACAAGGCCCATTTGATTTTTTTTTCATTAAAAAGTCTCACCAGAGCCCTGCCAGTGTGGCTCAGTGGTTGAGCATCAACCTATGAACCAGGAGATCACTGCTAGATTCCGATCAGGGCATATACCCTGGTTGCAGGCTCGATCCCCAGTTTGGGGCATGCAGAAGACAGCCAATCGATGATTTTCTCTCATCATTGATGTTTCTACCTCTCTCTCCCTCTCCCTTCCTCTCTGAAATCAATAAAAAATATATATATTTTTTTTAATTCTTGCCAGAGACTTCCAGTTTCCAGTCTGGCATGTAAGGTGCTCAGAAAGCATCATTCACATCCTCACAAACAACAACAACAACTAAACAAACTGAAAATAAACAACTTTTATATCCATCAGATAATTGAGATCGCAGGGCAAACTACTGCCTCTAAAATTGGGGAGACAGGCAGGCAGATACAGAGAATCACAACTTATCAGAGCAGACACCTCCACAGGAACCAGTGCCTGGATAGGAAAACCCAAACTGTAATTAGTGAATTGCTGGGTGATCAGTGTGAACAAGTTTGAGAGTTAAAACTCCAGTAAATCCCAGTCTTGCAGGGGTTTCTACAAATTTGTGAGTTTTACCTCAAAGAGCCCTACCAGGTGTTCACAGTGAAGATGAGAAAATGTCTTCTTGCTTCCAGCAAAGATGGAAGGATAGCCATTCTGTAATATATCCAGAGCATCCTGTTCTCCTTAACAAGGTCTGTGCTCAAGAAAAATCATTTACTATAACTTAACAAACTAGGAAAGGAAATACACAACTCCAGCTCCCTCCAACATTCCAGTTTCATCTAAGAAGGAAAAATAACAAAACTGCAAAGCACTTGGGAAGGTCATAGCCTGGAGACACTAGCTCACTAAAAGACTGAGACCTAAAGATAGGACTGTAGAATGCAGCCTCCCTCCCTCCAAACCTTACCATTATATCAATAGGGTTTTTGTATGATAACAAAATACGATGGAAAGGACCACATGTAACAGACCTTATTTAAATTCTGCCACAGAATCTTAGATTGGCTCAAAGTATTTTCATGCAGCAATGCCAAAATGACCCACTAAAATTTGTAAAATCACTTGTAAAATAAACATAAATGGGGTCAAATATTTGGTGATGGAAGAAGATTTTGTTGTTGTTAATCCTCACCTGAGGATATTTTCCCATTGATTTTTAGAGAGAGTGGAAGGGAGGAGGAGAGACTGAGAGAGAAACATTGATGTGCGAGAGATGCCTCGATTGGTTGCCTCTTGCATGCACCCTGACCAGGGTCAGGATGGAGCCTGCAATGGAGGTATGTACCATTGACTGGAATTGAACCCAGGACCCTTCAGTCCACGGGCTGACACTCTATTCACTGAGCAAAACTGGATAGGGCAGAAGATTTGACTTTGAATGGTAAATACACAATGCAATATACAGATGATATATCACAGAATTGTATACTTGAAACCTATATAATTTTATTTAGCCAGTATACTTAACACTATCTTTTTCTCAAATATTATTGTTAAAGGGAGGTTTGGGTGATAGAATGGTGAGAAATTAACCAAAATGATCTCTATTATTGTAAAAAAAATTAGTTCAAATGATGCACAAAGCTATATGTAATGAAGTTAGGCAACACAGACAAACAAAATGCCTTGGAGTACAAATGATCTAATTGTATAATAAAAATAGAAGAATGGCTAGCTAATTATTCTTCCCACGCACTTCACATTTGTTTAGCATATGTGCTAAGTCTAAGTGCCAAATGCTTTCCATTCTTTATCTCATTTAATCTCACAACACCTTATATGTGACATTATCTCCATTTTACAGATGAGGAAGAAGAGGCTGACCAAGGTCAAGATACTTGTCTAAGGGCATACAAATGGTAGAGCTCAGGAACTCAAACACAGTTCTAACTCCAAATTCATATGCTTAACAATTATTCTAAATAGTATTCATTGAGCACATGTCTTGTCTTTACAAAAATTTATTATATTTCTGAAAACAATCCTATTTATTTATTCATTCATGCATTCATCACATATTTATTGATGACCTGTGAAATTTCAGGTCCATAATAGTATCCCCACTTTAATATTGAAAAAGTGGATCTTCAGAGGAAACCTGTCCAAGATCACAAGCTCTGGTAGAGCTTGAATGTAAAATGTTAGTAATAATAGCACCCACCTCATAGAGCTATTTTAAGGATTAAATGAGTTACTATACTTACAAATCTGAGACTAGAACCTGGTATAGAGTAAGTGCTCAGAAAATGTTTGTTTATTATTATTATTAAGCACTGCAACCCAGGCATGTACCCTGACCAGGAATCAAACCGTGACCTCCAGGTTCATAGGTCAATGCTCAATGCTGGGCAGCACTGTTATTATTATTACCACTACTTGTCAGCTCTTACTGATTGCTACCATGTAGAAATACAATCCAGAGTTGTCAGGTATTTTAAGAGAAACAGAATTTTTATGTGATATCCCTTAAATTTACAATATTGGCAACTAACTGTAATTTAAAACCCAACAGTGGCCAATATTGTGCAGAGAAAACAGAATGCATCAGTGGAATGGATTTGGCCTGGGCTTGGCAACATTTACTCTATGGATTGTCTTCTTGTTTTTGCCTGCCATGTTTAGTCTCAGATTTACCCATACTCTGAAGTATTTTCCCTGCTTAGAATTGCCATCTCTGGTTCAGCTGGCTTAGTATCCAATTCTGCCCACACCCATGACTCCAATTCTATTGCAGGAAATAGCTTTTGATGACTTGCCCAGGTTTTCTCAGGCTTCCTGCTTGGTTTAAGTTTTCTTTCTCTATTCTCAGTACTTATCAGCTCGCTGACTTTTGTAGAGAGCCAAGTACAAGACACAGACTATTACCCAACATGCCAAAATTATATATGCCACCACAATTCTAGTCCAGTATTGAATTTACCTAGAGACAACCTATAGATTACGGGTGTGCCTATTTACATATGATCAGTGGATAAAAGTGAGACTTCAATAAACTTTTGTCTCTTTTTAAGCTGTAACAATGTGACAAAGTGAGGCAATGAAGTTGGGATTTAGCTATTGTTTACAGGCAGAAAAGTCAGGTGATTTCCATCTTAAATAACTAAGGCTCAAAATTATTTGGAAAATCTGGGTTTGATTAAAATGCACTGCTCTCCAATATTCACTATACTTGGAGGTTGCCATAAATTTGAAGAACAATCACATTTCCTTATAAAATTAACTGTCAAAATGCCCTTGATAATTAAAGAGCTGGAGAGAGAAGCTTGCCAGTGGCCACACACAAAAATAATTTTTCTCTAAACAGAGTTCCAGGAGAACCAAGCAGCTGCTAATGACATAACTCCCTAAAATTATTTTTAAATCCTCACCTGAGGACATGTGTTTATTGATTTTCAGAGAGAGAGAGAGAGAGAGAGAGAGAGAGAGAAATGGAGAGATGTGAGAGGGAAACATTGATTGGTTGCCTCCAGTAGGTGCCCCAACCAGAGACCAGACCCACAACCCAGGTATGTGCCCTAAATGGGAATCAAACCTACAACCTTTTGGTGTACGGGACAATGCTCCAATCAACTGAGCCATCCGACCAGGGCTCCCTACAATTTTTGTATGAGTGAAAAGTCACTAACTTTTCTGTGAGAGATTCACTTTTCTAGAATGCTTTCTTCATTGTCTCCCCACTCTGTATTGTCAGATTTCTCAGTCCTTTGGGATACAACCAAATGCCAACTTTAAAATTTATTTTTCATGTATTCATTAATTCAATTTGTCCTTGTGTTGACCAATAAATAACTGAAGCTATAAAACAAATAAAAGTTTATTTGGAATCTTATGGGATTTGAATCTGGGAGACACAGATTCAGGTGAAAACCTGAAACTTGTTCTGGGGAAGACAAAGAAAGCCAGACCTTATAAAGGCACAAACCACAAGTTCATAACGAAAGAAATTTTCCCTATTGGCTGTCTAACATGGTGTGATGGCTTGTTAAAAAATGATTGGTCAGGGGAAACCAAGATGGCGGCATAAGGTATATACCTGTACGTGCTGCCTCTCACAACCACACCAAAACTACAACTAAAAGACAAAACGTCTATCACCCAGAACCACGGGAAAGCTGGCTGAGTAGAAGTTCTACAACTAGAAGGAAAGAGAAAAGAGCATTGAGACGTGCACAAGCACTGAAAAGCTGAGGTACGGAGGCGCGCGAATCAGGCTGGTGGCTGGCGACTGGGTGCGCTGTTTTTTTCAACCTGAAGGGAGACACAAGCTCCTGATTACTCTGAACTCCAGTTTCCAGCGAGACTCTGGGGACCCAGACTCCTATGGGGAGAAGCTGGACTGTCTGCCATCGGGTCGGAAAGTGAGGGTGGCTTTCTTACAGAGGTGTGCACAGGAATCATTGTTTACTGCACTGGGGCACGGGGTGTGGGGACGTGGAAACTCAGAGATGCAGAGATGGCTGACTGGCAGCCATCGCTGTTTACCACACCCTAGCCTAGTGATTCCCTGAGACCCCGCCCTGCACTATCTAAAAACCCACCCAAGCTCTGCACAGTGGCTTTTGCATGTAAATGGCCTGCCCTATCGCAGCTTAACCTAAAAAACTGCAGCTCTGGTCAGACAGTTCCAAAACCTCCAAACCCCAAGCAAAGAGGAGAAATCTGCATATCTCACCGTAGCTCCTGCTGGGTGGCCTCAGACAGTAGCTGACCTTCACCCCATTGGAGATCCAGAAGCCAGTGTACCTAGTGGTCAGTGTGAGATAACACCAGATTTCAACTCCTCACATCCATAAGTGACACATTTAAGAGGCAGACTCAGTGAGCACCAAAGCCCCACTGAAACAAGTCCTACTCCATAAGGGTGTCTCCAGCACAGCAGTTCTTCCATTACAGACACAGCGGGTCCTCACAGCCAATTGGCCTGGAGGTCAATTCCTCCCAGTGTACCAACAGCAATCAAGGCTTAACTACAACAAGACTTTGCACTCAGGCCACAAAGGGGTTCACCAAGAGTGTCCACCTCAGGTGATACAGCAGGCTGAACCACTGGGCCCTATAGGTCACCTACCTCAGAAAAACACCCCATCAACACAAGGAAGCAGCCAAAATGCGGAGACAAAGAAACATGTCACGAATGAAAGAAATGGAGGAAAGCAAACTACTGGACATAGAGTTCAAAACCACATTTATAAGGTTAATCAAGAATCTTCTAAAAACCTCTGAGGAACTCAGTGAGACCTTTAAAGATCTTAATGAGAATGCCAAAAAAAAAAAAAATGGAAAAGGACCAGTCAGAAATTAAGCATACACTGTCTGAAATAAAGAATATACAGAAATTCAACAGTAGACCAAAGAACCCCAAGAATCACACCAAAGATTTGAAATATGAGGAAACAAAAAACATCCAACCAGAAAAACAAAAAGAAAAAAGAATCCAAAAATATGAAGATAGTTTAAGGAGCCACTGGACAACTTTAAGCGCACCAACATCTGAATTATTGGGGTGCCAGAAGAAGAGAGAGAGCAAAATATTGAAAACCTATTAGAAGAAATAATGACAGAAAACTTTCCCTACCTGGTGAAAGAAATAGACTTACAAGTCCAGGAAGCGCAGAGAACCCCAAACAAGAGGAATCCAAAGAGGACCACACCAAGACACATCATAATTAAAATGCCAAGGGCAAAAGACAAAGAGAGAATCTTGAAAGCAGCAAGAGAAAAACAGTTAGTTACCTACAAGGAAGTACCCATACGACTGTCAGCTGATTTCTCAACAGAAACTATGCAGGCCAGAAGAGAGTGACAAGAAATATTCAAAGTGATGAATAGCAAGAACCTACAACCAAGATTACTCTACCCAGCAAAGCTATCATTTAGAATTGAAGGTCAGATAAAGAGCTTCACAGACAAGAAAAAGCTAAAGGAGTTCATCACCACCAAACCAGGATTATATGAAATGCTGAAGGGTATTTTTTAAGAAGAGGAAGAAGAAAAAAGTAAAGATAAAAATTATGGACAACAAAATGACAACAAATACATGCCTATCAACAAGTGAATCTAAAAATCAAGTGAATCAAAAAATCTGATGAACAGAATAAACTGATGAGTATAATAGAATCAGGGGCATAGAAAGGGAGCGGACTGACAATTCTCAGGGGGAAGGGGGTGTGAGGGGTGTGGGAAGAGACTGGACAAAAATCTTACACCTATGCATGAAGACAGTGGTGGGGGGTAAGGGCATGGGGTGGGGTGGGCAACCAGGTGGAGGGGAGCTATGGGGGGAAAAAAGAGGAACATCTGTAATAATCTGAACAATAAAGATTTATTTTAAAAAAATGATTAGTCAGGTCTGGGTGGTGAGGCTCTGAAATAAGCACATTATAGAATGTGCTTCTACAGCAAGCACAAAAGTCCAAGAGTTCAAACTTCATTTAGGTCCTCTATGCAAAAGAAGGATACTGGCTGGTGAACCAGATTGACTCCTTTCAAGATGAAGAATACAGATGGTCTGGTTGCTATGGTGAGGAGAAAGTAAAGTTCAGGAGGTGGTCTCACAGCTGGTTGAAAAGTTCATTGGTGGGATGAGCATAAGACAAACCTCTTTGTGATTTCCTGGCTCCATTTTAGTTTTCTTGACATAAATGACTCTAACAGGATAATTTCCATTTACACTTGAATTCAAAGATCACAGGTGATTTGGAGCCTACCAGCCACCTTTTTTAAATAATTGGAGTCATTCTTGCTCTGAAAATAAGTCAGAAAAAGTGGAACATGTGGAGTAGGTAACACATCCAAACTTGCTGCCTGACAGAGCCTTCCATTCTCATCCTTAGGGTCTCACTGATGCAAAATGAGGCTGATGGGCCTTTTTTCTCTTATTTCAAACTGGCACATTTGTAACATCAGTCTATAAACATTATACTAAAAACACAGAGGATCTGCCAATTGGTTGAAAATATAAAGCCTTATATTAGAGGCTAACATTCAAACTTGACCTGGAAAAAAGAGAGTAGTAGACATCTGGGTAAAGACAACTGGGAGAGATAAAGGCAAGAAAAAAGATGGTGATTGCAAGCAGAAAAAAAAAATAAGTGGCTGTTTCCTGGTGAAATCAGGGAGTGTTTATCAGCATATAAATTATGAATTTCAGAGTAAGTGAGGCCAGACCTAGCTGGGTTAACCAATGACACCTAGTGTATGGATCACAAAGTATAGAAGTAGAGAAAATTATAAATGTATTTGAAGAGTGCAGATGGTCTGGTTGGTATGGTGAGGAGGAAGGAAAGTTCAGGAGGTGGTCTCACAGCTGGTTCAAAAGTTCATATTCAGGCACATGATGCTAGCTGACAGGGATTAAATAACATAACATATACACTGAGTGGCCAGATTATTATGATCTCTGAACGCATAATAATCTGGCCTCTCAGTGTGTGTGTGTATATATATGTGTGTATATATATATATATATATATATATATATATATATATATATATATATTAGAGGCCCGGTGCATGAATTCGTGCATGGGTGGGGTCCGGCCAGCCTGGCCAGGGGAAGGGGACATGGGCAGTTGGTCGGCCTGCCTGCTGGTCGAACTCCTGGTTGAGAGGACAATTTGCACATTAGCCTTTTATTATATAGGATATACACTGAGTGGCCAGATTATTATGTAATCTGGCCACTCAGTGTATATGGTGTAGTAGATGTTCAATAAATAGTAGCTACAACTGGTATCCTATATAATAATAGCCTAATATGCAAATCGTCCAAATGGCAGAACGACTGGTTGCTATGATGCACACTACCACCAGGGGGGCAGATGCTCAACGCAGGAGCTGCCCCCAGCCCGCAGGCCCCAGGCCAGCCAAGGCAGGTGCCAGCAGGGGACCCCTCGATCTCCCCGCTGGTCACCTCACAGATCGGCCCTGATCGCTGTCCAGGCCTAAGGACCCTA
Source organism: Plecotus auritus (assembly GCF_963455305.1). Classification (NCBI taxonomy): domain Eukaryota; kingdom Metazoa; phylum Chordata; class Mammalia; order Chiroptera; family Vespertilionidae; genus Plecotus; species Plecotus auritus. The sequence continues at coordinate 134,409,948 of NC_137784.1, forward strand.
CCCATCCACGAATTTCATGCACCAGGCCTCTAGTTATTATTATAATTAGAAAAATGGAACAGATGATTTCTCAGATAGATTCATGGCATATATAATTACAAAAACATCAAATTAATACTTCAAAGTATTAAAATAATTAACAAACTCATAAAGAACACTGATTTCCCCTAAGTTGTTCTCCTTGGTTCTTGGTTCAAATAAATAAAATAAAAATTTGTGAGGGTTGACGTCAGAATGATGGCAGAGTGAGAAGACTCCTTTGTATCTCCCCTTAAACTCACAAGATGTTGGACAACTACATTTCAACAAAGGATCCTCTGCTCAACATACAAACACATTTGACAGATCCACACATTGGGACATCTAAAGGTGGGAGCATTGGCATGAGCAGAGGAGGTGGGAGGAAGGGAAAAACAGAGATGGGGCTGCATACACAGTTTGGAGCATGCTGCAGCCCCTACTCACATGACAGCAGTGGAAGAGTTGGGCTACAGCTTTCACACTGTGACCTGGAGGGTGGGGATGGTAGAAGCAAAATACCTGCCTGAAAATCCGGCTCCTATTGAGGTGAAACCTGGTGATGGAGCAGAGACGTTGCAGACACATGATGGCCATTGCTGGCAAAGTCGTGGTCTTGCAATGGCCATTACTGACATAGACACAAAGCCACAAAACCAAAATCCCACCTGCTCATTGTGCCCTGGGTATAGGCAGAACCCAGTTGAGGCAGTGGAGACACCTCGAATAGCACACTATGGGTGATGGCCTTAGGTAACAAGGAAATAACACCTGGAGCTTACAGGCCTGGACCCAGATGGCTCACCATATCCCACCAAAGGGGGATACCTTGAGACCAAGGCCACCCTCACACAAATGGGATGTCCACATCCCCATGGAATGAGGTGCATTTTCCACCCCAAAGTGATACTGCCACACAGATCCTGGAGGTGGCAGTAATGCTGGTAAAGAAAACAAAACTTTCACTATAGCACCACCTACTGGAAATCAAAAGAAAGACCTCTACTTGTCAACCTGCTGAGTTAAGAGCAAAACAGTACCTAAACAAGAAGAGTTCACTTCCTAAAATCCATAGGCCCAGAAACAATCCATCAAGTACCATGAACAACCAAGGTAACAATGAAGCACAGAAGGATATTTATTTAAAACTCTTCAGAAACCAAACTCAAAGACATGGAAGATTGTGACTTAAATGACAAGATTTCAAGTTTGCAGTCATGGAAAAAAAAGTCAATGAAATATAAGAACATTCAAAAATACAGTTCAATGAGCTCAGGAATAAAATGAACAAACAAAAGGTATACTTTACTAGAGATTAAAGTGATGAAAAAGAACCAAACAGAAATTCTGGACCTGAAGAATTCAAGAAATGAGATGAGAAATTCATTAGAGAGCATAGGAAACAGAGTAGACCAGATGGAAGAGAGAATTATCAAACTCAAAGACAGAAACGTAGAAATGGCTGAAGAGGAAGAAGAGAGAGAACTAAGAGTTAAGAATTGAAAGAATTTTATAAAAACTATTTGAGGGGGAGACAAAATGGCAGCGGAATAGATGGATGTGTCCTGAGCCTTGTCCCGGAGCAAATAGAGGGAGCAGCTGAAACGAGTGGAATCCAGCCCGAATTGGCGAAGGAGGCACAGCTGATGAGACAGTTTGCAGCCGGGAAGGGCAGAGATCCCCCCGATAAAGCAAGACACCCATGAAAAACACACATGATGTCTAAGTAAGACAAAGGAAAATCGTTTGGGCAAAATTAAAAAGGATCCCAAATCAATTATATAGAAAAGATTCCTTTATTAACTTTTGGTCGAGAATGTGTTTGTATATTTTCAGAAAACAACTCCAAGACCATGTGGATTCCTGCAACAGAGAGGAATTGACAGGCCTGCTTCAACCACAAAGACAAGAGGAGAAACAGTCCAGAGATGGAAGACGCTGACGACGCCTTGCCACGCTACCAGTCAGCAGCTGTGCGTCACAGCAGGTTGCCTAGGACCAAACCAGAGAGGGTCGGACCTGCATTGCCACCATGTGTCCACCATCCAGATATCATTGCTGACATGTACACATAAGGAACTGTTTGACATTGAAACGGGGACTCAGAACTGTTGGACATTGAAATTAGGACTCAAACATTTTTTGTTATTATATGTTTATTTCTAGTCTGCAGAGGCAAGATTTTTTAAAGGAAAGAAATGGGGGGAAAAATAGATACAGAGGCAAAGAAGCATTGAACAGACTGTCAAACTACAGTGGGAAGGCAGGGGAGGTTGGGGGGGGGCTGTAAGAGATCAAATGAAGGAGTTGTATGCATGCATATAAGCATAACCAATGGATACAAGACACTGGGCGGGGGGCAGGTAAAGGCATGTACTGAGGGGTAGGGGAGGCCGGGGGGGAGGTCAATGGGGGAAAAAAGGAGACATATGTACTACTATTTGTAATACTTCAAACATTAAAAAAAAAGAAAAAAATCTATTTGACTCCATTAGAAGAAGCAAGATAAGTATAATGGTTATACCAGAAGTAGAAGAAAGGGAGAAGAGATCAGAGAGTCTATTTAAAACATAACTGATGAACCCTGGCCAACGTGGCCGACAGAGATCAAATAACATAGCATGCCAACCCATGCACTGAGAGGTTGATGGTTCAATTCCTGGTCAGGGCACATGCCTGGGTTTGGCTTGATCCCCAGTAGGGGGCCCATAGGAGGTAGCCTGGTTGATGTTCCTCTCTCATTGACGTTTTTCTCTCTCCCTTTCCCTTCCTCTCCCTCTAAAACAATCAATAAAATATATAAAAATGATAACTGATGAGAACTTCTCAAGCATATGGAAAGAGACATTCAAACATAGAAAAATAAGAGAAAACCTAACTATCTCAACCCAAAAAGATGTTCTCCAAGATACCTTATAGTAAAACTGCCAAAAGTTAATGACAAGGAAAGAATTCTCAAGGCAAGCAAGAGGAAAAAAACTGTAACCTACAAGAGAATCCCCATTACATTATCATCAGATTTTGCAGCAAAAACTTTCTGTGCCAGGAGAGAGTAGAATAAAATAATCAAAATATTGAAAGAAGACAACGATCAGTCAAGAATAATATATCCAGCTAAGTTATCTTAGATATAAAGGCTTTCCCGATCAAAAGCTGAAATCACTACCAGAAGACCTGCATTACAAGAAATATTAAAAGGAGCTCTTATGCCAGAAACAAAAAGACAAAAGTATACTACAAAACGTTGAATAATATCACAAATAGACAGACTAAAGCAGAGAAGTGGAACTCTACTTCAGAGTAAGATATTAAACAATTATAGCCTAAAGGTTAAAAAAGCATTAAAACTAACAATAACTACTGCAATGTTAGAACAAATGCACAGCATAAAATGAGATAAATTGAGACAACAACAACATAAAAGGAGAGTAGAAAAAAGGACTGATCATATAAAGGTCAATAAAAAAACAACCCCAATCTAAACAAAAAGTACTATTGTATATATGAGACATTTTATGTAAACCTAATGGCAAACATAAATTCAGTTGAGGAAATGGAGACAGTAGGGGGTGAGGGCCTGTGCTGGGGGTGGGGGTGGGAACAGGCAGGAGACGTCAATGGGGGGAAAAGAGACATATGTAATACTTTCAACAATAAAGAATTTAAATTAAAAAAAGAAAACAAAAAATAAAATCGTTGTAGTAAGTCCACACATATCAAAAATCACCCTAAATGTAAATGGAATGCCCACAAGAGGGTGCTATTGTGCCTAATCCCTTACTAGGGAGCTGTTCTTGGAATGCCCACAAAAGGTGAGATTAAAAATGGCGGCAGAGTAAGTGGAATGCTACACAGACACACTCCCAGGAGCAAACTGGAATTACAACTAAAATACCAAAAAATATCCTGAATAATCAACTGAAGACTTACTGGAGATAACCCTGATAACCAAGGATGGAAAATGGAGGCCACATAGAGACTGCTAGAAAGGCCTGGTCGGGCTCCCACAGAAAACAGCTGAAGTTCCGGAGAGATATCTCAGCTGTGGGAGTTGCCACTGAGACCTCTGGTGTCTAATCCCCAAGCTGGACTCCCAGCAGAGAGCACCAGAACTGAGAAAGGTGCCCACATAACATCTGTCTGTGAAAAGCAGTGGGGTTACCGTCTGCCAGGGAGAGATGGCTGGACATACAGGCATCCTCTTAAAAGGCCAACACACTAAATTTCCTGTGGAGCCACTCACCTTGTGCTCTGGCAGAGGGAGGGCAGAGTGGACTGGGGCTGTGTGAGCAGAAGCCAGGGTTGGGGGCTCTGGGGTTGGAGCTCAGAAGGCAGACACCCCAGTTTCCTGTGCTGAGTTATTCCCTCATACTGGGGAGGTCATATTTCTCAGGCAGACTTTGCTATCTAGGCGGTTTTTGCCTGTGGGAAAGACAGTTGACCTACCCTATTGGAAAACACTTTGCCCCACAGTGTGGAGTTTCTGAGGCCCATTAAGAGACTGAGAACAAGAGCCTCCAGGTAGAAGCAATCACAATACCTGTTGGAAAACCTATCACCACACCTGTGGATGATTGCTTAATGGCTATTCAAGACTGAAGCCAATAGGTATGCAGGCAGAGGTGGGTCTCTGGAGGCTTTGAGTCTTTGCCTGGTATAATTAGTCAGAAACAGCGTTTGACACTGTCCTGCACTAGAGATTGAGAGGCATAGCAGATCCACTTAATACTAGTACATACCGCTAATCACAAACCCAAACAGGCAGCCAAAATGGGGAGACAAAACAAAACAAAACACACACACACACACACACACACACACACACACACACACACATACACACACAAAACCCTCCAAATGAAAGAATGAGAGAATTCTCCAGCAGGAGATAAATGAAATGGAGATACAAAATTTATCTGGTATAGAGTTCAGAATAATGATGGTAAAGATGCTCAATGGCATGAGAAAAGATATAATAACTGTGAAAAAAGAACATTTGGAAATAAAGAATGACAGCACTAATAAGGAACACATTGGAAGGAATACACAGCAGATTAGGGGAAGCTGAGGATCAGATCAGATCAGTGAATTAGAAGACAGGATAGAAAAAATCACTCAATTAGAGAACCAAAAAGAAAAAACAATTTAAAAAAAACAGGGGGACAGCTTAAGGGAGCTGTGGAACAAGGTTTTATTTTCAGACTCAGAATTCCTTTGGAGGGTGCTGTTCTCAGAATGCCCACAAGAGGGCAGTATTTCAACACTTCCCTGCAAGGGAGAGAGCCCGCTAGGTGTATCAATTGGGTTTTCTTTCAGACTCTTTGATTTGATTACTAGGGTGATGTTCTCAGCATGTCCACAAGAGGACACTATTGCAACTAATCCCTTACATGATGTTCTCAGAATGTCCACAAGAGGGGAATATTGCAACTCCTCCCTTACTAGGGTACTGTTCTCAGAATGTAATGGTGATCAAAGCCTTACTGAATTTTAGGATTCCAAATTTAGAAACTCTGGAAAATTGAGAATCCAATAGGGAAATTATTTTTTTCCTATGGTAATTCAAGGGTTCTGTAAAACCCTACAAACACCATTAGTTTACCATAATCTCATGGGGTTCCCTTGTATGAGATTTTTTTCTTTTTTTGTTCTTGCTTCTTTAGGAGAGATTTTTTTCCTCTTGCTTATTTTAAAACTCTGTTTTTGTCCTTGATTTTAGAAAGTTTTATTATAATGTATCTTGGACAAGATCATTGTGGATTAAAATTTTGGACTGACTTATTAGATTCGTGAACCGGGATGACCAAATCTCTGTCCATGTTTGAGAAATTCTCAGGTATCATTTCTTTAAGTAAGCTTTCTACGCGTTCTTCCTCCGTTCTCCTTCTTGGACTTCAATGATGTGTACATTGTTCTCTTACTGTGTCCAGTAAGCACTGTGGGCTTTCATCACTCCTATTCATTCTCTTCTTTCTTTGCTGCTCTGATTAGATAACTTCAATTGATCCAGCTTATACTCACTTTTCTTTTTTCTGCTTGGTTAAGTCTGTTTCGAAGGTCTTTACTGATTTCTTCAGTCTGCGTTCTTCAGTTCCAATTTTTTTTTTGTTCTTTTAATGTTTTCTATCTCTTTCACGTGCTTGCATTCTTTTCCTGATATTAAGTAGTTTGTGTTCTCTCGGCTCTCTAGATAGTTTATCTGTGTTCTCTTGGCTCTCTGCACATATTTAGAACAGTTATATTGATTTCTTTGTCAGCCAATTCTTTGATCTCTATTTCTGGTGGTTAAATATATTCCTCTGGTGGAGTCATATTTCCCTGATTCTTCATGATCCCTGTAGCCTTGCACTGGTGTCTGCATATTTGATGAAGCTGACACGTCTTCCAGACTTTATGGACTGACTTTGATAAGGAAGACTTCCACCTATGGGTGGGGGCAAGCTTGGGTATGTTGTAATCTTGGGACTAGTGTGGCAGCACTGGGGAAGCATGATGTCTCTTTAGCTCAGGCCACAGCCCTGACAAATTTATGGTCCTTGGCAAGCACTGTTGGGGGTATGCAGTGGCTGATATGGCTGTTGGAGTCCTAAGTGGTATCTCAAGGTCAAGTGGTATTGGTGGTGGTCAGCCAATGGTGTGCACACACTTGGTGGGGGCACTAGCAGCAGGTGCTAGTTGCAGGCACAAACATGATGAGGGGGGCCAGGGTGGCAACTAGGACTGGGGCCAACTATAGACTTACTGGCAGCTATGTGGGCCCTGGCTGGCAGCACGCACTACCGTGACTTCTGTGTCTTGGCCTGGGCACATGGCAGTGAAGGCTAACAATGGGGGTTGAACCAGAAGCGTGCAGCTGCAAAGCTGGAGGGAGCAGAGTGGTGCTGTTAAGTGACAGAAGACAGCCCAATCTAGTCCCAAAAGCAGTTGCAGGATCACTGGTTGTCATTGTGCTTTGCCGTGTCTGCACAGTCTCCCCCTGGGTGTGTGCACTACAGTGGAGTCTGGTGATATGAATCAGGCTGGCCATGTGAAAGTGCATAGCTGGAGGGGCTAGCCCTAAAAATGTACATAAGACTAGGTCAGCCATAGGGGTCTGGCACGTGTGCAACTTCAGAGGCCTGGACTGGCTGCTGGGGCAGTTCCTGGGCTCTAGTGGGGGAGGGAGAGAGTTAGCAGAGAGGGACTCTGGTGCCTGCCATTAGCAAATGTGAATACCTGTGGTGTGAAAGCTGGTAAAATTTTTAGAAAGTCTACAGCAGCTGTGCTGGCTGTTGATTTCCTCAGTGCCAAAATCTCCTGGGTTTGCGTGCAGAGCAGATCACTATGAACAATGATCATTTGTACCTCATGTATGCTGATAAACTCTTCTTTTTTGTTTGTTTGTGGTTATTTGTTGTTGTTGTTGTTAGTCCTCACCCGAGGATATTTTCAATTGATTTTTAGAGAGAATGGAAGAGAGGGAAGGACGGAGAGAAATATCAATGTGAGAGAAACACATCGATTGGTTGCCTCTTGCATGCACCCTGACCAGGGCCCAGGCTGGGGAGGAGCCTGCAACTGAGGTACAGTGCCCTTGACTGGAACCGAACCCGGAACTCTTTAGGCCAAAGGATGATGCTCTACCCACTGAGCAAAACTGGTTAGGGCATAACCACTGCTTTTCTTACTTCTTTCTAGCTGTCTTTATACATCTTAGCTTTGAATGGATGGATGGAGTGAAACTGAGGTACAATCTTTAAAGGTTCCCCAAGAGATGGAGGAAGCTGGTTGCTCACCCCAATCTTCCTTTCCTGCTTATTAATAAGAAAACCAGATAATTAATAAGGAAAGGCCTATAAAGGCAGCTCTTACCTCTTGGCACTGATCAATGCTGGCTTGAGGAATGGGATAATGCAGGCAAAATGCACCTGTCTTCCTTCTCTTCTTGTGCAGCTATTCTCAGGTTTTTTGTTCCACTGTGTAGGTAAAGTTTCTTAACACATTGTGCACCAGTAGTTTTATTGCTACCTTTACCCAGTGGCCAGATAAGTTTCTATTGAACGAGTCCAAAAAAACGTTTTACAAAGTATCATACTTTAAAAAGGTATTAGCTTGTAAGAACATGTCATAAATAACTTCAAAATACAATGGGTATTTAATTTTAAGGTGTGCCTTTAACATTTATGTAAAACACTGTGTAATATGAAAACACGAGAATGTTCATGACCCGCCCACAATGTGTTAAATGGACTCCAGCGCTCTCCCAGAGATCTCCCTGTTCATGAATAGCTGTCTAATTGTTGATATTTCTGGGGATGGGAGCTAGGGTTTCTTACTTTGCAGTTTGAGTGCTGTCACTCCAAGAAATTTCACCAAGTTTTATAATATAGAAATAGTAACAAACAGCATGAAACTAAAAACTTGTTACATACAGGGGGATCCCCCCATAAGATTATTTACAGGTTTTCCAGTAGAAACTTTGCAGGCCAGAAAAAAGTGCCATGATATAATCAAACTGCTGTAAGAAAAAAAATCAAATCAAGAATACTCTACCCATGCCCTAATGCAGGTTTGGCTCAGTGGATAGACCATAGGCCTGCGGACTGAAGAAGGGTCCCAGGTTTGATTCCAGTCAAGGGCATGTACCTTGGTTGCAGGCACATCCCCAGTAGGAGGTGTGCAGGAGGCAGCTGATCAATGTTTCTCTCTCATCGATGTTTCTAACTCCCTATCCCTCTCCTTTCCTCTCTGTAAAAATCAATAAAATATATATTTTTTAAAAGAATACTCTACCCAGCAAAGCTATCCTTTAGAATTGAAGGAGAGATAGTGTTTCAGACAAGAAGAAGCTAAAAATGTTCACCACCAGCAAACCAGATAATTAATAAGAAAAGACATATAAAAGTATAAATATCACCAGTAAACTTAACCATTTATGAATTTAGTTAAAAGGTTGAAAGAGAAAATAGCCCTAACTACAACAATTAGTTAAGGGACAACCAATATAAAAAGATGTAAAACATGACACCAAAAATATAAAACATGGCGGAGGAGAGTGAAAATATAGAACTTTATAATTCATTCAAACTTAAGTTGTTATAACTTAAAATAGACTGTTATAAATATAAGTTGTTATATGTAAGCCCCATGTTAACCACAAAGCAAAAACCCATAGTGGGAACACAAAAGATAAAGTAATTAAAGCATGCCACTAAAGAAAGTGATCAAACCACAATGAGAGGAAAAGAAGAAAAAAGAAACAGAAAAAAAACAAAAAACTAGAAAACAATTTAAGAAATGGCAATAGTACATACCTACCAATGTTTACTTTAACATAAATGGACTAAATTATCCAATCAAAAAACATGGAGTGGTTGAATGGATTTAAAAATCCATATGCTTCTTATAAGAGACTCACTTCAGATGTAAGGATACACATGGACAGAAAGCAAATGGATCAAAAAAGATATTTCATTAAAATGAAAACCAAAGAAAGCTGGGGTATCTATAATTATATCCGACAAAACAGACTTTAAAACAAAGAATGTAATAAGACACTCAGAGAGCATTACATAATGATAAAGGGTTCAATCCAACAAGAGGATATAATATTTGTAAATGTTTATGCACCCGACATAGGGACACCTAAATATACAAAGCAATTAAAACAGACCATAAGGGTAAAATAGACAGCAATATAATATTAGCAGGATATTTTAATACCCAACTTATATCAACATATACATCATCCAGACAGAAAATCAATAAGGAAACAGCAGCCTTAATGACATGTTAGACCAGATGGACTTAACAGACACATACAGAACATACCATCCAAACACAGCAGAACACACGTTTTTCTCACTGCACAGCTAATATTCCATAGGATAAATCATATGTTTGGCCACAAAAGAAGTCTTAATCATTTATGAAGGCTGAAATCATATCAAGCATGTTTTCTGACCACAGTGATACGAAACTAGAAATAAAGAACAAGAAAACTAGAAAATTCACAAATACGTAAGTATTAAACAGCATTCTACTAAACAACCAATGGGTCAATAAAGAAATAAAAAGGGAATGCAAAAAAATATCTTGAGATAAATAAAATTGGAAATGCAACATATCAAAATTTATGGGATAGAGCAAAAACAGTACTAAGAGAGAAATGTATAGCAATAAATGCCTATATTGAGAAACAATAAAAAGCTCAACTAAACAACCTAAGTTTACACCAAAGGAACTAGAAAAGAGTAAAATTAGAGCAAAAGTAGTACTAGAGGGAAAAAAGAGTAGAAATAAATATAAACTAAAAAGACAATGGAAAAGATCACTGAAACTAAGAGCTGCTTATTGAAAAGATAAAGAAAATTAACAAAACTTTAGCTGGACTACTAGAAATAAGGAAACAACAAAAGGAAAGGAAAGGAAAGGAAAGGAAAGGAAAGGAAAGGAAAGGAAAGGAAAGGAAAGGAAAGGAAAGGAAAGGAAAGGAAAGAAGGCTCATACAAGTATGAATAAAATCAGGAATGAAAGAGATATTACAACTGATACCACAGAAATACAAAGGATCATGAGAGACTGCTACCATGAACAATGTAAACTGATGAACAAAAATAGATCCAGAGACAAAGAAGCATTGAACAGACCTTCAAAACTCAGAGGGAAGGCAGGAGAGGCGGAGGGGGGGGGCGGTAAGAGATCAACCAAAGGATTTGTATGCATGCATATAAGCATAACCAATGGACACAGACACTAGGGGGGGGGTGAGGGCATGTGCTGGGGAGTGAGAGCAGGCCAGGGAGAGGTCACTGGGTGGGGGGAAAGGGGGACATATGTAATACTTTCAACAATAAAGAATTAAATTTAAAAAAAGAGACTACTATCAACAATTTTTCACAAAACAATTTGGAAATCTTGGAAGAAATGGATAAAAGCATAGAAACATACAAAATTCCAAAGGTGAATCATTAAGAAATATAAAATCTGAACAGACCAATTACTAGTAAAGAGTTTGAATCAGTAATCAAAAGCCTCCCCATAAAAAAAAGAGATCAGGACTAGATGGCTTCACAGGTAAATTCTACCCAACATTCAAAGAAAAACGAATGCCAATTATTTTCAAACTATTCTAAAAAAAAAATAGAAAAGGAAGAAACACTTCCAAACTCATTTTACGAGGTCAGCATTACCAAACTCAGGCATGGACACCTCAAGAAAAGAAAATAACAGGCCAATATCCCCAATGAAAATAGATGCAAAAAATTCTCAACAAAATAGTAACATGCCTAATGTCAACAGTATATTAAAAGGACTAAAATGGGGGACATCTGTAATAAGGAAATAAATAAATAAATAAATAAATGATCATACACTATGATCCATGAGACTTATTCCAGTGATGCAAGGATGGCACAACATCAGCTAATCAATCAATGTGATACATTACATTAACACCATGAAAAAGCAGCTGACAAAATTAAACCTGCAGTCATGATAAAAACTCTCAACAAATTTGGTATAGAAGGAACATACCTTAATGTAATAAAGGCTACCTAAGACAAGCCCTTATTTAATATCAAACTCAATGGTGAAAACAGTATGGAGTTTCCTAAAATAATTCGAAATAGAACTACCATATGATCCAGCAATTCTACTTCTGGGTATTTATCCGAAGAAAACAAAAACACTAACTCAAAAAGATATCTGCATCCCCATGTTCATTGCAGCATTATTTTTAATAGCCAAGATATAAAAACAACCTAAGTGTCTGTCAATGGATGAATGGAGAAAGAAGATGTACAATGGAATATTAATTATTCAGCCACAAAAATAAACACAAAAAACAAAAGCTTGCCATTTGCTGCAATATGAATGGCCCCTTGAGGGCATTATATTAAGGGAAATAAGTCACACAGAGAAACACAAACACTATTTGATTCACTTATATGTGGAATCTTAAAAGAAAACAAACTCATAGAACAGATTGGTTATTGCCAGAGGCAGGAGTTGGACTGGGCAAAAATGCCTGAAGGGGGTCAAAACCTACAAACTTCCAGTTACAATATCAACAAATAAATAATGGGGATATAATGTACAGCACTGCATTGTATATTTGAAAGTTGCTAAATCTTAAAAGTGCTTATCACAAGAAAACAAAATGTAACTGTATATGTTGATATATGTGAACTTGGTGATCATTACATAATACATACAAATATTGAATTATTAATGCTAATTCTGATCAAATAATTGAATTGCTTCCCCCTCCCCTGGGAACTGACCTTTAGACCACTTCACAACTGACATTCCCTTTGCTTAGACCACATTCCACGAGCTAAGACCATTATCTTGCCCCTCTGACTTTCCCAGGATCCAGACCCACTCAGAGAGTTCCGGGCCGAAAAAGCCCACCTAGAATCCTTTAAAACCTGACTCCCATCCCTTATCACTTTGGTCCCATACATTCCTCCTTCAGCGACCCTAACAATTATGTTGTATACCTTAAATTAACATAATATTATATGCCAATAAAAAAGTAAAGAAAAATTTAAAAGAGAAAAGCTGAATTCATTTAAAAAAACATTTAAAAAAACCTACTGCTTTTGGTCAATTGCAGAAACATGTGATTCCAATGAAAAAAGGTTGGAATCATAACCTAATACAGGATATAGCAGTAAAAGCAAAATTAGGATGGAATTGGGGAAATTTGGAATTCGACAGCCAGGTATAAAATCCTGTTGCAACACAACATAGCTAAAGAATTTTCACAAGCCCTCACCTGTATAACCAAACAACTAGGTAGTCAACAACTAGGCATTGGGCGTGCTACTATCTGTGGAGAAAATCAGTATGGTGTAAAAGTCTAATCAGATTATAGAAGTGAAATTTGGCATTATCAGATTAAAACTGTTGAAAACTGAACCAATATAACTTTTTGACTAAATGATACAAATCCTAGACTAATATGAAACAGTTTAGAGGCCTGGTGCACGGATTCATCCACAGGTGGGGTCCCTCGGCCTGGGATGTGGGGATTGGGCTGAAACCGGCTCTCCAACATCCCCCGAGGGGTCCCAGATTCGAGAGAGTGGTTCTTGGGTGACACACCCCGGAATCGGGCTCCCTCCTCCCTGGTTCTGGTGCATCACCCGAGAACTGCAGCTGCCAAGTCACCACAGCTCGGTTGAACAGTCAGCAGGTTGGCCGGTCGCTTAGGCTTTTATATATATAGATGAAACAATTATCTATGATGAGTGCCTGTCATGCCAGGTGTTTTAAATTGATTGTAATTCAAATGTTACTTCTGACATTGACAAATGTGAGAGAGATATGGCCAGTTGGCTGAGTTTGTCCCCAAGATTTGGAACAAACTAAACTGTTTCTTATAATAGTTCTATATTTACCCTTCAATGAGTACCTCAAAAGCAAACCTTAATAATGAATAATGGGCTTGGTGGAATATGAGTGTATTATATTGGGGAGATTATATTATTTCTACTGTTTGTGGTTTAATGTCTAGGAATAATATATTTTACCTACCAAGCTCCACATGTTGATTATATGTTAGGTATCAATTGGAAGAAAATGAGAAATGAAGAATAATTCTCAAATTGTAAAGCACTTAGAGAAACAAGCTACTAAAACTAATCACCTTATTATATAAAGTTGTTAAATAATGATAGATAATTTTTGCGTGTTGCTAGTCAAGAATGCACTCTATATACATCACTGGTATGATATCCAAAGCTATTCACCTAAAACTAATGTTCTTTTAAAATCATTCTGTCATAATGTTAATCATTGTTTTGTTAGGTATGTTGCTTTAGATATCTTGGATATACAATAAATTAAGAACACCTTAAAGAGAAATCATTGTTGTAATGCAAATTGTATCAAATACCTACCAGGGGGAATAATTGTGGGAGAACTAATCTTTACTAACCTTACTGAGGAATACAAAAGAATGTGATTAATGATATGTGCTAGATACACTGTCAGGGGCAACCGTAGGAGGTACTGATAAATAATTATGAGAACAAAATGTTTGAGTTTGCCTGATAACAAGTTATGGAAATTAGGGCATCAAAGTAAGCTGAATGTAACTTCTGATATAAGTTAAATACCTGCTGACTGTTCACTGCAAGGAGGAATGATATATAACAACTGAAATTTTAATTATATATAAAGAAAGGGAAATCTACTAAAATTTATAGTCGCTTGCTGGCTATCTGCACACAACTAGGATATTTGTTTTACTCAATAATAAAATTAGCTAATTGTATATTTATGAACTGGCATGTTCTTTCAGGTCTCAATTGTTTTTCTTTTTTCCCCCAACAGAGTCGAGGTCTCCAGAGCAGTTAGAATCTGTTTCCTGAGGGATTTATTTGCAAAGTTAAGAATAAGGTGATAGAGGAACAAAGCAATTAGGCAATTATACAGCATTAATAACACTATTACGTTCTGTCCCTTAAGCATAATTAATAAGTAGAAATTTAAGAGTGAAATGGTTTATGTTTCTATTGACATGTTAACTAATTCTATTTAAAATTATTTACTAGCTTTGCAAAGTGATAAGTAGGCTACTGAGATCACTTGTCATTTCTATGTTTTTTGCACCTTTAACCTTTGAAAGTTTCCACAGCTTTTTAAAGAGGCCCTACAAGGTACCACCTGCCAGGTGCAGCTGCCAGGGTTAATAGCAGATGAAGCTGGGGAAGAGTTCAGAGGAGACATTTGTAGGTCTCTGCAGGAAGTCAATGAGGTAGAAAATCAAAACATTTCCCTGTCACAATGGAATAAAATGTTCTTTAGGATGGCCTCCCTGCTGCTGCTCCTGGCAGATAGGCAGGAAGATACCAAATGGGGGCCACCACTGAAGGGCAAATTGGAATTGATTACCACTTGGGTTCACTTAATTAAACCTTTTTCAGCTGGGTCAGGAATCCCACTCTCTCTGCCATCACAGATTTGCTTTTTTATCTTGGATATGCACAGAAATATTCTTTTTTGGTATGGCCAAGATATGGAATAATAGCAATCTTTATGAAACATATGCTCTTCTATACACTTTGCATTTTATGTCTCATTTTTTCTTTTAATGCATTTCACGCTATAAGACAGGTCTTATTAACGACATTTTACAGGTGCAGAAACTGAGGGTCAGAAATATATGTCACTTTGGCTAATGCCATACAACTAGTAAGGGATCTAGAATATAAGCCCAGATAATCTGTCTCTAAGTAAATTATTATCAATGTGATTGCACATTAAAATCCACTAAGGTGGCTTTTTAAAAATGCAGATGCTCAGACCAGTGCCCAGACCAATTAAATCAGAATATGTATGAGTTGTGGATTCCAGGAACCAGTATTTTTAAATTTTGTTTTCCCTACATAATTCTCATATTCAGCTGAAGTTGAAAACAACTTTTCTCAAACCTTTACTCTTTCCACCACACCCATTTTCCCACTTACCCCATCATGAAATCATATAAGGTAGTTATTAGAAACAAAGTTTTCTATTCTTGCCTAGATATTCTTGTCTAGTAGGTTTAGGTGGAGCCTATGGAGTTCTATTTTAACAAATATGTTTGGTGATTGTTATGATCAGGTCAGTTTGAGAAACACTGCAGTACAGTATACTTTCTGCTAGCACAACTGAGAGTCTTATGCACTCCACAGTTAGAAAACAAAGGCCAACAATTTCCCACACCATTAACAAACTTTGACTTGTGATGTGGTAGAATCAGGGGTGGGCAAACTTTTTGACTCGAGGGCCACAATGGGTTCTTAAACTGGACTGGAGGGCCAGAACAAAAGCATGGATGGAGTGTTTGTGTGAACTAATATAAATTCAAAGTAAAGGAGCAGAGGGGAGAGCAAGAGAACCCTCCTCTCTTTCGGCTCCGCGGGCCGGATAGAACAGCTGAACAGGCCGCATCTGGCCCGCGGGCCATAGTTTGCCCACGGCTGTACAGCTAGATACTTTTTTTGCATTTTTCCTATTAGAGATTGAAAGTGGGGGCCATCTTGATAATTCTTTTTAATTTTCACCATGCCCTGTCCCATTAGTTATGATCCAAAATGCTTATTAAATAAACTAGAGGCCTGATGCACAAAGATTCGTGCAAGAATGGGCCTTCCTTTCCCTGACTGCTGGCATAGCCTTTGCTCTGGCCCGGAGCTGCCTTTCCACCTTCCCACACTGCCCAGAGGCCCAGAGCAGCTAGGGTGGCAACGACACAGGTGTCCTGCCGTGCCCTAGCCGCTGGGCACCTGCATATGCAAATTAACCCACCATCTTTGTTGGGTTAATTTGCATACTCGCTCCTGATTGGCTGGTGGGTGTTGCAAAGGTATGGTCAATTTGCACCTTTCTCTTTTATTAGTGTAGATAATTGTTATTTATCAAATAATTATTTATCAGTAATATGCATCCCACCGGAGGATAGAACCAGATGATTTAAATTATCCTCCATTTGTAGAATGCCTATAGCAGAGCAATAAGCATCTGTAGCTCACTTACTCCTACAGTATTAAAAGGACACAAGACAACATTATCAAATAGACTGTAGAATCTTCTTTGGTGGTGTCAGAGATGCTCAAAGTTTAATGGCTTAATAGCTCCAATAGCTGTGAAATGTTAGGGTCGCTAAAGGAGGAACGCATGAAGCCAAAAGTAGTAAAGAATTATAAATTTATTAGGTCATCTGGAAAACCAGATGGGATGAGCCCCAAAATGGTGCCATTGCCCAGGGATGGGGAGTCAGAGATTTTAAAGGACTCTAGGCGGGCTTTTTTCAGTGGGGAGTTATCTGGGTGAGTCTGGGTCCTGGGCAAGTCCAGAGGGGAAGGTTACTGGTCCTAGCAAATGGAATGTGGACTAACCGAAAGGGAATGCTTATTATGAAATGATCTAAAGGTCAATTCCCCAGGGGAAGGGATACCTAACATTCTAGCTTTTTTGTTTTATGGAATAGGAAAGGGGAAGGGGTCATCTCTTCCATCCATCTGAGAGGGGATGTTCAGAGCATAGGGGATGGACTTTGATTGTAGTTGGCTGGAGTGCAGTATAGATTCTATATAGTTGGAGCAAGGGGTGGCAGCAACATGATTTCCCGGAGAGATTGGTTGGTGAAGGCTCTAAAGTGGTCCTGTTGAGGTAAAAGCTGGTCCTGAGGCAGCCACAGCGTCACTTGTCTCGTTTTGCTGCTTTTCTGGGCCTTGGGCTGAAATACAACTGAGGCATGGATGTTATCTTTAAGGAGGAAAATGTCAGGGGTCTAAGTGCCTAACTAGTAAGATGAAAGGGTAGGATAGGTTACCCTGGGGCGAGGTTCTTGTTTTTCTAGTTTTGCCCTTGCTAGGCATCTGGAGCTTTCTGCCCTAGTGAGTTTCTGTATCTGGCCCATCATCCTTGCTCTGGGGGTCTAACATTCTGGGGAGTTTTTCTGACATTCCCCCACTCAAGGATTTTTGGCACTGAATTCTTTCAGGGAAGAAGAGGCATGGGGTCACTTCCATAGCTGCTTCCTGCTGAAAGGGGTCAACATTTTCTTTCAGAGCCAAAAATCCTTGCTCTTGGTCAGAAGGACAATGAGGCCTGGGCACACAAGGAGGTTGTGATGGTGTCTAGGGGTGGTATTTCCTGAGTATAAGTAGGGCTTATAACCTGGTGGAGACAAACTTTGTTATAAATTTTAGTATTATTGGGGCAAAAACTAGAATGACAAGAATTATGAAAAATGGTCTGGTGGAAGGAAAGAGATATTAGTTTGGAGGGTTGTAGCCAAATATTATAAATTTTGTATTTTTAGGTTCAATGTAGAGTTTTAAATATATAACTCTACAAGATTTTAAAACGTTGCACATGGTTCATTGAATGTGTATTGAGCACTGGAAGCAATTTATAAACACCCAAATGTGTGGATTACAAACATCTGGAATACTACTGCCAGATGTCTTCTATAGGGAACTATTACTCTTGGCTTATCTGGTGTCACTGGCAAGATACCTGTTACTCCTGAGAATTTCCTGTTTGAATTCAGCTCTGAATCTTTGCAAGTTTCTTCCTAAACAAGGCTGAAATTTCTAGAATATTCTCCCCCCACCCCAGAATATTATTTTAAAACATTATAGCCTAGTGGTGCCATCCAGAGGCAGGAAACACATACAACATACAGACAAACATGAAGACCATACACACAATTTAAATTATAAATTTTTCCTTTGCTTTTGATGACTTTTAAGAAGGCTAGACCCAGTAATCCCACTTCTAGGACTATATCCCAAGAAACTAGAAACATGAATCAGAAAGGATATATGCACCCCTATGTTCATAGCAGCACAATTCACCATAGCTAAGATTTGGAAACATCCTAAGTGCCCATCAGCAGATGAGTGGATTAAAAAGCTGTGCTACATTTACACAATGGAATACTATGCTGCGGTAAAAAAGAAGGAATTCCTACCATTTGCAACAGCATGGATGGAGCTGGAGAGCATTATGCTAAGCGAAATAAGCCAGTCAGAGAAAGATAAATAATCACATGATCTCACTCATTTGTGGAATAATGAACAACAAGCTGATGAACAAAAACAGATCCAGAGACAGAGAAGCATTGATCAGACCATCAAACCTCAGAGGGAAGGTAGGGGAGGACGGGGGAGAGGGGGAGAGATCAACCAAAGGACTTGTATGCATGCATATAAGCCTAACCAATGGACACAGACAACAGGGGGTGAGGGCATGAGTGGGGAGTGGGGTGCAATGGGGGGATAAGGACACATATGTAATACCTTAATCAATAAATAAAAAAAAAGAAGGCTAGAAAAGGGAGAGAAGTTTCTAAATACCAAGCAGGAAGATATGTTGAGGCTTTCAATGATAATGACAAGGACAGTGAATGAGTAGTGGAAATAAAGTCTAGGCTCCAATCTAAGGACTTAAGCAGCAGGAGAGAGCCTGAATGGGGTTGCTTTAGCTTACTGGGAGAGAAGGTATCCTTTTGGATGTCAGGGGTGATCATGTCCTGACTCACTGGACCAACTTTTTTACAACTTTCACAAAACTTCTGTACCCATTCAGAAATAACCATCATTAGAATAACTCAATTTCAATAACTCTTAGCCAATGAGATGTTTATAATTTAACCCAGAAATGCTACAAAGCTTTTAAGTTACCAAAGACTTTGGAAAATTATGTATAGGCATATGAGGCTGGAGAAAAGGGGGTAGTGAGCTCGGAGCAGGCCCTGAAGCCTGTTCTAGGACTGCAGTTTACAGGCTTCCAGCTGCTTGGATTTAAACCTGCCACATTTTTCCTTAGAAATAACATGCTAAGGTTTGGGTGATGATGCGTTCTGCTTCTGATAGTAGCAGGACTGTAAAGTAAGTGTTTGCAGTTTTGCAGTAAAGAAAGTTGTTCTTTGGGAAGGGGGAGTGTGGGGAAGCACTGAGGTGAGAGCAGTTTTCAGAGCATTAAAGGGCGTGAGAATGCTGGCCTTGGGAGCTAAAGGCTTAGTGAGAGGTCCTTTCACTGCATCAGAGAGGGGCTTTGTGAGAGGACAAAGTTGGGAACCCAGAAGTGAAAGTAGTCAACAAGTCCAAGAAAGGAGACTATTTCTTGTCTAGAGGAGGGAACAGTTGTGGAGGAGATAAGGCATTTATGGTCTAAGGTAATGGCTCAACTTTGTGGGGTGAGAGTGAAACCGAGGTAGGTGACTGTGGTTTGGGACAACTGGGCTTTATAAGGAGATGTAAGCCCGGGTTGGGTACCTAGGTAGAATGAGAAAAGAGTGGATAAAGGGGGCTATTTAGAAAGATGCAGTGTAGAAGTGAGGTGGCTAATGGCTGTGAGACTAGTCTGTCAACCCCCATAATAGAGGCTGAGGAGGGGACGAGGGTCCCAGCAAATTTGGGGAGGGCAGAATAAGTGGCCCCAGTGTCAATTAAAAAGGAGATAGGCTTGCCTCCCATTACAATTGTTACCTAAGGCTCTGTCCTGGTGATGTAAGTCTGTGGGGCCTTGTCAGGGCCTGGGCAGCTTCAGCCTTCAGTGGCCAGTCCCAGGAGGTCTGAGAGCTCCAAACCGGATCCAGAGGGTGGCCTTGCTGGACTGGCTGAGGTCTGACCTGGAGGGACTAGACTACAGTCTGATTTCCAGTGGCCTTCCCTTCTGCACCTTGGGCTGGGCCCAGGTGGGGGTCTCAGATTAGGCAGGACTTGGCCCAGTGTCCTTTCTTGTTGCATTTGAAGCACGGGCCCAGAGGAAGCTTAGTCGCTGATTTACCCTTGGTTGGAGGACCGACACTTTGTTTAGGGTTCGTGAGAGCTGTGGCTACGAGCTGAAAGGCCTCCTCCTGGTCCTCAGCCTTGGCCTGATCTCACCTTTGTTTTTGGATTTGGGTCTCCTCATCTCTATTATTAAAGACCTTAAAGGCCAGGATAACGAGGTCTTTTTGAGGCATTTGTGGACCTGTGTCTATTTTTTAAGTTTGTGGCATATGTTGGGGGCTGATTGGGATATAAATGGGTGTTCAGAAGAAGGGTTCCCTCTGGGGAGGTGGGGACTAGGGTGGTAAATTTCTGTAAGGCCTCAGTGAGGTGGGAGAGGAAGAGAGCTGGGTTTTCATCAGGGCCTTGAGTGATTTCATTAAGTTTGTCATAGCTGAAAGCCCTATGGGCAGCCTTTTTGAGTCCAGCAATGAGACAGGTAGTCAGTCATATGGCTACAGGGGCGGTGCCCTGGAGAATTAACCTGATAGTCACATCTCGGGTCAGTTCAGGGGGCCATGTTAGTGCCAACTGGGTTGGCTGCTGCGTCCTGTCTATGGAGGGCATTGGCATGGTCCTGAGTTGCTAGCCAAATGCACTCCTTCTCCTTTGGGGTTAGAGAGGAGGACAGCAGGACATAAATGTAATGCCAGGTCAGGTCATAGGACTGGGTCAGGTACTCAAGTTACTTAGTAAAGGTGGTTGGGTCAGTGGAAAAAGAACCTAATCTTTTCTAAATCTGAGAAAGATCGGGCATAGAGAATGGGATGTGGACTTGTACTATGCCCTCAGTTCCTGCTACCTCCCTCAGGGATAGAATGGGCACGGGAATAGAAATGCTATTGAGGAAGGCGGTCTTTGGTGACCTGAGAGCGAGTGTTAGGTGTGGAAAAGGCTGTATTAGAGCTCAAGTTCTTGGGATTTGGGCTCTCGGGGGCTGGGGGAGAAGGTAGTTGCTGGTTAGGAGGGTCTGGGTTTTGGGAATCTACTGCAGTGAGAGAGGGGGCACATAAGAGGGTGGAGGTCGGTGGTCTTCTGGGTCAAAAGAAGAATCAGAATCAGAAGTGTTAGGGGTATGATGTTTTGTGTGAAGGAGAAGGATCTGATAGGTAAAACACTACTGACAGAGGGTCGAGACCAAAGGGTGAAAAAGGCCTAGATGTAGGGAATCTCTGACCATTTTCCATTGCGGTGACAGCAATAATCTAAATCACCCAATGTGTTAAAATTGAAAGTGCTGTTTTCAGGCCATTGAAACTCATTATCTAGTTTATATTGTGGCCAAAGAGTGTTACAAAATAAAGTGAAGTGGTTGGGCATGATCTCCCCTGTGAGTCTAAGGCAGTCAAGATATTTATTTATTTATTTATTTATTTATTTATTTATTTATTTATTTATTTTTAAATCTTTATTGTTCAGATTATTACAATTGTTTCTCTTTTTTCCCCCCATAGCTCCCCTCCAGCCGGTTCTCACCCCACCCCATGCCGTTACCCCCCCCCCCACTGTCCTGATCCATAGGTGTATGATTTTTGTCCAGTCTCTTCCAGCACCCCCCATACCCCTTTTCCCCCGAGGATTGTCAGTCCACTCCCTTTCTATGCCCCTGATTCTATTATATTCACCAGTTTATTCTGTTCCTCAGATTTTTCATTCACTTGTTGATAGACATGTATTTGTTGTTCATAATTTTTATCTTTACCTTTTTCTTCTTCCTCCTCTTCTTAAAGAATACCTTTCAGCATTTCATATAATACTGGTTTGGCAGTGATGAACTCCTTTAGCTTTTTCTTATCTGTGAAGCTCTTCATCTGACCTTCAATTCTGAATGATAGCTTTGCTGGGTAGAGTAATCTTGGTTGTAGGTTCTTGCTATTCATCACTTTGAATATTTCTTACTTGGATGGGGCAGAGTCTCAGGGTGGAGCAAACAGCAATGGCTTCCCATCACCCCTGCCCTAAGAGGCCCCTGGTCTCAGTGTCCCTCGGTAATCACTGCAAGCACCTCTGAGAGAAAGCCGCCCTCAAGTTCTGCCCACTGCCAGACAGTCCAGTTTCTCCCCGAATGAGTCTGGGTCCCCAGAGTCTCGCCCGGAACTGGAGTTCAGAGCAGTTGAGAGCTTGTGTCTCCCTGTGGATTGAAAAAGCCAGCCGCGTACTCAGTTGCCAGCCCTCTCCGCACGCACGCCTCCGTACCTCTGCCTTTACTTCTGCAGCTCCTCTGAGTCTCAGTGTGCATTTCTCTTTCCTTCTAGTTGTAGAATTTCCACTCGGCCAGCCTTCCTGTGGTTCTGGGTGATGTCCGTTTTGTCTTTTAGTTGTAGTTTTGAAGTGGTTGTGCTAGGCAGCAAGTTCAGGTGTTTACCTATGCTGCCATCTTGGTTTTTCCCCCAGTCAAGATTTTTAAGGAGCCCATGAGAGAGGAAGCATGAGTGACATACCATAAGTGCAAAGGTGACTGTTTAAGATAGGCGTCCCCACCACTGAACAAATCACCATGAGAAACTGGGTGTTCCTGTTCCAGAAGGACCTGAGGCCAAATGGCCAAGGAGTCTTCTGGCTTAGCACTAGGACTTTCGAGAAGAGAGGACTTTCGAGAAGTCAGTGAGAGTAAGTGGACAGAAGACTCAAGAAGAGGGAAGTTGTGGAACATCACTCACCTAGAGAAGATTGGCTGGTGTGGGATGGAGGGTCAACAATGGAGAAGAAGAGGTTCCCAATCCAGTGTTCTCTTTAGCTGATTCAGGAGGGAGGCCTAATTGAGGCTGGTGATGGTGTCTCCTGAGTAGGATTCAGAGGTAAGTCCAGGACAAGCTGCCGCTGCCTACCACTCTCTGAGTAGCAAACTCTGGGTGACGAAAGATGGGGCAATGGCTCCCCTTCCCCTTGGAACCCTCCCAGGTTTCGGCACCAAATGTTAGCGTCGCCAAAGGAGGAACACACGAGGACAAAAGTAGTAAAGAATTATAAATTTATTAGGTAATCTGGAAAACCAGATGGGCTGAGCCCCAAAATGGCACCAGTACCTAGGGCTGGGGAGTCAATTTTAAAGGCCTCTAGGCGGGCTTTTTTGGTGGGGAATTCTCTGGGCATATCTGGATCCTGGACAAGTTACAGGTCTTAGCAAATGGAATGTGGTCTATTTTTTGTTGTTGTTGTTAATCCTCACCCAAGGATATTTTTCCATTGAGTTTTAGGGAGAGTGGAAGAGAGAGGGAAAGACAGAAACATCGATGTGAGAGAAACACATAGATTGGTTGCCTATTGCACATGCCCCAACCAGGGCATGGGCTGGGGAGGAGCCTGCAACCAAGGTACCTGCCCTTGACCAGAATCGAATCTGGGACCCTTTGGTCTGCAGGCAGACGCTCTATCCACTGAGCACCCGGTTAGGGTGAAAATAATTTAAAAGTAAATAAATAAATATCATGTGAGACATTAAAAAATAAAATAAATAAAAATAAAAAGTAACAAAAATAGATAAATTGAACTTCATCAAAATTAAAATATTTTGTTAATCAAAAGATACTACCTTCCCTCTAAGGTTTGATGGTCTGCTCAATGTTTCTCTGTCTCTGGATCTGTTTTTGTTCATCAGTTTATTTTGTTCATTATATCCCACAAATGAGTGCGATCATGTGATATTTATCTTTCTCTGACTGGCTTATTTCGCTTAGCATAATGCTCTCCAGTTCCATCCATGCTGTTGCAAATGGTAAGAACTCCTTCTGTTTTACTGCAGCGTAGTATTCCATTGTGTAGATGTATCACAGCTTTTTAAATCCACTTATCTGTTGATGGGCACTTAGGCTGTTTCCAAATCTTAGCTATGGTGAATTGTGCTGCTATGAACATAGGGGTGCATATGTGCTTTCTAATTGGTGTTTCTAGTTTCTTGGGATATATTCCTAGAAGTGGGTAAGGGGGAGAGATCAACCAAAGGACGTGTATGCATGCATATAAGCCTAACCAATGGACACAAACAACAGGGGAGTGAAGGCATGAGTGGGGGGATGGAGAGGTAATGGGGAGATAAGGACACATATGTGATACCTTAATCAATAAAGAAATTAAAAAATAACAAAAGACACTATCAAGAGAATGAAAAGACAACCCACAAAATAGGAGTAAACATTTTCAAATAATATGTATCAAAAGGTTTAGTACTTGAATATATTTAAAAATTATTACAACTCAACAACTACAAAAAGCCCAACAAAAATGGACAAAGAACATGAATAGACACTCTTCCAAAGAAGATATACAAATGGCCAACAACCACATGAAAAAATGATAAATGTCATTTGTCATTAGAGAAATGTAAATCAAAATCACAATGATATACCATTTCATGTCCAGTTGAATGACTATGGCTTTAAAAAATAACAATGCCGAAATCAGTTTGGCTCAGTGGATAGAGCGTCGGCCTGCAGACTGAAGGGTCCCGGGTTCGATTCTGGTCAAGGGCATGTACCTTGGTTGCGGGCACATCCCCAGTGGGAGGTGTGCAGGAGGCATCTGATCGATGTTTCTCTCTCATCGATGTTTCTAGCTCTCTATCCCTCTCTCTTCCTCTCTGTAAAATATCAATAAAATATATATTTTTTAAAATAAATAAAAAATAACAAGTGTTAGCAAGATGTGGAGAAATTGGTGGAAATGTAAAAGGAAAAACATTGTGGTGATTCCTTAAAAAGTTAAACAGAATTATCATATAATCCAGCAATTCCACTCCTAGATATACACCAAAAAATTGGAAACAAGTGTTCAAATAAATACTTGTACATGAGTATACAAAGCAGCATTATTCACAACAACCCAAAGGTAGAAACAACCCAAATGTCCACCAATGGATGAGTAAATAAACAAAATATAGTATATCTATAAACTGGAATATTATTCAGCTAAAAAAAAAGAAGTAGTGAGACATGCTACAACATGGATGGCGGTAGATAAATTACACTGAGTGAAAGAAAACAGACACAAAGGTCACATTATTAAGATTCCATTTATAAGAAATATCCAGAGTAAGCAATTCCTTAGAGACAGAAAGCAGATTTCTGGTTTCCAGGGGCTAGGGGCAGAGGTGAATGGGGACTGGCTGCTTAGTGATTATGGTGTTTGCATTTGGGGTTATGAAAAAAGTCTGCAACTGGATAGTAATTTCAGTTGCACAAGACTGCGGCTGTACATAATATCACTGAATTGTACACTTTAAGATGGTTACAATGATAAATTTCATGTTTTGTGCATTTTACCATAAAAAAATAAGTACAATAAAATACTTCCTTTCTCTGCAATTCATGTTCATGTCTCCCTTGCCCTTTACTCCCTAAGAGCTGGAATGCTAAGCCTCATTTGAACTTCCTGGATTTCTAGCCTCTAGTTTACACTTACACAGTCCTCCAAACCCACAGGGATTATTCCACTTTCAATCTTTTGTGCAAATCTTGGACAAAGGTATATTACAGACTTGCTGGTACTGTGATTCTTAACTTGATACAGTTTTGGGAACCTTGACTGCTTTTCCTGGGTCTTAGTCTACTTTTGCTTCCTATTGCCCTTTCTTCTGCAATCATAGTATTTTTTTTAATGTTTTCTCTCTTGCCCAATCCCGTTAGTTCCCTTTACTGCTGTTCATTAACCTCCTAAGATTGTTTTCCCTGCTTATCTGACTGGTTGTTGACTCAATGATTACAGGCATTTTGGAGACTCTACCAAGCCTCATCTGATGAATGTGAAATAGCTATTAGGTCCCAAAGTTAACTGAGAATTACATGAACTAGAACATTAATGACAGAAATCAAAACTGGAGCCAAGTGGAGAAACCCTAGAAGAGTGGTTAAGTTCTTGGGATCCAGAATCAGGCTTTCTGGATTTGAACCTGGGCTCTGAGACTAACCTGCTGTGTGACGGACAGAGACACATTTCTTAGCCTTTTGTGCTATGGCTTTCTAAAATATAAAATGTGGATGAGGGAATTACACCTACTTTCATAGTGTGGTTGGAAGGTTAATTCATTGGAGTACAGTAAATGTTAGCTACTTCCTTTGGTGTTTTATTTCTCTCTTTCTCAGGGGCAGTGGATCTCAACTTTGGTTGTATATTAGAATCACTTGAAGTAATTTAAAAAACATAATGCATAGGCCATCCCCCATACCAGTTAATAAGAATATCTTGGTTATACCAGTCATTGGTATTTTTAAAGCACTAAGATATTAGGTAGGATTAAAAAAAAAGAAGAGAATAATAACTTTGCCCATGCTCAAAGTATTTTAATATTACAAGTGTTGAAACATTGAGTATTATTATCCCCAGTTTTCATATAAGGAAATTCAGACCAAACCAGTTAAGTGACATTTGGACACATAGACAATAGGAGTGGGAACAAATTTAAGAACAACATGTGTGAAGCACACATAGGATTTTAATAGATTCAGTTTAATGTAAACCAACATTGTAATGTTGCTGCCAAAAAAGTGAACATGATCTTGAGTTTCTCCATAAAAATTGTGGATATTCCTTTCTGCTTGTCAACCACAGCTGGTATATTCTGGTTTTTTTCTTTCAGATGTCACACCTAAGCAAAACCACAAGAGAACAGGATAGAAATATATTTGAAACCACAGCATTAGGAGGAACAGTGAAAGGGACTGTGATCTGCCAGGCCTACAAAGTAGATATTTTTGCATGGACTGAATTCCAAATTTCATATATCAGAAGGGCTGCCAGACAAAGGAAAAGAAATAAAATTTATTTGATATTATATTACCTAAATGGCAGAATGAGGGATACACTATGGGAATCCATGAAACCTACTTAAACTTAACCTGAGAAAGAATTTCACATTAAATCTGTTGTAAAAGGCAGTGGATTTCAGGGAGGTGATGTTACCCAAAATAGAAGAGTAGCAAAAGACCAATTCATAAACTGAGGCGGGGGCGGGGAAATATCAAAATCAACTTTTCCAGGATTTTGGGATAGAGCCAAAATTTTACAACCACCAGGAGAAAACTTAATAATGACAGAAGTGGCCGCATTGTCATCAGCCAGCACTGTGGTATTTTAAATTGCCTCAACCTCAAATTGGTGGTGCCTATGGAGTTAGCAGCCTGCACTCCTGGTACAAGTGGCTAGTGCCAAAAGAAGCAATACAAACATTATTCTCAAAGAACTGTGGTTGCTGTTTTGGCCTTTCTGTTGGAAAGGGCAGTGCAAGAGCCTGCCTTTTTATCTCATTCTAAGGGTTGAGGCATCTTGCAAAGCGACATTTTTTGAGTATTTAAAGGCAAAAGTATTGGCCACACAGAGTGAACCTAGGTATATCAGTCAGGAGAAGCACATATGTGGGGAATTACAGGCTTTTATATCGTTTTTTATTAAAATATATTTTATTGATTTCAGAGAGGAAGGGAGAGGGAGAGAGAGATAGAAACATCAATGATGAGAGAGCAACATTCATTGGCTGCCTCCTGCATTCTCCCCACTGGAGATCGAGCCCACAACCATGACCTCCTGGTTCATAGGTCAACGCTCAACCACTGAGCCACACCTGCTGGGAAGGAATTAAGGGTTTTTAAACACTCCTCTGAATACTGGGGGATCACAAAGCCATGCACATGCCCAGGGGTGCATGCATGTTCAGTAAAGACCTGAGAAATTGTAATCTTTCACCTCTGGCTAACTTCAGGTTCTAGTCATGAAGAATGTGAAGGCTAATTCATAATTGTAAACGGACAGAGTAAGTGTTAAAGGACTGCCCCCAAACTCACATATAATCTGCAAAGTCTGAAAGAGTATATTTTCATTTTTCTTTTATCTATCTTTACAATTTTTTGTTCCAAATATTTAAGGAAACTGTCAAAATACTGACAAATAAGCGAATAAAACACAGACTTCAGTGGCCACAAATGGCAAAGAATACAGAATTTATGGCATGTTTAGGCAAAAAGAACACTAACAAAAGTCCTGAGAATGCCTTAAGCTTTCGCCTCATGCTAATCCCTGGGCTCACGACAAGTTTAGATAGTGAAGAACTGCCCCAGCACAGAGCCAGTCTGAAAAAAATTAGAGAAGTGCTTGTTTTCTCTTTTATGTTTTCAGTATTTTTGGTTTGGTTATGTGTTTCAGCTTTTGGAAAATCTGAAAATCTCTATGAAAATATTAGCATACCCAGCAAGAAATAATTTTTGCAAAGATATTTTGAAAAGTTTTCAACAGACATTACTGAAGCATTCATCAATCAATCAATCAATAAATAGCAAATTATGGAAATGGGGAGAATCTGATTTCTATAGTTACCAAATTATAGTAATCAAATATCCAATATACACAAAACAACAAAATACATACAAAAAAAACCTGAAAAAGTTGGTTCATTCAAAGGAATAAGACAGAAAACTTCCCTGAGGAAGTTCAGACATTGAACTTAGTTAAAGCAATGTTTTCTTTTTTTTTCTTTTTTTTTTAATTAAGGTATTATATGTGTACATATCTTACCATTGCCCCCCCCCACCCCACTCCCATACATGCCCTCACCCCCCAATGTTTTGCATCCGTTGGTTACTCTTATATGCATGCATATAAGTCCTTCGGTTGATCTCTTATTTCCCCCACCTCTCCCTAACCTTCCCACTGTAATTTGACAGTCTGTTTGATACTTTACTGCCTCTGTATCTATCTTTTTGTTCATCAGTTTATACTGTTTTTCATTATCCCCAAATGAGTGAGATCATGTGGTATTTTTCTTTCATTGACTGGCTTATTTCACTTAGCATAATGTTCTCTAATTCCATCCAGGTGCCTACAAATGGTAATAATTCCTTCTTTTTTATGGCAGCATAGTATTCCATTGTGTAGATGTACCATAGTTTTCTGATCCACTCATCTGCTGATGGGCACCTAGGCTGTTTCCAAATCTTAGCTATTGTAAATTGTGCTGCTATGAACATAGGGGTGCATATATCCTTTCTGATTGGTGTTTCTAGTTTCTTAGGATATATTCCTAGGAGTGGGATTACTGGGTCAAATGGGAGTTCCATTTTCAGTTTTTTGAGGAAACTCCATACTGTTCTCCACAGTGGCTGCACCAGTCTGCATTAAAAGCAATGTTTTAAATACCTATCTTAAATATGCTCAGAGCCATGGAAAAACATGGACGAAGAACTAAACAAATCAGAAAATATGAGTCCAGCAGCGTGGCTCAGTAGTTGATAACTAACCTATGAACCAGGAGGTCATGGTTCTATTCCTGGTCAGGGCACATGCCCAGGTTGTGGGCTCAATCCCTAGTAGGGGGCTTGCAGGAGGCAGCTGGTCAATGATTCTCTCTCATCACTGATGTTTCTACCTCTCTCTTTCTCTCCCTGCCTCTCTGAAACCAATTAAATATATATATGTTTTAAAAATCAGAAAAATTATGTTTGAACAAAATATCAACAAAGAGATTAAAATTATAAAAAGTACCAAAT
Source organism: Plecotus auritus (assembly GCF_963455305.1). Taxonomy (NCBI): domain Eukaryota; kingdom Metazoa; phylum Chordata; class Mammalia; order Chiroptera; family Vespertilionidae; genus Plecotus; species Plecotus auritus. Next base: position 134,439,694 of record NC_137784.1, read on the forward strand.
AGAAATTATAAAGCTGAAAACTACAATAACTAAAATAAAAATTTCACTAGAGAGGTTCTTTCTGATTTGAGCAGGCAGCAGAAAGAATCAATAAACTGGAAGATAAGTTAATTAAACTACCAATTCTCCAAGATAGATATTATGTTGTACCACAAAGTGGTCTTCATAAAATTTTAAAAGATTGTTTCATACAAAGTACCTTTTCTTACCCCAATGGAATGAAACCAGATATCTTTTAACAGAAGAAAACATGCTTAAACAACCAATGGATTAAAGGATGAATCAACAGGGTAATTTGAAATACTTTAAGTTGAAAGAAAATGAAATTACAACATAAAAAGAAATTTCTGGAATGCAGGAAAACCAGTGCTGAGAGAAAGTTTACAGCTGTAATTCCCGGATTGAAAAAGAAGAAATGAAGAAATGTCCTATGTGAATAACCTAAGTTACACCTTTAAAAACCAGAAAAAGAAGAGCAGGCTAATACTGAATTTATCAGAGTAAAATAAACATTACAGTAGAAATAAATGAAATAGATTTTAGAAAAACAGTAGACGGAGACAACAAAATCAATAGTTGGTTTTTCAAAAAATAAAAAAATTGACAAACCTTTAACTATATTGATGATGAAAAAAGACAAGGAAGACTCAAATTACTAAAATGAGAAATGACTGTAGGGACATTACTATAAACTTTAAAGAAATAAACGTTTATTGAAAACTATGAATAAAATTGTACACCAATATATTAAATAACATAGATGAACACACATATTTCTTAAAACACAAAAAGTACCAAAACTGACTTAAGAAGAAATAGCAGCCGAAACCGGTTTGGCTCAGTGGATAGAGCGTCGGCCTGCGGACTGAAAGGTCCCAGGTTCGATTCCGGTCAAGGGCATGTACCTTGGTTGCGGGCACATCCTCAGTGGGAGGTGTGCAGGAGGCAGCTGATCGATGTTTCTCTCTCATCGATGTTTCTAGCTCTCTATCCCTCTCCCTTCCTGTCTGTGAAATATCAATAAAAATATATTTTTTAAAAAAAGAAGAAATAGCAAATGTGAACAAACCTATAACAAGGATTGACTCATTAATCAAAAACCTTCAAATGAAGAAAAGCTCAGGGCTCAATAGCTTCACATGTAAATTCTACCAAAAAATTAAAGAACAGAAGAGAAGACTTCCTAAACATTCTATGAGGCCAGCATTACTCTGATAACAAAGCCAAATAAACATCAGAAGAAAAGAAAGATCTACAGACCAATATACCTTATGAATATTAATGTGAAATTAATCAACAAAATACTATCAAACCAAATTCAGCAGTATGTAAAAAAGATTGCAGATCAACACCAAGTGGGATTATTTCTCCCCAAAATGTAATGATGGTTCACATACAAAATAAATCAATGTAATGTACTATATTAACAGAATAACAATGGGAAAAGACATGGTCATCTCAATTGTTTCATAATAAGCATTTGATAAAATTTGAGACTCTGTTATGATAAAATATATAAAAAATAGAAATACAGAAGAAAACTTCCTCAACATGATAAAAGAATTATATGAAAACCCACAGTTGACATCATAGTCAACGTGAAAGCCTGCAATTTCCACCCTGTAAATCATAAAATAAAGATGCCTGATTTCTTTACTTCTATCAAACAGAGTAATGGAAAATCTAAGCAATTAGACAAGTAAAAGAAATAAGACATTGCCCAGCCGGTGTGGCTTGGTGGTTGAGGGTCAACCTATGAACCAGGGGGTCATGGTTTGATTCCCAGTCAGGGCATATGCCCAGGTTGTAGGCTCGATCCCCAGTGTGTGTATGCAGGAGGCAGCCAATCAATGATTCTCTCTCATCATTGATGTTTTTTCTCTCTCTAGCCTCTCCCTTCCTCTCTGAAATCAATAAAAATATATTTTTTAAAAAAAGAAATAAGACATCCAAAGTGAAAAGAAGTAAAACTCTGTACTCACTGAAGACATGATTTAATATAGAGAAGCTTGAATAATCCACAAAAATACTCTTAGAGTTAATAAATGAATTAAGAAAAGTTGCAGGATACAAGAAGAATACTCTAAAATCAGTTGTATTCCGATATATTAGCAATGAACAATACAAAAATATAATTTAAATTCTTTTTTACAAACATATAAAAAAGTAATATACTTAAGAAAAAATTTAACCAAAGAGGTATAAGACTTGCACATTTTAAAGTATAAAATATGGTTAAAAGAAATTAAAGAAGACCTAAATAAATGGAAAACCTTTCATGCTTATAGATTGGAAGCTTTAATATTGTTAAGATGTCAATACTACCCAAAGTGTTTTACAAATTTAATGTAATCCCTATCAAAATCCCAATAACATTTGCAGAAAAAAAACAACACATCCCAAAATGTATATGGAAACTCAAGTGACCCAAAATAGCCAGAATACCCTTCTCATCCAGCCCCTAACCCCCTGGAAATCTGGGCATGAAATAAAAAAGGTTTGTAAAAATTTAAATTTTAATTAGACAAATTAAAAAATTATTTCTAATATATCAAATTTTGTATAAAACTAGGTAAAAACATTAAAATGTAGTGATTATCTTGTTATGAGTGTTTTTTCTTCATTCTATTTTACATTCTAAATTTATTTTATAATGAGTATGTATTCCTTTTACAAAATAATTTTAGGTAATTGGTTTTTTAAAAGTAATTATATTTTATTCTAATTACAAATGTATGGAACAATCTTACTGGAAGGTATGAGGAGAACAGTGCTGACTTAAGTAACTTTGGAAATCAGTGGAGTCTGTAAGCCTAAAAGCAAAGAAACTATACATGAACACTATAGTCTAAATGATAAAGTTGTTTCCCACAGGTATAGGGTGAATATATATAAGCTAAACATGTACTTCTGAATATGTATCCTGGAATTGAATAATCGAGTAAATGGATGGCCTATGGTGGGAGACAGGTTTCTCACTGTTGGAGTAGGATGTTAGAGATAAGTTCAGGGAGGCAGCTTGAATACTGCATGTGGATTATTAATGGTCCTTTTAGTAATGGATTAAAATTGGACATATCAGCAAAATCTCATGTTTAGCTTAATATAGATACAGACTATTCTGTATAAGAGAAATATTTATAGATACGTGTTATACATGGATTACCACACGCACGTGCACACACACACACACACACACACACACACACACACACACACACACGTCCTTGCTCTGTCAGCTGAGAGGGCTTAGGGTAATGAAGCTTCAGTAGTAACAAGCACATCTAGCACCCAGGTCATAGTTTACAATACCATTCTCCAATAAATGGAACTATGGCTCCTAGGAGAAAAAGTAACCCAAGAAATAAACAAATTATCCTGGGACATCTTGTCCTGCGAGAAAGTGAGAAAATTATTTTTAAAACAAATAAACAAACAAACACAATGGAGGTATGTCAAAAGGCCTTGAAAGTCAACCTGAAGGAGTACCCAATGATCAAACCTGAAACAATTTGAGTAACAAAATAAATAAAGTAGTATGAGACTATAATCCAAAGTCTAAAATAAATATCCATGAGTCTATACTGATATAAATACATTGTTAAATGAATAAATGGGGGGAAAATCTCTTCTGCAGAATTCCTCACAAATTATGTAGATAACTCAAGGAGGTGGAACATAACTTTCCTCCTAAGTGTAGGCTGCATGTAGTGACTTCCTTCCAAAGAGTACAGTATTGAAAGATGGGAAAAGAGCAACTTCACAGTAGATAAAACTGATCTCAAAGTAGATGATCAAGGTCAACATCGACAGTGATAAGTCACGTTAATAATAGGTATGCTTGATATGATGTGAAAAAAATGGCAATTTATCTCTGTGATCTTCCTCTCAAAAATCTGTAACTCCAGTTGAATAATGGGGAAAATATCAGACAAATCCTAACTGAGCAACATTCTACAAAATATCTGACTAGTACTCCTCAAATCTATCAAGATCACCAGAAACAAGGAACGTCTGAGAAACTAAAAGGAACCTAAGGAAACATGATGACTAAATGTAATGTGGTATCCTGGGTGGAAAACTGGGATAGAAAAAAGATGTTAGGTAAAAACTAAGAAAATCTAAATAAAGTATGGATTTATGTTAATAATAATGTGTCAATATTGCTTCATTAATTGTAACAAATATACCATACCAACTTAAGATGTGAAAAATAGGGGAAACTTGGTGTGGGGTACCAGTATATGTGAACTCTCTATAGTGTCTTTGCAATTTTTCTGCATATCTAAAACTATTTTAAAATAAAAGGCTTATTTAGAAATAAGTCAAAGAGGCTGAAGCCATCTAGATATAGGAATACATCCAGAAATGGAAGAAGGGGTGTAAATGAATATCTCCATGAGGAATGTATGAGGGCAGTTCATCAGTATAAGTGTATGTGGAAGGAACCTTGATTTAGGTGGCAAAATCAAAGTTACACAAACACACACACTTATACACATATTTGAAATTCAATTCATATTCCTCAAATAAGGAAACTGATGTTTTAGTCTGTCCCCAGTACTAAAACGCTCTTTCCCAGATTCTTTGGAAACTTATAAAAATACATAACATAATGACTCAGAAGATCATTTACTTCATGTAATGAAACCCAAGGTGTCATGTAAAGCAAAGCACAAACTTTTTTTCTGCTTCAAAAGGATCATTCTAAAATATTATATATGGAGTGCACACACATGCACACACACACACAGGGTAGGGCAAAAGTAAATCTACATTTATTCATATGAAAAATGATACAATCCTATCTAATAAAAGAGTAACATGCTAATTGACCGTACCTTCGTGACACCCACCAGCCAATCAGGAGTGAGTATGCAAATTAACCCAACAAAGATGGAGGGTTAATTTGAATATGCAGGAGCTGAGTGGCCAGGGACGGGGCGGGACGCTTGCGTCATCGCCATGGCAATGATGCAGGTGTTCCACACCACCCCAGCCACTCTGGGCCTCTGGGCAGCATGGGAAGGCAGAAAGGCGGCTCTGGGCCGGAGTGGAAAAGCTGCTCCAACCAGTGACCTCTTGGTTCATGGGTCAATGCTCAACCACGGAGCCACACTGGCCAGGCAAAGATAGAAATCTTCAATATGACTTCATTCTAGAATAACTTTAATCCCAGACCATGCAACTCTTTGGCCCCTTGAGTGTGGCTCTTCCACAAAATACCACGGCCTGGGCGAGTCTATTTTGAAGAAGTGGTGTTAGAAGAAGTTTAAGTTTAAAAAATTTGGTTCTCAAAAGAAATTTCTATCTTTGTACTGTTGATATTTGGCTCTGTTGACTAATGAGTTTGCCGACCACTGCTTTAGACTACAGCATTCATGATCCTTTTCATAAGTTTTTTCTGTTTTTGTTTGATTGTTTTGTTAATCCTCACCTGAGGATATTTTTTCATTGATTTTTAGAGAGTAGAAGGGAGGGGAGCGACAGAGAAACATTGATGTGAGAGAGACACGTTGACTGGTTGCCTCCCACACACACCCTGACCATAGCCGGGGATCGAGCAGACAACCAAAGTGCAACGTGTGTGCCCTTGACCAGAACTGAACCTGGGACCTTTCAGTCGGAGGGTCGACACTCTCTCCACTGAGCCAAACCGGCTAGGGCTCTGTATCTATTTGTAAATGAGTTACCATCTTGATCACTTCCCAGGGTCCTTGTAGCCATATTGATTATGAACTCTGAAATGATACAAATCTCCCAACACAAATGATAAAGTACAAAATAAAACTTTATGAAGGACTTCCTTGTTGTGGGCACCATGCCTCTACCAGTATTAATGGAACCTAAGATTTCATTCATTACGTGTGTGTGCATTATAAACTCACATGGTTGGCTCATGTTAAAGTGAGAGTAAATTAAAACCACTGGGTCTTCTTTACATATGCTATTTTTAAGTCACATAACCACTTACATTTGACAAATGAATGTCTGATACAAGTACAGGACTCCACATTGGATTCTATTCCATTTAATCCTGCTAGATTTGGCTATTTTTTCTTTAGCCTACTAAGGACTTTTGGGATCTTGCTAGTGCCATCTAGTGCATTTATTCGACCCTCTAATATTATACTATTTGTAATGGGATGGGCAAGCTATTTTATGTTTTCATGCTAGTTGTTGAAAAAGAACTTTGATGGGATTGAGCTGAGGTTGGAAACCTCTTGCCCACAGCATTGAACACTGTCAATTCAAATTACGAATCCATCTACTGTCCCGCCATTATCCACTAGCTCCTAATATTCCTTTTTTCTTCTCAAGGGCATTTTGAGAAACTGCCAAATGCCATGGTGAGGTACACAATGTTTATTGCCTTCTGAGATCTCTGGAAGGCAGCTCAACAAACAGGCAGGCATCCTCCAGAGCAGCTGAAGCACAAGTGGCCCATGTGATTGCCAATTTGGAGACATACCATATGTATTAGGCTACTGTGGACAGATGTATTGAAGGGCAGTTTGAAATGTTAGCCACAACTCAAAAGTCAGAAAGGCCAAGCCCAAATTGTAGTTATTAATGGTGACAGAACTGATTCTAACATGCATTTTTATGCAACCTGTTCCAGGATAAATAGCAGCAGAGTTATATTCACGTAACAAAAGCTAATCTGTCTCAACAACACCCAGAAGGCCTGCTAGAATATACTTTCTTATAAAACTGCTATGACAGATAGACTAGTGCCATTTAACATATACAGGAGCAATAGTGAACTGTTTATAAATAAATGCACACCCTGAAATATCAAAAGTGAGTTCAAATTTTGACTCTGCTGCTTAATAGCAGTGTGACCCTGGAAAATTACTAAATCTCTTTTAGCTTATTTCCTTATATGTAAACTGGGGAAGATAACAATAGTACTATCTTATAGGGTTGTTATGAAAATTGAACATAAGCATGAATACATTAGCTATTATTATCCCAATCTAACAGAAATTAATTTAGTTTGGCAAGACAATCTAATGAAATCTATGTTAGGGCTGAGTAATCATCTTTTACTTTCTTTCATGCTCAACAATTCTTTTAATAATAAATTATGGACTCTTTTCTGAAATTACCTTAAATTTGCTAATCTAAACATTGGGCCAAGAAGTTCTGAAGTTGGATTTTGAAAATACTGTCTTAGGGAGCCCAAATCTGTGCTCAGATACCTCAGTACTGCTGGAGCTACATGCTTCAATAGGTATCCATTTGATAAATAATGTTGCCCATGTATGTCAGGACAAAGAACTCCTTATTTGAGGGTGGGTTGCCCATACTTTAAAAATAACATATATATGTGTATATATGCATATATCTATACTAGAGGCCTGGTGCATGGATTTGTGCACCTGTGGGGTCTCTATGGGGATCAGTGGACCTCTGTGCCACTGCAGCCTAGCCTTACCTGCCAGCTCATCAGGCTCCAGCCCGCTATCTGCGTCAATCCACACAGCCAAAGTAGTGTGTGAAGCGACAGGCGATGGGGGAGGAGCTGAGCCCGGGCTGGGGGCTGCTCCGCTACCGCTCATCCTGCCCCACTGTGCCTGCTGCAGCTGCCACTCAGGCGCACAGGGGGAGTGTCCGCGGGAGAGACTCTTGCTGCTGCAGCTGTGCTCACCAGCCTTGAGCCCAGTGTCTGGCGCCTGTCTGTCAGCTGAGCAGCGCTTCCACTGTGGGAGCGCACTGACCATCAGGGGGCAGCTCCTGTGTTGAGCATCTGCCCCCTAGTGGTCAGTGCACGTCACAGCTAGAGGTTGACCAGTCCAGCGGTCGACTGGTAACTTAGGCATATCTTTAATAATAAAAGCATAATATGCTAATTAGACCAGACAGCCAAATGCCCTTCCAGACATCCTTCTGGACATCCTTCCCGACAACCTTCCAGATGAAGCCTAGGCTGTGAGGGCAGAGGCAAGCCACTGCAGCTGCGAGGGCTAAACCCCTTGCATGAATTTCGTGCATCAGGCCTTTAGTATATACATCCGGGTAATGATGTCACATAGCAACGCCTGGCTTCCTCTCCCTAGTGACAACTAGCCTCCTTGCAGTTTCTTCAGCTTAGGAACATGACTTGCTTTATAGCCAGGTGCAAACATTTTACACTTAACCAAATGTCTGTGAAGCTTTTTCCCGTGCCTCATCTTATTTGATCCTCACAGAAGTCCTGGAGTAGGTAGATAGGAGACTTGGTGAAATCCTATTTTCTTTTCATTAGCTGGAAAACAGAGATTTAGAAAGTTTAGAAACTTGACCCGACTGAAATTAAAAAATGGTGGACCTTGAAAATGACTTCAGGTTTTCTCACTGCACAGAATATAGTCAAACACTGCTGCAGTTAAATATTTTACCCTTTGTTCTCCCTGCATGATCTACAATAATAATGTGCTTCAGATTGATATTTACTGCTGTGTTGCTGACAATTACCTGAAAAAGAAGTTGAGGTGCTTCACTGAGCTGGAAAAAGTTTAGCTAAATCAGAAAGCAGGTCTAATTAAGCAAGTTTATTCTAGATCTATAAAAGGCTAAGTTGACTTGCGCATGCGCGATACATATAAAGCTCTCGCTGGCGCCAATCGCACGCGTGTTTCCATCTGTCATTGTCGGTCATGAATTTGGTTGACACTTCTATTATAGAGAAAGGGAGAATAGTGATATTAAAATATTTCTTCTAATTAATATCCTTTCAATGTGCAGGAATTTGTGCACCTGGCCACCAGTCCTATATAATAAAGAGCTAATATGCTAATTAGACCGAACAGCAAAATGACTGTCTGGACATCCTTCCGGACAACTGTCTGGACGACCTTCCAGACGAAGCCGGGGCTGTGAGGGGCTGAGAGGGCCAGCCGAGGCTGTGAGGGGCTGTGAGGGCCAGCCAGGGCTGCGAGGGCTGAGCCCCTTGCACAAATTTCTTGCATCAGGCCTCTAGTCCTATCTAATAAAAGAGTGATATGCAAATTAACCATCAATCTGCTACACCCACAAGCCACACCCACCAGCCAATCAGGAGCAAGTATGCAAATTAACCCAACAAAGATGGCTGCGGCCACAGAGAGAGCAGGAGGCTTGGGTTTCCCCAGCAATGGAGGAAGCCAAGCTTCTGCAGCCCTGGCCTGCCTTGGCCTCCGCTCGAGGCTACAAAGTTTCAATTATAGAAGATAAATAAATCCCAGATACCAGGGCCTCCGCTTGGGTCGCCAGGGGACATGGCCAGCCTGAAAACCACCACAGGCCCCTTGCCCAGGCCGCCCCACGCCCCAAGGGAACCCCCACCCTGATCCGGGACACCCTTCAGGGCAAACCAGCTGGCCCCCACCATGCACCAGGCCTCTATCCTACCTAATAAAAGAGTAATATGCAGATTGACCATCACTCCAACACACAAGATGGCTGCCCCCATGTGGTCAAAGATCCTGCCCCCATGTGGACACAAGATGGCCACCACAAGATGACCAGCAGGGGAGGGCAGTTGGGAGGGACCAGGCCTGCAAGGGAGGGCAGTTGGGGGTGATCAAGCCTGCAGGGGAGGGCAGTTAGTAGTGACCAAGCCGGCAGAGGAGGGAAGTTGGGGCAACCAGGCCTGCAGGGAAAGGAGTTGGGAGGGACCCAGGCCTGCAGGGGAGGGCAGTTGGGGGGGGGGACCCAGGCCTGCAGGGGAGAGTAGTTGGGGGGGACAAGGCCTGCAGGGGAGGGTAGTTAGGGGTGACCAGGCCTGCAGGGGAGGGCAGTTAGGGGCAAACAGGCTGGCAGGGGAGCAGTTAGGCATTAATCAGACTGGCAGGGGAGTGGTTAGGGGGTGATCAGGCTGGCAGGCAGAAGCGGTTAGGGGCAATCAGGAAGGCAGGCAGGCGAGCAGTTGGGAGCCAGGAGTCCTGGATTGTGAGAGGGATGCCCGACTGCATAAAAGAGTAATCTTAAATGGGCAGTTGGACATCCCTTGAGGGGTCCCAGATTGGAGAGGGTGCAGGCTGGGCTGAGGGACACACACCCCCATGCACGAATTTCGTGTACCGGGCCTCTAGTATATATATAAAAGCCTAAGCGACCGGCCGACTAGTCGACCATTCGACCGTCCAACTGGTAGCTATGATGTGCACTGACCACCAGGGGCAGAAGCTCAATGCATGAGCTACTGAGCTATGGTGACTTGGCAGCTGTGGTTCTCAGGTGATGCAGAGAGGAGAGAGCTTGATTCTGGGATGCGTCACCTGAGAACCACCCTCTCGCAATCCAGGACACCTCGGGGGATGTCAGAGAGCCAGTTTTGGCCCGATCCCCACAGGCCAGGCCAAGGGATCCCACTGGTGCATGAATCTGTGCTACCAGGTCTCTAGTAACATATGTATATATATATATTAATTTCAGAGAGGGTTAGGGAGAGAGATAGAAACATCAATGATGAGAATCATTGATTGGTTGCCTCCTGCACAGCCCACACTGGGGATCGAGCCCACAACCCAGGCATGTGCTCCTGACTGGAATCAAACCCGGGACTCTTCAGTATGCAGGCCGATGCTCTATCCACTGAGCCAAACAAGCTAGGGCCATACTTTTAAGTTTGTTGGTGTAGAGCAGTTTTCACCAAGGGTTTTTACTTATCATCAAAGTGTCTGAACCCTAGATAAGCGTATACACCATTTGATGAAGCTGCTTTTGGGGGTGGCTTCAGTCTGATGTCTTCCAAATCATGCTTCTCCTTTCTATTTTTTTGTTTGTTTTGTTAATCTTCACCCGAGGATTTTTTTTCCCCAGTGATTTTTGGAGAGTGGAAGGGAGGGGGAGAGACACAGAGAGAGAAACATTGATGTGAGAGAGACCGATTGTTCGCCTCCTGCATGCACCCCGACTGGGGCCAGGGGTCGAACCTGCAACCCAAGTATGTGCCCTTGACTGGGAATTGAACCCATAATCCTTTGGTCCACAGGCTGATGCTCTAACCACTGAGCAACCAGGGCTCTCCTTTCTATTTTTAAGAAGTTGCTTTCCCTCTAGGTCTCCTAACAGACTTCCAGAAAGATAGAAGCATTAAAACAGGTCCCAAATTCTTTCCACAAATCAACAGAAGTGACCACAGGGAAATGAGCAACACGTACAACGTGGGCCTCAGAACCCTCAATTTCTGTGAATCATGATGTTGACGGGGCCATACTGAAGCAAATCACCAATCAGAAGTTTTGTGATCTTCTGAAAATCCTGGCAGAAAACCTCTAATACCATCTAGTTTAAAAAAGCAAGGAATGTGTCTATGAAATTTTTGTTCTTAATCTCATCACCTTTTTCACCCAGCCCCCCAGTGCCCCTCCCCTCTGACAGCTCTCCATCTGTTTTCTGCATCTATGATTCTGTTTCTATTTTATTTTGTTCATTAGATTCTACATATAAGTGAAATCATATGGTATTTGTCTTTCTCTGACTGGCTTATTTCACTTAGTATATAGTATTCTCTAAAATGCCATTTTTGTCAAAGATTTTATATATATACTAGTGGCCCAGTGCACAAAATTCGTGCATGGGGTGTGTGTCCCTTAGCCCAGCCTGCACCCTCTCCAATCTGGGACCCCTCGGGGGATGTCCCACAGGGATCGGGCCTAAACCGGCAGTCGGACATCCCTCTCACAATCCGGGACTGCTGGCTCCTAACCGCTCACCTGCCTGCCTGCCTGATCGCCCCAACCACTCTGCCTGCAGGCCTGCTCACCCCAACTGCCCCCCCCCCCCCCGCTGGCCTGGTCACCCCTAACTGCCCTCCCCTCCTGGCTTGATCACCTCTAACCGCCTCTGCCTCAGCCCCGCCACCATGGCTTTGTCTGGAAGGATGTCCAGAAGGTCTCCCGGTCTAATTAGCATATTACCCTTTTATTAGTATAGATATATGTAAGGACTGGAAGTAGGGGCAATCAGTGAAAAAGACTGGCATGAGAACTTCTCATAAGTTGAGAGAAGCCTGAGTAACTTCCATTTTATGTAAGCCTTCAAGTCTATCTTTTAAATATATACTAGAGGCCCAGTGCACAAAATTTGTGCACGGGGGGTGTGTCCCTCAATCCAGCCTGCACCCTCTCCAAATTAGAAATATCAAAATTGCCACAGAGTTTTAAAAATTCCCATTTATTAAATTAAGCTATATGATGAGCATTTTCCACCACCTTAATCTGGCTCTGTGGCTGGAGTAATTAATTCATTTGAGGATAATGTCAAAATCCTAAATTTGAGCCCTTTTGTGAATGTGAGATACAGGCCAGACGGCTCTCCTAACACTTTAAACCCCACCCCTGAACTAGGCCCTGACTAGAATGACTCCAGTTGCTCCTATTTTGACACTTCACATCAACAGAAGTTGGCGCAGGCTGATCATTCTCAGAGGGCAAGTCAGTGCCTTTGATTGTGGTTTTTCAATCAACATGGTGGTCCCCACCCTAGATGAGTCCTCATGAATGAGCCAGCAGGGTTTGTTTTAATGTTGTATATCCAATCCCCCCACCACCACACACTCACATAATTGGTGAGAATATATGTATCAACCAAGTACCTTAAGTAGAGGCCAAAGAGCACATGAGAAAAGCCATCTTTTTTTAAAAAAATTATTTGATCATTTACCTATTTGTTTTTTCAACATCATTTTTTTTTTAAAATCCTCACCCGAGGGTAATTTTCCATTATTTATTTATTTCTTTAGAGAGAGTGGAAGAGAGAGGGAAAGACAGAGAGAAATATCGATGTGAGAAAAACATCAATTGGTTGCCTCATGCACTAGCCCTGGAGCCTGCAACCGAGGTACATGCCCTTGACCGGAATTGAACCCAGGAACCTTCAGTCAGCAGGCTGATGCTCTATCCACTGAGCCAAACCGGCTTGGGCGGAAAAGCCATCTTGAGATGAACTCCTGCTGGGGTTGCCCACAACCCTGGCTCCCACCCCACCACCTCATCCTGCTGATCACAGTGCCAGTATATAAACTTAGACCTTCCAGCAGCCCAGTGTAAGCTCAGGGCGGGGGCGACCAGCAGTAAACAGTGAAAGCCTATAAGCAGTGCCCCACTCTTCCTGGAGGGGAAGGGATGACAGGTCAGGATGTACCCTTCTTGATTCCATGTTGAATAAATGGATACACTGTGAATTGACTGTAGATAAATAAAACCCCAAACGAAAACAGAGATTTTAATAATTTTTTTATATAGAAAAAAAAAACTACCTCATGTAAGGCATGGAGGAAGGACAAAGAGTTCAAAGTGATTTTTAAAAGAGGAAATAGTTATAAACAAAAACAAACTAGAAAGCAAAATAAAAAATACAGTAGACTTAATAAAGACCTGAATCTTTTCGAGGAGAAAACAAAATGTATTAAAAATCAGACAAACATTTTGCAAGAGTAATTAAGGAATTGTGGTCCTTGAATGTTTGAAATTTACCTGCTAAACCATCTGAGCCAGGCCTCCGACAACATCCAGTTTTTCCTGCTGCTACTGATTTACTGCTGTTTTCTATGCCACTGGCTTATTTTAGGATTTATTTCCCTGTAAAATCATCCATGCCATTCATTAAAATTCTCATTTTTATGGCAGACTTTGTCTTTATAATGATCTCAAACACCCAGCATCATACAGCAGTGAAATAACAAATCATATTTTCTAACTTGGTTTTCTGAGGAACGCTGATAGGCCAAACGTTATGAGGTGCGTTTAAAATTAAAAAGGTGTCCTTTACTCAAATCAGTTTGGGAAGTGCTGAATGAAACAAAGTTAAATAGCTTTTATTCTTTAAAAAAAAAAAATACTGGTCGATACTTACTGCGCCAGGGCTCTTGAAGAGGGGCTGTAGTACACGGCATGTTGCAAACTTATTTGATCATCTCCCGGAGGAATGTGTTTTCAAAAATGCAATTTTGAATCGCTGTAGCAAACCTCGTCTGGTTAAAATGAAAACCAAGACAAGAATGCCCCTGCCACTTTTATTACTTGGACTGTTCTAGAAGTGTTTACCCCATGCAGTCAAAAACTATATTAAATTTTGAAAAGGAACACATATTATTCTAACTTATCATTGATATGACTGCTTACTAGGAAAAACTCAGGGATCAAATGAATATCTCGGAAATGAATAGATTTCAGTAAATGCCCATTTAAAATTATTCTATGAAAGTATTCTTACCCTATGTAGCAAAAATGCCCATATAGGTAACAAATTGAGTAAGAGCTCCCATTAGCATTATTTTTTCCTGTGTGTGTGTGTGTGACCTAGGAATACATTTATCATAGATTATACAGGACTTTAATAAATAAAAATCCCCTAAAGGATATAAAAAGATTTTTTTAAATGAGGCAAAATATCATGTTCCTGGAAAGCACTGCAATTCTGTAATTCTCACTATTTTATCAATTTAAGACAGTCCCAACCAAATTCCCAATTTATTCTTGGGGGAAACCAATCAACTGCAAAGTTCATGTGGTACAAATAAATGTCAGAATCATCCATAAATTGTGAAAAATAGCCCAGCGGGTGTGGGTCAGTGGTTGACCATCGACCCATGAACCAGGTCATGGTTGGATTCTCGGGCAGGGCACATGCCCAGGTTGTGGGCTCGATCCCAGTAGGGGGCATGCAGGAGGCAGCTTCTCTCGTCACTGATGTTTCTATCTCTCCCTCTCCCTTCCTCTCGGAAATCAATAAAAACGTATTTTTACAAAAATTGTGAAAAATCAAAAGAAAAGATCAATAGGAGGACGTGTCCTAACAGATATGAAGTCATATTTCTAACTCAATAACTGCAGGCTATTATACTGAGGCTACAATGTTCCGTGTACTAAAGAGAATTAAAAATCCAAAATAAAGTGTGTGTGTGTGTGTGTGTGTGTGTGTGTATATATATATATATATATATATATATATATATATGATATTTCAAATGGGCAGTGCTCAAGAGATAAATACTAGCTAACAACTGGCTAATCTTTTGGGAAAGAAAAAAAATTCAATCTCTAAATCCATATATCAAAATCATTGCACAAGAGAAAAGTATTTTTTTAGTAAAACCACTAAAATTAGAGAAATATAGGATAAGGTTTATATAATCTTGGGGTGGAGCAATGCTATTAAACATTATCCTAGGGCCAGAAGGCAAAAAGGAAACCATTTATCCATTTTTTATTATTTTTTATTTTTTTTAGTCATTTTAATGCTTTTTTCCCTGTGCATAAGAGAAATAACTGATAGAGTCAAAAGATACAGTATCCTTTACACATCGCAGTTAAAAGTAATGCAAACATCACATGACATTTTCAGTGAAAGTTACATTTCCAATTACAAATCAAAACGTGTATTAGGGTCTCTTTATGAGAGAAGCTTGAGAAGGAAATCTTAGGTCGAAAGCACTTTCCTGGCATTACTACACTGATCCTTCAGGCTGCACAAAGATTAAGGTCATATACAGTCAATCAGCAAATGTTGACACAATTTCACACAGTAAGTTTTCTGTACAATTAAATGTATACTTAGAAATACCAGGATAAACATTTCTACTATATTTTAACTGAACTCGCCTAGCCAACATTTTCACTGAGAAGTTGATCAAAGATGCTGTAAGATTCTACAAAATTGTTACATACCTAGCTCCAGAAATACTTATATTCTTTCTCACTGTGATTACACATATTATGCTCAGAAATTCTGTTGTAACGTTTCTAGATGCACAGTTCCAATTGTGCTTACTGTACTGTATACAAATATAGCAAAAAATCAAAGAATGATATAAACCTTACAGCATTTTGCTAGCAAAAATACATGCCAAAGTCACAATAAGCAATATTGTACCACAAATTAGAGAGCTTCAGATAATTTGCTTCTTGTTTTAATATTTCCCATTCTACATTAAATTACTATCATAGGCTAATGTTTAAAATGCAAACAAATTGGACATCTGTAGAACAAAACTTGTTCACCCAACTGTGAAGTTTGATACCTGTTTCCAAAAATCACAATAAATGCAGAATAAAGAGAAGTGTCTGCATGCAACACTTTTGAGAAAAACAGTAAAACAGTATTGATTCCCACCATTCAAAACAGACAAGGAAGGAAATGGAAGGAGAGAGGGGGGAGGGAGGGAGGGAGGGAGGGAGAGAGGGAGAGAAGGAGAGAGGGAGGGAGGGAGGAGGGAGAAGAGAGGAAAGGAAGGAAGGAAGGAGGCAGGTATGGACTCCACCTTAAAATCTATCATTAGATTTATAACTAGACAGATTGAAAAGAATCAAAATGAAAGTAAAGCATGATTTGTGTGTGTTTAAAGATTTAAGAGCCATTATCAAAAATAAGATACATTTTTCCAAGGTACAGAAATGTAATTAGGATGGCTGGGAGCCCAGCAGCCGCTCAATGGCTGCATTGATGTCGCCTCCTGTTGCTATTAGAGCCTGCAAGTTAGCTTCACGGTTTAAGAACCCCATTGCGTTGAGCTGTTCCAGTTGTTGCTGAAATCTGACTTCTGGAATTGGCAGCTGAGGAGGATTTGCTCCAGCCAGAGCCTGCACCATTTGCTGAATGAACTGCTGGCTGGGTCCAGATTCTGATGTTGGGCTCGTGGTTTCACTGGGTGCAGAGCTAGGCACGGTGGGCCCAGGGGTGCTGCCAGAACCAGTGGAGCCAGGAGGACCCGCAGGGCCAGTGGGTCCTATGGGCCCAATAGGCCCAATGGGGGTAAACGGCACAATGGGGCCGATGGGACCTATGGGTGTGACTGGGCCTACAGGGCCTATAGCGGTTCCCAGCACCCCCACCCCCACACCTGGAGTGAAGCTTGGAATGAGGCCAGGCGCTTCAGAGGCTAATGTCTGTAGCCCCTGCTGGATCTGCATTAGCGCCTGCATTGCTCTCGGGTTTGTCATGGCTGACAGCGTGTCTGGACTCTGCATCTGCTGCAGGAAAGAAGGAACCTGCGGACGAACCTGCTCCTGTAGCTGAGGATTTCCAGAGAACACGGGGTTATTCAGCATCATCTGTGCAGCCAAATCTGGATTCTGGGTCAGCGACTGCATCATGCTTCTCATGTAGGGCGCAGACAGCATATTCTGGATCAGCTGGGGGTTTTCAGTTATCTGTTGCAGCAGGCTCTGCATTCCCGGGGTACTGAAGACGCTGGCGACATAATTGGCTGCGGCCATAGTGTTCCCAGGATTGTTGGAGCTACCGCTGGACCCGCTGCCGCTGCTCGAGGTGGTGCCGGTGGTTGCAGAACTGTGAGTAGCCGACGGTGGTGCCCACGGATTGGGCAGCGGATCTCGATTTTCGGTGCGGGAAGGCTGCGAACCTTCGCCAGTGGAGGAACTGCTCCCCACGGAGGCAAACGGATTACCCCCAAACTGCTCTTGTGCAGCATTCAGCATCGGCTCTTGAATGTCAGTGTACATGCGCCGTAGGGCATTATAGCCCCCTGGGATGCTTTCGAGATTGCTGAGGGCCAGGTCTTGATTTCTCATCATCTCCTGCATCATGGCTGGATTCCTGGCGATTTCGAGGGTCTGCCTCATTATATCTGGGTTGTTGAGCAGGTGACTGATTTCTGGGTTTCTCTGAATCAATTGTTGCATCTGTGGATTGGCCATGATGAGCTGCCTCATCAGATCGGGATTCGAAAGCATGCTCTGAACAAAGGGATTTTCCATGATTTGGAGCATCATCTCAGGGCTGGACAGGAGCTGCTGCTGCATCTGGTTCTGCAGCTCGGTGAAGCTGGTCGAGGTCAAGCCCAGGCTGCTAAGGCTCGCAAGTCCTCCCAGGCTCCCCAACCCAAACGGGTTGCTATTTGTGGAAATAGGTGTGGAGTTACTCCTGGGAGTCGACGCGGTGGTGGTAGTAGTAGTCGTTCCCGCGGTAGTACTGGGCTGAGTGGTCTGGCCCTGAGGTCGGTTCTGGCTTTTGATGACAAGGTGAACGGTCAGTCCATCATGGATGCCGTGCTGGCTCAAGGTATCTTGATCTTTTAGGATTTTTCCGGCGAAGATGAGCACTAGCTGATCCGTTTGGGATTTGAAGCGTTTCGAGATCGCTTCCTTGAACTGCTGCACCGAGCTATTCTCAGGCACCGCGAACTCCTCTTTCTCTTTGGGGGTCTTCACGGTGACTTTGATGATTTTGGGCTCCGCCGGGGGAGAGGCAGAGCCTTGGGCCGCAGCAGGGCCGCGGGAGGGGCGCGGGGGGCCGCTGCTCTCGCCGTTCTCAGCCATGGCGGCCGCGGTGACGCAGGCAGACAGGGAAGGCGCGGGCGGACGGGCGAGAGAGAGAGAGCGAGGGAAGGAGGAGAAAGGAGGCGCCGCCGCAGCAGGCTGGGCCGGCTCGGGCGGGGAGCGCGGAACACAGTACCTCGGTGATGAAGGCTGCGGGCTTCTGCTCCTCCGCTGGAGAGATGGCTCCGTGTAGGCCGCGGGCCGAGATCTAAGCGCTCAGGGCTCAGGGCTCTGGGCCTCCGCCGCCGCCGCCGCCACCGCCACCGCCGTGTGATCCTACCGCGCGCGCTCCCAGCAACTCCCGCAGCCGCTCCGCCCGCTCCTCCCCGCCCCGCCCCTCCCCCCGCGCGCGCCCCTCCCCCCTCCGCTGACGCGGCGCCAGGCCCAGAATGATAGCTGCGACTCGATCAAAATGAAAAACTTCTGGAACGAAAAAACCCAGGGCGAGGGAGAGCAGCAGAGAGGGAAATAAACAAAGAGAGGAGAGAAAAGCGAGAGAAGGAGGGAGGGAGGGAGGAGAGGGAGCCTGCTTCTGTAGAGAACATTAAAAGACCAATGGGGGGGAGGGATTTCACACACACACACACACACACACACACACACACACACACACACACACACACACACGTATTTGAAGTCTACAGGCAGTGAAAGGATGAAAGAAAGCCTGAATCTAACTGACCCCATGTAAAAGACAAAAGAATACAAAATAAAGAACTCTGACAAAGCAAAAAGGAACAGATTAACATCCCCAATAGGGGAATGGGAGAAGCTCATATTTTACAAAAGAAGTGCAAATGGCCAATGGGCATATGAAAGGATGATTAAGCCTAGCAGCAACCAAAAAGCCCAAATGAAAACACTGAGCATCTACCTCTGCCTTATCACACTGGCAAAAATGAAAACTGATAGACCTTCTAGAGAGCTGAGAAAATGCACTCTCATGCCAATTGAAGTGTAAGTTATTGTAATCATAAGGCAATTTGAAAATATGTATCAACATTTTAACTATTTCCACCTTTCTTTATAAATGCCTCATGTAGAGGCCTCACCTATGAAAATAACTGATAAGGATGCAAAAGCATATGTATAAAATGTATATGCACTACAGCATTTAAAAATTATTTTAAAAGGTAAAATCAGGATCTGTTTAAACAGAAATGATCAACTATGTTATGATATTGCCATACAATAAAATAATGTGCACTCTGTTTTTTTAAAAATGGATGGTTAATATATATGATCTAAAGTATTTTTAAAGGAATAGATGAAATAAACAGTTGTTGTAGGGAAATCACAGAGTATTTTCACTTTCAGCTATATTTATATATTTATGTAGAGTAGAAATTGCGTAAGCCTGTATGTTTCAATACAAAAAATACAATAAACATGCTTTTATTTTAAAACTATTTTTAAATAGTTTATATATGTGAACTGTCTTTAAGTGTATGTGTAAAAATAAATCTGGAATGCTGTACATTAGTATGTTAATAGTGGTTATATCTTAGTACTGAAATTAAGAATAACTATCCTTTGTCTATTGATATTTAAATTTTTATGGCTTTTATATGTATCCACTGCATTTATAATATCTTTAAAAATCAGAAGACATTTTGAGGGAGATGATAGATAGATATTGACAGGCACACAACAGTAAAGTCAGACATTAACATATTTACCTAATTTAGTTACAGATACGTAGGGGAAATAAATAAAGATATACCACTTGAATAATAAGAACAAAGAATTTTAAATTGGTGTATAAATTTCTAACTCCAGTTTATACTATACAGAAAATACTCTTCCCACCAGTGTCCAACCAGCATTTAACACCATTTGAACGTCATTTGGCCACAAATACCTTAATAAATCTTAAGAAAAAAATATGAGTATGTGATATCTATCAATAGGGGAATGGATTAAAATGGTATGATTAATATGATTAATAGGATACAAAGAATGAATTAGATCTAAACATATTTAATATGTATAAATCTCAAAACCTAATTAATTATCACAACACTCTATGGCGTTTATAGATGCATTCATATGCATGTGAAGCTATCAGCAATATATTAAAGTGATTCATACTAAACTTGTACCCATGAGGAAGAGGAAATGCAATAGGTCACAGGATAATGAGTAAAAAGAGATTGAATTAAATCTGTAAAAATGATTTTCATCTTTAAAATGGAAGCAAATATGGCAAAATAGCAATAGTTAATTCTAGATGACAGGGATATGAGTATTCATTATAATACTCATCTCCCTGCCATCTAGAATGTTATATTTAGAAGGATTTTTAATTTTCTCAAAAAATAAAATAAACTAAGAAAATATCACATCACCTTATTTGCTCTTAATAGAACTAACCTAGATATTAATAATGAAAGTGTAAACGAAAACCTCAACCACTTGAAAAGTAACACAGAATCAGACACTTTGGGGACAAAGTGCAAATCAAAATTTTTATTAGAGTGAATTTAGCAACATAATGATATTGCGAACATATATATCAATAATTATGATGGCATTTCCTTATGTATGGTCTGAAGATCTTGTTTAAAAAATACACAAATCTAGGCACAACTACAAACCTACCCAAATAGGTGATGCTCAGGGATCTGCATTCTTATCAAATCACAGTTTAATGTTATTTTATTTTCCAGGTACTATACAGTGTGGTGACCCCCTCTTCCTGGTCTCCCAAAACCATGTTGTTTTTTCTACTGTAAACTCTTTTTACAGAGCAGAAGTTAGACTAAATAGCAATCATCTTGGAGTCCCTTCAGAGAAGGGTAGTTTCTGAGGAACTAAAAGACTTGACAAAGAGCATCTCCTCATGAGGGGCCCCGGTTTGTGTTCAATAGACAATGTTAGAGATTTAGCGTAATTTGGTCTTTGTTATTTTCCTCCCCCAAGATTTATTGAGATATAATTGCCATATAACATTGTGTAAGTTTAAGGTGTATGACTCATTGATTTGATATACTTATATATTGAAAAATGATTACCACCGGCCCAGCTGGTTTGGCTCAGTGGATACAGAGTGTTGGCTTGTGGACTGAAGGGTCCTGGGTTTGATTCCGGTCAAGGGCACATGCCCGGGTTGTGGGCCCGATCACCAGTGTGGGGCGTGCAGTAGGCAGCCAATCAATGATTCTCTCTCATCATTGATGTTTCTATCTCTCTCTCCCTCTCCCTTCCTCTCTGAAATCAATAAAAATATATTTAAAAAAAGAAAAATGGGCCGAAACCGGTTTGGCTCAGTGGCTAGAGCGTCAGCCTGCGGACTGAAGGGTCCCGGGTTCGATTCCGGTCAAGGGCATGTACTTTGGTTGCGGGCACAACCCCAGTGGGGGGTGTT
The DNA here is from genome assembly GCF_963455305.1 of Plecotus auritus. NCBI lineage: Eukaryota > Metazoa > Chordata > Mammalia > Chiroptera > Vespertilionidae > Plecotus > Plecotus auritus. The sequence continues at coordinate 134,461,309 of NC_137784.1, forward strand.
GCAGGAGGCAGCTGATCGATGTTTCTCTCTCATCGATGTTTCTAGCTCTCTATCCCTCTCCTTTCCTCTCTGGAAAAAATCAATAAAATATATTAAAAAAAAAAAAGAAAGAAAAATGGTTACCACCAATAGTGTGTTAGCTAACACCTCCATCACATCATATAATGACCATTTATTTTTTTTTTAAATATATTTTATTGATATTTCACAGAGAGGAAGGGAGAGAGATAGAGAGCTAGAAACATCGATGAGAGAGAAACATCGATCAGCTGCCTCCTGCACACCTCCCACTGGGGATGTGCCCGCAACCAAGGTACATGCCCCCGACCGGAATCGAACCCGGGACCCTTCAGTCCGCAGGCCGACGCTCCATCCACTGAGCCAAACCGGTTTCGGCTGACCATTTATTTTTTGTGGTGAGAACATTGCAATATACTTTCTTAGCAACTTTCAAGTATATAATACAATATTATCCTATATAATAAAAGCCTAATATGCAAATCGACCAAACGGCAGAACCACCAGAGGAATGACCGGTCACTATGACGGGCACTGACCACCAGGGAACAGATGCTCAATGCAGGAGCTGCCCCCAGCCTGCAGAGGGAGGTGACTGGAAGTGGCAGCAGGGGACAGGGTCGGCGAGCGGGCTGCGCCATGCCTGCCAAGGCAGGTGCCAGCAGGGATCTCTCGATTGCCCCACTGGTTACCCCATAGATTGACCTTGATCTCCGACCAGGCCTAGGGACCCTACCCCTGCATGAATTTCGTGCACCTGGCCTCTAGTTACCTATAATCATCATGTTGTATGTTAGATTCCCAGAACTTATTCATCTTGTAACTGGAAGGTTGTACCCTTTGACCAACATCTCCTTATTTCCCATCACCACCCAGCCCCTGGAAACCACCATGACAGTCTCTGTTTCTGAGTGCCACCAAAAGCAAATTTCCTTGAGTTTTTATTCTTAATTTTACAAATGATGTGATAGTTTACATTTTATTCCAAAATATATCCATTTTAATGTATTAAATTAGTTACAACTAAGTAAAATTAGCATTTCAGTGGTTGAATGGACATGTTTTTGTTAGCAAGAAGCACATCAATTAGCTTAATCTTTATCTTAAATTTTAAGAAAAGAGCAACAAGATAAATACATAAAACTGGGATTGAATGAGTAGATTTAATAACAGATTAAGGGAATTTTTAAAAATTAAATTTATTGGGGTGACATTGGTTAAAAAATTATATAGGTCTCAGCTATACAATTGTATACATTGCATTGTGTGTTTACCATCCAAAGTCACATCTCCTTTTGTCACCATATATTTGACCCCCTTTACCCTTTTCTGCCTCGCCACCCCTCTTTCCCTCTGGTAACTACCATACTGTTGTCTGGGTCTATGAGTTCTTGTTTGTTTATCTTGCTTTTTCATTTGTTGCTTTCAGTTTTACATCCCACATGTGAGTGAAATCATATGGTTCTTGACTTTCTCTGTCTGACTTATTTCCCTTTGCATGATATTCTCAAGATCCATTCATGTTATCTCAAATGGAAGCATTTCATCTTTTTAAGGCTGAGTACTATTCCACTGAAGATACTTTGTAAAAATCTTTGCTAATACTAAGAAGATGGATGATTGTATAACTTTTCTAGAAAGATATACATGACCAAAATATATTCAAGAAGTGGAAAACCTTACAAATCATGTAAGACATTGTAAGAAAAAGAATAAAAAATTAACCCTAGGTGGTTTGACTCAGTGGATACAACATTGGCCTGTGGACTGAAGGGTCCCAGGTTCTATTCTAGTCAACGGCACATTCCTTGGTTGTAGGCTTTCCCTGGCCTGGGCACTGCTCAGGGCGCGTGCAGGAGGCAACCAATCGATGTGTGAAACACATGGATATTTCTCTCTGTCTCTCCCTTTCTCTTCCACTGTCTCTAAAAATCAATGGAAAAATATCCTCGGGTGAGGATTAACAAAAAAAACATTAAATAATTCGATATTTAAAAAATCAGCTTTCTTAGTAAAGGTTGTGGCTGAGCTTATGCGTTTACTTCCTCCCTTTATCAAATCTATTGAATTGATTGAAATGATGTGAGAAAAATAATGAATACTTAACAGTATTGGAAAAGTGGAAGAAGTCTAATCCATGAATCTTCATGTTAAATACCAAAATAAATTCTAAATGAATAATAAAATAATAAAATTTGCAGAAAAATATTAGAGCAAATATTTCTATAACATAGGCATGGTGATAACCTTTCTAAAACAACAAAGGAAAACCAAGATTGATGTATTTCATTAAATAAGGATTTAAAAACTTCGTATGTGAAAAATACAATAAAAATTAAAAGGTTAAAGTCAAACTAAAAAATTTTTGCAACATTTATAACACATGAGGTCTTAGCATCCTTGACATAACATATTTCTTACAAATCAAATTTTTAATATGAGCACCCAAAGGGAAAAATAAAGGACATTAATTAATATGTTAATATTACAAAAGGAGGAAAACTTTCAAAAAGAAAAGAGGGATGGGCCTGGCAGCATGGCTCAGTGGTTGAGCATCAACCTATGAACAGAAAGTCATGGTTTGATTCTTGGACAGAGCACATGCCCAGATTAAGGGCTTGATCCCCAGTATGGGGCATACAGGAGGCAGCTGATCAATGTTTCTCTCTCATCCTTGATGTTTCTATCTCTCTCTCTTCTCCCTTCCTCTCTGAAATCAATAAAAATATATTTAGAAAAAAAGAAAGGAAGGAAAAGAGGGATGGAAGGAAAAAAAGAAAGAAGGAAGGGAGGGAGGGAGGGAGGAAAGAGGGAAGGAAAATATTTTATCTTCTTTAAATAAAAAATATACAAATTAAAATAATGAAATATTTTTGTCTACAAAATTAAAGAGACTGTATAATATCCAGTCTGATGTAGTCAATCTAGACTGCCTTCACTACTTCTACTTATTAGCTGCATGATGTGGGTGCAAGCAACTTAACCTTTCTGTACCTCAGTATGCTTTATCTGTGCTGTAAAAGGCTGTTTGAGGATCAAATAAATTAATATATTTCAAACATTTAAAACAGTGCCCCATAGTAAGCACTCTGAGTGTTATTATTGTTATCATTAGTACCATAGAAGAAACAAGTTCTTCATACTCTACTGGAAATTAGATTACTTATTAGGTACAACTTATAGGAAGAACAATTTGCTAATAAACACCAAAAGCTTAATAAAACATGCAGACAATTTTACTGAGCAGTTTTTTAAGGTATTTATCCTGAGGAAGCAATTCTAGGTTGTTGAGTTCTAAAGGGGATTATACTATTTAATGTGCTGTCTTCCTGGAGTGTATCTACATAACCTAAGGGAAATGATTATTCCCTGTTCCTACTGATGCCCAGAGGGGCAAATAATACAGACAGAACTAGAGAGACAGCAGAGTGGTATAGTGGCAAGACCATAGACTTGAGCCAAAAAGATCGATTTCAATTCTGGCTTGGTCACTTAGGGCTGTATGACCTTAGTGCAGTTCATTTCATTTCTCTGAACCTCAGTTTCTTCATCAGCTAAATTGGGACTAATATGCATACACTTCATAGTTGTAGTTATAGTCAGTAAATACACTGAGTGGCCAGATTATTATGCCTTCAGAGATCATAATAATCTGGCCACTCAGTGTATATGAGACATTGGTTGCTCTGACACACCCTCTCCTCCAAAAATAAAACAAATGAAATAAATTTACCATTGGTAAGTTAAACTATGAAATAAAAAACAGTAAAGGATCCAAGCAGAGATGCAATATATCTGGCAGATATACTAGTATACTCTGCTCTAAAGATGTATATTCTAATTATCTATCATTTTTGTTCTGATTCCATGCTCCCTATAATCTTCTAATAATTTTATTTTTCATTTAGTTTGCCTATAAAGAAAGAATGTACAAGTCAGGCTTTCTTGAATGTCCAGATATTCTAGTGCTAGACACCCACTTTAACCTCTAGTACATAAATTACAAACTGGCAACTCACGAGCTGGCTTTGGCCTTCCAACAACTAAAACTTGACAAATTTCTCAGGCAAATTGAGATTTCAAGCTTCTCTTTCAAAACTGGATGATATGGCTACATTGGACTCATACCCTTAGAGGGCCACAATTTGACTGGAGTTGAGTAGTGGCTGTCCCTTTTAGACAGGCATGTATACTGCTTCTACCAGGTCCGCTTCATTCATTTTTTTATCTAGTTGGTTCCATAGGCATTGGAATTTCTGACCCTTGATGGAAAAACTCAAGCTTTCCCTCCCCTCACTCTATCTCCCGAAGAATAGAAACACAAGTGAGTTGGAAAAGACCAATAATAAACTTGAGTCACTTTATTAGAAGGTGGAATATTCACCTTAGGGGGAGTATAACTATGTATGTATTGAGGCAAACACTCTCTGATGATGATGATGATAATGATGATGACAATGATGATGATGAAAGCAGCTAATACTTTTTCTTCCATTTATCTTTCCATGCCTATTACTATCAGAGTTATATTACCTTGAGGGACTTGCAGCTGAAAATTGGGCCTTGAGAAGGATATAAGATGGGAGTGAAAGTCTGCCTCACTATGCTGGGTTGAATGAGATTTTATGTTATAACCTATGACATAAGTTGCATTTTATGAATTCCTTTCAAAAGAATTTGGAAGAACCAAATGCCTTCTAGATATATAAAATCAATAAAAGGGAAATGAAAATGAGAATTTTGAGAAAAAAATACTCAGATAAAGATAATATGGAGGACTTGATATGGAAAAGAAAAGCGAGAGAACAGGTATTTCATCAGAATGTAGAACTGAGTAGAACAACTGCTACTTTCAATCTCATTCATACCAATAACAGAATTGATGACAAAGTAAAGGTGTCAGGAGAAATTGAACCTATGATTTTAGAGGCTGTCAAAGCTTAATCTCCTTAAAGATAGTAGCATGTTGGCCATGGGGATGTTGTAGGCATTAAAATGCTCTGGACTGACACAATTGTATAAACATTGAAAAACTTACATAAAACAGAGTTACATTTCTAAGATACCTCTATAAGCCTATTTAATTTGCAGCATGGTAAAGAGTTGAAGTTAGTGCGGTGAAGGCCCAAGGGGTGTAGGAGCAGGTTGGAGGGGGTCAATGAGGGGTGGGGGGGGGGTAAAGGGGATATTTTCCACAATAAAGATAATTTTTTTAAAAAAAGAGTTGAAGTTAGGCCCTGGCTAGTGTGGCTCAGTTGGTTGAGCTTGGTCCCATGCACTGAGAGGTTGCCTTTTGATTCCAGGTTAGGGCACAAGCCCAGGTTACAGGCTTGATCCCCAGTAGGGGCATGCAGGAGGCAGCCTATTGATGTTTCTCTCTCTCCCTTTCCTTTCCTCTCTCTCAAATCAATAAAAAACATATTTTTTAAGAGTTAAAGTTAGCTACATTATAGTCAAATGGGAATGTGTCATCTTTGAAAAGATTGTATGTAAAAACTGCTTCCAACATGCAAATCAGAAACCAACAGAAATACACCTGGCAGCAGTGGGAGGAAATACTTCCTCCACATGCATTTGCAAGTGAATTCCCAAGACTATAGTATCAGTACTCAGAAATCTCCAATGGCAACAGAGAAATAAAGGGAGTTGAATTGTAGTTGAATCGCAAAACAAATCTCTTTCCAAGGCAACTGCTTCATTGGCAAATCTGTATATTAGATAAATAGGACAGCTGGTATTTACTTTTAATAGCCTGAAGTCCTCAGATTGGCATTTACTGATGGCATCTATTGGTGAATTGTGACGTTGCAGTCCAAAGCCATCGGACATTGAAAATGCCCAAGTATAAATCAAATAATGCAATGTTTATATGAAAAGTCTCTTGGTCTATAGAAGATGGAGGATAAAACAAAGATACCAGAGTTAGGAAAGGTCAAACTCTTGCAAAGGTAATGTCCATTGTTGATGGCAAATATCAGTTGCAACAGAAGATACAGAAGTTGTAGCAGTATTATATTAGGAAAGTCTGCAAATTTGAGCTTGTCTGCACAAAGTCTCTTCAAACAGTAGGAGGATAAAGACAGTTTTCTAGCTACTTGATTTCCATATATCTTCTTTCCTAAAATTGATCTTCCAGAAAATAGCCCTGAGGTCACGGCATCCCCTTCTGCAATTGATCTTTTTCCACTTTACAAAATAAAGTCATACTTCTGTCACATATTCAAGATTTTACTATGTTGCATTGCCTCTGGGTGTAAAAACCTTGAGTCAACAAAGGGACAATTTCAAATATATATTGGTATCCACATTGAGAAACTGAATGACTCTAATGACTAGGTAATAAATCATTTTGCAAGTTCGTAATTTCCAATTCTTTGCCTTGGACAAAATTGAAGGAGGACCTAATGGAATTGTCAGATGATAGGTCATTAAGATAATTTATGAAGATAGATCATTATGTGATTTTTGGCATATTATTTGGAAGGAACTAAAAGATGGAAGAAAATTACTATAACAAAGTCCTTCTATTTCCATCTATTCATTTATTATATATTTTAGTGCTCATATTTATAAAAGCAAAGAAAAGTAAAAGACTTGTGAGCAATAAGTAATATTGATGCTTAGATGAATAAACTAATAGGGGGGAAAGCCCTAAAATATATTTTCAATGAAATTTTACCTTTTTGTATTTAATATTTATCAAAGTTGGTGATGTATGTGTATTATTTTGATTAATTCTGTAGTAACAATAATTATAATAATAACAATACAGAACAATTTTTAACTCTTAAAATTAATTTATATAATTTTGTGGTGAGGAAGTATGATAAGGTAATCAATGAAAGGCTTCTAAACATAAAAATATATAAAATTAGGACAAAATTTTTGTGGTTATAATAAATGAAAATATACATCAAAAGGAAAAAGGAAATATAAATTATACAATTGTTAAAGAAGAGTCTGTTAATGTATTTTAAAAACAAATGATGGTGGATCTCAAATTGCTACAGTATTTTGATTCTGTTGGATATTTTTAAAAGAGTAACAATTTATTTCAAAATTTCAATATTCATAATACTTCAAAAATTATAATCTTGCCATTATTGAAATATATGATGGCAAACTTCAGATGTTAGCTTAAATATGTGTCAGGTGTTTGCAGTGCTCCAAAATTCTGTTATAGGAGTACATAAGCAAAAATGTTTGAAGATTTCTGCTTTGAGGGCTGCCTTATACCTTTGGTCATCTGCTTTGCAAGCCCAGAGATTCACCCGTGTCAGCATCCAGAATGGTTTAGGCCTTTTAGAGACTGACTCACAAAAATGAAAAAGCAGATGATATTGACATAGACACAAGAACACCAATTTATTAATTTCCAGTGAGAAACAGCACTTTCACACATACTGGAAGTGCTCAAATCTATGCATTCAGCACATTTTCCCTCTGCAAAGCTAAATGAAAATCCAAATAAAAATCAGAACAAGAAAATGAGGGATTGCTGATTATTCTTTGAGTGCAAATTGTAAGCCTAGCTGCCCTAGCATATTAATCAGAGCAGACACAGGCAAAATCATCTAAAGGATATGTGATGGGATATTATAAAATGGTTGCTAGGTAAACTGCAATTTATAAAATCATAAACCAAATATTTATTGGTATAAACCCACACTAGTGCTGTACATCCATCCTCCAACAGAGATAATCTTGCTCATGGGATTAGAAATACTGGAAATCTAATGCCTAAGTCACCTTTTATCCATTGAGGACTATCAATGTACTTCAGTGATTCTCCTTTCCCTATGCTTTTGTGGCTGACCAACCTCTCCAGTCCCTTCACATTCACGTATTCTTTTTAAAGATGCTAATACAGTCAATCAGGTCTAGGGCTGCTGGAAAGGTACATGAGTGGGAATCTTCCATTGTTTGTGAGAGTGGGGTTCTTGGGGTGCGACTGAAATAAGAATTTTCAGAAGCCCCCACGGGAGGGTGAGAGGTGGTAGAAGGTTTTATTGGCGTGGAGTTACATTTCCTGGTTCCAAAGTCCCCTGCCCCTTAAGCCAGTCCTGGAAAAGGTGCAGCTGGGGTTTCAGCAGAGCCAGAAACAAGGCCAGTGTCCAGAGCTTCCGGTCCATGTTGCAGCCGGGTGTGGTTCAGTATTCAGGCCAAATTAAAGTCTATTAGTCCATGGGTGGAGTACAACATGGCCATGCGCTATGTGGGCACAGGGGAGAACATCCTCTGCCACAGGAGTAAAGAGGGAGGAGGGAGGGAGGGAGGGAGAGAGAGAGAGAGAGAGAGAGAGAGAGAGAGAGAGAGAGAGAGAGAGAGAGAGAGAGAGCTTCCTTTGGAAATTTGCAGTGGCCACGCCCATCCTGGCCATTGACTAGCTTTCTGGTGTGATTGATGGGGAAGCACCTTCCTGCCTCACTCAGACCTTAGTAAGCATGCTTCTATCTGGTCTCCCCTTTCCTCCTTTTTTGATACATAAAAAACAGGTTATTACAACGGCATCATCAGTATACTTATGCTTTAGGGGCCTGAGAGTCATTCTGTCTCCTCAGATGATTTTGCATCTCTTTTCTTTGATTAATGATGTGCAGGTTTAACAATTTCATTATCAAATGGCAATCAAATACTACTTTTTTGTGTGTGTTTTTTTTTAGGTAGGATGCAGTGGAGAGGAAATTCACTGTAGTCTCTAGTACTGACAATGCTGCTCTGGAAGAACATCATCAATGAAATAGGTAAGTACAGTATTTTCCAGGTAAAAATAATAAACTAGTAGGATATTATTGTAGGAGTTCATAGAATTGTGTTGTCAGATGGAATATATAGTCACATACATAGACTCACCCCAGGTAGGTGAGAATTTAGTGTATGGTATAACAATCACTCAAAATATACAGAAGTAATCAAAGCGAAAAACTGTAACACAGAAGTTGGAAAGAAAATGGAAGAGGGTATAAATCTGGCTGGATGCAGGAAAACTAGGAAGGACCAAAATGAAAGATTGGAAATGCAAGATTCGATGAGGAAATGCAGCCCTGGACATTAGCCAAGGAGACAACTATATTGGATAATGATGACGTAGGCAGAAAGGGATGGGGAATGAATACCAAAAGGAATGAAATAGAAGATGAGACAAAGAATACTTGAATGGTAGTTCCACTGTAAATGGATTTATAAATGAGACTCAAATTCTCTTCAGAAGAGAAACAGTACGAAGCTTGAAGCATGATATGAACAGAACAAAGACTAGATTGTGAGAGACCTTTAGGATTCTAAGAGAAGAGGAAATAGGTTTTGCTCTGATACAAAAAAAAACAACACAACAAAAAACAACAACAACAAAAACAGGTTTAATATGAACAGGTTACAGAATTTTCTACCAAGTTCTGAGTTGGGGAGACTTTCTACTGGTTATTATGTAAAGAGAACAACACTATTTTTGTGTTGTTGGATTTTTTTAAGGTTTTTTTTATTGCTTTTGCTCAACAGATAAAAAATAAGAATGGAAAACAGACCTGAGTGATTTTTTATGTGTATAGAAGACAAAATTGCCTCATAAAATGAAGTAAACATGGGGGGAGCAAAGCTACTTCAGGTATTCAGTCACACAACTGAACACAGGGAAAATCAAATTATTTTTTAGAGGAAATGTCAATTATGTCCCAGAGGAAGGTGATGGGGCCAAGAAATGAGAGAATGCCCTTGGTGACATGGACAAGCATGATATAGATCAAGAGAGTACTTTAGTAAAAAAAAAAAAATCTCCTAGCCCTAGCTGGTTTAGCTCAGTGGATAGAGCGTCGGCTTCCAGACTGAAGGGTCCTGGGTTCGATTCCAGTCAAGGGCACATGCCTGGGTTGTGGGCTCAATCCCCAGTGGGGAGTGTGCAGGAGGCAGCCAATCAATGATTCTATCTCATCATTGATATTTCTATCTCTCTCCCTTTCTCTCTGAAACACACACACACACACACACACACACACACACACACACACACACATATATATTAGAGGCCCGGTGCATGAATTCGTGTATGGGTGGGGTCCGGCCAGCCTGGCCAGGGGTGGAGACATGGGCAGTTGGCCGGCCTGCCTGCTGGTCAAACTCCTGGTGGAGGGGACAATTTGCATATTAGCCTTTTATTATAGAGGATATACACTGAGTGGCCAGATTATTATGCGTTCAGAGATCATAATAATCTGGCCACTCAGTGTATATATATTTAAAAAGTGACATTAAAAAATTCTCCTAGCACCCTGACTGGTTTGGCTCAGTGGATAGAGCATCAGCCTGCGAGACTGAAGGGTCCCAGGTTCGATTCTGGTCAAGGGCATGTACCTTGGTTGCGGGCACATCCCCAGTAGGAGGTGTGCAGGAGGCAGCTGATCGATGTTTCTCTCTCATAGATGTTTCTAACTCTCTATCCCTCTCCCTTCCTCTCTGTAAAAAATCAATAAAATATATTTTTTAAAAAATTCTCCTAGGGCCCAAAATTTGGGGGTATGGATACATTGTGTCGATAATACCATTTACGACTTTCTCTAGAAATTAGTTTAAGAAACAATTGTGCAGACAACATTGCTTCAAAACCTAAGGATTTTCCTATAGCTGTGCTTCCAGGAATTTGGAAACATTGTGCATGACTTCCTATAAGACACTTATGACTCTCTATCAATGCAAGAACTTGAAGATTTGTCTGGTGAGAGAATTGTTTTTATGGAAATAGAGTTATGTGGACAATTATGACTAAATATGATGCTCTGGTGATCATAGCTAAGGGATGGCAATTTAATCTATTGCATTCTCACAAATAGGTGCGTATTATTTCCTTTTGATAAATGAGGAAAATGAATTGCAGGGATGTTAAGTCACTTGCCCAAGGTCACACATCTAGTAAGCAGCAGAACTTGGATTCAAACCTAGTCAGTCTTGCCCATAATGGGGCTCAGACTATTCTGGGGGCCTGTGTTTCAATGAAATGAGTGGGGCTATATTTGTTTGTGGCTACTGATTAGAAGCACCATTATGCAGTAGTCAAATAACAGGAGCATTGCCCTAGCTGGTTTGGCTCAATGTATAGAGTGTCAGCCTGCAGACTGAAACGTCCCAGGTTCGATTCCGTTTCTATCTCTCTCTCCCTCTCCCTTCATTTATGAAATCAATAAAAATATATTTTAAAAAAATGTTTAGCCCTAACTGGTTTGGCTCAGTGGACAGAGCGTCGGTCTGCGGACTCAAGGGTCCCAGGTTCGATTCCGGTCAAGGGCATGTACCTTGGTTGTGGGCACATCCCCAGTAGGGGGTGTGCAGGAGGCGGCTGATTGATATTTCTCTCTCATCGATGTTTCTAACTCTCTCTCCCTCTCCCTTCCTCTCTGTAAAGAATCAATAATATATATTTTTAAAAATGTTTAAAAAATAACAGGACCATTGACCTAAAGAAGATGTAAATTCATACCCAGCCATATAGTTAAATTGAAAAGGATAATTTTAAGCTAAACTTATTAAAGTATAAAATATATACAAAATATGTACAAATCATGTGTGTAAACCTCAATGAGCTGTGTAACTAACACCCAGATTTAGAAACTGGATACTACCAATCCCCTCAATAGTCACCTTCATGTTCCTTTCAGTAGAGGCATGAACATTTAAAATAATGTGCATCGCCCTAACCGGTTTGGCTCAGTGGATAGAGCATCGGCCTGCAGATTGAAGGGTCCCAGGTTTGATTCCGGTGAAGGGCATGTACCTTGGTTGTGGGCACATCCCCAGTAGGGGGTGTATCCCCAGTAGGGGGTGTGCAGGAAGCAGCTGATGGATGTTTCTAACTCTCTCTCCCTCTCCCTTCCTCTCTGTAAAAAGTCAACAAAATATATTAAAAAAATAAAATGTTATAAAATACCATAGCCTTAGCTGGTTTGGCTCCGTGGATAGTGTCTGCCTGCGGACTGAATGGTCCTGGGTTCGATTCCTGTCAGGGGCATGTACCTTGGTTGCAGGCACATCCCCAGTGGGGGTGTGCAGGAGGCAGCTGATCGATGTTTCTCTCTCATTGATGTTTCTAACTCTCTATCCCTCTCCCTTCCTCTCTGTAAAAAATCAATAAAAATATTTAGAAAAAAAATAAAATAATGTGCATCAAAGAGGTCAGTAACATATTTATGTTGCAAGTAGCAACTTATTTGTGACAAAAAAATGCTGTTTTGAACTTTAATAGTTGAACGGGTTTTACTTACTTTGGAGATATGTTTTGGTTTATAATTTTAGAAGGACTATAAGCATTAAGAGTTTGTATATAGTTTCATGCTTGTACATATATAAATACCATCATAATAAAATAATTTAAATCAAGTGTAGAGTTCCAACATTTTTTCCATTAAAGAGGGGTCCATACATTATTTAAGACTGAGAGACACTATCCTAGGAGGTCTGCAAGTCACATAAAAGGGTTTGAAAAACATGTGGACATAACCCAAATAAGTCTTTGTGTTAGCAATGGTAACTGGGGTCCTGATTAACCAAAAAAGAGAGAGAGAAAGAGAAAGAGAGAGAGAGAGAGAGAGAGAGAGAGAGAGAGAACAAGATTCTTCAAACATTTCTGTCTAATGGACAAATTGAATGATCTGTATAACTGTAAATGTCTGAGGGTCCATAAACTTTCCCAGAAATCTTTTTTGTTCTTTCCATAAATATTTATTGAATTCACTACTATATCTTAGGCAGTGGTTGACCATGGGAATACAGTGGTGGATAAAACACATATCCTGCCTTTATGGAATACACATGAAATAAATAATTACAGAAATAAATATAGAATTTACAAATTACAATTAGGATATGAAGGAAAAGAACAGGCTATGAAAATGAGTCACAGGGCATACCGATTTTGCAATAAGTGGTCACAAAATTCTTCTCTAAAATATGGTATTTAAGGTGAGATATGAGTGATGAGTAGGAGATAGGCAGATAAAAAACAGGAGGGAGATAGGCAGATAAAAAACAGGAGGGAGAACATTCTAGGAGAAAGTACAGTACATGAAAAGGTTCCAAAGTAGATAAACCGGTATATCTCAAAATGGCAAGGAGCCCCAGGAAGGGAGTGATGTGTAAAATGTATATAGTGATTGTGGAGGGTGGTGAGAAATAAAGTCAGAGAGATGCATAGGAATGACATTATGCAGGACCCTAAAGGCCAGGGTAAAAAGTTTGGATTTTTTTAAAAGGACAAATAGAAGCTAATAAATATAAGGATGATATGATTGAATTTGCATTTTTAGATCACTCTGGCTGCTGTTAGGAAACTAGGTTAAAGTGAAACCAAAGAAGAAACAGTTGAACATAGAAGCATCGAACAGACTGTCCAATGTATAAGCGAAGGCGGGGGGTGAGGGGATAAGAGATCAACCAAAGGACTTGTATGCATGCATATGTGCTGGGGGGTGGGAGCGGCTGGGGAGAGGTCAATGGGGGAAAAAGACTCATGTAATACTTTAAACAATAAAGAATTTAAATTAAAAGGAGGAAGAAGGAGGAGGAGGAGGAGGAGGAGGAGGAGGAGGAGGAGGAGGAGGAGGAGGAGGAGGAGGAGGAGAAGGAGGAGGGGGAGGAGGAGGAGGAGAAGGAGGAGGAGGAGGAGGAGGAGGAGGAGGAGGAGGAGGAGGAGGAGGAGGAGGAGGAGAAACAGTTGAAAAGTTTTCATATTAATCCAGATCAGAAATAACTGGATCTTAGGCTAGGATAGTAGAGGTGGAGGCAAAAATTAATGGACAAATTCGAGATGTATGCTGGGAGTATAGCTGACAAGCTTTTCTAAACATGGTGTAATAATCAGACCAATTTTGGATTATTTTGCAAAACAATTGCTTGGGTCTTAAAATTAAGAAAAATATGCATTCTGCAGTTTGGGGATGAATTGTTCTATAAATGTGTATTAAGTCAATCTGATCTAATGTGACCTTAAAGGTAATGTTTTTTCTTATTAAGTTTCTTTCTGGTTGAACTATCCATTGAGTTAAGTGGGATATTGAAGTCCCCAACTATTATCGTATTACTGCTAATTTTTTCATTTATGTCCATTAATATTTGCTTCATATACTTAGGCACTCCTCTGTTGGGTATGTAGATATTTACCATTCTTATATCCTTTTTATTTATTTATTGTAGCAAGAGATATAGAAGGGCATTATAAAATGCTCTTCTTTGTCTCTTGCTACAGCTTGGTTTTTTGTTTGTTTTAAATTCTCACCAGAGGATATTATTTCCATTGATTTTTAGACCGAGTGGAAGGGAGGGAGGAGGCAGAGAAAGAGTGAGCAGAAGCATCATCATGAGAGAAATACATTAATTGGTTGCTTCCCACCCAAGCCCAGGGCCAGGGAGTAACCGAGGTACTGCCCTTGACTGGGAATTGAACCCGAGACCCGTCCGTCCATGGGCTGACACTCCAACCACTGAGCCAAACTGGCCAGGGCACTACAGCTTGTTTTAAAGTCTATTTTGTCTAATATGAATATTGCTTCCCTAACTTTTTTCCATTTCCATATGCATGGAATATCTTCTTCAGTCATTTCACTTTCCATCTGATCTCAAGTGAGTCTCTTGTAGGCAGCATATGGATAGGCCTTATTCTTTTATCCATTCAATCACCCGTCTTTTCAGGGGAACATTTAATCCATTTACATTTAAATCAAATATTGATAGATATGTGCTTATTGCCATTTTGTTAATTGTCATTTTTGTTCTCTTTTGAAATTTGCTGGTTTCGCTGGTTTTCTTTAGTGTTTTATTTTTCTCTTCATGTTTTGGTGTAATTTTGTGGGGTTTTGGTTTGTGGTTACCATGAGGTTCATATATAACCATTTATATCCATAGCAGTCTATTTTAAGCTGGTAGGCATTTACGTTCAAATGCATACTAAAGGCACTATATTCTTACTTACCTCTCCATTCTTCATGTTTTTTTTTTTTATGTCATTTTTGTATTCTTGGTTTTGTGTATCCCTGGCTATTTATTGTCTTTGTAGTTGATTTTGCTACTTTAACTTTTTAACTTTCACATAGCTTTTTTAAGTGGTGGATTCACTTTACCAGTGAGGTTTTTTTCTTTCCTATATTTTCTTTTTAGGTTATGGCCTTTTCTTTTCTGGATAAAGAAGATCCTTTGATGTTTCTTGTAAAACTGGTTAGTCGTGGTGAGCTTTTTTCGTTTTCACTTTTCTGGGAAACTCTTTATCTCTCCTTCAGTTCCTTAACTTTCTCTATGTGGTTTCTCTCTCCTGTTTGTGGGGCAGAAGTTGTTCAAATGGCCCTCAGTTCTCTCTCAGGAGGTGTTGCTCTCAATATAGGTGTGCATTTGATGTGTTCTTGGGAGGGGACAAGCTCAGTGTCCTCTTACACATCTTGGGCACACCTCTCTCAGTTGAATTCAAGTTAATAACTGATGAATCTAAATAAACAGTATATAAATGTTCATTTTATTATTCATTTGATATTATTGTGGGCTAGAAATTTTAAACTAAAAAGTTTGTGGACATTGATGGGAGTTACTGACAGATTGGATATGGGGTCAAGGGAATATGAAAAAAAATCAAGGATAACTCCTAAGAAACTGGATGTACAATGGTGTGATTCAGGAAGATGAGGAGGATAGTGTCAGGTGTTAAACGGAAATGCAGACTGTGAAAATAAAGAGTTCTGTGTGATCATTCTGAATGTTAAATTCTTAGACATTCAAGTCTTATGTTGAATACACAAATCTAGAGCTCAAGGAGGATAGATGTTTAGACATATATATTCGGGCATCATCAGCATGTAGATGATATTTAAAAGCCATAGAACTTGTCTGGCCACTGTGGCTCAGTGGTTGAGCATTGTCCCATGCACCAAGAGGTCACGGTTCGATTCCCAGTCAGGGCACATGCCTGGATTGTGGGCTCAATCCGTAGTAGAGGGCATGCAGGAGGCAGCCGATCGATGATTCTCTCTCATCATTGATGTTTCTAGCTCTCTCTCCCTCTCCCTTCCTCTCTCTGAAATCAATTTTAAAAGTATGTTTAAAAAATAAAATAAATTTGAGAAGTCTCTTGAGAAAACTTGAGTTTCTGGCTTCCCTCAAAATTTCTGAACATATGTGTTGAACATTTATTATGTGCTAGCTATGTTTGTAAGCCCTTTAGCACAAATTAATTCAAACCTCATGTAAGCTCCATGTGGAAGATACTATTATTATTATTTTAGAATTGAGGAAATTGAAACAGAGAGGCTGGGTGAATGGACTTAGGTCACATAGGTATTAAGTGGCAGAGCCAGTATTCAAATCCAGAGAATCTGGCTTCAGAGCCTACATTCTTAACTACGCTATATTGTTGCTCTTTGGTTAATGCTGGGCTCATATCTCTGCATGGCAATATTTGGCTGTAAATAGATAGTATCTGCCTCTTTAGATTTAACATGTGTACTTGTGTTTGCCTTGGTGTTCTTGAGCATTTCCTTTTGTAGTGTACCTGTTCCTCTTTACATCACCTGCTTGGCCACTGAAGGCATTTGAGTGTTTGATTCCTAATGTACAAGGAAAGGGAAGAGGAATTCTACTTGTTCATATCAAGAAATTCTTACAAGAGGGTTTTTCATTACTATGGAGAGTCCTTCAACATGACAGACAGCCTCTGGATTCAAAAGTTATATCATCTGGTTGCAGGGAGGGAGTCAGTTACCCACAGGGCCTAGCCTATCGCAGTGGCTTCAAAGAACAGATGTGTAAACAAGTGGAGTTGCTGTGAGAACTCAAGAATCAGATTTGTGGGTGGATTAAATAAACTTTAAGGCTTCTATTGCTCTGAAATTCTGATTCAGTAATCCAAAACAACATAAAGCCATCAATATGTCATACTATTTCAAATGGGCTATAATGAAGCAATTGGGATTTTAAAGATGGAACAGGTCTTTGAGACTACCCACCTTCCCCACCTCCATAATTTTACAGAGTAGCAAATTGGAGACTCAGAGAAGATCCTTTATGTTTTGTTGTTTCCTCTCAAAATTCCAGGGAGAAATGACCAATCTTTCCTTTTTGCTTCTTCAAAGGGCAAACTTCAAAGTATCCGTATCAGTTTTCCATCTCAACTGTAAGAAATTACTACAATCATAGTGTCTTTAAAAACACTACCCGATAGACTTTAGTAGTTAAATGCCAGGACTCTTTCTTGGGCTAAATATTGTAATCAGTCAAACTCACAGGCCCTTGAGCCCAAATCTTTAGGTTAAAATTATTTCTGCACTACTTCCACCTTGGCAACCTAGGGCAAATTATTTACCTTTCTGTGATTCAGTTTCTCCAACTACAAATAAAAATAATCATAACTCCTGTTTCAGAGGTGAAGATTAAATAGGACATACTAATTTTTAGTTATTGACATTATTACCCTTAGCACCTAGTAAATACTTAATAAATAGTAGCCATGCCCTAGCTGGTTTGGCTCTGGATAGAGCGTTGGCCTGCAAACTGAAGGGTTCCGGGTTCAATTCCGGTCAAAAACACATACTTGGGTTTCGGGCTTGATCCCCAGTAGGGGACATGCAAGAGGCAGCCGATAGATCAATGATTTTCTCTCATCGTTGATGTTTCTATCTCTCTCTCCCTCTCCCTTCCTCTCTGAAATCAATAAAAATAATAATAGCCATAATTTCATTATTGCTACATGTATATTCCTATAATGGTATCCATAACACATTACTGACCTTGTTTTTCTATTTATCCTTCTCTCTCTTAGACTGTAAATTTTTTGAAGCCTGATGTCACCTAATTTATAATTTTGTTCACAGGACCTTGCTAAGTATCTAGCATGAGCATGTAGTAGGTGCTTTAGGAGCATTAGTTAAATAAATAAATGAATGAATGAATTACTATTCCAATGAATTCAGTCTCTGACACCACATAGCTTTGTTGTTTATGAATTACAGGTCCAATAAGCATGTACTTTCCTGGCTTGGCAAAAGAGGTTATGAGGCTTGCTGAAAAGTCATGCAATAAAGATAGTTCGCATTTGTCTTCTCTGTTTTGTGACTATTTATGTTTTCATGTCCATATTTAATGTTTCTAATTAGAATTTAATGATCAAAATATAGAGGAAAAACAATTAGTCAATGGGTTACCAGGAAGGTCAGAGATGAAGTTATTAGTCAATGACTCAAAATAATCTCCTGAGGGGTGACAAGATTATTTTAACAATTCCATAACTAAGTTTGAATATGGGAATCTGCAAAAAGCAAAGAGATCTATAAATTAAAGAGGAATTGTTACTTTGAGTCATTTGTTGACTCACCAGCAGGGCCAGTTTATGCAAATTTAATTAGTACAAAAGCACATACAGGCTTTCAGTAAAGCCATTCCACCTGGATGATTGTCATTATATCACTTAATATACATTGAGTGGCCAGGTTATTATGATCTCTGAACACATAATAATCTGGCCACTCAGTATATATATATTAGAGGCCCGGTACATGAATTCGTGCATGGGTGGGGTCCAGCCAGCCTGGCCAGGGGGAGGGGACATGGGCAATTGGCCGGCCTGCCTGCTGGTCGAACTCCTGGTCGAGGAGACAATTTGCATGTTAGCCTTTTATTATATAGGATATATACTGAGTGGCCAGATTATTATGCATTCAGAGATCATCATAATCTGGCCACTCAGTGTATATGTAACCAGAGACACCTATCTATCTACTTTATAACCATATAGGTCTATGAATATAGGTCTATAGAACATAAACCACACATTTATTAAAGAAAAGATGAGCTGTTTTAGGAATTGACTCTAACATGTGTATTAAAACTATGTTTGTGTGTGAAGAAAAGCAGGATCTCGTACCAGATCTGAGAAAAAGAACGTGATTAATGTTGTATTATAATGACAGCAGGAGCTTGGAATGAGATAGAATCATTTTTCTTACAATTAATTTCCTGGGAATCACATGAACATTTGAGAGCTAAAAACAGTAACACCCCGTCTGAGCCCCTGTGCATATCACTGGGAGATGTTATGCCACGTCTGTGGCTACCAAACATCCTGGAAGGCCACTTTCCTGCTGTGCAGGAACATTGGTGACATGCTGGCATGTTGTACTGAAAGAAGTACAGAATTCAAATGTAGGCTTTCTCCATCCAATTGTATATCCAGCTCTTCCATTTGTGAATATTCCCCTTCTTGCTACGTCCTTCAATGACTCCTACTTCCTAAGACCTCACTCTTTTGAAGAATATGCTAGTGTGATTATAGCTCTCAGAAACTTGGTTTCTATTCAGTCCTCTGTTTGTCCATGCCTGATTAATTCAACAGAACGTCAACATTTTAGGGAAGCTCAAGTGGCCATCCCACTAGCAGGACTAGATAGATATTAACAGCCATTTGCCTCTGTGACAATAAGGTTTAGGTTGCATTTTTCCTGATGCTAGAGACCCAAGCACTTCAGCAACATTATCAGTGACAATGCCTCCCCTGCCACTAACAATATCACCAACAGTAACAAAGATGTCTATCTAGCCCATCTTTCCCAGGTCCCTCCAAGGCACTGGTATCTAGGAGAGAAATGTGTTCAACACTGCAGTGAACAGAACATGGCCTACTACTATTTGTTGTCACCTGCCCTATATGTTACAGGACTGAACTGGTTTGGGCCCCTACTTCCTTTTAACATATTTGAATGAAATTGTTGAAAGATCCACATCTCATTCTAATATCTCTCACTCTTTCTGACCTACACTTTTAAAGTCATGCTCACCACATTTCCCTTTGATTAAATGTCTCAAATAAGTAAACTCTAGGAACCCGCCTGTCTTGGTTGCCAAACTACAATTTCTCATGAGCACTCTAGCTAAACTAGAACCTGTCCTATCATTTTGTCCTTTTATAGTACTTTATAATTTTTGTTAGTAATTAACAATAGTTGTCTTTTTTGTTTGTTTGTATCCCACACACACACACACACACACACACACACACACTGGAATGAAAGTTCCACCTTTGTGGACCTTTTCTGTTGCATTCTCCACTAGGCGACCAGTGCCTAGAAGAGGGCCTAACACATAGTAGGTCAATAAATATCTGTTGAGTGCAGGAATAAATTAGCTTGCAGATGGACCCCATCCCCAGCTCACTGATAATTGGTACTGATAATGTGTTTTTCCCCTTTTCCACCCTCATATCCCACTAACCCTGATGCTAGTTTTGGAATCCCTGCAAGTGTTTTCTCTGGTCTTGTATGTTTTTATGCTTTTTAGTGTTTTTTCTAAATCTTAATTTTTTCTCTGTTTTCTCTTTTTTATCTCTCAGCTCACCTTGAGGAGGAAATTGCAAAAGGTAGAGAAAAGGAAAGACATAGGAAGAAGGGCTGATAGAAAGAGAAAGGTTCCCTGGGGAGGCAGGGTATTGTTCAGAAAAGAGCATGGATTTTAGAGTTAGAATCCTGAGTTCAACTCCTAGCTTGGTCAGAACATTTAGCACCTTTGTGGCTATAGGGAAGTGGTGTAAATCCTCTAAGCTTCGTCTACAAATTGGGGTCAATAATAGTATCTACCTTATGGGGCTGTTGTGAGGATTAAATGACCCAATCTATCTAAAAACAATGTTAATTCTTTCTCTGCTTATGTATAGCTTATCTCCTGATTTTCCTTTCTTACCTAGCTTTCCATGAGGAAAAACAGAATGTTTTCACAAGTGAGATGCACAATACTTTGCTGCCCCAACACTGGCCCCTCCCCCCACACATACCTCAATTCTGGTCAAAGCAAAACCAAAAACCAATGAAAATCACACATAAAAACTAGACTGTCAGGTCTGGAAAGAATTGCGAAAGATCTCTCAGAACAACGTTCTACCTGCTAGTTAAACATTACATACAAAGGTCGCCTTAGCAAACACTACTGCTCTTTCACAACTTTTACAGCCTGCCTCTTGGAAGAGAGATTCACAAAACTGATTGCTAAAGAATATGAATTCTTTCAAAATTAATCATCTTTATGAAATTATCCTAAAATATTAACAATTACTACCACTCATTGAGCACACAGTATGTGCAAATCACTTGGATAGTTTATATACTGCCTTATGTAATCCTCACAACAACACTTTGAAGTAATACTTTCATTATCCTTGTTTTATAGTTTGGGAAACAAAAGCTGGGATGAGTTAAATTACTTGCCCAGAATTCCTACAGCTAGGAATTAGGGGAGTTGGGATTTGAACAGAGGAAATTTGGCACTAGAGCTTAACCATAACACTTCTCAGCCTATGTGCCAGGCTCTCTCCTAAAACACATCAAGTGAGCCCTATTTTGATAACATTGGAATTAACCTAATCTCTCTGTCCATGTGTTTTCATATTCATTATAGTGAAGTGTACCTTCCCCTACTCCTTCCTCTACACTCAGTATTCTCATCAAGTTGGCACCTCAATATCTACCAACTAGTCTATGCTTCTGCCTTTTCTCAGGTGTTTTGTTTTTTTTTTAATCCTCACCTGAGGATATTTCCCATTGATTTTTAGAGAGAGTGGAAGGGGGAGAGAGAGAAACATCAATGTGAGAGAGACACATCAATTGGTTGCCTTCACACATGCCCGGACCAGAGCCCAGGATTGAGCCTGCAACTGAGGTACATGCCCTTGACTGGAATCGAACCTGGGACCCTTCAGTCTGCAGGCCAATGCTCTTTCCACTGAGCCAAACCAGCTACAGCTCACAGGTGTTTAATCTGTCTAGAAAACCCATTTTCTAGGCTACTCCAGTGGTTCTCAAACTTTAATGTGTACCAGAATCTCCTGGGTGAGTTGGTAAAACACAGATTGCACTTTTTTGGTTCTGTCCCAATTCTGGCCACTACCCTCACAGATCTTCCTTCTTACAACCTATACCCTTTTTAAAAAACCTCTGGAAACAACACAACAAACAGACAATGGAAGTCTCAAAATTTTGGAAAGAAGAAGGTAGACTGTCCAGAAACTTCAGGACTTGAGAGTTACAATTTGCCTGGGATTTCCTATTGCCTACCACACATACTCGACAGGGCTTTGCAGAAGCCTCCAATCTGGAACCACCAACAGGCACAGATGAGAAAACAACAACAGAAAACTCCAAGAAGATCCTGTTTCCCTTAGCCAAATCCCTGAGAAAAGGGTGGCCTAAAAAAACCCAGACAATCTTTTTGACAGTACCCATCCTACTTCATTCAAACACCAGTGGCAACTGCCCCACAGACACACTTCTTCTGTTCAAATCCCAACTCCCCTAATTCCTAGCTTTAGGAATTCCGGGCAAGTAACTTAATTCGTGGATTCAGCAGCATAGAGTGGGGAGCTGATATCCCTCCCTTCCCCGTGGAACCAGATGACATTACTCTCTCTCTCTCTCTCCAAGTAGATTTGCAGGTACAGTTAAGAAGCTGATCATATATTCCCTTCCAGAACCAGTCTGATTACACAGCCAGGTGGTTTTAGCAAGTTAATCATCTATCCCTTCACCAGCAGAATCAGGTAGTGCTTCAATGACCATTCAAGTGTAGGGTCAGCAAGTATGAGCAGTGATATTAGAATGTCCCCCTGTGGAATCGTGAGGTGCTTTGATTCCATGGCCAGGGTAGTGTCAACATGGTTCCGTGGTAAACTGATCCTCCACCTCCACTGTGCATCAGTGAGACTGAGCAGGGTGGTCTGAGTCAGGGCTTTCCAGCATTCTGCTTTCCTTCCTTCCCTGGTGTGAGCAGGCCCAGTAGGAAGGTGAACTTCTACATCCCCTCTGCAGTTGGAAGACTGAACTAGGTAGTGTGATGCAGGATTAGTGAGAACTCTCAACCCCACCACCACTTTCAACAGGGTCAGGTGGAAAGCTGAGCCCTCACTCTCATCTAGCATCAATGCAAGTGGTTGTGTGAGGTGGTATAAATAGCACTTCCCTTCTTTCTTACCCTTGTGCTAGTGAGCTGAGTGGGGAACTAAAATTCACCGCTCCCGCTTTCAAAGGCTTCAAAGAGGTAAAGCAAGGCAGAATGAGGTGAGAGATGAGATTAGTCGACATTCTACTTTTCCTCATCCTCCCCACCCCCAGTTCAGGAGGACCAGAGGGGATGTGAGCTCCCACTGTCACTGTGCATCAAGAAGGTAGCGTAGCCTTAGCTGGTTTGGCTCAGTGGATAGAGCATCAGCCTGGGGACTGAAGGGTCCCAGGTTCGATTCCAGTCAAGGACACATGCCCAGGTTGCGGGCTCCATCCCCAATAGGGGGCATGCAGGAGGCAGCCAATCAGTGATTCTCATCATTGATGTTTCTATCTCTCTCTCCCTCTTCCTTCCTCTCTGAAATCAATAAAAACATATTTTTTTAAAAAATAAGGCAGTGTACATCATCTTTGTGCTTCTGTCTGAAGTCAGCAAGGTCCAGTCAGGAGCTGAGCTTACACACCCACATAGGGGTAACAAAGTGGTATAAGTTGGTTACCCATTTTCACTAAGAAAATATTAAAAGAGCTAAGAACACAGCTAAACTTCTGCCCCCTTTCAGCAATGAGGCTTTCAGTTTGAGGCAGTGTTCCACTTTTGCTGGAGTGGAATCAGTGGTGTCTGGAGAATAAGTAAACACACACATTCACTCCACCTTTATTATATGCCTAAACAAAAAACAAGGAGGAGGAGTAGGAGGAGGATGAGGAGGAGGAGGGAGAAGTTGTTTAAAAAGGAATCTGCAGTCTCATTATGTTAAAAGTATCCAGGATACAATAGGAAATATTTTGTCATACCAAGCACCAGAAAAATTACAAATTGAATAAGAAAATAAAACCCACAAGTGCCAACAATATATGAATCAGTGTTAAAATTAACTGAAAAGAATATTGAAGTCATCACAAAAATGTTTCAACAATTAATTATGAATTCTCTGTAAACAAACTAAAAATAACAAAGCTTAGCAAAGATGTAAGTTATTAAAAAGTATAAATGGAAATTATAAAACAGAAAAATCTCAGTAGTACAATGAAGATGACAGAGGGCGTAATCAATTAACTGAAGAAGACATCAATAGAATTTACCCAATCTGAACAATGGAAAAAAATAGACTGAAAAGAAAAGAACAGAGCCCTGGCCGGATAGCTAAGTTGTTTGGAGTATCATCCCAAAACACCAAGGTTGCAGGTTCAATTGCCAGTCAGGGCAAATACAAGAATCAACCAATGAGTGCATAAATAAGTGGAACAACAAGTTGATATCTCTATCTCTCTCTCCATCTTAAATCAATAAAAAATTTAAATATGAGATGAGAAAATAATGAAGAGTTAACAATCATATAAAGAGAGTCCCAGGAGAGAGAGAGAGAGAGAGAGAGAGAGAGAGAGAGAGAGAGAGAGAGAGAGAGAGAGAGAGATTGAAAACATATTGTAGGAATAATGGCTGCAAACTTCCCATATTTAGCAAAAGATATAAACATAAAGATTTAAGAAGCTGAGAAAAAATAGAATTTTGATAGACCAAAATAACTCCATGCCAAGACACATTATAGTCAAATTCTTAAATCTAAAGACAAAGAAAAAAAATTAAAACAGCCAGAGAGAAAGCTATAAAAAATGTGAAATGTAAATTTGAGTGACAGTGGATTTCTTATCTGAAACATGGAAGCCAGGTAACAGTGACACATTTTCAAGTGCTTAAAGAAAAAACGTGTTAATTGTGAATTCTATATCTGATAAAACTATCATTCGAGAATAAAGGGGGAGTAGAATATTTTCAGGTAAAGAAAATAATAGAATTTGTCACTAGCACACTTACCTAGACAGAAAGTTAGTGATGACAGAAGATTTGTGCCTTCAAAAAGGAAAGATGAACAACAAAATAGATGAAAATAGTGGGAATGAGTTTCTTTAATCACATTTAATGGTTGAAGCAAAAATTATAACATCACCAGATATGGTGTGAAACGTATGTAGAAGAAATATTTGCGACCATTATATTTAAAAAGTGGGGAGGAAAAAAGAAACTAAAAGGACGTAAGATTTCCACACTTCACTTGAAGTAGTAAAATGTTGATAGCAGTAGATTTGATAAATTATGTCTGTATATTGTAATAACTAGAAAAAATACTAATAACATTATTCAAAATGGTATACTAAAAAACTATAACTAAGTCAAAATAAAATATTAAATATACTTAAGGGAAAGGCAATAAAAGTAAAACAGGAGTAAAATTCAGATAAAACAAACAAAAAACAAATAATAAAATAGCAGACTTAAAACCTAATATGCAAATAATTATTTTAAGTGAAAATACTCTAAATGTAACAATTAAAATACCAATATTGGTATAGTGAATTTAAAAAAAACATGACCCAGCTATATGCTGTATATAAGAAGTCAGAGGATAGAAAAAGATATCCATGCAAACATTATATTTTATAAAAGCAAGAATCACCACATTAATATCAGATAAAGCAGATTTTAGAGCACATAGTATGGTAAAATTACTAGTAACAAAGAAGGACATTACATAATAATAAAATAATTAATTCATCAGAAGGACAAAATGACCATAAATGTGTACCTACAAAACAACAGAATCTCAAAATACATGAAGCAAAAAATGAGAGGTGAAAGAAAAAATAGACAAACCCATAACCATAACATAGGTTGCAGTACCCCACTCATAATGATCTATAGTGGTAGACAGAAAATTAGAATGGCTAGAGAACTGAACAATAGATTCAACTAACAGGATCTAATTGATATACATATAAACCTACTCACTAACAACAGAACACATTTTTCCAAAACAAAATAAACTCTATCCTAGGCCATAAAGCAAACATGAACAAATTTAAAATATTTGAAATCATACAGACTATATTCTGTGGCTATAATGAAATCAAGATAAAATTCAATAATACAAGAACAAAAAAACTCTCCAAACATTTGGAAATTAAACAATACACTTATATGGGGTCAATATGGACATCTCAAAGGAAACAAGAAAACAAAATACTCAGATTTGAATGAAAATTTAGAAAAAATTATAGCACTAAGTGCTTACATAAGCACAATCAATAATTGAAATTCCTGTTTCAAAAACCTAGAAGAACAAATTAAACCCAAAAGCAGCAGAAGGGGGGAAAAGATAAGAGAAAAATATAATGCAATTGATTTTTTTTAAAATTAGAAAAAATCAATGAAACAAAAAAAAACTGGTATTCCAAACATCAATAAAACTGATAACCTCAAGCCAGACTGACAATGATGAAAGGAGAGAAGATATGGAACTACAAAAGACCCCAGATAGCCAAAGATATCTTGAGGAAAACAACAAAATGAGAGATATCATGCTCCTTGATTTCAAACTATATCCCAAAGCTACATAATCATCACAGGATGGTACTGGCACAATAACAGACACATAGATCAATTGGACAGGAATAGAGAGCTCAGAAATAAACCCTCACTCATAAGGTCAATTAACATATGACAAAGGAGGCAAGAATATACAATGGGGAAATGACAGTCTCTTTAATAAGTGGTGTTGGGAAAACTGGATATATACATACAAAAATGAAACTGGACCACTTTCTCACATTATACACTGAGTGGCCACTGATCTGGCCACTCAGTGTGTGTGTGTGTGTGTGTGTGTGTGTGTGTGTGTGTGTGTGTGTGTATTAGAGGCCTGGTGCATGAATTCGTGCATAGGTGGGGTTCAGTCAGCCTGGCCAGGGGGAGGGGACATGGGCAGTTGGCCGGCCTGCCTGCTGGTCAAACTCCTGGTCAAGGGGACAATTTGCATATTAGCCTTTTATTATATAGGATATGCACTGAGTGGCCAGATTATTATGTGTTCAGAGATCCTAATAATCTGGCCACTCAGTGTATATAAAAAAGCAGAGTGGGTTAAAGACTTAAGCATAAACCACAAAATTATACAACTCTTAGAAGAAAACATAGGCAGTAAAGACTTTGGTACTGGTTTTAGCAACATCTTCGATGTCTCCTTGGGCAAAGACAACACAAGCACAAATAAATAAATGAACTACATCAAACTAAAATGTTTCTGTACAGCAAAGCACACCACCAACAAAATAAAAAACAACAACCCACTGAATTGGAGAAAATAATCACAAATTATATATTTAACAGAGGTTAATGTCCAAAATATAAAAGAAACTCATACAATTCAACATCAAAAAAACACACTCCAATTAAAAATTGGACAGAGGACTTGAGTAGATATTTCTCCATAGAAGATATATAGATGGCCAAACAGACATGAAACAATGATCAACATCACTAATCATCAGGGAAATGCAAATTAAAAGCACAGTAAGATACCATCTCACTCTTATCAGAATGACCATCACAAATAAATCAACAAAAAAGTGTTGGTGAGGATGTAGAGAAAAGGGAACCCTCATGCACTCTTAGTGAGATTGAAAATTTAAGCAGTCACTATGGAAAACAGTATGGAGATAAGTTAAAAAATTAAAACATAGAATTGCCATATGACACAGCAATTCCATTTCTGGATATTTATCTGAAGAAAACAAAAACACTAATTAAAAATATGTGTACCCCTATATTCACTGCAGTATTTAGAACTAGAGGCCTGGTGCACAAAAATTCGTGCACTCAGGGGGTTACTCAGCCCGGCCTGCAGCCTCTTGCAGTCCAAGAACCCTCGGGGGAGTGGGCCTAAGCTGTAGTCAGACATCCTTAGTGCTGCTGCAGAGGCGGGAGAGGCTCCCACCACCACAGCTGCGCTCACCAGCCCTCAGCCAGGCTTGTAGCTAAGCAGCGATACCCCTATGGGAGCA
Organism: Plecotus auritus; assembly: GCF_963455305.1. NCBI lineage: Eukaryota > Metazoa > Chordata > Mammalia > Chiroptera > Vespertilionidae > Plecotus > Plecotus auritus. Next base: position 134,489,166 of record NC_137784.1, read on the forward strand.
CACTGACCACCAGGGGGCAGCTCCAGTCCTGCCCCCCATTGCCCTGTGGCTACCTGATTGCCATCCCCTCCCTCTGCCTGCTGGCACCCGCCTTGGCTGGCCTGGCACTGCCTGCTCGCTGGCCCCGCCCCCCAACCCCCGCCAACCAGTCATTCCGCATTCGGTCAATTTACATATTAGGCTTTTATTATATGGGATAGCCACAATATGGGAGCAATCCAGATATCCATTGATTGATAAATGGATGAAGAAAAAGTGATATGTATATACAATGAAATATTGCTCAGCCACAAAAAGAATTAAATATTGTTACTTGCCACATAGAAGGACCTGGAAGATATTATACTAAGTGAAATAAGGCAGACAGAGAAAGATAACTACCATCTGATTTCACTTATTGTGGAATCTAAAAAACAACAACAACAAGTGAATAAACAAAATCAGAAAGAGACTCGTAGATACAGAGAACAAACTGATGGCTGCCAGAGGGGAGGGGGTTGAGGGGATGGGCATAAAAATGGAGCCCCATGTTAACAAGTCCATTGACTTCCCAATTAGAATTTGGGTAGTATTTCTATATTCTTTAGGGAAAGGTAATCTGGTGTTGACAGCATGCCTTGTATCATTTCTTTCTTAATTATTGTGGCTGGGGTAAGCAGAACCTGATAGTAACATGGCTGCAGGAGATCATAGTGTTCTGCGTGTGTGTGTGTGTGTGTGTGTGTGTGTGTGAATGTGTGTGTGGTTTATGGAGCTTGAGCAGTTCTCAGGGCAGTGCTACCTGGCTCATATACTTAAAAATGTGTTCCTCAAAATATAGACACCAGAATGTTAACCAATAGATGGAAATAAAGAAGAGACCATTTCTACTTATAAGATGCCTTGGAAACAAAATGAATAAAGTGCACAACACATGATTAAAAGACTCCCTGTGTCTTGAAGTTTCATCTGTCTCACACACCAAAAAAAAAAAGAGAGAGAGAGAGATAAGAGACAAAACAACAATGTAAGGAATAAATCAGGGGTATCACTCCAGATTCTGTAGCCAATAAAAAGATAATGAGATGCCCTGGCTCAGTGGATAGAATGTAGGCCTGCGGACCGAAGGGTCCTGGGTTCAATTCCAGTCAAGGGCACATACCTCAGTTGCAGGCTCCTCCCCAGCAGGAGACAACCAACCAATGTATTTCTCTCACATCGAATTTCTGTCTTTCCCTCTCTCTTCTACTCTCTAAAAATCAATGGGAAAATATCCTCAGGTGAGGATTTTAAAAAAGATAATGAGGATATGTTCAAACAACTTTATTCTCATTAAATGTATTATTTAGAAGGAATGGTTGAGTTCTTTTAAAACACCAAATAATTTTGAAGGCATCACACTTCCTGGAGGCATTACACTTCCTGATTTCCAAATGATATTACAAGCTATAGTAATCAAAACAGTATTGTAGTGGCATAAAAACAGACACATAGATCAATATAATAGAATACATGTCCCAGATATAAAACCACAAATATATGGCCAATTAATTTCTGACAAGTGATCCAAGAATATGTAATAGGGAAAGGATAATCACTTCAGTAAATGATGTAGGAAAACTGGACAGCCACCTGCAAAAGAATGAGACTAGACCCCCATCTTATACCTTCCACAAAAATCAACTCAAAATGGATTAAAGATGTAAACATAAGACCTGAAACCATAAAACTCCTAGGAAATAACATAGGGGACAAAGTCTTTAAGATTGGTCCTAGTACTGATTTTTCAAGGTAGCACCAAAAGCAAAGAGAACAAAAGCAAAAATAAACAAGTGGACTACATCAAACTCAATAGCTTCTGCACAGCAAATTAAACCATAATCATCATCAACAACAAAACAATAACCTATAGAATAGGAGAAAATATTTTCAAATATATATCTGATAAGGGATAAATATCCAAAATGGATAAAGAACTCATACAACCCAATAACAAAAAACAAAACAAAACAAAACAAAATGCTGATTAAGAAGCTCTTCCAAATATACTGCAGGCCCATAGTTTTCACTGGAGAAATCTACCACATGTTTAAAGAAGAATTAACACCAGTTTTACACAACCTCTTGCAGAAAGCATATGCCAGTATTGTTTTACCACCAAAACCAGACAAAGATGGAACACAAAAGAAATCTACACACTCAATGCATTGCTGGCAATAATGCAGAGAAACTAGACCATTCACACTTTGCTGATTGGGAAGTAAAATGGTAGATCTACTCTGAAAAAGAGTATGGTAATTTAATACAGACTAAACATGTGTTTACTATAGACTAAGCTATTGCATATTTGGGAATTTATCCCAAAGAAATAAAAACGTATGCTTACACAAAAATCTGCACATGGGTATTCATAGCAGCTTTATTCATAATAGCCAATAACTACAGAAGGTGTTGAAGTTAGGTCGTTCAAGTAGGGAATGATTAAACAAACTGTAGTACAACTATACTACCTAGCAATAAAAATAAATTATTATACATAAAACATTTGGATAACTCTCCAGAGAGTTATGCTAAGTGAACAAAACCAATCTCAAAAGGTCACATACTGACATACTGTATGAATCCATGTATAAAACATTATTTAAATGACAATGTTATAGAAATGGAGAACAGATAAGTGCTTGCTAGTAGCTAGAGAGAGGGGTGGAGGGAATAGTGGGAGTAATACAAGGGATCTTTGTATTGATGGCACTGTTCTGTACCTTAGTTGTGGTGGTAGTCACATGAAATTACCATGATAAAGTTACTTAGAACTAAACACACACACCCACAGTAGTACAAGCAAAACTGGTAAAATTTGAATAAGACTGGTGATTTTGTGAATGCAAATTTCCTGTTTGTGGTACAGTACTACTGTTATACAATATGCTGCCAGTTTGGGTAACTGGGTAAAGGGTTCACGTAATATTGTTTCTTACAACTACAAATTAATTTACAATCACTTAAAGATAAAACATTTACAACCACCACAGATCGCTGTTTCCTACCCTCAGAATTTGGGGATTTAGTATATCTGGTATGGTTCTCGGGAATTGGCATTTCTTTTTTTTTCCAATCTTTATTGTTGAAAGTATTACAGATGTCCCCATTTATTTCCCAAATGCCCCCTCCACCTAGTTCCCACCCTAGGCCTTCACCTCACTATTGTTTGTGCCCATAGATTATGCATACATGCATATAAATTCTCTGGTTAATCTCTGCCTGCTCCCCCTTCCCTCTGAGCTCCGTAAGTCTGCATCATGCTTCCATGCCTCAACCTATTTTTTTAAAATTTTATTTTATTGTTTAAAGTATTACAAATAGGGGGAGAAACCAAGATGGTGGCATAGGTAAACACCTAAACTGCTGCCTCGCACAACAATTTCAAAACTACAACTAAAAGACAGAACGGACACCATCCAGAACCACAGGAAAGCTGGCTGAGTGGAAGTTCTACAACTAGAAGGAAAGAGAAAAGAGCATTGAGACATGCACAAGCACTGAAAAGCTGAGGTACGGAGGCGCGTGAATCAGGCTGGCGGCGGGTGTCTGGGTGCGCTGCTTTTTTCAACCCTAAGGGAGACAAGCGCCTGATTACTCTGAACTCCAGTTTCTGGGGAGACGCTGGGGACCCAAACTCCTATGGGGAGAAGCTGGACTGTCTACCATCGGGTCGGAAAGTGAGGGTGACTTTCTTGCAGAGGTGCACCCAGCAATCATTGTTTACTGCGCTGGGGTGCGGGACACAGGGAATTGGAAACTCGGAAACACAGAGATGGCTGACTGGCAGCCATCGCTGTTTGCCATGCCCTAGCCTAGTGACTCCCTGAGACCCCGCCCCACACAATCTACAAACCCACCCAAGCTCCACACAGCGGCTTTTGCATATAAATGGCCTGCCCTATCGCAACTTAACCAAACAAACTGCAGTTCTGGTCAGACAGCTCCAAAACCTCCAAACCCCAAGCAAAGAGGAGAAAACTGTAGTTCTCACTGTAGCGCCTGCTGGATGGCCTCAGACAGTAGCTGACCTGTACCCCATTGGAGATCCAGAAGCTAGTGTACCTAGTGGTCAGTGTGAGACGACACCAGATTTCAACTCCTCACATCCATAAGTGACACATTCAAGAGGCAGACTCAGTAAGCACCAAAGCCCCACTGAAGCAAGTCCTGCCCCCTAAGCGTGTCTCCAGCACAGCAGTTCTTCCATTATAGACACAGCGGGTCCTCACAGCCAATTGGCCTGGAGGTCAATTCCTCCCAGTGACACCAACAACAATCAAGGCTTAACTACACCAAGACTTTGCACTCAGCCCACAAAGGGGTGCACCAAGAGTGTCCACCTCAGGTAACTGGGAGGCTGACCCACTGGCCCATATAGGACACCTAGCACACAAAGCCACCCTACCAACTCAGGGAAGCAACGAAAATGCAGAGACAAAGAAACATGTCATGAATGAAAGAAATGGAGGAAAGCAAACTACTGGATATAGAATTCAAAACCACGGTTATAAGGTTTTTCAAGAATATCCTAGAAAAGGCCGATAAATTCAATGAGATCCTCAAGGATATGAAAAAGGACCAACTAGAAATTAAACAAACAGACTGAAATAAAAAATATACAGAGACCCAACAGCAGACTAGAGGAACGCAAGAATCAAGTCAAAGATTTGAAATACAAAGAAGCAAAAAACACTCAACCGGGAAAGCAAAAAGAAAGAAGAATCCAAAAATTTGAAGATAGTGTAAGAAGACTCTGGGACAACTTCAAGCATACCAACATCAGAATTATGGGGGTGCCAGAAGAAGAGAGAGAGCAAGATACTGAAAACCTATTTGAAGAAATAATGACTGAAAACTTCCCCCACCTAGTGAAAGAAATAGACTTACAAGTCCAGGAAGCGCACAGAACCCCAAACAAAAGGAATCCAAAGAGGACCACACCAAGACACATCATAATTAAAATGCCAAGGGCAAAAGACAAAGAGAGAATATTAAAAGCAGCAAGAGAAAAACAATTACCTACAAGGGAGCACCCATAAAATTGTCAGCTGATTTCTCAACAGAAACTCTGCAGGCCAGACGGGAGTGGCAAGAAATATTCAAAGTGATGAATAGCAAGAGCCTACAACCAAAATTACTCTACCCAGCAAAGTTATCATTCAAAATTGAAGGTCAGATAAAGAGCTTCACAGATCAGAAAAAGCTAAAGGAGTTCATCACCACCAAACCAGTATTATATGAAATGCTGAAAGGTATTCTTTAAGAAGAGGAAGAAGAAGAAAAAAGTAAAGATAAAAATTATGAACAACAAATACATATCTATCAACAAGTGAATCTAAAAATCAAGTGAGTTAAAAATCTGATGAACAGAATAAACTGGTGAATATAATAAAATCAGGGTCATAGAATGGGAGTGGATTGATAATTCTCAGGGGGAACGGGGTGTGGGGGGTACGGGAAGAGACTGGACAAAAATCGTACACCTATGGATGAGGACAGTGGGAGGGAGGTAAGGGCAGAGGATGGGGTGGGAACCGGGTGGAGTGGAGCTATGGGGGGAAAGGGAGAAACAATTGTAATAATCTGAACAATAAAGATTTATTAAATTAAAAAAATAATTAAAAAACAAACAAAATAAAATCTTTGCCAAAACAAAAAAAGTATTACAAATAGTAGTACATATGTCTCCTTTTTTTCCCCATTGACCTTCCCCCAGCCTCCCCTACCCCCTCCCCTGCACATGCCCTCACCACCCCCCCCAGTGTCTTGCGTCCATTGGTTATGCTTATATGCATGCATACAAGTCCTTCAGATGATCTCTTACCTCCCCCACAACCCTCCCCAGCCTTCCCACTATAGTTTGACAGTCTGTTCAATGCTTCTTTGCCTCTGTATATATTTTTGTTCATCAGTTTATAATGTTCTTTATATTCCACAAATGAGTGAGATCGGCCTATTTTGTTCATTGGTTCATGTGGTACATGTCTTTCTCTGACTGGCTTATTTCATTTAGCATGATACTCTCCAGGTCCCTCCATGCCATCTCAAAGGGTAAGAGATCCTTCTCTTTTTTTTACTGCTGCATAATATTCCATGGTGTAGATGTACCACAGGTTTTTTATCCACTCACCTACTTATGGGCACTTGGGCTGTTTCCAGATCTTAGCTATTATAGCGCTGTTATGGACATAAGGGTGCATACATTCTTTCTGATTGGTGTTTCAGGTTTCTTAGGATATATTCCTAGAAGTGGAACCACTGGGTCAAATGGCAGTCTACATTTCTTTTTTTTTTTCTTTTATCCTCACCAGAGGACATGCTTAGAGAGAGGGAGAGGGAGAGGGAGAGGGGGAGAGAGAGAGAGAGAGAGAGAGAGAGAGAGAGAGAGAGAGAGAGAGAGAGAGAGATGGATTGGTTGCCTTCTGTATGTGCCCCTACCAGGGATGGAACCCGAAACCCAGGATGTGCCCTGGCCAGGAATTGAACTGGTGACCTTTCAGTGCACAGGAGGAAGCTCAACCAACTGAGCCACTCCCCCTGGGAGACTCTTTTGATCTGTCCTCCTAAGTCACTGGCTCTGCCCTGCTAAGCATGCTCCTGCAGAGAAGATGGCTGGCTGCACCCAACCTGAGCATCTTTTCATATGTCTATTGGCCATCTGTATGTCTCCTTTGGAGAAATGTCTATTCAGGTCTACTGCCCTTCGTTAAATTGGATTTTTTGTTTCCTTGGTGTTAAGTTGCATGAGTTAATATACATTTTGGATATTAACCCTTTACCTGATGTATCATTGGCAAATATATTATCCTATTCAGTAGGTTGTCTTTGTGTTTTGTTGATGGTTTCCTTCACTGTGCAACAACTTTTTAGTATGATGTACTCCCATTTGTTTATTTTTTGTTTCTCTTGCCTGAGGGGGCATTGCCACAAAAATATTGCTAAAAGTGATGTCAAAGAGTTTACTACCCAAGTTTTCTTCTAGGAGTTTTAGAGTCTCAGGTCTTACATTTGAGATCTTAATCCATTTTTAGTTTATTTTTGTATGTGGTTTAAGAAAGTGGTCTAGTTTCATATTTTTCACGTATCTGTTCAGTTTTCCAACACCGTTTATGGAAGAGACTATATTTACCCCATTGTATATTCTTGCCTCCTGTATCATAGATTGTCCATATAGGAAGATTTTATTTCTGTGCTCTCTATTCTGTTCCCTTGATCTATGTGCCTGTTTTTATGCCTGTACCATGCTATTTTGAATAAACAAATGATAAAAATAGAAAAAATTAAATCAGCGTAACATTGAATGTCAACTGTAATTGAAACATAAAATTTAAGAAAGAGATTTGGAAATAATAATATGTAATTTTGGATATAGCTCTGTATTAAACCCACATCTGAATATAGATAGGCAGACTTTCAATATTCCTGTTTGGCATCTGGTGGCTGTTATTGATTTTTTTAAAAAAGTTCAAGGTGTTATTTAAGCTAGAAAAATTCTTCTGTTTAATAAAGATTTATTTCAGTGAATATTGAACATGATGTAACAGGTATAATAATCACTGCACTTATTTAGGACAGCTCTTGATCATTTAAAGAAGTGCACAGCTCATGTGAGACCTGGAAACTGCTTGTGCAAGTACCATCCATCCCCTCTCTCACTCCTTTTCACAGGATGGCAAGCAGCATCAGATTTCCCACTAGATAAAAATCCAGAAGCCTATCTTCAAAAGCAATTTAATGTTGCCTGAGTTAATATTTAGCATGGCAGTTAGTGCCCAAGGGTAAATATCTCCTCTATCTGGATTTTTGTAGGGGGCGACCTTAAAGTGGATTTCTATCTGCTCATCCCCTGTAACAGCAGAATAAATATTCTTAGAATAATTAACCTAAAGCAATATTAACAGACACATAAGTAAGATAGGAAATAATATATATATATAGAGAGAGAGAGAGCCCAAAAGAAACAAAACAATAAACCCAGAAGAAAAATAAGAGAATTTAAAAATTTTAATTAGCATCCTTACAGAAATTTAAGACGATATTAAATCCATATAACAAAAAAGGATATTGTGAAGAAGAAATAACATTTAATGAGAAAAATATTATAAACATTAGAATGTTGCCCGGCTGGTGTGGCTCAGTGGTTGAGCATTGATCTATAAACCAGGAGGGCATGGTTCGATTCCCAGTAAAAGCACATACCTGGGTTGCTGGCTCAATCCCCAGCAGGGGGCATGCAGGAGGCAGCCAATCAATGATTTGTTGGGGAGCACAAGATACTTGGTTGGAAAGTTGTAAGTAGGACATTCTGAGAAAGGGGAAGTGTGTGGAAGGCCGCCTGCCCTGTTTATCAGAGTTCTGACTTAGGGGAGACGTAGGGGAGTGTCATAGGTGGCACCCCTAATTATTCCTTGACCTTTCCAAACAAGTCTGTGCATGTGCAGACCCCCAGGTGTTTACTGGAATCCTTATGCTTAACCCCTGGATACCCTTGCCTAGAAGACAAATACATGTGTCCTCCCAAGATTACCCTACTGATTGTATCTAAAGATAAAAATTCCAATAAAAGCCTAAGGAGGCAGGCAATCGAGGCTGCCTGGCTCCTTCAACCAGGCCGTCCCTTAGCATTTCTTTCACAGCAAACGTTGTGTCAGAGTAATCCATTCATCCGTCGCTCAGGGTGTCCTGGTCAACCCCAGCAATGATTCTTTCTCATCATTGATGTTTCTATCTCTCTTTCCCTCTCCCTTCTTCTCTGAAATCAATAAAAATATTTTTAAAATAAAATAAAATAAAAATAAACATTAGAATATTATTTCAAAAAAATTCTAGAATACCAAGGAATAAAGGTCAGAATCTCTCTCAAAAAATAGGCCCCAAAAAAGAAATATAAAAGAAGAGAAAATAAGAGACAATTCAGAATTCCAACATTTGACTAGTAGATGTTCCAGAGAGAACAGATGAAGGAGACAATTATGAAACTAACCTTACAAGAAAATATCCAAGAATGGAAAAAAATTATTTTTAGATTAAATGGACAGGAAGCATTTAATCAAAATCAGATTTTAACTGCCCACACCTAAAGCAATTTTATGAAATTCCAGAACATCAAGAACAAAGAGAAAATTATGAACCTTTTTTGAAAAAAAATCTCATCAGCAATGTAACAAAGATCACACTGGCATCAGAAGTTTTACCAGTGATAATAACACCTTGAAAGTTCTGTGGGACCATAATGTGAATCTACAATCATCTACCTAGCCAAATTCACAATCAAATGGACAGGTAAAATTTAGATATGCAAGAACTAAGAGTGTTTGCTTCCCAAACATCCCTTCTGAGGAAGTGACATGAGGTTTTAGTGCTGTGAAATGATGTGTGAACTAAGGAAGAGGAAGGTACGTGAGACCGGAAACCATGGAATTTACCCTGGAGTGCAATGAAAAGAAATCTCAGGATGACAGCTGTGCAACAGGCCTAGAAAGCAATCACTCTAAATTAGAACAGGAAGGCAGTAGGCTACAAGAAAAACGTTTCCAAGAAGGAGAATGTATTGAATCCCCTTCAATGGGTAGAATGAGTAAGAAGCTGGAAAATTTTAGTGATGTGGTGAAGAAGGCATATTTCTTCTCTCAACAAAAAGTGGGTAATTAGAAACTCCAGGGAATGTCTTTTTAAAAAAATTGTACTAGAGTATTATGTTCTAAATATGAAGCAAACTAAAATTTGGCATAATTTTTAAGCTATTGATGGAATATAAGCAAAGAGAATCCATCGGACCTTGAAACTGAGAAAATTCTCTTTCAATTTGTGACATTAGAACTATATAGAAAAAAAATGTAATCTGATTATACTTCCAGGACCCTCAGTGAACAATTATTTACATAATCATAATAACTTCATTCAAAATATTTAAAAATGATTGCCCATCCTGGGAAGATATGGACATGGAAGCTATTGCTTTTAATCATAAGTTCTGCTGTACTATTTGACATTTAAAAAATATGTACATGTATTACCTTGTTGGTTTTGAAAAATTGATATTAAAACTTTAGCAACTTGCCCCACCGAGTGGCTCAGTGGATTGAGTTTCTTCCTATGCGCCATGAGGTCACTGGTTTGATTCCCAATCAGGGCACATACCCAGGTTGTGGGCTGGATCCCCAGTAGGGGATGTGCAGAAGGCAGCCCATTGATGTTTCTATCTTTCTCTCCCTCTCCCTTCCTTGCTCTCCTAAATCGATAAAAACATATTTAAAAAAAATCTTTAGCAACTTTCAAATACACCATTCAGTATTGTTAATTATAGTCAATATGATGTACATTATATCCATGGGACATATTTATCTTATCACTGGAAGTTTGTACCTTTGGACCATTTTCACCTTTTACCTACCCCCACATTCTGGCAACCACCAATTAGACTCTACTCTGTATCTTATGAGTTTTTGTGTTTTTGTTTTTTTTAGATTCCACATGCAAGTTACATTATATGGTATTTGTCTTTCACTATCTGATTTACTTTAATTAGTATAATGCCCTCAAGCTCCATCCATGTTGTTCCCCATAACAGAATTTTCTTCTTTTTTTATATAGATAAAAAAAAGTGTCCATTCATGGACACTTAGGCTATTTCCATGTCTTGACTATCTATATATATAAAAGGCTAAGTGACCAACCGTCCATCCATCCGACCACCCGACCGACTGACCAGTGGTACATATGACACGCACTGGCAATTTAAAAATAAATGTTGACTCGCGCATGTGCGATACATATAAAGCTCTTGCTAGTGCCAATCTCATGTGATGCCAGAATATATCTGAAGACCAACTATTGGCACAACGTACCTCTGAATGTTGTTTTTATATCACGTTTTTGTTATTTTTATATCATGTCTTTGTTGTTTTTATATCATATTGTTTATTTATTAATCAATTTATATAATATTTTCATATACATTTTACTAATTTTCTTTCATCTCTGACACTGCTATTATAAAGGGCAAATAGTGATATTAAAATATTTTGTATTTTAAAATACTATATTATATATACTATTTTGACATGTAATTTTTTACAGTAACACAATTACCTCATGAATCTTTCTTCTAATTAATTTCCTTTCAATGTGCATGAATCCGTGCACCAGGCCACTAGTTATAAATAATGCTCTAATGGACATTGGGGTGCTGGTACCTTTTTGAGATAATTTCATTTTCTTCAGATGAATACCCAAAAGTGGAATGGCTGGATCATATAGTAGTTGTATTTTTAATTTGTGAGGAACCTCATTCTCTTTTCCATACTGGCCACAACAATTTACACTCCTACCAACAGTGTACATCCTCACCAATACTTATTATTTCTTGTCTTCTTGATAACCATTCTAATATGTGTGAGGTAATATCTCACTGTGGTTTTTATTTGAATTTATTGGATGATTAGTGATTTTGAGCACCTTTTTGTGTACCTGTTGGACATCTGTATTTTTTCCTTGAAATAAATTTCTATTTGGATCCTCTGTTCATTATTAATTAGATTGGAGTTGTGTTGTTTTGTTGTTTTTTTTGGGGGGGGGGCGCTTTTTGCTATTGAGTTATACGAGTTCTTTGCATATTTTGGACATTAACCCCTTATCAGATATATGATTTGCAAAACATTTTCTGCTATTCTGTGTGTTGCCATTTCATTTTATTGATGATATGCTTTGCTGTGTAACTTGGTTATTTTTACTCTTTTTGCCTTTGCTTTAGGTGTCAAATAAAAAAAAAATTATTGTCAAGACCAATGTCAAGGAGCTTAGCACATATGTTTTCTTCTAAAAGTTTTATGGTTTCAGGTCATATGTTTGAGTCTTTTTTCATTTTGAAGTCAGCCATTTATTTATTTAATATAAGTGTCAGAGGTACAACATTATAATTTGGCATCTGTATACACTGCAAAGTGATCACCACCAAAGTCTGGTTATCATCTTTTACCATACAAATGAATCCCTTCACCTATTTTCCCCACCCCCATGCCTTCTCCCCTCTGGTAACCACCTATCTGTTCTCTGTATCTATGACTTTTTTGTTTAGTTTTGTTTCTTTTATATTTTACATGAGTGAAATAATACAATATTTGTCTTTCTCCATCTGACTTATTTCACTTAGCAAAATATACTACATCTTTATATCTTCTTTATCCATTCATGCACTATTAGAGATTGGAGTTGTATTCTTTGGATAAATACCCAAAAGTGGGATAGCTGGATCATATGGTAGTTCTATTCTTACTTTCTTGAGGAGCCTCCATACTGTTTTCCATATTAGCTGCACCAATTTACATTCCCACCAAAAGTGTATGAGGGTTCTCCTTTCTCCACTTCTTCTCCAACATTATTTTTTCTTATCTTTTTAATAATAGCCATTCTAACATGTGTGAGGTGGTATTTCATTGTTGTTTTGATTTGCATTTCCTTAACAATTACTGATATTGATCATCTTTTCATATGCCTGTTGGCCATCTGTATGTCTTCTTTGAAAAAAATGTCCAGATCCTCTGCCCATTTTTTTGTCAGGTTGTTTGTTCATACCATTGTGATCTGAGAAGATGCCTGACATGATTTCAATTCTCTTACACATATTAAGACTTATTTTGTGGCCTAACATGATCTAGCCTAGAAAATGTTCCATGTGCACTTGAAAAGAATATATATTCTGTTGCTTTGGGACTACATGTCCTAGAAAACATCCATTTATCCATCTGTCTGTATTATTTAAGACCACTCTTTTCTGTTGATTTTCTGTCTGGATGATTTATCCTCTGATATCTTTGGAGTATTAAAGTCTTCTACTATCATATTACTGTAGATCTCTCCCTTTATATCTGTCAATATATGCTTAATACATTTAGGTGCTTCAACATTGGGTGCATAGATGTTTACAAGAGTTATATCCTCCTTTTGAATTGCACTTGTTTTCATTATAAAATGTCCTTCTTTGTCTCCTGTTAGTCTTTATTTATAGTCTATTCTGTCTTATATACATATTATTACCCCAGTTTTATTGTTTCCATTTGCATGAAATAACTTTTTCTATACCTTTACTTTCAGTCTGTGTGTGTCTTTCAATATGAGATGGGTCTCTTGTAAGCAGCATATGTACAGGTCTTGTTTTGTCATCTATTCAGCCACCCTATGAGTTTTTGTTTTTGTTTGTTTGTTTTGTTTTAACATATATTTTTATTGATTTCAGAAAGGAAGGGAGAGGGAGAGAGAGATAGAAACATCAGTGATGAGAGAGAATCATTGATCAGCTGCCTCCTGCACGCCCCCCACTGAGAATTGAGTCCACAACCCAGGCATGTGCCCTGACCAGGAATCAAACCTGGCGTCCTTCAGTCTGCAGGCTGACGCTCTATCCACTGAGCCAAACCAGCTAGGGCTACCCTATGTGTTTTTATTGTAGCATTTAGTCCATTTACACTTAAAGTAATTATTGATAGGCATGTAGTTATTGCCATTGTATTCACTGCTTTCTGATTGTTTTTGTAGAACAGAGAATTCTCCTCAGTTCCTTTCCTATTCTCTTACTCTCTCCTTTTGTATGTTGATGACTATCTATCTATAGTCATGTTAGGATTTCTTTGTCTTTATTTCTTGGCTATGTTTTATATAATTTTGGTTTGGGGTTATCATGTGCTTCCTATGGTTATAGCAATCTATTTTAAGTTGATGGTCACTTAAATTTGAACTCATTCTAAAATGACTATGATTTTTACTCCCCCTTCCATATTTATGTTTTTGTCATTTAAAACTTCTTTTGTGTGCATGTATTTGTGTGTATTCCTTAATTTATTGTTGTAACCACACAATATCTTCCTATTTTTTTCTTTTAAACTTTGTACTAACTTTATAGTTGGTTGATCCACAGCTTTTACTAAATGCTTGCCTGTCAGTGAGGATTTTTTTCCTATATTTTCTTAGTCCTATTTTTTATCTTTTCTTCTTAAAGTAGTCATTTTAACATTTCTTGTAATACTGGTTTGTGGTGACAAAACCCTTTGGCTTTTCTTATCTGGGAAGGTCTTTATCTCTCCTTCTATTCTAAATTATAGCATTTCTGGGTAGAAAAATCTTGCTTGTAGATCTTTGCCTTTCATTACTTTCAATATTTTGTGCCATTCCTTTCTGGCCTGCAAAGTTTCTGTTGAGAAATCAGCTTACAGCCTTATGGGAGCCAAATTGGACACACTAACTGCTTTCCTTTTGCTACTTTTAATATTGTTTGTCTTTAAACTTAGGGGTTTTAATTTTCATGTGTCTTGGTGGAGACCTCTTTGGGTTCATCTTGTTTGGGACTCTATATTTTCTGGACTTAACTATTCAGTCATTATTTCTTCAAATAAGTTTTCAATCCCTTGCTCCCTCTTTCCCTTCTGCTACCCCTATGATGTGAATGTTTATTTGATGGCTTTGTGTAGTGTTACGTTTAGATTTATTCTTATTCTCTTTTGTGTATTTACTATAAATTTTTGCTTTGTTTTTACTGTGAGGTTCCTATATAATGTCCTACATATATAGAATTATGCTAAGTGAAATAAGCCAGCCAGAGAAAGATAAGTGCTATGTGATTTCACTCATATGTGGGATCTAATGAACAAAATGAACTAACAAACAAAACAGACAGACTCATAGATAAAGAGCAGGCTGACAGCTGTCAGGGGTGGTGATTGGGGGCTGGGTGGAGAGGGTAGAGGGATTGAGCAAAAAAGAAGAAAAGAGAGAGGAAACTCATGGACACAAACAACAATATGGTATTGTCCAGGAGGAGAGTGAGGGTGATGCAGGAGGGTATGGGGGGATAAATGGTGATGGAAGGAGACTTGACTTGGGATAGTGAACACATAATACAGTGTACAGATGATGTGTTGTGGAATTGTACACTGAAACCTGTAAAATTTTGTTACCCAGTGTCAACCTAATAAATTCAATAAAAGGGAAAAATTAAATTAAAAATAAATTTATGTTTAATTTAATATAAACATGAATTAAAAAGTCTGTTTTGAATTGATAGCCACTTAAATTTGAACACATTCCAAAACATTTCATGTTTAATTCTCCCTGTATTTTATATTTTTATCACGTTTTACATTGTTTTCTTGTATGCATTCCTTAGCTAATTATTGTAGTTTTAGTTAAGTTTACTACTTTTATTTTTTTTTACCTTCATACTTGCTTTATAAGTGATTGGTCTACTAATTTTACTATATATTTACCTTTTCCTGTGATATGTTTACTTTTCTATGTTTTCTTGTTATGAATTAGTGCCATTTCTTTTCAACTTAAAGAAGTTCCTTTAACATTTCTTGTAATGCTTGTTTAGTAGTGATATGAACTCCTTTAGCTTTTGCTTATCTGGAAAATTCTTCATCTCTCCTCCCATTCTTAGTGATAACCTTGGCATGTAGAGATTATTTGGTTTTAAGTTTTGTCCAGTACTTTCAACATGTCATAACATTTCTTCGGGATAGCAATTTGAACTGAAAAAAAAAAAATTCCAATGGCCTTAAGAGGTTTTCCCTTGTACATAATAAGTTGTTTTACTTTTGCTATTCCTAAGATTCTCTAACTTTTGCCATTTTATTTTTTTAAATATATTTTTATTGATTTCAGAGAGGAAGGGAGAAGGAAAGAGAGATAGAAACATCAATGATGAAAGAGAATCATCGATCGGCTGCCTCCTGCACATCCCCTTCTGGGGATCAAGCCCACAACCTGGATATGTGCCCTTGACCGGAATTGAACCTGGGACCCTTCAGTCTGCAGGCTAACACTCTATCCACTGAGCAAACCGGCTAGGGCTAACTTTTGACATTTTAATTGTAATGTGTCTTGGTGTGTATCTCTTTGGGTTCATCTTATTTAGAACTCTCTGCCCTTCTTGGACTGCGATGTCTTTCCTTCCCCCACATTAGGACATTTTCAGCCATTATTTCTCCAAATAGTATTTTGACCTTTTCTCTCTCTTCTCTATCTTCTGAGACCCCTATAATCCAAACGTTATTCCACTTGATGTTGACCTCCAAATCCCTTGATATGTTTTCACTGTTTAAAATTCTTTTTTTGGCCCGGCTGGCATGTCTCAGTGGTTCAGTGTCGACCTATGAACCAGGAGGTCACAGTTCGATTCCTGGTCAGGGCACATGCCTAGGCTGCAGGCTTGATAGTCAGTGGGAGGCGTGCAAAAGGCAGCTGATCAATGATTCTCTCTCATCATTGATGTTTCTATCTCTCTCTCCCTCTCCCTTTCTCTCTGAAATTAATAAAAATATATTTAAAAAATAAAATAGCCCTAGCGGATTTGGCTCAGTGGATAGAACATCAGCCTGCAGACTGAAGGGTCCTGGGTTCGATTCCAGTCAAGGGCATATTCCTCCATTGTAGGCTCCTCCCTGGCCAGGGCCCTAGTCAGGGCATGTGCAGGAGGCAACCAATTGATGTGTTTCTCTCACACTGATGTTTCTCTCTGTCTTTCCCTTTCTCTTCCACTCTCTCTAAAAATCAATGGAAAAATATCCTTGGGTGAGGATTAATATATATATAATAAAATTCTTTTTCCTTTTGCTGCTCTGTCTGGGTGTTTTTCAGCTCACTGATCTATTCTGCTTCAGCCAGTCTGCTGTTGAATTCCTCCAATGTAGTTTTCAATTCAGTAATTGCATTATTTAGCCCTGTATCTTCTGTTTGGAACTTTCTTACACTTTCTACTTTTTGAAAAACTGAGTGTGTATATCTATTCTACTCCCAAGTTTGGTGGGTATCTTTATGATCATTACTTTGAACTCTTTATCAGGTAGATGGTTTATCTCAAAATTTTAATGTCTTCTTCTGAAGTTTTTCTTGTTCTTTCATTTGGAACGTATTTCTCTATCTCCTTATTTGTCTGACTCTCTGGGTTTGTTTCTATATATTATACAAATCAATTACCTCTCCCAGTCTTGAAGGAGCTGCCTTTTGTAGGAGATGCTACACGGGATCCAGAAGCACAGTCTCTCCTGGCCACTAAAGCTAGGCACTGAAGGGGTGTCCCCTGTGTAGGCTGCACACACCTGCCTTCTGTGATTAGGCTCAATGGTGCTGTAGCATGAAGGTGGGCAGATCTATTTCCTAGCCTGATTGACAAGCAGCTGCTGTGGCCTGGGAGTTGGTGGGACTCTCTATTGGGCACTCCCACCGGCTCTAGAAGGTTACAAAGAAAGTTCCAAATGTCGCCTGCCAGTGCCAGTATTAGCAAAGTAGAATGAGATCACAACAATTGCACCCGCCATTGTCGTCATCCCCAGATAGAGTCCCAACAGTTCTCTGCTTCTCTGGCAGATTACGATTAGTAAATGAGTACCCTTCACATATGGCCTAGGTGCTTTTCAAACTGGTGTTTTTTAACTGAGTCCTGGAGCAAGTGAATCTTCATGTCAGCTCTTTAAGAGTGGGTTTGCCATTCCCTATAGTTCTATGGCTTTCCTAGATGTAATCCTCATCATTTTTTCAAAACTAGGCATTTTTGGAGATTTGTTTCCCCTGTGCAGACTCTAGAAGTTAGAGTGCTTAATGTGAAGCACAAATGCTTCACTCTTTAAGGAAATGTTCCATATTTTGATATCCCTCCTGAGTTTTCAGGTCTTATTCAGAAGAAATTATTTCATGTGAAGCTGTAGATTTGTTGTGTCCATGGAAGGAACTGGGTTCAGAATCTTTCTATCCCACCATTTGTAACCTGTCTTTAATTCATTTTGAGTTAATTTTTGTGTATGAAGTAAGGTAGTGGTCTATGCATATATTATTTTGATTTAAAATGGCAATTTATGTGTTCTTTAATTGGAATTGTATCGGCTCAATGAAGTAATACTTTTCATTCCAAACAAGTTTATATGGCATTCAAAAATTTCCAGGATCGTGTCTCTGCTTATCAGTCCTCCCTTTGGGCCCCTTTCTTCAGGTTATCTGACCTATGAGCAGATTCCAAACCATGAGATTATCTTTTTGGATGCATGCTGGGGAATTTTTGCTGATTTCTCAAGACCTACTTCTTCATCATGAAAGCCTTTTTTAAGTGTCCTAGCAGTGACTTCTTACCCACCCCCCCCTTTCTCCACTCTCCCGGTCACAACTGACCCACCACTTCTTCCTGTCATTATGGCCTTAGTTTGAGCCTTCAATTACACACCTAATCTAAAGGGGAACACAAGATATAAAAAAAATAAAACAGTAGAGAAGGACTTTTGTTTCCAGTATAATGGAGTTGATATGGGGTTTTTTTTAAAAAAACAAAAACCTGGACATGATATATAAAAGAAACACAAGAAAACTCTGAAGGGTAGAGAGAAAAAGGCAGAACAGTTGAGAATCACAAGAGCTTAGGAAAGACATGATAATTACCTTCCTGGGTTTTCTTTTGGACTCACATTTTCCAAATTTGGCGCTAGAGAAGCTTGCAACCTGGAAACACCAATGACCCCAGACAAAAATGCCTCAACCAATGTCTGCTCTCTCTGACAAAGGAACAGGAAGGAGAAACCTAGAAGGCAGACAGCTTTTAGGCCATGTGCTCTTTTCCAGCCAAGCACCACTGATAAATGTGTGGCACCAAGCCTACTTCCAGACTCCCCCTCCCCGCCTTGCACTCCCCAAAAGAATGGTATCTAGAGCCTGCACTTCATTCTCATTTGTGGTAAAGATGACCCTCCCACTGAGAAGCTGGGGCTTTCACCACTTTCCAGGGGTAACAATTCTCTTTTCATGTGCTGTCATCATAGATCAGCTGGAGAACAGAAATGAGGCACTTATTTTCCTCCAACCAGGTGGTGTCAGTAAAAGCCTAGTAAGAGATTGGTACCTCCACCCTAACCCCACCTGGCAATAACAAGGCCATGTTCCATTTCCCCTCATCAGCAAGATGTAAGAGAAAGCCTGATAGAACTATTAAAAGGAACAAAATAAACCAGTATTAGCAGAATGATGGAAATAAAAGAGCAAGAATCAATAAAATATAAAATAAAAAGACAAAGAGAAAATTAACAACAAAAAACCTTATTCTTGGAATAGATCTATAAAATTGAGAGGCTCCTAACAAAACTGACAAATAAAAAAGGAGAAAAGACACAAATAAAACAGAAAATATCATCAGAATAAAACAGAAATATCACTAGAGACCTGGCAGATAAGAATACTGTGAACAATTCTATGCCCACATATTTGATAAAGGAAAAGAAAGGAACCAAATTTCTTGGAAAGTACAAACTACCATATCTCATCCAGTAAGAAACATAATTTGAATAGCCCTCTGCCTAGTAAAGAAATTAAATTCATCGTTTTAATCCCCATAAAAATTAATTGCTAGGTTCAGAAGATTTCAAAGGACAATTCTACCAAATATTTAAGAATGAATTACACTAATTGTACACTATTTCTTCCAGAAAATCCAGGAGGAAGAAACACTTTCCAACTCATTTTATGAAGTCAGTATTACACATATACGCACATAAACATATTCATAGGAGAAAATACTCATGACAATTACAGCACTTGTTTCAGTAACTGGTCACATGGTCTTAGCTGGTATTTTTCCATTACCCTCTTAACGATCCCTTTGCCTTTAGCAAGCTCTTCTTCACCTGATGGGTGACCCAAATCTTCATTCCTGAAAGGTCTGGGTCATTAGTAGTCCTGCCTGGGTTTGGTTGTTGTAATTTTCCCCTGACTTTTATCACATGGAAAAATCATATTAAAAGACACCCTAAGGGATCTCTCAAATTCCAAACATACTCTTTCTTATCTCCATTGTGTAGTAGCAGTCCAATTTCACTTGGTAGTCAAGATCAATCACCCCCAGTCAACATCATAACTCTCTTCTTTGGCTGCTGATTCAGAAGCTTGAAGAAACCAAAGTGGCTTGATGGTGGTTTTAACTTCCAGTTCATGGAATCATTGTTGTGCCTTTTGGTGAAAGCAGCCCTCTCTCTTGATAAAAGACTTCTAGGTCAAAGGAGCACAAGATTATGAGGACAAAAAACAAAGATTTAGCTAGTGTGCAACTAGAGATAATAGCCAGTGGCACAACTCCCATTTTTACCCCTTGATTCCTGGATCCATCAATCCTCGTTGTGGGAAAAACAGCACTATGTATTGGCTACTGATTAAGAGCACATATAAAATTCTGCTTAACCTTGCCCAGCCCCGCAAGGAATTGCCACCTAGCTATCACTGTGAGTCTTCAAAGGCCGTTGAAGACTATTCTATCAAGCCAGCTGCTTCCGAATGGCGGTGAACATGCCAAGACCAGTAAATTCCATAAACATAGGTTCATTACGATACTTCTTTTTGTACAAAATGAATTCCTTGAGCAGAAGCAATGTTGTATGGAATACCGTGGTGGATGGAGGTGTTCTGTAAGTCCCAGTGTGGATGAGTAGGGCTTCAAGGACAAATCCCCTCTAACATTTTTCAGTAAATAAATAAATAAATAAATAAATCAACATAGTATGTCTCTCCAAATAAACAAAGGATAAAATACAACTTCATAGAGTTTCTGTACATATTCGACTACCACAGTGCCTGGAACAATGTTTAAGAAAATTAGTAGTACTAAAAGTCTTCTGCACAGCAAAATAAATGATAAACTAACTGTAAAGAAAATATGTGGAATGGGAGACTATACTTGCAAATCATATATCTGATTAAAGGTTAATATCCAAAGTATATAAACAATGCATACCAATAACAGAAAAGCAAGTAATTGAATTAAAGAATGGGCAAAGGACTGGAATTGACATACATGAAAGGTGTTCAACATCACTAATCAGTAGGGAAGTGCAAATTGAAACCATAATGAGGTATTACTTCACACCTGTTAGAATGGCTAACATCAAAAGGACAAGAGATAACAAATAGTGATGTGGAGAAAAGGGAACCCTGGGGCATTGCTGGTGGGATTATATATTGGTACAGCCACCACGGAAAACACTGTGGAGAATCAACAAAAAATTAAAAGTAGTTCTACGATATGATCCAGCAAATCCATTTCTGGGTATGTGTTAAAGAAACTGCAATCACTATGTGGAATAGATATCTGCACTCCCATGTTTACTGCAGCATTATTTACAATAGCCAAGACATGGAAGCAACATCAGTGTTCATCAACAGATAAATGAGAAAATAAAATATGATCTGTATATAATGGAATACTATTCAGCTATAAAAAGAAGGAAATCCTGCCATTTGTGATGAAATGAATGGATCTTGAGGGCATTATGCTAAGTAAAATAACTCATATATAGACAGACATACTGTATGATATTGCTTATATGTGAAACCTAAAAAAGATTTTTTAAAAAACCCACAAAAATACCTCATAGAAAAAAAGATCGGATTTATGGTTACCAGAGGCAGGAGTGGGGAGAGAAGAATTGGAAGAAGGTGGTCAAAAGGTGCAAACTTGCAGTAATAAGATAAATAAGTACTGGAAATGTATACAACATGATGACTATAGTTAACACTGCTGTATAGTATATTTGAAAGTTGCTAAGAGAATAAATCCTAAAAATTCTCATCACAAAGAAAAGTACCAATTTACTCTTGTTATCTGGTAACTATGTGAGATGATAGATGTAAACTTGTGATATTTATTTCACAATATATGTGTCAAGTCATTAAGCTGTACATTTTATTTTTATTGAATTTATTGGGGGTGACAATGGTTAATAAGATTATATAAGTTTCAAGTTTCATAATTCTATGACACATCATTTTAAACTTTTGTATGTCAATCATCCTATCTAATAAAAGAGTAATATGCAAATTGACCATACCTCCGCTACACCCACAAGCCATGCCCACCAGCCAATCAGGAGGGAATATGCAAATAAACCCAACCAAGATGGCTGCAGTCACAGAGAGCAGGAGGGAGGTTTCCCTGGCAATGGAGGAAGCCAAGCTTTCCGCCTGCCCTTGCCAGCCCAGGCCTCCACTCAAGGCTACAAAGTTTCAATGATAGAAGATAAATAAAGCCCAACAGAAATGGCGGCAGCCACAGAGCTGGAGAGAGCAGGAGTCTAGGGTTGCCCGCAGTGATGGAGGAAGCCAAGCTTCTGCAGCCCCGGCCTGCTATGGCCTCCGCTTAAGGCTACAAAGTTTCAATTATAGAAGATAAATAAATCCCAACAGAAATGGCTGCCACCACAGAGCGAGCAGAAGGTTTGGCTCCACTCTAGGCTACAAAGTTTCAATTGTAGAAGATAAATAAACCCCAGATACCAGGGTCTCCACTTGGATCGCCGGGGGGCATGGCCACCACAGGCCCCTTGCCCAGGCTGCCCCACACACCAAGGGAACCCCCACCCTGATCTGGGACACCCTAAAGGGCAAACCAGCTGGCCCCCACCGGTGCACCAGGCCTCTATTCTATCTAATAAAAGAGTAATATGCAGACTTTCTAGACTGTATTGGATGCAGGTTTAGAGTATCAAGAATTTTTTAAGACTAGCCCGGCCAGCCTGGCTCAGTGGTTGAGTGTCAACCTATGAACTAGGAAGTCACAGTTCGATTCCCGGTCAGGGCATATGCCCAGGTTGTGGGCTGGATCCCCCAGTGTGGGGTGTGCAAGAGGCAGCCAATCAATGATTCTCTGTCATCATTGATGTTTCTATCTCTCTCTCCCTCTCCCTTCCTCTCTGAAATCAATAAAAATATATTTTTAAAAAGGATGTTTAAGATTAGTGCAATGGAATTTGTACAGTTCTTGGTTTTTCAATCAGATTCCTGTTATTTGCATCAAAAATATCAGCAGAGCACTTGCTTTAATAGAAAACATTAGCATGTGAAGAAAGGAAGCAGTGTGTATTTACATAGGACTGGAATGTTCTCTGAAAAACACCAGCTCAACACACTCTATGAAACTTATTCCATTCATCTGCCAGAGAAGACTGAAAAAAGAGACAAACTCATAGATAGCATGCTGACAGCTGTCGGTGGGGGCAGTGGGTGTATGTGTGTGGAGGGATAGAGCAATAAAGGAAAAAAAAAGAGAAAAAAACTCATGGACACGGACAACATTGTGGTGACTGCTGGTGGTGGGAGGTGAAGGAGGGTATAGGGGGAATAAATGGTGATGGAGCAAGACTTGACTTGGGGTGGTGAACACATAATACAGTGTATAGATGATGCGTTATAGAATTGTGCCCCTGAACCTGTATAATTTTGTTAACCAATGTCTCACCAATAAATTCAATTTAAAAAAGAGAACATTGAATTTGTGTTTAAATCCATAACCAAGTGAGAGTCCATCCATTTTTTCCCATTAAAAAAAAAGACAACTCATATTACTCCCTTTACAATATCCTGGAGTCAAAGCTACTTGGTAGTAACAAAGGTCATAACAACATTTAGTAACTAGAGTAGGGGACTCAATATAGCTATAGAAAGAGTATATAATTGTTGGAGAAAGGAGGGATTTAAGCAGTACTCTCATTGCTTAGCAAGCTATGGTGAGGAATTTTGCTAATAAGTGTGTAGCTTTAGCTTGTTGTTGTTTTTTTGAAGAAACTATAAGCTTTGGAATTAGAACCTGACTGAATCTCATCTTTTAAATCTGTAAAAGCAATAGAAAATAATAATACCTACCTGCATAACTGTTGTGAAACTTAGAAATAATCTATACATAGAGACTCTAGACATATAGGAGTCACTCACACATGAAAATATTATTTTCCAATTATCCTCCATAATTGGCCATTTTCATTGGTGTTGCTAATACAATAAATGCTAATTATGTGCCATGGTGTCTGGTACATAATAACTGGTCAAAAATATCTGTTGATTTAACAAATCCCTGAAGTCCCTTCACAGGCATATTTTACAATAAAAGTTTTTTTTCCAGGTTTAAATTTGTTTCAACATTCATTTGACCCACAGCAGACTTTCTGTACTTAAGACCACCAATTATTAATGTATTTATGGGTTTGGTTCTACTCCATCACATCCCATGTCTTATTTCCTCTCTTTTAAAAGTGAAACCAGCCCAGCTGTTGTGGCTCAGTGGTTGAGTGTCACCCCATGAACAAGGAGGTCACCGGTTCGATTCCCGGGTTGTGAGCTCAATCCCCAGAGGGGCACATGCAAGAGGCAGTCAATTGATGTTTCTCTTCAATGTTTATATTTCTCTATCTCTATCCCTTCCTCTCTCTATTAAAAAAAAGTAAAAAATCAATAAAAGGGAATTCAAATTCCCAAAACATTGGAAAGTAGCTATTTCCTCATGAATTGGCCCTGCACTGGAAACTCCATTACCTTAGCAGAAGAAAGACGAGAAGGACACAAACAGATAAAAAGATACCTTACTAGGAGCTGCATGCAGGGTGGAACAGGCATGCACTCTAGTGTCAGAGCAATGTGGGTTCAAATACTGTTCAGCCATTTAATATATTTATAGCATTTACCTTGTCCACTGGATGCTGTGGTAAAAGGGACACAGAATTTGGAGCCCCATTTCTTACCATTTTACTAGCTTTGAAATATTGGGCAAATCATTTACAGTGCTTTGGTCTTCTGAGACTTTGGGTCCTCATCTGTAATGTTGGAATCATGCCCTGATGCATAACTGCTGTGAGGATTACATAAAATAAAGGATGTTCAATACATGATAAATTGACTATTCCAGAGCAGGAACTCAAAAAACAATAGCAGTTTGTATAACCTGGGGTTCTAAATTTACCACATTATGGCAAATCCTTTATTTTAAGTGATCATTGCTGATGCTAAGGTAGAGAAATGACACATGGTCCTGCTCTACTGAAAAAAAAAATTATTAGAGCTGAGAAGGAAATACCTGTAATGTTTGGTAGAGATCATGGATGCAAATGCATGGTGCTAAGTCATACTCTGTTTTCCAATGGTTATGGCAATGGTCTCTGTTGGGGTCACCAAAGGAGGAACGCACAAGGCCAAAAGTGGTATAGGATTATAAATTTACTAGATCATCTGCAAACCAAATGGGCTGAGCCCCCAAATGGCGTCAGCACCCAGGAATGGGGAGTCAGAGGTTTTAAAGGACTCTAGGTAGGCTTTTTCTGGGCAGGGAACTCTCTGGGCAGATCCAGATCCTGGGAAAGCCTGGAGGGGGAAAATAATGGTCTTAGCAAGTGGAATGCAGTCTTAGCAAGTGGAATGTGGTCTAAGCGAAAGGGAATGTCGGTTGTGAAGTGCTCTAAGGGTCAGTTCCCAGGGGAGGGGAAAGCGATTCAATTATCTGATCAGACCTAAAAGTCTCCTATGTAAGGTGGAGAAGGCATAACATGATCTGCTGGGTTATGGGAAGAAAATATTAAAACTTGTATTTGTAATATTTTATCTTGATACACTTGGCATTTCTGTGAATGTATTTTTAAAATATGTCTTTATTGAATTTTTTAGAGATAGAGAAAGGGAGATGAAGAGAGAGAGAAACATCAATCAGTATGGACCCCAACCAGAGATTGAACCCAAAACCAGGGTATGTACCCTGAGAGGGAATCAAACTGACACCCCCTCAATACACGAGATGATGCTCAACCAACTGAGTCACATTGGCCAGGGCTCTGTGAATGTTTATAATGGAAAAAATATATATTTGTACTATAGTGCATGTACAGAATCATATATCAACCGAACAGCGGAACGACCGGTCGGTGGGGGGCGGGGCCGGTGAGCAGACGGCACCAGGCCAGCCAAGGCATGTGCCAGTGGGCAGAGGGAGGGGATGGCGATGGGGGGTGTGGTGGTGGTGGCAACCAGAAGTGGGTGGAGGGGTGATTAGGGGGTGGGGCCAGCTGCTCCCTGGCTGGCACTGTCCCCTGATTGGCCTGCCTGGTTGCCTTCCACAGGCCCATGGGGAGTGGGCCTAAGCTGTCTGTTGGACATCCCCTGAGGGCTCCCAGACTGCAAGAGGGCACAGCCAAGGCTGAAGGACCCTCCCAACCCCCCACCCCGAGTGCACAAATTTTCATGCACCGGACCTCTAGTTTATACATAAATGAACATATATCAGAGATAGATACTTTTTATCATTCTCTCATTCATTCACTCAGCTGCAGGCACACTGGCCTCCTTATTATTCCTTGACCACAATAAACACATTCCTGTTTCACTTATTTCTTCTGTTTAAAATGGGTATTTATCAGATCTCCTTATGGCTCATTCCCTTACTTTATTCTGGGCTCTGCTCAGATTGCACATCCTCAGAAAAGTCTTCTTTGGCCATCCTGTATGAAAGAACAGCTCCTGGCAATTTTATCCCTTACCTTGATTTCTTTTAACTCATAGCATATTTATACATTATTTTATTTATCTATTCATTGGCTGTTTTCTCCATCAAAATACCAAATGTATGGGGGCAGAAACTGTGTTCATTTCCCCCATCATTGACTCCTTAGTGTTACAATGGGCTCTCAATAAATATTTGATCAATGAATTCTCAATTTTTTTGAAAAAGTTTGAACATTATTACTTTTAAGGAAAGAATGGTTCATTTTAATAGGTAGTTGAAGATCTTTAAAAATAGAAATTTTGAGAACTTCCTAAGGTCACAGTGGAAACTGCGCATACCACTTCCCACAGATGTGAAAATTGATTGTGAACATTTGCATTTTCTAGGAAAACTAGCCTGATTGTAAAAAGAAAAAATCAACTTGCTCTTTCAATGTGACTTTGGAAAAATTACTTGACCTCTATAATCCATAGTGTCTTCATCCATAAAATGGCATTAATAAGAGTCCACACCTTCCTTTTGAGATGTGAGGTAGTAGATGTAAATTATTTGACACATAGTTGGAGTTCAGGAAATAATAGATAATATTATAATATCTCAAAATGATAATTCCTAGAATTAATTCTTTCAATATTTTTGAGTTGTTTTTTCTTCCAAATGGATAACTTTTTCCTCTGATAAATCTCAAGGGATTTCCCAATGTCCCTCCAAGAAAGCATCACAACACATACAATTATTTGTTCTATTACTTAGATGCTGTTTTAAAAATGTGTATCTTAGGCCCAACCAGTTGGCTCAGTAGTTGAGCACTGAGCTATGAACCAGGAGTTCATAGTTCGATTCCCCATCAGGGCACATGCTCAAGTTGCAGGCTCAATCCCCAGTGGGGGTTGTGCAGGAGGCAGCCGATCAATGATTCTCTCTCATCATTGATGGTTCTATCTTTCCCTCTCCCTTCCTCTCTGAAATCAATAAAAACATATTTTTAAAAATTTTGTATCTTAGTATTTTAAATGGTTTGCATCTTAGTATAGCAAGAAAATACAAAGGCTTTATGGATAATACTTGAATATTTTAGTCTTTTTAGTATCTTGTTTCTCACATTCTTTTTTCAGATACTTAAATTAACCTTCACTCTCTTTTCCATATGTAAGGCATAAAAAGAAGGATAATGATTTTAATTGTCATCATACCCTGCTATCCACCACCTCCCAATGAAAAGTTAAACAAATTTAAGCAGTTCTGGATCTCCCCCACCTTCAACACTGGGCCATACTGTTAGGCTTTTTTAGGTTAGGGGTATCACTAAAGGAAAAGACAAGAAATATGCTCCACTCACATAATACAGCAATATGAAAGAAAAGCAGTCCAGGAAAAGTGTGGAACAAAAACTTAGGAACAGTTTTGATTTGTCGGAACAAAGGGCTGACTGAATGCTGCACATGGTGCTGTTATTGGACCAGAAGGGCCAATGCTGGTCTATGGCTTTAACGACTCCGATTTTTTTCATTTAACTTAGAAAAATCAAGGCTCTTTTCTTGGGCCTGAGGACACTTTCTCTTGAATCATCTTTATTGTTCAAATCAGGAGGAGGATTCAAGGGTTAAATTGCAGTTATTAACCAAGTTGGCAACCTGCTTCCTGCTAGGAGCTGGGACC
Organism: Plecotus auritus; assembly: GCF_963455305.1. Taxonomy (NCBI): domain Eukaryota; kingdom Metazoa; phylum Chordata; class Mammalia; order Chiroptera; family Vespertilionidae; genus Plecotus; species Plecotus auritus. The sequence continues at coordinate 134,517,121 of NC_137784.1, forward strand.
CTGCTGAGCATGCTTCCTGACATCCCTTTCTAAAGCTCTTTTCAAGGCATGGGTGCCTGGCTACTAAGGACTAAAGCTAATTACGATGTGCAGAGGTACTGGGGTTTTTGAAATAGATTTCAAAATTACTTTACCTTTGTCAATACTCCATCAGAGTTACATTCTTAGCTTGTATGAAAAGGATGGGGTCTTACTGGAATATACTCATGAGAATGGTTGTAGGGGTGCCAGGAAAATGCTGCAGCAGCTTTAAAGCCGGTTTTTCTCACAAACAAACCTAAGCAGACTTTTTTGGTTATTTGAAACAGTCAATTCTTCTGAATTTTATCAGAGGAAGAAAAAGCAGTTTGAACTAGGAACCAGTCTAATATTTAAAGAGATATAAGGGTGAAATTTTCAAGGAAATACAATAACCAAGCTGAATAACAAAGAGTTGGCCTAAAGAGACATTAGCACCTGACAGATAAGCATTTATACCCAGTGCATCCATTGCATTTTTACATGGGTGCTTAGCAAACCTTTTATGATATATACTATAGTAGTTAAATTCATCCCAGCCTCATTCTGAATTATACAAATTGTTAATCAGATGGTCCAAATTCATGAGGTTTAACTGTAATATCATTTCCTCAGATGGTTTCCATATGTTTCAATTTGCTTTCAGCTTTGACAGGAACAGAGACAATGAGGTTGAAGACTCCATAGTTGGGAAGACACAAACTAAAGCTCAGATGAGAGCCAATTCTCTTGAATCAGACTGTTAGGCAGGTGTTACATTTACTCATTTGGCAGCCAGAATGTGATGGTGCTCACAACAGCTGCAGCTATAGGAAGGAAGGGGCAAGTGTGATTGTACAATCAGGTTTTGTCACTCTAGTCTTAGGGCTGTTTTTCCGGGACAGACAGAAGAGGAGGGAGATATTCTGAGTCTTGAAGAATCTCTGATTTCTAAGCTACTTAAATTCCCTCCCTGTTTTTTTATTGTCCCCCTGCCTTGAAACATGTCAAAGACTTACAAAGATTTAGAATTGTCCCAACAAGGCCTGTTTGCCAGATTTGGAAATTACATGGATTTGTTCCAGGCTGTACAATCTAGAAACACTTTCATCCCTATTTCCTTCCTATCCTCCCGCTGCCTCACCAAATTCCAAAAGGAATGTATCTAGCTGCTAAGCCTGTACATCACACTGGAAGAATGCAATGGTTTGCACGTTCTCAGCCTAGGAGCATCAAAGGCTTAACCAAGGGCCAATTTTGCCCATGTGTATTTCATTAGATGATTATGAAAAGGTATCATTCTTCCCATCCTTGTTCCTTCCCAAATGACTACCCTAGAGAAATTATAAAACAATTTAGAAATCAGGTATAAGTATAGGAACATTTCAAGAGAGAAATTAGCTGCCTATGATAGTATGCCATCTCCAAATTTCCTATAATGATAGTCGCTTCTTGGGAAAATCTGTGTCCTTATAGTGAAAGCTTAGACACTGGTTAAAGGGTCAAGACTTGTCCACATGAAGACATCTCTGAATTTCTCCACACTTATGCTAAATATTATTCACTATTTATCTGAAATTTAAATTCAACTATGTGGCCTATATTTTTATTTGCTAAATATGGCAACCCTACCTTGAGGACAATTATTACTGTTGGCTATGGAAAATATGGTCAATAGTAGCTTAAAGTGAAGTGAAAGATTGATCTACACAGAAGAAATAAAATATTGGTTCCCTGTAATTTAAAAGCTTAAAGTTAAAAAGATTTGACTCTGAGTAAATAAACTCTTCACCAGTCAGTAGTCTTGATTGTCTTTTTGACAACTACATACACAGCAGGACAAAGAGGAACATAGTATTAGTAAAAAGCATTGGTCAATGAATTTACATGCACTCATCCAGCCTGACCAGAAGTGGTGGCTCAAGTGTATGGGAACTAGGGTTAGTTTTGGGTTGGGTCCATTTATCACAGAATATCATGAGAGGAAGTGAGGTAAGCAGAAGGTGGATCACTTAGTTGGGGTGTCTTTTCATGTGTAGTACCAGATGGTCAGAGTGGGAAAAGCAGCAGCCACAAGTTGGACACCCAAAGGGCTTAGCTCTAGTGTGTTTTTGGTAGTGCCTGGTGCATTCATCCGAATGAGAAAAATGCCAGTCACATCCATCCCATGTGCATTTATATGGTTTCTCACGTGTATACACATGACCAGAAGAGAATAGTTCTGGGTTACAGGCTGCAAAAGGTGTCTCAGTCAATTTGTATTAAATCTACCTGGAAGTATTCACACCATGAATGTGGTGTTGTTCTTTGGAGAATTTTGCTGAACACAATTGAAAAGTTAGTGCTGCCCTAGCCGGCTTGGCTCAGTGGAAAGAGCGTCAGCCTGCGGACTGAAGGGTCCCAGGTTCGATTCTGGCCAACGGCACATGCCTGGGTTGTGGGATCGATCCCCAGTGGGGGGCGTGCAGGAGGCAGCCAATCAATGATTCTCTCTCATCACTGATGTTTCTATCTCTCTCTCCTTCTCCCTTCCTCTCTGAAATCAATAAAGAAATATTGTGTTTTTTTTTTAAAAAAAAAAAAAGAAAAGAAAAGTTAGTGCTAATGATAATATCAGTAAATGAACAATATGACTTTTTTTTTTTTTACTGGAGTAGAAAAAAGAGCTATAAGCTCTATGGCTGAGATGTAGAAAACAAATTATTTTTTTTAACATTTTGCTCTTGTTGGGGTCTAAATACTGGCTTAAATTTAGTCTATCAGGTATGAGACAGATGGAGCAGAAGCAAGGAGGTCAAAGAAGGAGAAAATTGAGGTAGAAAGAGAAGATTAAGTGAATCTGCCTGCCTTCAGCTAGCTTCCTATTCCCAAAAAAATCTTCTACTTGGAAGTAACCTCTGGTTACCTCACTATGTATTGACTATATTTTCTGGCAGATGGTCACACTATTGTTTCATTTACTCTAGCATAAGAACCTTGATGTCATCTTTGATTTCTTCCTTTCCTTCACCCAGACAATCCTAATCCTTTGACACATAAGTCTGAGTTAGTCAATCCACATATAGGGAACTACCTCCTCACAGTGCAGCGGGAGAAAATGAAAATAAACAAAATCGAACTCCCCAAGGAGTTTTCTGTCCCCAAGGAGTTTACTGTCCAGTTGGAAAAACAGAACTAACAAACAGAAAACAAGACTCTTAAGGGAAACTTAGTACAAGTTTCCAGAGAAGGATGCATATCCATATGGAGGACTTAGAAAAGGCTTCAGAGAGAATGCAGGAATTAGGATAGGTCTTCAAGGATAAAGATGATTTCTTTAGAAAAGCCAAGGAAGAAGAGGGCACTTTCTAGGTAGAAGTAGCAACATAAACAGATGTAGGGCACAGAAATAAATGTGCTGCATTCTGGGAAGAGCACAACATAAATGGTGCAGTGGAGTATATATGTAGGAGAGAAAGAAGTAAAGTTGTATAGGTGGGGTTATAATGGAATGTTATGAATGCTAAGTTAAGAAACTGGGAAAACTGAAAACTTTCAAGGAGGAAAGTTTTATTATTAGGGGCAGGTTTCAGAAAGATTATTCTGGCATTAAAAGCATTGGGGGTGGAAGTGAAGATTCGAGCTGAAAGATAACTACTAGAATGAAATAACACTCCTTGAGGTATGCGAATTTTGACAATATTTTTATAGACACCCCAACAAGTATGGAGAGCTACAACTCAGTTCTTACTTTTAATGATGGGTGTGATAACTTGTATCCAGATATTATTTTTTCTTCCACTTCCTGTTAATCTGATCTCAGCAATAGTTCTCTCCACCTCCATAAACAGAAATCTTGAGTCTTCTCACTCATCCTCATCGTATTTAAAACAAGCATCATTACTCCTAAGCTTGTGCCTCCCTTGCCATTGAAAATTTTTCCCAAATTATTTTTTAATTCCTCTTCACAAACATTGTATTGATTGGCAGTAAAGTGGCAAGAAACAAGCAATTCTTAGGTAATTCAATCTTTCGTTGTTGTAAAAATACTTTATCCCCGCCCCTCCCCCCAATGTAATTAATGAACATAATGCAGGGTTTGGTGGAGAACAGGCCCAGCATAGGAGCTGTTAGTTGAAGTTCTTTACACTTATTTTACTGTGGATTACAATAATTGAAGTATACAGTATTATTGGATGGGAGTTGGATAGGTAGGCAGCAAATATGTTCATCACTTAGAACTTATAAAGGTATTAATCTGATCCTGCATTTGGGTTTCATTTTCTTTTCGTGGAAATAAATGAGGAGCATCTGACTTAACAAGTAATCCTATATAAAAAGAGCTAATATGCTAATTAGACCGGACAGCAGAACGACCTTCCAGAATGACCTTCGGGAAAACCAGTGGGCGGAGGGCAGGGCCACAAGGTCATGAGGCAGCAGGGCCAAGAGGGCTGAGGCAGCTGGGGCTACGAAGGCCTACCCTTGCACGAATTTCATGCATCAGGCCGCTAGTAAAATATAACTATCTAAATTTACATGTAGTTAAAAGAATAATGGCTTTTGAACTAGAATAAAGCTAGTTTAAATATTTGTTCAGCTACTCATTAGCTATGAAACCTTACATCAGTAATATTCAGATAATACCTACCTAGCATGTGTCATGAAGTTGAGAGATAGTAGATGTAGAGTACTCAGCACAATACCTGACAAATACTAAGCAATCCATAAACTGCAGCTTTATCTTTCATGATACTAAAGAGCAATTAATCAAGGGGAGGTGCATTCGTGATCCCATTTATCACTGTAAGAACCAATAAAAAGACTAAAAAACTCTAACTATAAACTAGAGCATATAATGGAATATATAACATTCTTTTCCTCTTAGTTTGGAATATTGTAATCAGTAAGATCTTTCCCTTTTGCCATACTTTTTGTTTAACCAGTGACTCTAATCAGAATTATGCTGAAAACAACCTGATATATGACTTCATCTATGATATTGACAAATGAACAAACAGAAACTTAGAGGGTGGAAGTGATGTAGTTATGTTGGTAAAGTTCAGGTTCTTTCTTCTTTTTCCCTTACAAGGCTGCTTCAGCAGTTGCAATGGCCAGAAAGATAACTGTTTTGTGCAGTTAAATGTTTATCTTTTGGGGACCATGGACCCCAATTAATCTGAAGAAAGCTGTAGAACATCTTTCTATAAAATGTACATACCCTTATATATATAAATACAAAAAATTTCAGGGGCTTGAAAAACCCTTTGAAGTTCAGGTACCCCCTAATTAAGAACCACTGTTATGGTGGATTCTGAGAAGATTTGACTAAATAAAACAAAACAAAATTCAAGATGGTCTAAGGGGCCCAGCCAGTGTTGCTCAGTGGTTGAGCATCCATCCATTAACCAGGAGGTCAGTGTTTGATTCCCGGTCAGGGCACATGCCCATGTTGCAGGCTTGATCCCCAGTGGGGGGCATGCAGGAGGCAGCCAGTCAATGATTCTCTCTCATCCTGGATGTTTCTATCCCTTTCTCCCTCTCCCTTCCTCTCTCTGAAATCAATAAAAACATATTTTTAAAGGGTTTCATGTCTAACATGGAAGGAGTTACTCTGCTAATGTTCTGCATACTGATGCCAATAAAACTATCTGTACTCCAGACATTGCATGGCAGAAACCCTATGGTATGAATTACAACATGGTGAACTCAACTTAGTGCAGCTTCATAATCATTAGGAAAAACAAACCTAACAAAAATGATACCAAAAATAAGGTTGAAAAATGAACTGGGAAGAATACTTGTTACACATTTGATAGAAAAAGGGTAATTTACTGATACACACTAAAAATTTTTTAATATATTTTTATTGATTTCAGAGAGGAAGGGAGAAAAAGATAGAAATATCTTATGAGAGAAAATCACTGATTGGCTGCCTCCTGCACGCCCCACACTGGGGATCGAGCCCACAACCTGCGCATGTGCCCTGACCAGAAATCAAACTGTGACCTCCTGGTTCATAGGTCAACACTCAATCACTGAGCCATGCCAGCTGAGCTCAAAAAATTTTTATTAAAATTAGTATAAAATATGAGCAACAACCTTTCCATATTTAGTGATAATCACATTGCTAGGGAACAAGTGCAAATGAAAGCATGCTGTATAACCACTAAGCCCTGGAAATGGTCTCTATACCCCACAGGCAGAAGGGACCCTGCCATAACAAGTTCCAGGTCCAGGAAGTCCTCTTTGTCCTCCCACTCATCAAATTCTGTCCCAGGCCTGGGAAACATTTCCCCTACCTAGAGAAACAACTGGCCCAGCCTGGGGAAACTACTTCTTCCCCCTCAAATAGCACCAGCAAAAACCAGGGAGAGCTTTGGTTGAATGAGATTAAATGAAGCAGACCAAATAATACTGCATAGGCTCTTAAAATTGGACTGTTATTGGGACCAAACCACACGAAATTAGGCGAGGACTTACATGCCATCTCTAAAGAGGGTGACTGCCTATTAATTAAAAGAAACAAACATTATTAAAATCAAGATTATCCTATATAATAAAGAGGTAATATGCAAATTGACCTTCACACCCTCACAAGATGGCTGCCTATGACCAGGCCAGCAAGGCGGTTAGTGAGGGATGACTAAATGACTAAGCAAGCAGGCTGTGTGGGCAACCAGGTCTGCAGGGGGGTTAGTGAGGGATGACCAAACGACTGAACAAGCAGGCTGTGTGGGCAACCAGGTCTGCAGGGGGGTTAGTGAGGGATGACCAAACAATTGAACAAGCAGGCTGTGTGGGCAACCAGGCTGGCAGGGGGAGTTAGTGACAGACGACCAAACGACTGAACAAGCAGGCTGTGTGGGGCAACCAAGCTGGCAGGGGGGTTAGTGAGGGATGACCAAACAACTGAACAAGCATGCTGCGTGGGGCAACCAGGCCAGCAGGGGGGTTAGTGAGGGATGACCAAACGACTGAACAAGCAGCCTGCGTGGGCAACCAGGTCTGCAGGGGGGTTAGTGAGGGATGACCAAACGACTGAACAAGCAGGCTGCGTGGGCAACCAGGAATGCAGGGGGTTAGTGAGGGATGACCAAACGACTGAACAAGCAGGCTGTGTGGGGCAACCAGGCCAGCAGGGGGGTTAGTGAGGGATGACCAAACAACTGAACAAGCATGCTGCGTGGGGCAACCAGGCCAGCAGGGGGGTTAGTGAGGGATGACCAAACGACTGAACAAGCAGCCTGCGTGGGCAACCAGGTCTGCAGGGGGGTTAGTGAGGGATGACCAAACGACTGAACAAGCAGGCTGCGTGGGCAACCAGGAATGCAGGGGGGTTAGTGAGGGATGACCAAACGACTGAACAAGCAGGCTGTGTGGGCGACCAGGCTGGCAGGGGGAGTTAGTGAGGGATGACCAAACGACTGAACAAGCAGGCTGTGTGGGGCAACCAAGCTGGCAGGGGAGTTAGTGAGGGATGACCAAACAACTGAACAAGCATGCTGCGTGGGGCAACCAGGCCGGCAGGGGGGTTAGTGAGGGATGACCAAACGACTGAACAAGCAGCCTGCGTGGGGCGACCAGGCCGGCAGAGGGGAGAAGTTGGGGGTGACCAGGCTGGCGGGGGGGCAGTAAGGGGTGACCAGGAAGGCAGGCAGGTGAGCAATTAGAAGCCAGCAGTCCAGGATTGTGAGAGGGATGTCCAACCACTGGTTCAGGCCCGATTGGGCTTAAACCAGCAGTTGGACATCCCTCAAGGGGTCCCGGATTGGAAAGGGTGCAGGCTGGGCTGAGGGGACCCCCGTGCAAGAATTTTGTGCACCAGGCCTCTAGTCCTAATATAATAGCCAAAGTGTCTATCATACAATAAAAAATCACGCATAATAACAAAAACAGGAAAGTCACAACTTGGTTAACTGATGCTAACAGTGAGAAACAGGAATGCTGATAAACTTCTGGTAAGACTATAAATCAGTTTCTTCTGGAGGGCCATTGGGCAATATATATCAAAATGTAAAATAAATATATTGTTGCTCAAACAATTCCACTTCCAGAGAGTCACTATAAGTAGATAATGACACAAATAAAAAGAAAATGTATGGAAAAACATTTTAATGCAAAACCTACTTTAACAATATACAATAAGCCCAATTTAAACAATATAATCATCTATCATTAAGGGTCAGTTAATGTAGCTGTAGTTTAATCCATATAATGAAACAGTGCACATTTAACAATGTCAATAATAATGATAATAATGATAATAATGATGCTTGTTGACTTGGAAAATATCAGACTATATTGTTATGTAAAAATTGGCTTCAAAATATCAGGAAAAGAATGACCCTATTTTCAAAATTGCATATTCTATTTCTTGCTGAAAGAGAGAGAAATGAAGAATGTTTTCTTAGATAGCAGTGGTTATCATTGATTGATGGAATTTGGGATGCATTTTACTTTTATTTTCTTTCTTGTATTTTATACATTATTTTAATATTTTAACAATAAATATATATTATTTTAAATAATAAATCTGTAAAGAAAACCTAAAATTGAAGAGTAGAAAGCATCAGTGAAGCTTCATGCATTTTTTAAGTTCTCAAACAAGTCTGAATGGATAAAGCTGAGGAAAGTATTGAGATATCACCTCATAACAAATTTAGCAAGATGGACTCTTATTGTTGAACATAATGTGATATGTTAAAGATAAGAAAGCCAGAAAGTCTTTTTGGATATTCTACTCTTAACATGTATTTCAGGATATATTTAATAGTCACACTGTTATTTCAGTTTCATTGTCTACTTCTATTTGGTATCTTGAATATCGTTTCTGTACACAAATTACTTGAAACAGCTAAAGTAAATTCCAAGGTCATTTTGCTCAGAAGATGTAGTCCTTTTAAAGTAATAATGATAATAGTGATGATGTTGATGATCATAATAATAATGAAGGAGAAGAAAATGAAGGACAAGGAGGATAATGAATAGTAGTAGTCATTGTCTTTGACTGGCTAAAAATGGTAAGCTGATTACATGCACCTGCCTCCTTTCCCTGCTCTAAATTCCTAGACATGGTAGAAAAAGAGTCCATAACAATTCTGGAAAACAAAAGGGCACTTCTGCTGTACCAAGAATTAGAGGACTCTCTGAAAGATGAACACAAATAAGATTGATTGACAAAGGAAACTGTAATCATGAATATACTCATAAAAGATAGTGGTGGCTCAGAAGCAATATACAGTTGAAGTAGCCCAGCTGCTGTGGCTCAGTGGTTGAGCATCGACCCATAAACCAAGAGGTCAGTGTTTGAACCCCAGTCAGGGCACAAGCCCAGGTTGGGGGCTCGATCCCCAGTAGGGGCGTGCAGGAGGTAGCTGATGAATGATTCTCTTTCATCACTGATGATGTTTCTATCTCTCCTTCTCCCTTTAGCTCTCTGAAATCAATAAAAATGTTTTTTTAAAAAAGGAACACATCTCTGAAATGGAAATCACAGAGTATCAATTTCATTCCCATAAGGATTGGGATTTTTAAGTACGTAAGTAAGTAAATAAGTAAACAAATGAATGAATGAATGAATGAATGAATGAATATTTGAAGTAGACAAATGTGGAATGCAGTTGGAACTCTGGGAGCAATTGTCAGTATGATTAGCTGAGGTATTATGTTTGAGGTAGCAATACATGTCACCTCTCCATCCCCCATCAAGAATCAGATAGCAGAGGATTTTGCTATTAAGCTGTAGCAATATATGTGAATGATTAGACTAGAGAGGAAACTGAATGCTTTGAATGGTGGTGACAACAGATCTGCGGGATCTCCATGACCTTCAGAAAATCTGCTTATACACCTTTCCTGGTGTGATCTTCCATTCTTCCCCCATAATCACTGGAGATAGGCGGTGGTGACCAGAAAGAGAATCCACAGAGAAGCAAACAAAAACATGTCCAATTTAAAGGTAAGCCTAAAGGCAATTGTCAGAAAATATTTGAGGAAAAACAACAGCTTAAAAGAGATGGACCAAACTCAATATGGAAGACATAAGGATGAAAGCAAGAAAACAAAAGGATAATTTTATAATAGTTAATATCCACAGAGATATAAAAAAGGATATTATACATATGGAATAAAAATATGCTGTTACAAATAATTAAAATATTGCAAGTAAAAATGCACACAGGTAAGTAGTAAAATAATTAGCTGATAGATTGAATGGATGATTTAGTATGAAATGTATTGCAACATAAAATTGGCCTAGAATATATGAAGGAAAATTAAGAGACCCATGAAGGGACCTAGCACCAGGCCCACTCAGAGATTCTGACATTAGGCCATCTGCCCACAGACCCTGGCACCAGGGCTGACTGCGGACTGTGGCCCCAGTCCCACGTGCCTACAAAATCAGGCAGCAGGAACACTCATAGATTCCCATGAGGTATCCTACCATGGATCCCTCCAACTGGCCTGCCTGTGGACTCTCTCCCATGGCTCACCCTTGGTTCCACAACTAGCCCACACAGAATCTCTGTCCAGATGACTGAAGAAGAGCTTTCCCAAATTAAACCAGTCTTCAAAGACTGGAAGAGATAACTGCTTTTTCAAATACATAGACACCGATGTAAGATTGCAAATATGATGAAGAATCACGTAAAAATGACAGCAATGAGAGAACAAAATGAAGGCCCAGTGATTGACTTTAATAAAACGGAGATTGCCGAAACCGGTTTGGCTCAGTGGATAGAGCGTCGGCCTGCGGACTGAAGGGTCCCGGGTTCGATTCCGGTCAGGGGCATGTGCCTTGGTTGCGGGCACATCCCCGGTGGGGGGTGTGCAGGAAGCAGCTGATCGATGTTTCTCTCTCATCGATGTTTCTGGCTCTCTATCCCTCTCCCTTCCTCTCTGTAAAATATCAATAAAATATATTTTAAAAAATAAATAAATAAATAAAACGGAGATCAACCAACTACCTGACAAGTTAAATATGAATGCATATTAAAGTTTTACATTTTATCTCCTCACAGTATAAAGATAGAGATAAATAATTTTTATCTTTAGTATAAAAGTTTGAAAAGTAGTATTTAAAGTAATTGCAGCTACAATAATTTTTCATTGATGAACAATATAAAAATATATAAATTGTCGTGGGAGGAGAAATAAAAGTGTAGGGTTTTTACAAACAAGTGAAAATAAATTATAATCAGTTTAAAATAGACTGTTATAACCAGAAAGTGTTTTATGTAATTTTCATGGTAACCACAACAAATCTCTCTACTAGACACACAAAAGATAAAAAGAAAAGAATTAAATCATACTGCAACAAGAAATAAACCACAAATGAACACAGAGAGGGAGAAAGGAACAATAGAACTATAAAGGCAACCAGAAAACAATAACTTTGCATTAAACCCTTACATATCATTTTACTCTAAATATAAATGGATTAAATACTCCAATCACCACCACCCACCACCCAAAGTCAAATAAACTTCCATTACCATATATTTAACCCCCTTTACCCTTTCTACCCCTAATACAATATAGAGATCATTCATCATAGAACTGTATACTTGGAACCTATGTAATCTTATTAACCAATGAACCCCAAATTTTAATAAAAATACTCCAATCAGAGCACAATATCAATGCAAGACATTCCTCCCCCCTCTTAACAATTAATTAAACAACCAGACATGAACAAAAGTATCTCAGTGGGAGCTGTTTACAGCTCACCTGTGCATCTGAAAATAGACAATCAGACCTGGTAAGGAATGTGGATCCAAGGGAGTCAGTGAGCCTGAGCCTGCACCATCCCATCACTGTGGTAAGGGGAAAAAACTGGAGAGTACTGACTTATTCAGATATTCGGGGTGAGCAAGAAACTCTTCTAGAGCTCCGCCGCCATCACTACCACCAGAGGTGAGTTATACCAGAGAGGAAATGGAAAGCAGTGGATGACTACCCAGCTACCCCAGTTTTGTGGGTCACAGCTGGAGAAACCTGTTTTTCGCCAGCAGTACCCAGAACAGTAAGGTGGCAACTCCATTATTGGGGGGAGGGAGGAGGAAGAGGAATGAGAAAGGGAAGGAAGCAGATAAGAATATCAGAGGGCATTAAAGGAACTTGATTCCTACTAGATGCTTCAGGACTTCAGCAAGAAGGCAGCTCACAAGCCTCTGGGAGTATCCCAGTCAAAACCTCCCCACTGGATCAGCAGGCACCCCCATCTCTCTGAGTGCTTAACCTATACCTCCTTATTTTATGTGGCCAAATCCTTGTACATACTTCCAAGTGCATCAGACAGAGCAGGTGCAATGATCACAGTGCTCTTGGAAATAGGGACAAGGGTCTGTGGGCAAGGGGGAAACAAACTGAAGCTATAGCGCCACCTTCTGGAAAAGAAAATAGAAGTTAGCTGGAGCCAGACTGGCGAATTATAAACCCCACAAAATACATATAAAAGCTTCAAGATTTTGTCATGAGGAAACAAGAAGAAAGAATGGAGTAGCTCTGCCCACATGAAAGCTAAGGAAACACCAGATATGGCAACACTAATCATTTGTACCCCATCTGAAGGCAACCAATAAAGATTTAAGGAGGTGTCTACTACCTCAATGAGAAAACAGTAGTGTAAAAAAAATAAGTATTAAAAAATCAAGAAAACGTTAACATGTCACCTCCAAAATATATCAATAATTCTTCAAAAACTGAGCTTAAAGGTATAGAATACTGTTATCTAGCTGATAAATATTTTGGAATAAATGTATAAAGAATTCAATAATCTACAAAGAAAACACAAAAGGAAAGTTCAATTATATTAGAAAAATACACGAACAAAATAAGCTTTTTGCCAAAGAGTTAGAAATCATCAAACACCCAGAAATTCAATAAATGAGATGAATAATACATTAGAGAGCTTCTTCAATAGAGTAGAGCAGATGGAAGATAGAATAAGTAACTAAGAGAATAGGAATTTTGAAATAATACAGTTAGGAGTGAACAAAGGAAAAGAAAAAGAGCAAAGAAATCCTTATAATCGATGGGTCTCAAACAAAAATAAAAATGTTAGAATAATGAGGACTCCAGAAAAAGAAAAAAGGGATAAGGTGACAGAAATTTTATGTAAAGAAATAATAGCTGATCCCAGCTGGTGTGGCTCAGTGGTTGAGCATCGACCTATGAACCAGGAGGTCACAGTTCGATTCCTAGTCAGGGCACATGCCTCGGTTGTGGGCTTGACCCCCAGTGTGGGGTGTGCAGAAGATCAATGATTCTCTCTCATCATTTATATTTCTTTCTCTTTCTTCCTCTCCCTTCCTCTCTGAAATCAATAAAAAAATATTTTTTATAAAAAAGGAAATAATAGCTGAAAGTTCCCAATCCTGGGGAAAGATTTGAAAATTCAAGTTCACAAACCTAATAGGTACCCCATTATCTCAATGCCAAAAGACTTTCTCCAAAACAAATTATAATAAAACTACCAAAAGGGTGAGTCTAAGATGGTGGCTTAGAAGGATACTGAACTTGCCTCCTCCCAAGAACACATCAAATGTACACCTAAATTTGGAATAATTCCTCCTGAGAGACGATTGAATAGCTTCTACACAACAAATAAGAGAGAGACTGCATAAAGAAAGTTGGGGAGCCACCAGCGGTCTCTGGGAGCTGAGGGAACTCTCCGTGAAAGAAGGAAATGGTGAACACCATTGTTTACCTATCCCTGGATATCAGGTGAAAGCTCCATCCAGGTTCAATGGCTGACATGAATGGTTGTTCACCCCTCCAGATCTAGTGCCAATAGGGACAGGAGGGTGCCATAGCCCATGCACATGAGGCTTCCCCACCCAGAGATTAATCAAATGGATATGGCATGGTGCTACTGTACACACCCACGGACTGCATGTGCACATAGAGCTCCCCAGCCCAAAGATAAGATGAAATTAGCAAAGCACCACGGTGCCCACATGTAGCACTGCTCTGTCCAAAGAAAATACGAAGATATTGGGGTGCTTCTGCATAAGTACATAGAGCTGTTCTACCAGGAGAAAGTGCAGAACCAGCAAAGTGCTGCAGTACAAGCACACAGGGCTGCCCTGTCCAGAGAAAGTGTGCAACTAGTGAGGCACTATGGTGAGCACACACAGTGCTACCCCACCAGGAGAGGTTGCATAACTGTTGGGGTGTTGCTGTGTGAACACATAGAGATGCCCCCGCAAACCAAAACCTCCTCCAAATACAAAAATACAACCCAGAACTTCCACTTCTGGGCATTTATCTGAAGAAAACAAAAATACTAACTCAAAAGATATATGCACCCCTATGTTTATTGCAGCCTTACTTACAAAATATGGAAGCAACCTAACTGCCCATTAGTAGACCATTAGATAAAGTAGATGTGGTGTCCTAGCTGGTTTGGCTCCGTGGATAGAGTGTTGGCCTGGGGACTGAAGGGCCCCAGGTTCGATTCTGGTCAAGGACATATGGCCGTGGGGGTGTGGGCTCAGTAGGGGGCGTGCAGGAGGCAGCTGATCAATGATTCTCATCACTGATGTTTCTCTCTCTCTCTCTCTCTCTCCCTTCCTCTCTGTAATCAATAAAAAATATTTTTTAAAAAAGATGTGGTACATTAATATAATGAAATATTACTTGGCCATAAAACAGAATGAAATCTTACCATTTGGGACAACATGGATGCACCTAGAGGGTATTATGCTAAGTGAAATAAGTCAGACAGAGAAAGACCAATACTGTGTGATCTCACTTATAAATGGAATTTAAAAATATCAGACTCAAAGAAATAGAGAGTAGAATTGTATTTGCCAGTGTTGAGTGGTGGAAGAAATGGAAAGGTGTTAGTCAAAGGAGTAAATCTTTCAGTGATATGATGAACAAATTCAGGATATCAAATGTACAGTGTGGTGGTGACTATAGTTAACAATATGGTATTGTATACTTGAAAGTTGCTATGAAAGCAGAGCTTTAATGTTCTCACCATAAGAACAACAAAATGGTAATTATGTGAGGTGAAGGATGTGTTAACTAACTTAATTGTGGCAAACATTTCACAATATACATGTATCAAATCATCACATTTACACCTTAAATTTACACAATATTTTCAATCAACTAGAGGATTCGTGCACTGGTGGGGTCCCTCAGCCTGGCCTGCTGGGATTGGGCTGAAGCCGGCTCTCCGACATCCCCCGAGGGGTCCTGGATTGCAAGAGGGCGCAGGCCAGGCTGAGGAACCCCACTGATGCACGACTGGGGCTGGGGAGGGACTGTGGGAGGGCTCCAGGGCGTGCCCAGCCCATCTCACCCAGTCCCTGATCAGCCGGACCCCAGCAGCAAGCTAACCTACCAGTTGGAGTGTCTGCCCCTGGTGGTCAATGAGCGTCATAGCAACTGGTTGAACGGTCGGACGGTCAGACACTTAGCATATTAGGCTTTTATTATATAAGACTAGGGGCCCACTGCATGAAATTCGTGCACTGGGGAGGGGTCCCTCAGCCCAGCCTGCCCCCTCTCACAGACTGGGAGCCCTCAGGGGATGTCATACTGATGGCTTAGGCCTGCTCCCCATTGGGAGCGGACCTAAGCCGCAGTCTGGCCTCCCTTTGGGGGAGGCGACCAGGCTGATCAGGGGAAGGTGCCAGCCCCATCACCCCGCTGCTGCAGCCACTGCCAGTCACCATAGCCCCCAAGGTATTTTCATCAACACGGACTCCAGTCCCTTCACCATGAAAAAATGACAACTTTCTTTAAGCATTTTCAAGATGTGTCTTTCATAGGATATGACATTTCTTTATTTTTCTTTTTACCCTCACCTGAGGATATGTTTCCATTGATTTTTTCCCCTTCCCTCTGATCCCAGGCTCGGCCCTGCCCAAGCCTGAAGCCTCCACCCCAGGCTTTAGGCTTGGAAAAGGGTTCCCCCCCCTCCCCGCCCCTCCAATGGCCAGCTGGGAGTGACCTGGGTGCTGAGGAGGTTCCCGGGACCCAGGTATGTATGCAAATTACCACCATCTTTGTTGGGTTAATTTGCATACTCACTCTGGTTGTAGGCATAGCAGAGGTACGGTCAATTTACATGTTTCTCTATTATTAGGCAAGATTATAAATCAATAAACCTGGTAGGAAAAATGTAATTTGGAGAAAATGCTTAAGGAAAATATCCAGGCTACTAATGGAATTAACACATTCAGATATTCAGCACAAGGAGCCAAGCTATCAGGTCAGTTTTCCTTACACCCCTCCCCTCATGAGAAGGGTGAAAATCCTGTATTCTAGGCCATTCACACCCAGCTGTTCTGGCTTCTTATGATCTTTTGGCCCAGATGCAATGATTCTTTGCTTTGATGTCCCCAGCATATGCACCTTCCCCTTGCTAACCTTCTTTAATTCTTTTGAAAATATACCTGGTCCCACCTTAGCCAGTTTGGCTCAATGATTAGAGCGTAGGTTGCATGTTCGATTCCTAGTCAAGGGCACTTACCTCTGCTGTAGGTCCCTCAGCCCCAATAGGGGCGAGTGTGGGAGTCGAGTGATATGTCTCTCTCACGTGGATGTTTCTCTCCCCCCCACCCCCCACACACACACTTACTCCCTCCCTTCCACTGTTTCTGGAAATCAATGGAAAAAAATATCCTTGGATGAAGATTAACCAGAAAAATGTACTTGGTCCCATTCTCACCTATCCCCACTCATTCTCTGCCCAGTGATTGTACCTAATCTGACAAATGAATCAGAATAATGTACTTGTGGGTGATCAAATATGAATTTATGTATTAACTCTCCCAAGTAATCCTGTGATTTTTTTAAATAAAATGATTCAGAAGAGAAGTGTTTTTGTATTCACTATTCCCTTGACCATATTTTCTGCCAGACCTACAAGTTGTTTCCCTCCTGTATCTGACTTATTTTAAACCCTCAAACTCAGGTCCTTCATTTCTCACAAAAAGTACAGTAATCTAGTTGGTGTGGATTCTTCCAAAATAATATGATTTCAAAATCATTCCCTGTAGGTTAATATGGATCTACTTCATTCCTATTAACTGCTACATTGTATTCCACAGAAAAGCTTATACCATAATTTATTGTCATTCTCCTATTGATAGACATTTAGGTTGTCTATAATTGGTCATTATTATAATCAATGCTGAAATGAACATCTTTATTGTATATGCACCAACCTCTACATATATGAGCATCCCTGTACTATAGACGCCAAAATGTAGAATTTCTAAGATACAGGGTATATGGTCTTTTTGGCCATAATAAATACAGGAAAAATTCCCTCCAATATGACTAACACTTTTTATCTCCAACCAGTAGTGAATTATATTTGCCCATTTTCATATATTCTGTCAACACTTGGTCTTATAAAACTTGTAATATTTGCCATTTAAATGAGTAAAAAATAGTTCTCATTCTAATTTTATTTCCATGATTAGTAGTGAGGTTGAACATATTTTTATGTTTATTGACTATATGTAATCTGTCTGTGAATTATTTGTTAATTTTTATTCGTTTTATAGTTTTATTATTTGTGATTTCTTTATATATAGGGTGTCCCAAAAATATATACACACTTAACAGCTGATAGCTCAATTGATGTTTCTCTATTTTCAGATTTAACCCATTGAAATGAATAATTATTCAAAGTGTGTGCCGAAACCGGTTTGGCTCAGTGGATAGAGCGTCGGCCTGCGGGCTGAAGGGTCCCGGGTTCGATTCCGGTCAAGGGCATGTACCTTGGTTGCGGGCACATCCCCAGTAGGAGGTGTGCAGGAGGCAGCTGATCGATGTTTCTCTCTCATCGATGTTTCTAGCTCTCTATCCCTCTCCCTTCCTCTCTGTAAAATATCAATAAAATATATTTTAAAAAAAAAGTGTGTATGTTGGACACACTTGTGTTATATGTGTGGCTGTGTTTTACCTTCTTATGGTATCTTATATTATTTACACATTTTTAATTTGCAGAAATATAGAACACATATCTATTCTGATATTTAAGACACTACTGTGTTGTTTTCTTTCTGGTATCCCTCATTAGGAAGTGAATTGCTTGAGAGTAGCTGTATTTTATTCATTTCCATAGCAACCAGCAAAGAGTCTGGATTATTGGTAGCTTTTCAGTCAATATTTGTAGCATCCAATTGATTATGCTTTTAACCCAAAGGGATGACAATGACTCTTAGAATAAAGAAATATTACCGGAAAACCTATAAGCCCTGAGAATTCTTGTTTTGTATCATTTGTAATAAAAAATCCCTTTCTGGCAGTCACTCTTCGATCTGTTTTTCTAGATCTTGTTCTCAATCTTTCTCACAGGATTTCCCCCTTTCTACTTTCTCCCCAGTGTCTCTGAAAGACAAAGCTTCCCAAAGCAGAATCTTCGAACAAGACAGCCTCCCACATCCCCACCAAAGGCTGGTATTTATACTAAAGTAGCTTTGGAGTTTAAAGCTGTCCCTAGCCCCTCCTCTTCTGCAGTCCTTCTTAGAAAACAACAACAACAAAAAATAAATGATGGGGAGAATAGGAATGGGCAGGGAAAGCCAGCCAACTGAATCAGTATCCATAAGAGTCTTTGTAGGAAATATTTTTAAAAAGCATTCAGGCTTAGCCGGCATGGCTCAGTGGTTGAGCACTGACCCATGAACCAGGAGGTCATGGTTCAATTCCCCGTCAGGGTACAGGCCCGGGTTGTAGGCTCGATCCCCGTTAGGGGGTGTGCAGGAGGCAACTAATCAATGATTCTCTCTCATTGTTGATTTTCTATCTGTCTCCTTTCCTTTCTGAAATGAATAAAAATTTTTTTTAAAAAAAAGCATAGTCTTCATGAGACTCCATTCTGGGACATTTCTGACTAGATTACCAAGAATGGGGAGGGCCTCATGTGCTTAAACAGAGAAATTATTGTGCTTAAGACAGATCAGCTTCCTTTCTTGCCCCATACTAATATACAATAGTTTCATCACTATAGTTTACACAGCTACGGCTGGGTGACCTATCTATTTATGCCATGCCATATGGAGGAAACATAAAATAGAGACAAAGTCAAAATAATATCCATGGTATCTGAAGTTTAAAATATTTTATTAATAAAAAAGTACAATAATCAAACATAACAAGATTGCTTAGTACCCAAGCACACACTCTGCCTGGATGCCACAGAAGTAGAGTCTCTTTAGGTTAGAACAGAGTAACCTCTAAAGTGGCCATGCTAGCTGAGGAAATCCTTGAGTATTTCCAGGTGCACAACAGGCTCGTATATAAGAGATTGTTCATGATCCTAGCCTCAAAGCCATATCTCTGGAGCAAGAACTAGTATAACATAGAGGAAAATGGGGTGCTGCTCTAAAGCACTGAAATAACGAGGCACAAACATAAGAGTTATAGAGACTAAAGCTTATATACTGTTCTGTAATTTCTTTAAACAAACTAACAATGACAAAAAAATTCAGTCAGTCCCTTCACTTCGGGCTCCTTTCCCCAACATACATACACAGAAAAGTTTCTGGGACTGCTCTGCTGCTGTGACCTCCTGCCAAAAACCAGGGATGGACAATACTAGGGATTCTCTTCCTCTTTCCATTCAGAAATACAATAAAACAGCACTGCATACAACATACTTAAAAAGTAATGTCCAACACAACTACTGACCCTGGGAAACATCTACTGGAAGGGAAAGAGAGTTTAACAGTTAACAAAATAATATCTCTCCCTCAGCCCACAATCCACCATCAGAAAAGGAAATGGAAGGTGAAACCAGAGTGAGAATCAAAGAAATATCCTGCCACTGGTATAAATTGCATCCTCTTCCACCCCGCTCCCACCCCAAACATCCCACCTCACTTCCCTCCTACCTATACTGTTCAGGGTACAGTAAGTGGGGAGAGAGAAATGTAACTGGTGAAGTTGAACTGAGCAGTGTCTGAAGGGCTCTGGGAAATTGCCTTTGTGCTTCTGACAGGGTGACATGTAATGTGGTCCAGGCATAGTGAAGAAAGGGGAATACAGTGTTTTTAGCAATGGATTTTGTCTACCTATCCCTTTAGGCCCTAATATGCTTTGAGTCTGGAAACAGATCAGAATTCTATAGTTAGTAACAAGGAGAATGTAGGAAAAGTGAAAGTAGAATAGGAAATAATATTGCTTCCAGTGACCGCTCTTCAATTATTCTTGTCACTGACTCAAATTTAGCTCTATATCACCCAGAAAGCCTAATCCTCCCCATTTTCTAGGGTAAATATGGGGTATTATAATTATCATCATAGTGATGATCACAATACTTTTTATTCATTTAGACATCTCCCATCATTGTTGCCAACATCCATTAATGAGAATCCTCACAACATTCCTGTGAGGTAGATATTTAGATCCCCATTTTACAGATGGGTTAACTGAGGCACAGAGAGGTGATGTGACTTGCCTAAGGTCAACCAAGTGAGAGATGAGAAAATACGGGAGAGGGAACTTAGGGTAGCACCCTTAATGTCAGAGAGCCATATTTGCCAGTGAGAAAGGATAGTGTTATGTTTTACTTTAAATTGGGCACACCTACTTTCTTCTGTGTCCATCTCTCTATGTAGACATTAGCACACTATGGGGGAATCAATAATTTCCCTGGGCTTATTCAAGGTTGGCTCAATTCCCAATGGTTTGGTTATTGAGGAAACTTTTGGGGGGCAGAATAAATTTTCAAATTCTTGGAACCATGATCATAGAAATCCCTAATTCCTAAATTTTGCAGATCACTTTGTTTCAAAAAAGCTGTTGGAGTTTGAAAAAAATGTTACTATCATACACATAAGCACTGTGTTCTAGTTGTTATCCACAGTGTTCAGATTAACAATTCAGATACTGCTATCTATAATAATAAAAGTGTAATATGCTAATTAGACCGGACATCCTTCCGGACGACCTTCCAGATGAAGCTGGGGCTGCGAGGGAAGCCCGGGTCCCGGGGGCCAGAGGGAAGCTGGTGCCAGCAGCCGGGGGAAGGAAGGCCTACTCTTGCACAAATTTCGTGCATCAGGCCTCTAGTATATTTATACTAGAATTGCACATTTAAGCAAATAGATGTCAGAGTGTGGGAGACAGGTTTCTTACTGTTTGAGTGGGAGGTTACAAATAAGCAAAGGGAAAAGGCTAGAATGATACATTTGGTGATGGACTGGTGTTGGCAACATCAGTATGAACTCACGTTTAGCTTAATAAAGATATGGAAGATTACATATAGAAATATTTGTAGATATGTGTATATATACATGAGTTAGTGTACATACATATATTTTCTTGTTCTGTCAGCTGAGATGGCCTAGAAGCAACAATACCCCGGTAGCCATAAGCATACCTAATCCTAGATCTTGGTTTCTAATACAATTATCCATTAAAAGGAATCAGGGCTCCTGAAAGAAATGGTTGATTATAAGAGTGGGCCAAAAATATATAAGATGAACCTGGAGCATTTTGTATTGTCAGCAAATAAATATATGCTAAAAAAAAAATGGCGGGGGTATCTCAAAAGGACTTGGGAGTCAACCCAAAAGAGCATCCAATGGCCAAAGCTGGAACAATTTGAGCATACAAAATAAAATTGTATTGGATTATAACCCCAAGTATAAAGTAAATGTGAGTCCATACTGATATAAGTAAATTATTACATAAATAAATGAGGGAGAAGAGTCAAATCTCCCGTGCAGAATTCCAAATAATTTTTGTAGATATTCACACTCAAGGATGTGGTGCACAACTCTCCACTCCTTAAGCGTGGGCTGCATAGTGACTTCCT
Source organism: Plecotus auritus (assembly GCF_963455305.1). Classification (NCBI taxonomy): domain Eukaryota; kingdom Metazoa; phylum Chordata; class Mammalia; order Chiroptera; family Vespertilionidae; genus Plecotus; species Plecotus auritus. The sequence goes on from NC_137784.1 coordinate 134,538,896, forward strand.
TCCAAAGAGTACAGTATGGAATGTGGGGGAGAAAGTACAAAGGAGGAAGCTGACAAACACAATTTCAGCCAGGTAGTCCAGGTCAACATCAAAGATTAAGTCATGTTAATTTGATGTGATAAAAAGAGCCATTTACCGCTATGGTCTTCCTCCTTTTAACCTCAGTTTAATCATGAGAAAAATATCAGACAAATCTCAATTGAGGGACATACTACTCAAAAGTGTCAAGGTCAATAGGAAAAAAAATCTGAAAAAATGCCACATTCAAGAAAAGCCCAAGAAGATATGACCACTAAATGTGACATGGTATCTTGAGTGGGATGCTGTAACAAAGCAAACAAACAAAAAGGATATTAGGTAAAAATTTAGAAAATTATAATAAAGTTTGGACTTTAGTTAATAAAGCATCAATACTACTTCATTAATTATAACAAATGTGCCATACTAATGAAAGATGTTAATAATAGGAAAAACCAGATTGTAGGGTATAGGGAAACTGTAGAATCTTCACAATTTTTCTGTAAATCTGCAACTGTCCTAAAATAAACATTTTATTTAAAAAGAAGTTACCCTCACAAATCTTTCTGTCTTACCCACCATTCTTTCCACCTCATCTAATCAATCAATTCACATTCTTCAGTTTTTCCTGAATTTTCCAATTATAATCATCAATAGTTATGTTCAACTGATAATTATCTACAAATGGAGGAACTCCACTGCAACAAATCCCAGGATATTGTCCAATCCCAGCAAACAAGGTTACTTAAGAGCTACAGTTCCTGCCCAGCCAGTGTGGCCCAGTGGATTGAGCATTGTCCCACCTACCAAGAGGTCAAGGTTCAACTCCTAGTCAGGGCACATGCCTGGGTTGCAGGCTCCATCCTCAGTAGGGGGGTTGCAGGAGGCAGCTGATTGATGTTTCTATCTTTCTCTCTCTCTCTCTCTTCCTCCCTCTCTAAAAATAAATAAAAACACATTTTTTTAAAAAGAGCTACCGTTCCTTTTCATCTCACTGTCTACTTAACAAAATTCTATGTGCTTTTGGTGTACTGTATTGTAATATATTTGAATCCCTGTATGGTATGAAATACTCTTAATAAATTCTGACACATCTCTTAAAGAATATATAATGATTGGAATGATTTTATTGTTATTTGGAGGGGACTATTAATAAAGCAGTAACAAAATCCCTCATTACTTTGCAGGAAAAAATTGAATAAAGGTTTAGGAGTGGCAGAGATAGCAATATTAGGAATTTTAATTTGATCATCATAGTTAGTACAATAGTATGTTTGATAGCCTTTATTTATTAACAGGTTATATGCTCCAATGCAAAAGATCCTGAGGTCTGGGGAGCGTAAGACAGTTATGAATTCTGGGAAAGGAAGTCTCAGGATCCAAACTCTGGAGAAAATGGGTCCTTGGACTCTACTGTGAAACACTGTATCAACTACTCCATTATAAGCTTAAGTCAATCTGTATGATGGTAAGTCACTTTTAACCATCTTAGAGCTACATAAAAGTTCCCTTTCAGTCTATAGTGTGGAACTTACACACCAAAAGTCAGAGGAAAGTCTGTTTCAAAATAACCATGAGAAGTGTAAAAATCCACGTGTTGTTTTGAATCATACAGGCAGGCCTTGAATTCATAAAGGTTTATGATCTGGACATTGTATGTTTAAATGAGGTAAATCAATTCTGAGATATTACAGAAAGTGTTAGAAGAGAAATATTGTGTACCTAATGTTATATGTCCATGACCACAGGCACACTTTACTTATTATGTAATCAACTGAGTGTTGTAAAGTTTTCTGAAGCATAACATATATAATTGGACAAATGCTGCAACCAATCATGTAAATTTTTCTCTAATCTGATTTAATAATGTGACCCCTGGGAGAATGAGTGTGCAGGTTTATAAGGCCTCAAGGAACATCTGTGGAAAGAATCTGACCCGTATTTGTCTCATCTGTAAAATATGAATGATGGATAGGACTAGATGGCTAATAGGATCCCTCATTGGTGCTAGAATTCTATGATTTATTCAGAATGGACAAACCTTGGGAGGTAGTAACCTAAAATATGTAAGCAGGGACTGGTTGAATATCTGCCAAGGAAAAGGGGTTCCATATGAACCTTTAGGAGAGAGGCTGAGTCCAAAGTTAAGTGATACAAACTCCCCCTCCCCCCGAAGAGAAGAAATATGACATGTGGAGGTAGATCTGAGGTCCAGAGCCTGGAACACAGGGTTTTATGTCTCAGAGACTATTATGAAATAGATTTGGTAACCAAATGTCTATATTATGCAATATGCTGTAATGGCTAAAAGAGATGCCATAGGTGCTCATAGCAGTTGCAGAACATCGAATTGCTTTCCGTATCTCAGTTTTCACTAAAAGCCTCCTATTCCAATTGAAACACAGGAATGCATGCTAATAATGCCATGGAATGAACAAATATTTTTTCTTACAACCCCTCACCTTTCTATGACATGGCCCCAGTGTATGATTTCTCATCATGCATTATACTCATAACAGTTGCTTTATGTAAACAAAAGAATACACAGTACAGTACAGCCCCTCAAGACACTGTCTCAACAGGCTGCCATTTGAATGAGGTTTGTGATTACAGCACTTTTAGCGTCATATCCAAGTGACAGTCCCTCTCTATTTGTTTTCAGGATTACCCTGGTTCTGCTTCTTCCTGTCCTGGTCCAACATGCTCTCCTGAAACACTTTTCATCCTACCGGTATGTCAACGTGTGCTTCAAATATTTGTCCTAACTAATATTTAACCCAATAAAGAAGGTGATTGTGCTGTAAAATCCTTAATGTTGAAGGAAGAAGAGAAAGAAGGAGAAGGAGATGGACAAGATCACTTCATTCCCTTCAATGGACCTAAGAAGCAGAAGTGCCCGCACTGTGTGAAAACCATACTGTAAGGACAAATAGGGTTGGATTTACAAAACCTCTGAGTTTTGTATGGGACTCAGTAAATTCACTGAGAATGTGTCCTATGCTCAGGATGCCGATCCATTCTACCAACAAGCTACACTGTTATGCCCTCTTCTGTCTAGGAACTTGAAAAAAAAAAAGTCATTTTAAAACACTACCAACCACTTTTAAGTACTGATTTTTTCAAAAAATATGGATAAGAATTCTAGAACAAAAGGAGGGAAAAACAGGAAAAAAGCAGCATATGTTTGTTCACAGCCTTGAGTTGGATTCCTGTTTTGTTATTGTAGAAAAAGTGTCCCATCTGCGACCATGGGTGCCACACTTTTTATTCAACCTATACGGAGATGTGAAGATGGAATATGAGGAGCCACCATGGGAAATCAGCTATCTTTTCCTCCAGTCTCATCAACCTGGCTCAATGAGCTACTCCAGTCCCATCCCAGAGGCAAGCTGAAGTCAAAGAGGAAAAGATGGTCATGACCTCAGCACACACACAGGAATGAGACCAGCGCAGCTCTTCTAGTGCGGACTGTGGAGCTCACATGGTGTCATGGCGCCTGCGGTGCAGAGACAGGTGGTCAGAGCGAGAAAAGCTCCGGTTGCAGTCTGTGCACCGGAAGGGCTTGATGCCTGTGTGCTTGCGGAAATGGCGAGTGAGCTCATCTGAGCGAGCAAATTTCCAGGAGCAGCCATCCCAGGTGCATTTATAAGGCTTCTCTCCTAAAAGGGGAAGATGAAAAAAAACAAGGGGAGTCAGAGATGTTTGGACACGGAAAAGATAACAGAGGCCATCAGCTTTTATGAAGGCTTTGGTCAAAAGGTGAGGCAATCACTTTGAAGACAGGCTCTTCTTCAACCTTACAGAAGTGCTAAGGAGAAGCTAAGGCGGCAGGCGCTGGCTCCAACAGGCCTTTGCTTGAATCCTGGCTCTACGACATACCAGCTGTGTGACCTGAAATAAGTAACTTCTCTCTGGCTGGGTCTCTGTTTAATCATCTCTAAAGGTGAAGAAAATAACTCGCAGGGCTGTTTGACACTTCTTTTCTGAACACAGCTAGTAAATGATAAACCCGGGATCCAAACTGAGGTCTTTGACACTTTACCCTGTACCACACTGTAGCAGCCATATCCTCTCCTCTAATGCCTCCCAGCAAATAGTCGGAAGTAGAGACATATACACAGAAAGAAAATGTGATTCACTAGAAGGAGCCCTCAGCTCAGTCTACAGGCCTTCTTCTGTGTCAGGGTTGAAATTAAAGTGCATGGAATGGAATGAGGAGAAGCACTAAGTCAAATTTTTTTAAATAGTTCATGCTCAGTATCTGCAGGTTGCATCTGGGTTATATATGGAATATGTATGCTCTGGATAAAAAGCTAAAAGAAAAAAGTAATAGAAAATACATTAACACAAGAGGTTCCCATTAGGGTGTGTAGATCACACAGTACATGTTTAAATACTCAGAACAAAGGCAATATCAATATACTTAAATGCAAATTATGAGATAAATTATTAACAGTAAGTGAATATCTGGAAAGTGAAGAGAAAAACTGTGGGAAAAGGACTTTCTCTTTTTACTTTTCACTTTTCTGTGTCAATTGAATGTTTTAAAAATCATGATATCGTATTTTATAATAAATTTTTTAATTTTCTTTGTTTTACATCTATTTTAATCATAGTTAACATACAGTATTATATTAGTTTCAGATGTACAACATAGTAATGTAATCATCTCACTAATTCTAAGACTCATAAAAGAGAGAAGAGTCATTATAATGGATCCCTCAGATATAAAGAGGGAAAATTATGAACAATTATATGCCCACAGACTACATAACTTAGAAGAAATGGGTAAATTCCTAGAAACATACAACCTACCAAAACTGGCTCAAGCCCTAACCGGTTTGGCTCAGTGGATAGAGCGTCGGCCTGCGGACTCAAGGGTCCCAGGTTCGATTCCGGTCAAGGGCATGTACCTTGGTTGCGGGCACATCCCCATTGGGGGGTGTGCAGGAGGCAGCTGATCGATGTTTCTCTCTCATTGACGTTTCTAACTCTCTATCCCTCTCCCTTCCTCTCTGTAAAAAAGCAATAAAGTATATTTTTTAAAAATTGGCTCAAAAAAAAAGTAGAAAGCCTAAATAGGCCATCAACAAATAAGGAGATTGAATCAGTAATCAAAAATCTTTCAACAAAGCCTGTCCGGTGTGGTTCAGTGGTTGAAGGTCGACCTATAAACCAGAAAGTCACAGTTCAATTCCTGGTCAGGGCATATGCCGGGGTTGTGGGCTTAGTCTCCAGTAGGGGCATGCTGCTGGTCAATGCTCAACCATTGAGCCACTCTGGCTGGGTCCCCTTCCACTCTTGCAACTCAATGCTTCCACCACAACTACTGCACTTAATATGCCCTAGCAATGCTGGGCTTCCGTCAGTTATTAGAACAAGACAAACTTATTCCCATCTCCTAGCTTTTGTACTCTGCCTAGATAAGAGCAACACTTTCCTTAAACTTTTGGCATAGTTGACTCCTTCTCATATTAACTATGTCGTTTAATGTAAGAACCTTTTTTAAAATACTGATTTGAACAACCTTTTAAAAAGCATTTATTAGACAACTGGGGAAATTTGATATTAAGGAATTTTTAGATTCCTTTCTTTGAGCACTTTAAATATCTCCTGCCACTCCCTTCAGCTTATTTTTAAATGTCCTTTGCCTTTTAAAGATATATTCTTAAGTATTTATGACAAAGATAATATGATGTCTGAAATCTGCTTCAAAATAATAGTATGGGATGGGGGAGTTCCTAGGGGTGTAGAGGGAACATAATTGGCCACATACTGAAATAATTGCTGAAGTTGTCTTTCTCACATAGATGCTTCTCTCTCTGTCTCTCCCCATCCCTTCCACTCTTTCTGAAAAAATCAATGGAAAAATATCCTCAGATGAAGATTAAAAAAAAAAAAAAAGAAAGACCTACAGGTGATCAATGGAGATGATGGCCATTCAGAAGTCACCAGGCTTAGTGTAGTCATAGGCTGGTTTTATAAAAGCTACCTTAGAGTAGGAACAAGGCATAAGAGTAAAAGCCATGAATGGAATCTGATCCATGAGTATAAATGGATCAGTCTTTGAAGACTTTCTTCCCTTCCTATCTCTCAGAGACTGTGCATGGTGTGTGTGTGTGTGTGTGTGTGTGTGTGTGTGTGTGTGTGTGTGTGTGTTGGGAGTGGGGTGAAGGTGGACAGACCTGTATGGATTCTGCGGTGGGCTTTCAGGTGAGAGCTTTTGGTGTATACTTTGCTGCATCCTGCAAAGTCACATTGGTGAATCCGTCTTCTTTTCAAGTCAAGGGACTCTTCTCCCTGCATTTGGGTCATTGCTGCTGGTCTGAGCAAAAAAAGAGAAATAGGGCCAACGAATGCTTTTAATGTGAAGTCTAAATAAATGGACATATATACAGTGGGACCACTTCATACATGCAAATTTAACACTAGACCCTTAAAAGAAGAAGTAGTATAGTACAAGCAATTCCCTCAACTAGCCCTTTCTGCTCAGTACGTGCAGGTTCCAGGAGGTGGCAATGTTTCCTTGGGTGGTTTCTGCTTCCAAACAGTGTGAACATTTCGCTCTAACAAGTCTCATACTTGTGTTTAAAGAAATATATTTTTCATACAACATGGTTGCTAAAACACAAGCCAACTACTTTATTAGTCCCAACACTGGACGACAAGGCTGCTTTAAACGTACAGAAAGAAACCCTATGCAACTGTACTTTACAAGAAATTTGCAGATTTTTCAAGGGTAAAATTGATGATCTACAATTAGAACCTAACTCTGCCATAATATGCATGCCTGTGCACATGTATGCACACAAACTCATACCTTTGCTGGAAAAGGTTTTCCTATATTTTGTTGTCCCCAAATTCTTACTATTGTGTCTAAGAATTTGTTCCATTTCTACCACAGATACACATATATACATAGAAAGGGACTTGAAGTAAAGACAAAGTACTCACTCTTGCTGCAGTCCCTGTAAGGCCAAGGATCCACTCTCATTTGCACTTTCCTCACTGTCACTTGGGACTTCCAGTGGAGACATGGACATGGGGTCAACTTTCACTAAAAGCAAAGAAAAGGAGCAATGTGGGCTACAAATATATGTGCCTCTATAATTTTCAGGATTCCCAGTTTGGCCCACAATGAGAAGGAGCAGAAAGAGAAATAAAGGAAAGGCAAAGATGGAAGAAGTGTAGAAGGAAGAGAAGAATATTTAAAATATTTAGCATAGCGGGAAACAGAAATTCCTTTGAGGGAAAGATAGGCAGGAACATTCTGGTACCACAAGAATAAGCTTCTTTAGGATAGTGAGTGAGACAGGACAGTGAGTTTCTCTAGGATAGGGTCTGGTTATGATTGGATTCTACCTCCAGCCCCCAGGACAGGGTCTGCTTAAAAGTCAGGTTCAATGTGTGCTTGTTGAATCATACTCTCTGAATAGTTCCCTGGCTGTCCTAAGACAAATGGTGATAATGCACCCTTCGGCTTTTGTGCTCCTAAATGAAAACAAGCCAATGAAACACATACCTGGTACCTAGTAGGTGTTTGATACATGTTACATCCTTCCTTTTCCCTATGTTGGAAGAAGCCCTCAAATATTTCTTATTATTAACTAGTGGTCCCTCTCGCAATCCGGGACCGCTGGCTCCTAACCGCTCACCTGCCTGCCTGTGTGATCACCCTTAACCACTCTGCCTGCCGGCCTCCTCACCCCCAACTGCCCCCGCCTGCTGGCCTGATCACCCCCAACTGCCCTCCACTGATGGCCTGCTTGCCCCCAACTGCCCCCCTCCACCGGCCTGCTGACCCCCAACTGCCCCCCTCTTGCTGGCCTGCTCGCCCCCAACTGCCCCCCCCCCCCCGCTACCAGCCTGCTCGACCCCAACTGGACCCCCTGCAAGCCTGCTTACCCCCAACTGCCTTCCCCTCCTGGCCTGATCACCCCAACCGCCTCTGCCTTGGCCCCACCACCATGGCTTTGTCCGGAAGGACGTCTGGAAGGTCTCCCAGAAGGTCTCCTGGTCTAATTAGCATATTACCCTATTATTAGTATAGATTACTTGTGTTTCTGACACCTAACAAAATTCAATCCTGTAGTCAGCAGTCTCCTAGATCTAGTAAAAGCTAGAAACTTAAGGATGCTAATAAGGTTAAATGAGGAAGGACCTGGCTAGTGCAATCACCTTCATACATTGATTGTACATCATTCACTAAAATGTTTTAAACTTGGCCCTGGCCAGGTGGCTCAGTTGGTTGGAGCATTGTCCTGTAAACCAAAAGGTTGCAGTTTCGATTCCCAGTCAGGGCACATACCTAGGTTGTGAGTTCAATTCCTGGTCCGGGTGCATACAGGAGGCAACCAATTGATGTTTCTCTCTCTTCTCTCTCTCTCTCTCTCTCTCTCTCTCTTTCTCTTTCCCCTCCTCTCTCTCCCCTGCTTCCTCTCTCTAAAATCAATAAACATATCCTCAGGTAAAGAAAAAGTTTTAAGTATGCATCTCAATATGTATATGTTTGCATGTATGTGTGTATGATATAAATGTGCTAGTATATTAAAATTTTGTGTACATTATGAAAATAAACAAAAAATAATATGTAAGGGGTGAGAAAATGCAAATAGAAATGCTGATACTTTCTCCTTGTGCTCTAATTGCTTTGGGCTAACGGTCTTAGCTTAGCTTGAAACTACATGAAACATTTTTAAAACATATTGTTTATTTAGAATGGCTCCAATGGACTGATGGATATTATGGTGGGAATTCAAAGCCCCTTCAAACCATCCCAAGGTGCTACCACTGTCTTGATCAGTAAATTCTCACACGGGGAATTTTATTTTTCCATTTCGTTTTTTGTTTGGTTCTCTCTCCCTGTACAAGAATTGATAACTGTATTTTAATTAACCTCCTCAGGAGATATCAAAAACAAGATTGTTAAGAATACTCACATTACCAAAGTTAACCTCTAGTCAATGATGGTGTTTTTATTCAAAAGAACATTGCAAAGTCTCAGCAATTTGATACTTGGTATGTTGTTTTTCAGCATCCTACATTTAGTGATGCAACAATCACAAGGCATTAGATTTCAAAGGTTGAAAACACTTAGAAAGTTGATTTTATATATACACTGAGTGGCTAGATTATTATGACCTCTGGATGTATAATAATCTGGCCACTCAGTGTCTATCCTATATAAAAGGCTAATATGCAAATTGTCCCCTCGACCGGGAGTTCGACCAGCAGGCAGGCTGGCCAACCGCCCATGTCCTCTCCCCCTGGCCAGGCTGGCTGGACCCCACCCATGCACGAATTCATGCACCAGGCCTCTAATACACACACACACACATACACACACACACACACACACACACACACACACACACACACACACTGAGTGGCCAGATTATTATGCATTCAGAGATCATAATAATCTGGCCACTCAGTGTGTGTGTGTGTGTGTGTGTGTGTGTGTGTGTGTGTGTGTGTACTAGAGGCCCGGTGCACAAAATTCGTGCACGGGGACGGGGGGTGTCCCTGAGCCCAGCCTGCAACTGCTCCAATCTGGGACCCCTTGAGGGACGTCCGACAGCCCATTTAGGCCCAATCCCAGTTGGACATCCCTCTCACAATCCAGGACAGCTGGCTCCCAACTGCTCGCCTGCCTCTGCCTGATTGCCCCTAACGGCTTCTGCCTGCCAGCCTGATCACCCCCTAACCACACCACAGCCAGCTTGATCGACACCTAACTGCTCCCTGGCCGGCCCAATTGCCCCCAACTGCCCTCCCCTGCCAGCCTGGTCACCCCTAACTGCCCTCCCCTGCCATTCTGGTCGCCCCCAACTGCCCTCCCCTGCTGACCTGGTCACCCCTAACTGCCCTCCCCTGCAGGCCTGGACCCCCCGAGCTGCCCTCCCCTGCAGTCCTGGTCCCCGCCAACTGTGCTCCCTGCAGGCCTGAGTCCCCCCCAAATGTCCTCCCCTGTAGGCCTGGTCCCCCCCCTAACTGCCCTCCCCTGCAGGCCTGGGTCCCCCCTAACTGTCCTCCCCTGCAGGTATGGTTCTCCCAAATTGCCCTCCCCTGCTGGCCCAGTCACCCCTAACTGCCCTTCCTGCTGGCCTGATCCCCCCCAACTGCCCTCCCTGCTGGCCTGGTCCCCCCCAACTGCCCTCCCCTACAGGCCTGGGTCACCCCCAACTGTCCTCCCCTGCAGGCCTGGTCCCCCCTAACTGTCCTCCCCTGCAGGCCTGGGTCCCCCCCTAACTGTCCTCCCCTGCAGGTCTGGTCCCCCCAAATTGCCCTCCCCTGCAGACCTGGTCCCCCCCAACTGCCCTCCCTGCTGGCCAGGTCCCCCCAACTGCCCTCCCTTGCAGGCCTGGGTCCCCCTCAACTGTCCTCCCCTGTAGGCCTGGTCCCCCCACCAACTGCCCTCCCCTGCAGGCCTGGGTCCCCCCCCAACTGTCCTCCCCTGCAGGCCTGGTCCCCCCCTAACTGCCCTCCACTGCAGGCCTGGGTCCCCTCTAACTGTCCTCCCCTGCAGGTCTGGTCCCCCCAACCTGCCCTCGCCTGCTGGCCCAGTCACCCCTAACTGCCCTCCCCTGCAGGCCTGGTTCCCCCAACTGCCCTCCCCTGCAGGCCTGGTGCCCCGCAACTGTCCTGCACTGCAGGCCTGGTCCCCCCCAACTGCCCTCCCTGACAGGCCTGGGTCCCCCCCAACCGTCCTCCCCTGCAGGTCTGGTCCCCCCAACCTGCCCTCGCCTGCTGGCCCAGTCACCCCTAACTGCCCTCCCCTGCAGACTTGGTCCCCCCCAACTGCCCTCACCTGCTGGCCTTGTCTCCCCCAACTGCCCTCCTCTGCTGGCCCGGTCACCCCTAACTGCCCTCCTTGCTGGCCTGATTGCCCACAACTGCCCTCCCCTGCAGACCTGGTCCCCCCGCCCCCCCACTGCCCTCCCTTGCAGGCCTGGGTCCCCCCCCAACTGTCCTCCCCTGTAGGCCTGGTCCCCCCCCAACTGCCCTCCCCTGCAGGCCTGGGTCCCCCCAAACTGTCCTCCCCTGTAGGCCTGGTCCCCCCCCCCAACTGCCCTCCCCTGCTGGCCTGGTCTCCCCCAACTGCTCTCCCCTGCAGGCCTGGGTCCCCCCCAACTGCCCTCCCCTGCAGGCCTGGTCCCCCCCAACTGCCCTACCCTGCTGGCCTGGTCTCCCCCAACTGTCCTCCCCTGCAGGCCTGGGTCCCCCCCAACTGCCCTCCCCTGCAGGCCTGGTCCCCCCCAACTGCCCTACCCTGCTGGCCTGGTCTCCCCCAACTGCCCTCCCCTGCAGGCCTGGGTCCCCCCAAACTGTCCTCCCCTGTAGGCCTGGTCCCCCCCCCAACTGCCCTCCCCTGCTGGCCTGGTCTCCCCCAACTGCTCTCCCCTGCAGGCCTGGGTCCCCCCCAACTGCCCTCCCCTGCAGGCCTGGTCCCCCCCAACTGCCCTACCTGCTGGCCTGGTCTCCCCCAACTGTCCTCCCCTGCAGGCCCGGTCCCCCCTAAATGCCCCCCTAAGTGCCCTCCCCTGCAGGCCTGGTCCCCCCCAACTGCCCTCCCCTGCTGGCCTGGTCTCCCCCAACTGTCCTCCCCTGCAGGCCCGGTCCCCCCTAAATGCCCCCCTAAGTGCCCTCCCCTGCAGGCCTGGTCCCCCCCAACTGCCCTCCCCTGCTGGCCTGGTCTCCCCCAACTGCTCTCCCCTGCAGGCCTGGGTCCCCCCCAAATGTCCTCCCCTGCAGGCCTGGGTCCCCCCCATCTGTCCTCCCCTGCAGGCCTGGTCCCCCCCCGCAACTTCCCTCCCCAGCAGGCCTGGGTCCCCCCTAACTGCCCTCCCTGCTGGCCTGATCGCCCACAACTGCCCTCCTCTGAAGGCCTGTTTCCCCCCAACTGTCCTCTCCTGCAGGCCTGGTCCCCCCAACTGCCCTCCCCTGCAGGTCTGGTCCCCCCCAGCTGCCCTCCCCTGCAGGCCTGGTTCCCCCAACTGCCCTCCGCTGCAGGCCTGGTCCCCCCCAGCTGCCCTGGGTCCCCCCTAACTGCCCTGCCTGCTGGCCTGATCGCCCATGGTGTATACTGCTTTGCCCTTGCTGGCCTGGTATTCCCCAACAGCCCTCCTCTGCTGGCCTGGTCACCCCCAACTGCCCACAACTGCCCTCCCCTGCCAGCCATCTTGTGGCAGCCATCTGTGTCCACATGGGGGCAGCCATCCTTGACCACATGGCGGTGGCCATCTTGTGTCTTGGAGTGATGGTCAATTTGCGTATTACTCTTTTACTATATATATATATATAAAGTTTATTTTATATTGAGCTGAAATCTGATTCCCAGTAAATTCTACCCACATCTCTTCCCTTTGGTCTTTCTAATTCATGCTAAATATTTATCAGCTCCTCATTTGACATGGATTTCAGTCCCTGAACCATTCTAATCTCTCTCCTCTAAGTATACTCCCAATTTCCCAACATCCTTCCTAAGGCATAACATCCAAAACTGACCAGAATGGTATAGATGTGGTGAAGCTAAATATCTTGAAACACTTCGAGAAGCCATATATTTTTCTTTGATCATTCCCATTTACAAACTACAATGTATCTACTACCAGGAGGGGAACTGGGTGGTTGGGCGATAGTGGTGAAAGGGAGACTTACTTTATACCTTTTTGAATTCTGAACTTATTTTAAAAATTAAGCAGAAGGAAAGATTATAGTAGATGAACTCTCTCCCGGACAAATGTCCAAGTTCATTCATCAAATTTTTTAAAATACATTTTTATTGATTTCAGAGAGGAAGGCAGAGGGAGAGAGATAGAAACATCAATGATGAGAGAGAACTATTGGCCGGCTGCCTCTTGCATACCCCACAATGGGATCAAGCCCACAACCCAGGCATGTGCCCTTGACCGGAATCGAACCTGTGACCCTTCAGTCCAAAGGCCGACACTCTAGCCACAGCCAAACTGGCCAGGGCTCATCAAATTATTTTTTGTGAGACAGCTATTATCTACCACTATGTTAGGTTCTCTGAAGACACCAAAAGAGTAATAAAACACAGTTTTGTCCTTGAGAAATTTACAATTCAGTTAGGAAGAATGCCCATATACTCTGATACAGGTGAGTAAAAAAGTAAAATGGAGGGTGACAGATGTTAAAATGAGGAGGAACATAAGGAAATGGCAATATTTCAAAGGAGACTTTTACCTGCAGGGGGAAAAAATAGTGTTAGGAGCTTAGCAGGAGCAAGTCTGGCTAAGTATGTAGGCCTAGAAACATTATCAACTTGTCTGCCAAAGCATTCCTAATGGCATAGAAGGATAAAAACACTCTCCTGAAAAATCCCAAGCCTAATAAGCGCAAAACTATTTTTGAAGTTTGTGTTTTATTTTAAAATGTTATTCAAATTTTACATTTTTCTCTTTAATAAAATCGTATTTTTAAAATATAAAATGTTTTAAATTACTGAACTCTCAAATAATATATAGGTTCCAGGAAGATATATAGTATTTCACTCAAGGATATGCATATCCCAGTTTGAGAAGCATGGGCTAAACAAAAGAGAGTCACTGTACATTCTTAAACATTGAAAAGACATGATAAAAACAGTGTGTATGAAAGATTGTGCTTGAAGCTGTGTGCCAGGATAATTGGAGGGGGTAAAAAGAGACAGGAGATAGGACAACTCAAAAAGAGAATAGATGACAGTAACTAAGATATGGAAACAGCCCAAGTGCCCATCAGTAGATGAGTGGATAAAAATAGCTGTGGTACAGACATCAATCAATGAACTTGTATGCATATATACATGACCCATGGACACAGACAATGGGGTGAGGGCCTAGCAGGGGGAGGAAGACGGGACCGGGCTGGAAGAGGCTAATGGGAGGAAAAGAGAACCTATGTAATCCTTTCAACAATAAAGATTTTAAAAAAGAAGCTGTAGTACATATATACAATGGAATACTATGAGGCTGTAAAAAAGAAGGATCTCTTACCCTTTGCAACAGCATGGAGGGACCTGGAGAGTATTATGCTAAGCTCTATAAGCCAGTCAGAGAAAGATGAGTACCACATGATCTTACTCATATGTGGAATCTAATGAACATAATAAACTGATGCACAAAATAGGTCCAGAGATATAGAAGCATGGAACAGACTGACAGATCTCAGAGCAGGGGGTGGGAAGAAGAGATTAACCAAAGAATACATATGCATATATGCATAGCACATGGACACAGACAATAGAGTGAAGGGCTGGGGTGGGGTGGGGTGGGGTCTGGGTGGAGGGAGGCAAAGATAGGGAAAATTGGGGACATCTGTAATAATGTCAATAAATAAGTAAGAGAATAGATTGATGGAGGTGAAGCTGAGGAAAGGGCCACAATGATGCTCACCTGATCCGGCATTTTTGCCATCTCCTCCAATGAGTGGGACTGTAATGGCTGCAGGGTTCCCATCTGCAGGCAAAGCAGTATACACCATGGGCAGCGATTGTACCACTACTGGGATGGTCTTCAGGCCACTCATTTTATTTGGCAGACCGACTGAGGGGATGGTATGAATCACATGGAAGATCTGCTGGCCACCAGTGCCCTGAGAGGAGGCCAGAATAGAGCCTGGAGTCAGAACGGTAGGGATGTTTGCTAAAGTGCCTGCATCAGATGTCGAAGTGGACACTACAGGAGTCTGGGGAGCAGGCTGTGGCTTGGGAGGACGGACTGGCGCTTGCAGCATGCTGGCAGGCTGGAGAGGAGCCTTGGGCTTGTGAAGGGAGAGGTCGACTGGTTCCACCTGGGGCAGGCTGAAATCATTGGCCAGAAGTTCTTCTGGGGGCTCGATCTTGATGTCATTAAACAGTGCTGGGTTCTCCATGGGGTTGGCATCCAGAAATGGTAGAGATGTCATATTATCTCTGCCTGCTGTCTTTGGGGGATCTCTGATTTGAACAGAGCTAGTGACCTGAAATCAATTAATAAACAAATGAGAGATGCAAAACAGTCAGTGCTAGTGCCCTGAAGAAGAGACATGCGAGCAATGAAAGGAAGATATCTCCATTCTCTTCTCACAGACAGAACATATCAGGAGTTGAAAGAAATGAGGCAGGAGTACATTAAAGAGGGAAAAGGAAGGGACACTTTCTTTCTTGAGGATCAGTACTAGGCACTGTATCAGGCAATTGATACAAATTGTTTTACAATAATCTTTATACTAATTCTGCAAGAATTAAAGTCAACACTTTCTAAGTATCCTATTTAATAAAGAGGGAATATGCTAATTTACCCTCACGCCGTCACAAAGATAGCAGCGCCCACAGCCAATAAGGAGAGAATATGCTAATAGACTGCCCCGCCCTCAAACATGGTGGCGCCCACAGCCAATAAGGAGGGAATATGCTACTTAACTGCCCTGCCCTCAAAGATGGCGGTGCCCACAGCCAATAAGGAGGGAATATGCTACTTGACTGCCCCGCCCTCAAAGATGGCGGTGCCCACAGCCAATAAGGAGGGAATATGCTAATTGACTGCCATGGCAAGCCTTGGATGGCAGCTGCCCAGCCTCCCAGGACCACCCGAGGCTCAGGTAACCAGAGCCAGCTGAGGCTTGCGCTGCCGGCAGTGGCAGCAGCAGAGGTGTGATGGGGCATTGCCTTCCCCTGATCGCCAGGTGGCCTCCCACCCCTGAGGGCTCCTGGACTGTGAGAGGGGGCAGGCCGGGCTGAGGGACCCCACTCCAGTGCATGAATTTTCATGCACCGTGCCTCTAGTCCACTATAAATACTGGGCTAAGTCCAGTGAGGGTACACATGAATGAGGTATAACCAAAAGTACTTATATACTAACTATAATAATAGAATGATGTGAGTAGTTTATAAGTCATAGTAAGCGATGCAGCAGACATATAAACGAGGTGTTTCAAAAAACGAAAATGGAGCCCAGCCAGCATGGCTCAGTGGTTGAGCATCGACCTATGAACCAGGAAGTCACGGTTCTATTCCCAGTCAGGGCACATCTGATCCCCAGTTTGGGGGTGTACAGGAGCAACTGATCAATGATTCTTTCTGATCATTAATGTTCCTCTCTCTCCTTCTCCCTTCCTCTCTGAAATCAATAAAAATCTTTTTAAAAGGGCACGAAGAAGCATCCATGTTTCATCTATGTAATTTAGTCAGGCTGCCATCTGCTTTCTCCCTCTGCTAGGCTATGGCACTCTTGATTTTTTTTCATTAACAATCCTGCATCTCAACTCAGGCCTTGTTCGGAGTCCAAATATTGCTTCAATCTGCTTCTCTAAGACATGACTCTGTGATTTGTCCCACTGTTTCACATACTTGTAAATTACTCAATCCCTCATGGGTGGCTACACTCCATTCAGGTAACAGAGCAGTAGAACCCTGTTGATGGTGGGGAGGAGGGAGGATAGGGAGAGGATGTTGTCAAAAAATGGCTGTTTAAAGTCCTCTGAATGCCCAAATCAACTTAAACTCTTATTTTTCCCACATTTCCCATGTGTCTCTTCATCTGGCTAGTCCCTTCCCAGATTAAAAAGGCAGAATACTAGGAATCTCTAAGAAAGAATAGGAAGAAGTATTTCTTCTTATAGTCTCTCTATCATGGCTATCAATAATTTTGAGAAATAAAGTTACAACAGAAAGCATAAGAAGAGGTTAAGTGTAGTATAATTTTCCACAAGAATATAGACTGTGGGTGTCGACAACAAGTAATAAGCAGAACCATATGAGTGACTGGTACAGGTAATTTAGCATTCCAGGAGCTCAAGTGTACTAGAGATTAGTAAGAGTTGGAGTTATCAGTGAAAGTTTTATGAAATAAATGGAATTGGAATTCGGACTCTAAGGAAACTGTGGTATTTGGTAAATCAGACAGACTGATTGAAGCACATGCTGGGCAGAAAGAATGGCATAGGAAAAGGTATCACTAAGAATCTTTTAGAAATGTTTGACCCAAATAGTTAATATTACAGAGATATTATTAATTTTCTTGGTTGTAATAGTGTTGATGTTGTTAGGAGAAAGTCAGTATTTATAGGTGATACATACTGAATTATTATTATTTTAATATATATTTTTATTGATTTCAGAAAGGAAGGGAAAGGGAGAGAAGAAATAGAAACATCAATGAGGAAAGAGAATTATTGATCGGCTGCCTCCTGCACGCCCCCTACTGGGGATTGAACAGCAACCCAGGCATGTGCCCTTGACCGGAATCAAACCTGGGAACCTTCAGTCTGCAGGCTGACACTCTATCCATTGAGCCAAACCAGGTAGGGCACATACTGAATTATTTAGGGGTGAAGTTTCTTGATGCAAATTGCTTTCAAAGGTAAGAAATGAGGAGAGAGAGAGAGAGAGAGAGAGAGAGAGAGAAGAGAGAGAGAGAGAGAGAGAGAGAGAGAGAGAGAGAGAGAGAGAGAGAGAATGAGAGAAAGAATGAAAATGCGAGAATATATGCCAAAATGTTAAGAGTAATAAATTGGAGAGGGGAGAGATATATACTACAATATGAACTCTAAAGCTGCTCATACACTTGGTCCAAGAAATTGTACTTTCAGGAAATAATCAGAAACTAGAAACAAAGGGCAGGTGGCAACAATTCATTGGTGATATAAGAATTTGAAGAAGGGGGAGCAGCATGTGTGTACTGAGCTAGAGAGCCACCCATCAATCCTACCTCATGACATAAACAAATCATACAATGGACCAAACCAGGAGGCTTCTGCCCACTAGGATGTGGCTAGCACAGTCTTGTTATAGAATACAAGCTCTGGGTCTTTGTCCCCTGGGGCCTGACCAGTGTTCTGTGGCCATGCACCACAAGCACCTTTGCTGTACTAAAACCAAGGTATCTTGGAAATGACAAGAAACAAAAAACAAGTGATTAGATCATCTACTATCCAGAATTTCTACACATTGACCCAATTTCAAAGTGCTTCAAATTCTGGAACCTTAATATACTTAAACAACACATTGAAAAACATTTTTCAAACTGTACTTAGGTGTACAGAGATTTGAAAATAAGGTAGTTATGCATGCTTGACAACATTTTACTATTTTTTATTACAAGTCCAATAGATTTTTCTCTAACACTTACACTCAGCTTCCTTTTTTTTTTTTTTTTTAATCCTCACCAGAGGATATTTTTCCATTGATTTTTAAAGAGGAAGGGAGGTGGGGAGAGAGAGGGAAACATCGATATGAGAAAGACACATCAATTGGTTGCTGGTAAGTTGAGGGATTGAGCCTAAAACCTAGGTATGAGGTACGTGCCTTTGACCTGAATCGAACCCAGGCCCTTTAGTCCATCAGGGCTCAGTTTCCTTTTAGTATTAACTATGACTAAGAACCAGCAAACAGCAGATGTTTGGGAACAATTAGCAAGTGTTGATGTGCAAATAGTCCCTAAATGGTCACAGCTACCAATATCATTAAAACAGTACAAAGGCATCATATGTACATGCAACTTAAACAACTTCAATTGTACACCAAGGGCAAAATATTTAATGATTAAAAACATTTTCATAAAATCTGACTCCTAATATAAGCCAGACACTTTATCTGGTGACTTTGAAAAAAGGGATCTGGCCAAGCTGGGATGGCTCAGTGGTTGAGCGGGGACCTATGAACCAGGAGGTCATAGTTCAATTCCCGATCAGGAAATCAAATTCCCAATCAGGGCACATGCCCACATTGCGGGCTTAATTCCCAGAGGGGGCCTGCAGGAGGCAGCAGATTAATGATTCTCTCTCATCATTAATGTTTCTATCTCTCCTTCTCCCTTCCTCTCTGAAATCAATAAAAATATATTTTAAAAAAGTAAAAAAAGATCTGTACTGGATATATAAAACTATATACTTAATTTTATAAACAATTTAGAGATTTTTAAGGGTAACTTTGACTGTATTTGGGTTTCACATATGCAATAACTTTAGAACTTAACCATGAGCAAAATGGGACTTCCACATCTAACATAGAGTGCTTGGCTGTAAAAAACATCATCTGTTTTGCCCTGGCCGGTGTTGCTCAGTGGTTGGAGCATGGGCCCATACTTGGAAGGGTGGGGAGTTCAATTCCTGGTCAAGGGCATGTACCTGGGTTTCATATTTAATCTCTGGCTCCAAAGGGCCATGTGCGGGAGGCAGCCAATCTATATGTCTTTCTCACATTGATGTTTCTCTCTCTCTTTTTCTCTCTCCCACTCTCTCTCTGAAAAGCAATGGAAAAAATATCCTCGGGTAAGGATGAACAACAACAACAAAAAAAAACATAATCTGCTTTGAATCCTTGCTGTGGGGACATCCAAGTTCACAATTTTCTTATGTGTAAAATTGGAACATTAAGCATACCTATCTGTGATGGTTAACTTTATGTGTTAATGTGGCTGGGCCACAGTGCCAAGATATTTGGTCAAATGTTATTCTGAATGTTTTCAGTGAAGGTGTGTTTTGGTTTGGGATTAATATTTAAAGCACCAGACTTTGAGTAAATCATATCACCCTTCATAATGTGGGTTGGCATCATCAAACCACTTGAAGGCCTTAATAGATAGACTGACCTCCTTCAAGCAAGCAAGAATTCTTCCAGCAGACTGCCCTTGAACTCAAACTTCAACTTTGCCTTGGCTCTCCAGCCTGCCAGCCTACCCATTAGATTTTGGATTCACCAAGATTCCACAATAATGAGAGCCAATTTCTTAAAATATTTCTCTCTCTCTCTTTAGATAGATAGATAGATAGATAGATAGATAGATAGATAGATAAATAGATAGATAGATGATAGACACACAGATAGATATCTTTATATATAAAACAAAATTATATCTATATCTACATATCTATATTGAGAGAGAGATATTGAGACATACACATTCTGTTGGTTTTTTTCTCTAGAGAACCCTGACTAATACACTACCCAATAGAATTATTATGAAGATTTAATAAGACAATGCATTTAATCTTCAGAGTGCCTGAAATATGGAATAGTGCTAGATAAATGATTGCTGTTTTATACCAATCTTGCCCCTATTGCTTTGATCCCAGAGGCTGTTCCTTTAAGGCCAGATCTACTCCCTATTTGAATCTGAAGACTGAGCATTCAGGTACTTCTTACAAACCTCCCTTCTTCATCCCTTCTCAGTCCTCAATACGTTGTTAGACATAGACAAGAAAAATGATCTTCTGCTCAATATTGATTATGAGGCACTCAACAGTATTATGGCACAATATTAGTATCTCTTTTTCCTAATAACTGACCTGTTTGAATACATGCATTGAGCCACCTTCTGAATTAAGCTGGGCCTTCAAGTTGTTTATGAATTGATCCATATCTGGAAAAGAGACAAGAGAAAGTTAATTTTAAAATAGGATCTAACCCACTATATTCACATACAATACGTCATTTACTAGTATTCTTGGTTACACCTGTTTGTGTTTTTATTAACATGATTTCTCAAGATTTACTAGGTACTGAGAAGTCAGCATTTGGACAACATTCTAATTTATATATTATGTTCATCAAGATGGCCCTGGCTTGTCCTCAATAATATGAGCTGCCCACTCCCCTCAAATTCTGTATGCATGTGAAACTGTTTCTTCCAATCTCTCCAACCCACCCTACATCCATAGGAATATCAGCATAGCTACATAGTTTCCAGAATGCTCCCCTTCCTGGCCTCTCACTCTAAGGAGTCCCATGCTCCTGTATGGATATTTACCCTAGTGAACTTGTTTACACATCAGCATCAATTCTCTCTAAAGGGATATTTTATCTTTCTACCTCTCTTTAACATACAAGCCAGGTGGAGTTAATATGAGCAATCTTTTACTTCCTTGTTAGATAGATTTTCCTCCTATGAAAAAAAAGGTACTTGGTCGCCTCACTCAGCTGCCCTGCACCATCACATTTATTCCCACCAGAAACACATATCAGCATCTCTTTTACCAGATTTCCTTTGATCTATTTACAGTCTAATCTCACTAGAGAGGAAAGCAGAGGGCAAGGTAGATGAATCCACAGCTTGCTTATGACTTAATTGGTCAGATTTCAGATTTCTCTAAGTGTCTCCAAGTAAATTACAATTAGTTTCCTCATTTATGATCTAGTTGCGTTTCAAAAGGTTGTCCATAAATCAGTTAATTGCTTTGGACATCAAATACATTTACCTATAGAAATGTTCATTTACAGGTCACTTCACAATACCCATTTAAGGCCAAATTCAGTCAATATACAACAAATACACAATTAGCAGGAATAGAAAATTATAATACGACCACACACAAAGTAAAATATAATTCTAAACACAATTCCTTTTTTTATTAAAAGTCAGGAATGGAGGAAACAAATCCTAATTGAGTGGCAATAATAGACAAAGAATCCTCTATTGGGATTATGAGAAAACTTCTGAGACACTATCAAGAGTTTGGAGAATTTTAACAATTTAAAATATCACCAATTTTATCTCAAAGTACATAGATTTTCTTTTCTTTGTTCCAAGTATATGAGTAGAACTGCTCATATATACATCCATCATTCACCAAATCATCTCTGCATAATTACTGTGTTAGAAGTTATAGTAGGCAAGTTGTTATCAGTTTTTGATCTGAGTCAACCAGATATAGAGAGTCAGCAAATGCAGCAGAGAGCACTGACCTGGGAGTTAAATGCCTACAAATCACAGCCCATTATTTTTGTCAAGGCCTTTTTCTTTCCAAGCTTTAACTTCTCCGTCTAGAATTTAAAATTTTCAAACTGTTCTCTGCAAAGTCCTAAGGCGTCTGAGAAGTTTTGGGGTTGGGGGTGGGGTTCATGGAGGAAGTTGTGTAGTAAAGAATAAGCATAGAAGTCAGATGCAGAAAACTGTGTTTTCCATTAGATGGTAGGCTCTTTGCAGGCAGAGATTTTCATCTTTGATGTTTCTTCCAGTGGTGTATTTCAAGAGCTTAGGACAGTGCCTGGCACATGGTAGGTGTTCAATACATTTCCCAAGGTCTTGTTGAGTGACAGAAAAGGAGAATGAGGAAGTGTGTTTTCTCGAGTACAGGAGTTAGACAAGAATAGAAAAGAATAAAAGAAAATTAGACAGGTTATGCATGAGAGATGTTTGACATGCAATTAACTATGAAGTATGATGTGCCAGAGACGGTAGTTTATTGTGCTTTCAAGGAGGAGTGGAAAAGGAGGTACAACAGTAAAAAAAGAATGTTAGGTCAGATAACTCGCATATGATCCAGAGGAAGGCACCATGAAGCCAGGAGCACTTGCTTGGTTGCTGCCAGAAAAATCTGGAGGAGAGTGAAGAGAATTCCATTCTTCTTCTCCATTCACATATTCTTCAATTAGGCCATTATTCTTATCTGGGGCAACTTATAAGATAAGAGCCATCTCCTATCTAGTCTTCCTCAATTCCTATGGATTACGAGACAGCAGGGTTGAGGGAGCAAAGTGACTTAGATAACCTATTTAGCCCCTATTGAACCTCAGTTTCTTCACCTGCCAAGGAAAGGGGGTATGGTACTGATTTAATAGGTTTAACGTGAGAATTCCATGAATTAGTACATGCAAATGTACTTCTTTGCATATGAAAAGTTCTCAATATAAGTAGTTATTATTAAAGTCACCACCATTATTATTGTTGATGGCCATGTTTAGCTCGGGCCCAGAAGGGTATCTCCTAGGCATCAAATAGTCCTTTCATAAACTCAGTGTGCTCACAAACCTTCTCTTCCGCTTATATTTATAATCTCAATTTATAGCACCACCATCAACCCAGTCTCAATCTAAAAACCTGAGGGCCAGTTACTTTTGACTCCTCTCTCTCCATCTCCAGCCAATTGGTTGTCAGCTGCAATAAATTCTACTGAAGAAATATCTCTTAAACCTAGCAGTTCATCTTTTCCCAGTCACTTCCCCTTTTAGTCCATTCTCCCACATTGCAACCCAAGTGTGGTAAAAACATGTGGGATCTGGACTGAGTGCCTAGGATCACATCCTGGCTCTGCAACTTCTTAACGATAAGACTCTGGGTAAGTTTTTCCACACCTCTGTGTCTGTTTTCCCATTAGCAAAATGAGAACAATAATAGTACCAGCTCATAGGGTTGTTGTATTTATCAAGTTAATATGTGTTCAAATGTTTACAGTATCTTGTACAAAGAGGCACCATCAGGTGAGCTCCTCAGTAGATACCTAGTCTTGTTCCTCTCTGTGTCCCAGTTTTTTAGCAGAGTATCTCCTCCATGTAGTGTGCTAATGTCCAATGAATGAATGATCATAGGAATAAGGAAGGTTATTTAATAACAACAATCTTGTATGCATGCATATTAGCATAACCAATGGACACACACACTGGGGCAGTGGGGGCTTGCCCGGGATGGGAATGGCTGCGGGGGAGGGGTCAATTGAGGAAAAAGGAGACATATGTAAAACTTTAGACAAAAAATAAAATAAAATAAAAACTATATATATATATATATATATATATATATATATATATATATATATATATAAAAGCCAAAGCGACTATCCGACTGTCTGACTGGTAGCTATGATGCGCAATGTCCACCAGGGGGCAGACACTCCAACTGGTAGCTATGCCATGCACTAACCGCCAGGGGGCAGACACTGGATGCAGGAGCTGCAGAGCAACAGCAACTTTGCAGAGTGCCCTCTCACACACTAGGACCCCTCGGGGGATGTCGGACTGCCAGTTTCGGGCTGATCTCCGCAGGCCAGGCCAAGGGACCCCACCTGCCAGAGGGACTCCACACACTCCACAGACGCCCTTCAAACCCCAGCGCCTCCCCAGGTGCAGCCAGCCGGGGGAGGGACCGCAGGAGGTTGGCTCCAGGGCGTGTCCAGCCCATCTCGCCCAGTCCCACCCTGCCGGCCACCTTCTAATTAATTTACTTTCAATGTGCATGAATCCATGCACTGGGCCTCTAGTATACTATAATAATCAATAATATTAATATTTAAAATAGCAATAATCAAGGAGTCTGAAAAGTACTTCTTGTCCAAACTGCATTAAAAGTATATTAGTCATTGCCCTAGCTGGTTTGACTCAGTGGCTAGAGTATCAGCCTGTGGACTGAAGGGTCCTGGGTTCAATTCTGGTCAAGGACATATGCCTGGGTTGCTGGCTCAATCCCCAGTAGGGGGTGTGCAGGAGGCAGCCAATTAATGATTCTCTCTCATCATTTATGATCTATCTCTCTTTCCCTCTCCCTTTCCTTTCTCTCTGAAATAAATAAAAATATATTTTTTTAAAAAAGGATATTAGTCAGCCCAGCTGGCGTGCCAGGAGGTTTGATTTCCGGTCAGGGCACATGCTCAGGTTGCAGGCTCAATCCCCAGTGTGGGGTGTTCAGGAGGTAGCGAATCAATGATTCTCTCTCATCATTGATGTTTCTCTCTCTTCCTCCCTCCCCCTTCCTCTCTGAAATCAATAAAAAAATTTTTTAAGTATATTAGTCAAATGGCATAAGCTGACAATCAGGAATGTCTCAGCCATTTTTGCTAACTGCACTTTCACCCAAAAGATAGTCAATTGGCCGAAACCGGTTTGGCTCAGTGGATAGAGCGTCGGCCTGCGGACTGAAGGGTCCCAGGTTCGATTCCGGTCAAGGGCATGTACCTTGGTTGCGGGCACATCCCCAGTGGGAGGTGTGCAGGAGGCAGCTGATGGAAGTTTCTCTCTCATCTGTGTTTCTAGCTCTCTATCCCTCTCCCTTCCTCTCTGTAAAATATCAATAAAATATATTTAAAAAAAAAAAAGATAGTCAATTGGAGTTGCCATTAGATAACCATGGACAACACTCTAAATGTTTGTAGGAATGAATATAGAGAAAGCTATCAGAAATGTGTATAACCTTCTCTTTTAAAAATGTTTTATTTAATATTTAGCCAGCTAAAATTTAAAAAATTGGGGCCAACAGAATGGTTTTAAAGAAAGCTCAGGGTTGTTGTTTTTTAAGGAATTTAAAATCCTTTTACTTTTCTCTAAAGTTGGAGCTGCTGCTCTTAAGTGTCTAGAACCAGACAGCTGCACAGAATCTGTGAGGAAAGTGGTAAGGAAATACCCCAAGGGGGTTAAGGTATTTGTCTTGAGCTATGGAGATGTGAATCTCACAGGCAGGAGAGCTTCAGAAATGCAAATAACCTACTTGAGATAATAACCATTATCCTGCCTGGAATGGCTCTTCAAGCCTTTGTGTCTGGAAGCCGGACTTTCTGGTCCTTCTCCTAATGTAGGGAGTACTGGAAGAGGAAATAAAGGAGGAGATAGAAAGGAAGATTGAGTCCCTTCCACAGGGGGTCAATGTCTAATATATGCATAACTTCACATATCATATTACAAGGACCATGACCACAGAAAATTGCTAATGTTATATTACATTTGCCACGTTCCGAAGGTTATTTTGTTACACATTTTCCATAGTGATCTGCTTGTTATATGAAAGTGAACAGTGCTTCTAAGGGACAGGAGCAGGTGGCTGGCTAATAAGAATGCATCTCACCCTTTGGCCAGCCCTGAGAGGAAAAAAATGTCTAGGGATGAATCAAGAAGTTAAACCTTTAAGGAGGGAAGCACAGCAGAATCACTGAGGCCTACAACTTCCAAAGAAAGCAGAGCATGGGGAACCCTGACACAGACCTAAGAAGGTACCTAGTATCTTAACAAGATAGAGCATGTGGACAACACCAATATGTTCAGACACAAATAATCATCCCTCATGTGCACAGCAGGTTAATAGCTCTCATATACCATTCCCATTTCGCAGATAATGAACTTGGAAGCTCAGATCACATAGTTTAGAATTGACAAAATCAGAACTAGAACCCTTATCTTCTGACTCAAATTACAGTGCTCCCTTACTACTTTCTAATACTGCAAATTTGATGAGCGCCTTCTTTCTAAAAAACTGTTTACGCAGGAAGTAAGCAAAGTGTCCTTCCATAGATGATTGGATCAAGAAGGTGAGGTATATATACACAATGGAATGCTGCTCAGCCAGAGAAAAGGTTAAATACTGCCATTTGTGACAACATGATGGAGCTTGAGAATATCATGCTAAGTGAAATGTCAGACAGAAAAAGTCAAGAACCATGTGATTTCACTCATATGTGGGATATAAAACTGAAAGCAACAAGTGAACAAATAAACAAAAACTCACAGACACAGATAACAGTATGGAGAAGAGGGGTGAATTGAGGTAATAAAGGGTACAGGGGGTCAATATATGGTGACAGAAGGAGACTTGTCTTTGAGTGGTGAACACACAATGCAATATAGAAATGATGCATTACAGAATTGCACACATGAATGAAACCTATATAATTTTATTAACCAATGTCACCCCAATAAATTTAATAAAAAAGAAAAGAAAAAAATGTCTACTAAAAGAAAAGCAAGTTTAAAAACAACATACCAATCATTTAGAAAGATATTGAGTAGTATCAATCATTTTCAGCCAGTGACTATAAGAAATGCTGAAACTGTTAAAAAATGAAAATCAACATTTTAGGGTTTTGAGATTATACTAGTAGGCAGGTTTTTAAAATACATTACCTGTGTTTTTAATATCTGAAAAAGATTATTAAAGAACAACTAGAGCCCAGCCAGCGTGGCTCAGTGGTTGAGTGTCAATCTATGAACCAGGAAGTCGCGGTTCAATACCCAGTCAGGGCACATGCCTGGGTTTTGGGCTCAGTCCCCTGTAGGGTGCTTGCAGGAGGCAGCCCATCAATTATTCTCTTTCATCATTGATGTTTCTGTCTCTCTCTACCTATCCCTTCCTCTCTGAAATCAATAAAAATATACTTTTTTAAAAAAAAAAGAATTAGAAGGAGAGTTTTACCAAACATTCAAAGAAGAATTAGCATCTATCCTCCTCAAACTATTCCAAAAAATCCCAGAGTAAGGCACACTTCCAAGCACTTTCTACATGGCCAGCATTACCCTAATTTCAAAATCAAAGACAATACAAAGAAAGAGGATTACAGGCCAATATCCCTGATGAACACAGGATGCTAAAATACTTAACAAAATATTAACAAATCGAATCCAGCAATTCATTCAAAAGATCAGACACCATGACCAAATGGGACTTATTCCAGGGATGAAAGGCTGGTACAATATTTGCAAATCAATAAATGTGATATATCACATAAAGAAACTGAGAGACAAAAGTCACATGATCATATCAATTGACACAGAAAAAGCATTCGACAAAATCCAACACCCTTTTTTCTTTCCTTTTTTTAAATATATTTTATTGATTTTTTACAGAGAAGAAGGGAGAGGGGTAGAGAGTTAGAAACATCGATGAGAGAGAAACATCCATCAGCTGCCTCCTGCACACCTCCTACTGGGGATGTGCCCACAACCAAGGTACATGCCCTTGACCAGAATCAAACCTGGGACCTTTCAGTCCGCAGGCTGACACTCTACCCACTGAGCCAAACCGGTTAGGGCCAACACCCTTTTTTCATACAGACTCTCAGGAAAGTGGGAATAGAGGGATCATACCTCAACATTACATTCAAATACCAATGGCATATTTCACAGATCTAGAACAAACACTCCAAATATTTGTATGGAACCAAAAAAGACCCCGAGTAGCTACAGCAATCTTGAGAAAGAACAAAGTTGGAGGGATCACAATACTAGATATCAAGTTATACTATAAAGCCACTGTAAGCAAAACAGCCTGAGACTGGCACAAGAACAGGCATATAGATAAATGGGACAGAACAGAGAACCCAGATCAACCCAAGCCATTGGATGAAAAGAGGAGGTTCTTACACTGAGCACACCAAAAGCTCAATTAATATTTGACAAAGGAGGCAAGAGCATACGATGGAGTCAAGACAGTCTCTTCAATAAATGGTGTTCGGAAAATTAGACAAGTACATGCACAAATGAAAGTAGACCACCAACTTACACCATACACAAGAATAAACTCAAAATTCATAAAAGACTTAAATGTAAGTCGTGAAACCATAAAAACCCTAGAAGAAACTATAGGCAGCAAAATCTCAGTCATATCTCGCGGCAATATGTTTGCCGATACATCTCCTAGGGCAAGGGAAACAAAGAAGAAAATAAACAAATGAGAGTACATCAAACTAAAAAGCTGCACAGCGAAAGAAACCATCAACAAAATGAAAAGGAAGCCCCCTGTATGGGAGAATATATTTGCCAATGATACGTCCAATAAGGGCTTAGTTTCCCAAATATATAGAAGGAACTCATACAACTTAACAAAAGGAAGACAAGCAATCCAATTTAAAAATCGCAAAGGACCTAAATAGACACTTCTCCAAAGAGGACATACAGAAAGCCAAGAGACATATAAATAAATGCTCAAAGTCACTAATCATTAGAGAGATGCAAATTAAAACAACAGTGAGATATCACCTCACACCTGTCAGAATGGCTATCATCAACAAATGACAAGTGCTGGTGAGCATGTGGAGAAAAGGGAACCCTCGTGCACTGCTGGTGGGAATGCAAACTGATGTAGCCATTATGAAAACAGAATGGAGTTTCCTCAAAAAATTAAATATGGAACTCGCATTTGTCCCAGTGATCCTACTTCTAGGAATATATCCTAAGAAACCAGAAACACCAATCAGAAAGGACATATGCACCCCTATGTTCATAGCAGCACAATTCACCATAGCTAAGATTTGGAAACAGCCCAAGTGCCCATCAGCAGATGAGTGGATTAGGAAACTGTGGTACATTTACACAATGGAATACTATGCAGCAGTAAAAAAAGGATCTCTTACCCTTTGAGACAGCATGGAGGGACCTGGAGAGTATCATGCTAAGTGAAATAAGTCAGTCAGAGAAAGACAGTGTCACATGATCCCACTCATCATGCGGAATCTAATGAACAAAATAAACTGATGAACAGAGTGGATCCAGAGACATGGAAGCATGGAACAGAGTGCGGAGTCTCAGAGGGGAGATGGGGGAGGGTGTGTGGGAGATCACCCAAAGACCTCATATGCATATTTGCATAACCTATGGACACAGACAATAGGGTGGTGAGGGTTTGGGGCAGAGGGCATGGCAAACTGGAGGGGTACAATGGGGGAGGAAGGATAATATATGTAAAACTTTCAACAATAAAGATTTTTAAAAACCTGATGAACAAAATAGATCCAGAGGCCTGGAAGCATGACACAGACTGGGGAATCTCAGGGGGAAGGAAGGGCGGGGCGGGGAGGGGTGGGGCAGGGTGGGGTGGGCGGGGCAGGGCAGGGCAGGGCGGTGGGAAGTGATCAACTAAACTTGTATGCATATATGCGTAACCCATGGACACAGACAATAGGGTGGTGAAAGGGGAGCAGGCGTGGTAGAGGGGATCAATGAGGAAAAAGGGACATATGTAATACTTTCAACAATAAAGATAAATCTTAAAAGTTTTAAAAAATAACAGAAAGAATGAGTACACAGATGTTTTCAGATAGTGTTTTTTTAAATCCTCATCCGAGTGAGGATATTTTTCCACTGATTTTTAGTGAAGGAAGGGGAATGGGGGAGGGAGAAAGGGAGGGGAGAGAGAGAAAGAGAGAAAGAGAGAGAGAGAGAGAGAGAGAGAGAGAGAGAGAGAGAGAGAGAACCATCCACGTGAGAGAGACACATTGATTGGTTGCCTCTCACTAGCGTCCAGGTTGGGGGAGGCAATTGAATCTGCTCCTGCTACTGTAGTGCGTGCCATTGACAGTTAACCTTTGACCGGGAATGGAATCTGAGACTCTTCGGTCAGAGGGCCAGACACTGTAACCACTGAGCCAATCTGGCCAGGGCCAGATAGTTTAACTGCATATTTTTCAGAGAGTAGTTTTGAGATGATCTCTGGGAAAACCTTCAGCAGCATAGAAGCTACTCTACATGAAGTTAACAACAGAATGGTGATGAAAAAACAATAATTGCCAACACTCAGTGAGTACTTACTGTGTTCTGTTAAAAGAACAAAGGCAGCCGTCAGTTGGAGCGCAGGCCTGACTGGCCACTTATGAGGGGCGGGCTGGAAGGGTGAGAGTGGACCAGAGGATGCTGGATACACAGGGAACCAACCAGGGGTGCCCTGGGACTCCAAGTGGCACCCTTTTGCTGATGTGCGATGAGGAGGCAGGCTGAGAGAGGGCTGTTACATCTCCAGGCTTCCGTAGGGCAGGTCCTGCAGCAACCCCCACACTACCATAGGCAGTCAGGGAGAACTAGGGAATCTGCTCATTGGCCAAGATGGTAGAGGGGCGGTTCTCACATTGAGCACGCCCAAAGCTAGAAAGATAAGTGGATAAGGCTCCAGGGAGTGAGAGTGAAGGCTAGATGATCAAGTTGAGTTGGGGATAATAAAAGTCACTCAATAGGAGACTGTTTAAATGAATTGTGATGCATATAGTGAAAAACTATGCAGTCATACAAAAGCATGAGGTATTTTCTTTACATACATATATGGAAAGGGCTCCTAAGTATATTTTTAAGTAGACAAAGTAAGGTGAAAAATAATATGCAGTGTGTTACTGTGTATAAAAGGCAATGGGGAGTATATATGTATATAGAGAGACTCATTTGTTTGATATACATAAAATGTCCGTGGAAGGATTCCTAATCAACACATAACTCAAGGAGGGAGACACTTCATTGTATATACATTTGCATATTTTTAATTTTGAGCAGTGTGGAATTCATTACCAATTTAAAATACATTTTTAAATGAAAGTTTTAACAAGAGCCCTTGGCTACTAAGTAGATAAGGAAACTGAGGAAGAGGGCAAAGCTAATGCTAGCATTTTAAAAAAGTATATTTTTACTGATTTCAGAGAGGAAGGGAGAGGCAGAGAGAGATAGAAACATCAATGATGAGAATATTGATCGGCTGCCTACTGGGGATCAAACCTGCAACCTGGGCATGTGCCCTTGACCAGAATTGAACCCAGGACCCTTCAGTCCACAGGCCAATGCTCTATCCACTGAGCCAAACGGAGTAGGGCTAATGCTAGCATTTTGAGTATGGAGTAAGAGAACCACAACAGCCATATTTCCCCACTGCTTACTATACTGTCATGTATTCCTTTAAGTGCTTTAAAAAATTAATACATTTATTCCTTTCTTGCAACTCTATGAGGTAATTTCTACTATTCTTCTCAATTCATGGACGAGAAAAGGCAAGTGCAGCGATTATGATGATGGTAAGTTGCAGAACCAGGGAAGTGAAAAGGAAAAGTCTTGAATGAGGGGTGGGGGAAGAGTCTAGAGGTAATGACATATTCTATGTTAGACATGATGAGATTGAGGTTATAAAAAAATGGCAACATGCTAGATATTTGATACCTGTATTGATATCAAATACATGAATCTGGCTCCAGACTTAGGTTATAGCTCCTTAATTTAAAGTGTTTAATAATCCCAGAGTTTGGTTTCTTCATATTATACCTATTTTGTATAAGTGTGCAGTTAATATCTTTAAGTTTATTATACAAAGTACCTAGCATGTTACATGTTACATTTAAATCCACCTTCCTGTCCCACTAACCTACCTTCCTCTTCTCCAAACACACAAGCAACATTTAAATAAGTTACTTAAAGTAACAAAAATGAAGAGACCCTCCACTTATAAAATATGTAAGAGAAGTCAGGAACTGGGTCCAATGTGTTTTACTTACATTCTTTGTAATCACATATTACCATATCACTTAGAGGTGAGAAAACAGAGGCTAGAATCAGGGGTCCTCAAACTTTTTAAACAGGGGGCCAGTTCACTGTCCCTCAGACCGTTGGAGGGCCGGACTATAGTTAAAAAAAAAAACTATGAACAAATTCCTATGCGCACTGCGGGCCCGGGACGAGTCGGCTGCTAAGCAGGACAGGCAGCAGCACCCGGCGGGCCAGATAAATGTCCTCGGCCGGCCGCATGTGGCCTGCGGGCCGTAGTTTGAGGACGGCTGCTGAGTTGGTGATAATAAATACATCAGAAACCCAACTTCAGATATAAAACCCAAATTGAAAACAGTATTATCTGAAAATCAAAGAGTGAATCAAACAAGGTCTCACATTGTCTTTGATAAACTAATGAGCATGATATGACAATGTAATTAGATATGTACACAAAGTACAGGGAACAGTGTAGCAGAGGTTCCAGATAATGCAGGGCTACAAAGTGTTTGTTTCTACAAGCAAGAATCAGGGAAGTTTTCATAGAAATAGCATTTAATTTGAAATTAATAATGAAGGAAATCTATCAATACTGCTTTAAGAAAAAATCATGAAAACAAGTACATGAAAGTAAGCACATTCTATGATAATTATCAACTGATCAGACAAGTGATGTACAATTTCTAAGAAACAGCTGAGGAAATAAGGAAGGTTTGATGCGCATGCAAAGGGCTGTAATAGGACTTGAAGGACAATTGGGGTTTGAATGGGGAGGCAAAAAGAAGACATTTAAGATGAAAGAAATACAAAATGAGTTTTAAACAAATTTCTCAGTGCCTGACACATAGCATGCCAATACATATTTGCTAAATAAATTACATATCCAGAGGCAATCTTCTCATTATTCATCAATTTAAGTGAGACAATAAACTATAACCAACTCAAGGCAAGGGTAAATATAGAAATGTGTCAAATAATAATACAGTAAAACCTTGATATAACGGACTAACGAGGAGGGGCCTGTTAAAGCCCAAAGTCTGTTATATAATAAAGTAGGTTTTCCAAATGCCTATGCTAACAAATTGACAAATTAGTTTACCTGTTTTTACTTATGTACACACGTTTGTATAATTAAAATTAAGTATGTATAAAAAGTTTAATTTCACAGAAAAGTTTTCTATATGCATTATAGTAATTTTAAATTTATACTGAATAGGTCTAATCAATGCCTGCATTCACCATCACCGTGAATAAACAAATGCATATGGCTAGGATGTGGCTTAGCGCATGTGGGAACATCTTCCCTGCATGCCTTAAAACTGGTGCAGAAGCAAGTCACGCCAGGAGATAACAGAACCAATTACCACTCTTGATGAGGTGTGATCATGTGCTAATCATTCACTGAACATTGTTTATCAGCCGTGACTATTAGATTTAAATATGTAGACTACAGTTGTAGGTACGTAATATTTATTTATGTTGGCAAAATTACTAGTGTTTTTTCCAACATATGGCCTATTGGCTAAAATTTATTAAAAAACAACAGTGAATTGCCTGGCTGGTGTGGCTCAGTGGTTAAGCATCAGCCCATAAACCAGGAGATCATGGTTTGATTGCCTGTCAGGGCACATGGCCAGGTTTCCAGCTCGATCTCCAGTGGGGGTATGGAGGAGGCAGCTGATTGATGTTTCTCTCTCATCAATGTTTCTCTCTCTCTCCCTCTCCCTTCCTCTCTCTAAAAGCAATAAAAATATTTTTAAAAATAACAGTGAATTCACGACAAAAAATAACCTGATAATTTAATTATAAGCAAATCTTGGTTAAAAGTATTTTAAAATTAACAGAGTGTTAATTTTCACATATGACATACAGACCAGAAAATTTGTCCGTTAAATTCAAAGTCTGTTAAATCGAGGTCTCCAAAATCGAGGGTTTACTATACCACCCCTGTCAGAATGAGAAAGAATAAATGGTTGTTCTCCCTCACTGCTAGGCACATTCAACCTAAAGAGATAGAAGATGACTAAGCTTGGAGGCTTGATTATTGGAATTCAGTTAGCTATATCAATAAGGGCTTCACCTCAGAAATACATATACTAGAATGACAGGGGTGGGAGGTAGAGGGTGGTAGCGAGCGAGTTCATGTTTTCTCCCAAATTTCTTTCCAATGTATTCTGGAAGCCTAAACCAGAGGGACCTATAGCTCCCCTGAGCTCTGAAAATAGAGGCATTATCTGGTTTGGTTTTCGGATACATGTGTCACTTTTGCTAAGTTTATATTTCCGTTCTTCCTAGGCCCTTCAAGCTAACCTGAAGACACTGTTCCCAGTCCATTCTCTGTGTCTCAAAGCTCACTAAAGCTATAAGAACCCACCCACCCCCCAAAAAAAAAATTCTGAAGAACGGGATGAGGTCATTTTTGAGTCACTGGTTTCTGTTGTCCAAATGTCCTGTTGGTTATATCATCCTGTTTAAGTTGCCCAAAGAATGAGGGGAAAGGCAGACTAGTGGCCCTTTCTCTAGGAGGTGCTAAAGTCCAGTGGGAGCAATGTTAAACCAAAAGTAAATAAAACCCGTGCTCTAACTTCAGCCTTTGGGCAAGCGAATTCAATCTTGTGAGGTCTCCTTTCACCCCATCTGGAAGGTGTTTTAAAGATAGCAAAGCACTAATTCTATCAGCAGTGTTCCAGAGAGGAGTCTCAAACCGAGTAAGAAAAGGAAGTGAAACTAAGATATACACGGAATAGCAGGCAGCCTCTGTTACATACATTATGGCATTTAGTCTATCCAAACTTCTTTTGAGATAAGATTGTTAATCCACATTCTCTAAAGGAGAAAAGCAATGTCCAGGGTAATGCAGCAAGTAAGTGGTGATATTAGAGTTTTAAAGCAGTTATGTCTGCTGCTCCAAACCATCATAGTTTCCATTAGTTTCAAACCCAAACTTAAAGATTATTCTCTTTGCCTAGTTATTATCAGCCTGAGTGACATCAGACAGGTGCTAAATAATACCAAAGGAAATAAAGGATTGTCCCTTTGGCCATCTGTTTGGACTTATTTTTCCAAAGAATAAATTGTATTTATTTTGTGATTTAATTCCCTCCAAATTCATTGAGTTTTACACACACACACACACAGAGAGAGATAGAGAGAGAGAGAGAGAGAGAGAGAGAGAGAGAGAGAGAGAGAGAGAGAGAGAGAGTTCTTCCAATTAATCACTGCAAGTCGATTTGCTACAGCAATTTGGTTCAATCTTACACCTACAGAGGAACCAACCACCTTGGCCACGATTTAAAGAGCTAGGTAGGGCAGGGCGTAGGTTTCCACCTCAATCCAAGCTCAGCCTCCCTTTAAAGAGAAGGCACACCCAAAGCAGCTCCTCCCCCGAGGCAGCCTCCGGGACTTCACCCGCCAGCTCAATGTCCCCAAGAGCCTACGCTCAAACCTTAACTCACTTCCCCCTTCTCCTTCCTTTTAGAAGCATCTCTGGGTACCTGTTACCGCTTAGGCGGCGGGTGGTGGGGGGGGTTGTCTACATGAGAGTGCTGTCCTTCTGAACCCTGTACTCTGTACGCTGGCTGCATCTTTGGCTGGGTTGGGTTAAGTCAAAGACAAACCTCGCTGCTTAAGGAGAAATGAGAGTGCCGAGCCCGGGCGGACTAAGTTAGACAAAGCCATCCATTCTTGCCCCCCACACCTTCATTTCTCCCACGAGGCTCCCCAACCTTCCTATCTCTTCTTTGCTCAGCCCTTTAGCAAAATCATTTTCTCTTGAGTTTCATTCGGTTCCACATAGTTTTTGTGCCCTTCCTCCCTAACCCACCTATACCCTCCCCCCCACAGCCTGCTAAAACCTAAAGAACAGAAGTGGGGGTGAGGCTGAATCTCGACAGAGGAGATGCGAGTGCGTGGGTTCTAATCCCAGAGTCACTTACCGCCCATGTCACTAGCTGGGGACTCCTGATGTTTCCGGACCTCATACCGTCCTCCCCGAGGCTCATACTTCTCAGCTGATCGCAAGACAGCTGTTTCCTTCACACCCGCCCCTGTCTGCCAGCGACTCGCTCTCGCCTTCTCTTGCTGGGCCCCCCAACCTCCCCTTTTCCTCCTGGCTGGAAAATGGGGAGGAGGGCCAGGGCAGAGGGAGTCAATTCAGACTCAGCTGGGCCACCCTCGCAACAAGAGAAACAAAGCTCTCAAGCATCCGATCCCAAATCGGGGGGCCAGCAAAGCAGACTTCCTAAAAAGAATCTTCCCCCTGCTGCCAATGAAGCTCTTTCCCTCGGCTAAAAATAAAGTGGGTTCGCTGGGTCGAAGTGGCCAAAGCTGAGGATCCTCGGTTCCCCTTTCACCTCCACCAATTCAGTTCCGGCCAAGCCCACTCTCCACCCATCCTCTGCACTCCACATACCCTGGAAGAGAGGGCCCGGGGTTGGACCTAAGAAAACCAACCCAGATCCCAAAGCAATACTTGAATACAAAGTTGAGGCGGACGAGGGAGGACCCGTTCAGGACAGGAATCTTTACCGAAGCCTTAGCCGCCCCACACCCCAACGCCTTCCTAAAGAGAAAGAAAGGAGGGGCAAATGTATACAATTGGTGGAAACATGTAGAGGCATCCCCAGCCCAGGGCAGGGGCTTCAGCGAAAAAATGGCCCCAACTTCTGGGGAGACATTTCTTGGAAGCACCCAACTACCCCACTGGAGAGATCCTAAAGTGCTAGCAGGGCAACTTGAACGGGTGGGGTGACTCTGTCTCTAGCCGGTTACACCCAGAAGAGAGGTGTGACCACCGTGAGGGTGGAGTTCCTTAAAAGGGACAGACGTCTGCCAGAGGAGAGTCAAAAGTGGGAGGAGGTGGAAAAGGGTGTGGCTGAGACCAGGGAGGGAGAAAGGAGGGGGTGGGGCGGGGCACTGGGCGGAGAGTACTGGTCTTGCCCCTCCCAGCAGCTTCTCTCAGTCTCCAGCCCCAGCAGGTATATAACTCGAGTCAATTTCAATTCCCTTTTTCCCATCCCATAGAGAGGCTTGCAAGTGCTCTGCTTGGTCACCAATCTATTCGGATTTAAACTAACTCACCAGGGGAGGGCGAAAGGGATTGGGGATTGGGGTTAGGGGCTGTCTACAAAGAGAGGAATGGGGAAAGGAAAAAGCAAAGCTGGCAGTGGAATCATATCCACCCTCCTAGCTCTCCATGGTAACAGGAAGACACACCAGCAGGGACAGCGAGATCACAGTGTCTTCTCAAGGTAGAGACTAAGAGCCAAGGAGAATGGAGCTGGGGCATTTTGTAGCAGACAAGGAAAGAAGGTGAGGGTGAAAGAATGGGTAGGGAAGAAGGAGGAGTTTGAAGAACTGTGGGGACAGAAAGGCTCTTTTAGTCTTCCAGATACCAGACCTCTAAGAATAGGGTTCTCAACGGCCTGAGACTACCATTCAGCCAGACATTGCTAAGATTCCTGTAGAGCTGAATTCATAAAACAGCCACATTTCCAGGATTTCTTTGTCCTTGCCTGAAAGTCCCTCTCTAGGTCATTTTAATAGGAGGTCAGGAAGTCTCAAGCAACCACAGGCCCATATCAGTGCGTCGTCCCTACCACAATTCTTTTACAGGGGAGGAAAGAGCCGGGAGACAAGAAACAGCAGAGGGATGGAGGAAGCAGAGAGACAGGAGAAATAATAGCTCCTGTGTCTTCAGCACCTAATATGGGCAAGTCACTGGGCCAGGTGCATTTATCATTTCTTATTCCTGACAACGACCCTGGAAAGTAGGTATTAGTATACTCTGCAAGCCCTCTTTTAAAGGATAAAACAAGTTAAAAGCTCAGTGTGGTCAGCAATTAGACAGACATGAGCATAGCAAGGATGATGGGCCAGGTACAGAAGATCACCAGGGCAGAGAGCCCTGGGGGCCTAGCAACTGTAGGGTGGGGCCTCACCCCAATGGTGGCCTTTCCTCCAC
The DNA here is from genome assembly GCF_963455305.1 of Plecotus auritus. Classification (NCBI taxonomy): domain Eukaryota; kingdom Metazoa; phylum Chordata; class Mammalia; order Chiroptera; family Vespertilionidae; genus Plecotus; species Plecotus auritus. The sequence continues at coordinate 134,576,563 of NC_137784.1, forward strand.
TAGCTTATCACTGGTCCTGCGGTTTGGACCCCCTGACCTTTCCTCCCTAAAGATAACATCTAGGCCTCTGTTGTATTACAGCTCCAGGACCAGAAAAGAAGCAAAACCAGGCCAGTAACCCCAGGGCTTACCTCAGGACCAGTTGCATTGGATAATGATCCTCTGCCCTGGCACCAACCAATAATCAATCAGTGGAACCTGAAAAGCCACACCTGGAAAACTGCTGAATATTCTATTGAGATCTTCCCCTAGGACCTCCCCTAATATCTCCACCCTTAAAACCCTTAGGACAAAGGACCCAGTAAGCTCTCCCTCCCAGGAGCTGCCGCACCTTCCCCTTCCCTCTCCCCATCCCCCCAGGCACATTTCCATTAGCTTTCTCACTCTCAAGCTCCAAAGGCCCTTCCGTTGCCTCTATAACTTATTTCCTGAGCCCATTTCTTCTACAAATTATTTTTTCTCTCTCTGTGATGTTCCAAATAAATGTTCTCCTATAGTTTGAGTCTCGGCTCTGAATTCTTTCCTAGTCAGAACTCAAGTACCGAGTTTGCTGAACCCAAGTCCGGTCTGACATCTGGCACCCTTCCCAACTACAACACCAGTACTTCCCAACACATATATGCCCATGTGCTTGATCTTTCTGCCTGAATGTCTTCTAATCATCTCATCTTCTCTTACTCTGCCTCTAAAGTCTCGGTTCTCCTCTTATAGTTCCCCAACCACCTGAATGGCATCATTATGCATGCCAACATCCAAAGCAGAACCCTGGGACTCACCCTCTACCACACAGCATTTTCAAACTTTTTCATCTCATGGCACACATAAACTAAATACTAAAATTCCGCAGCACACCGAAAACATATTTTTTGCCAATCTGACAAATTACCTACCCTTTTTGCTCCAAAATGACTTTTAAAAAAATCAGGTATCACCCAGCCGGTGTGGCTCAGTGTTTGAGCATTGACCTATGAACCAGGAGGTCACAGTTCACTTCCCAGTCAGGGCATATGACCAGGTTGTCAGCACAATCCCCAGTTGGGGGCGTGTAGGAGGCAGCTGATCAATTATTCTCTCTCATCATTGATGTTTCTATCTCTCTCTCTCCCTCTCCCATCCTCTCTGAAATCAATAAAAATACATTGTCAAAAATTAAAAATCAAGTGCCTATACTTATATAATAAGGATTTCTAGTACCAAGAGTTAACCAATCAAACACAACCATATTATGCGAGGTGACCAATAAGATGCAACTCTATTATAAATAGCCTATAATTATGGTTCAAGACAGAGCATTCACACCTACAGTTATTGTTGTGTTGGTTGACTTTTTTTTAATTTGACAGTCTAAAGGAAAAGAAGTCAGTGCCCCTGTCAGGTATTGCTTTTTAAAATTTTTTTGCAGCGCACCAGTTGAAAATCACTGCTCTAACCCAGTGGTTGGCAAACTCATTAGTCAACAGAGCCAAATATCAACAGTACAATGATTGAAATTTCTTTTGAGAGCCAAATTTTTTAAACTTAAACTTCTTCTAACGCCACTTCTTCAAAATAGACTCGCCCAGGCTGTGGTATTTTGTGGAAGAGCCACACTCAAGGGGCCAAAGAGACGCATGTGGCTTGCGAGCCGCAGTTTGCCGACCACTGCTAACCTATTGTACTCTGGACTCAGCCTACCTCTGAAGCAGCAGAAATCTTGGGACTTTCTTGAGTTTAATCTGTATTACAAATCCCTGAGAATGCCTGTTTCCATGTCTATTCTTTGGCTCACCTTGCTTCTGTGTTTGAAATGGCTTAAACTCTCTGTTAATCCTTCTGGAAAGGATTAACTCAAGATCATCCCCCCCCCGCCCCCCCCCACCGCCCACCTCCTTACTTAATTCCTTCAGGCAAAATTGACCATTGATTTCTCTGTGCTCTTCTCTACCTCAGAGGACCCATTTGTACATATAATTGCTCCCCCCACTAGACTATAAAATCCCTGAGATTAGGCATCAGATGTTATAATTTCTGTAACCTGCATGCCAGGTAATATTATTAACAATAGTAATAGTTACTGAGCATTAACTATGTGGCAAGCTCTGTTCCAAGCCGTGTGTGTGTGTGTGTGTGTGTGTGTGTGTGTGTGTGTGTACACTGAATTCCTCTGACAACTTTATAGATAGGTATTGTTACTACCCATATTTTACAGATAAGGAGACTAAGGGACAGAGATTAAGTAATATGCATATGTTGAAAGAATTTCCCTGTAGTAGAGGTTCTATAAAGAACTCCCTATATCACTAATTCATATTTTTCTACCATCTGCCCAGCTTACTATGTAAGATGTATTGACACAGAACCACACAGACAGGTGTACAACTCTCTACACATTCTTTGAAAATAATCACTTTATGCCAGGCAGCTTTAGTCTAAAATGTGGGGAGTTCACCACTCCAACCAACACTATTTTCAGCAGTACTGGAAAGTTTTCTCTTAGATTCCAGGGTGTGAAAAGACATTGAACTATTTTTGTTTTTAATTTTTATAAATATATTTTTATTGATTTCAGAGAGGAAGGGAGAGAGAGAGAGAAACATCAATGATAAGAATCATTGATGGCTGCCTCCTGCACACCTCCTACTGAGGACTGAGCCCGCATCCCTGGCCATGTGCCCTGGACTGAAACCCAGGACCCTATAGTCCGCAGGCTGATGCTCTATCCACTAAGCCAAACCGGCTAGGGACATTTTTTTAATTTTCAAATTACAGTTGACATACAATATTATATTAGTTTCAGGTGTACAGAATAGTGGTTAGACATTTATATTACTTACAGATACCCCAATATATCTTGTACCCACCTGACATCATGTATAATTATTCCAACACTAGAGGCCCGGTGCATGAATTTGTGCACCAGTGGGGTTCCTCGGCCTGGCCTGCAGGAATGGGGCTGAAACCAGCTGTCCGATGTCCCCTGAGGGGTCCCGAATTGCGAGAGGATGCAGGCCAGGCTGAGGGGCCCCCATTGGTGCACGATGGGTGCCTGGGAGAGACATGAGAGGTTGGCCAGCTGGGGAGGGACCAAGGGAGGGCTCCAGGGCGTATCCGGCCCTCTCACTCAGTCCCCATCGGCCGAACCCCAGCAGCAAGCTAACCTACCAGTCAGAGCATCTGTCCCCTGGTGGTCAGTGCATGTCATAGTGACTGATTGACCAGTCAGCTGTCTGCCCTCTGGTGGTACGTGCACGTCACAGCCAGTGGTTGAGCAGCCTTAGCATATCATTAGCATATTACGCTTTGATTGGTTGAACGGACGACTGGACACTTAGCATATTAGGCTTTTATTACATAGGATATAAAAGCCTAAGTAACCAAATGACCAGTTGCTATGGCGCCTACTGACCAGCAGGGGGCAGACGCTCAATGCAGGAGCTGTCCCCTGGGGGTCAGTGTGCTCCCACAGCAGGAGCACTGCTCAGCTGACAGGTGCCAGACACAAGGCTCACAGCTGGCGAGTGGCCACTGTGACAGTGTGAGGCTCTCCCGATGGGGAGTGACTAGGCATGATCCCGCAGCAGGTGCAGTGGGGCCCAGGATGAGCAGGAGCGGCAGGCAGGAGTGGCAGGTGGCCTTGGACTACTGGTTTCAGCAGATCCCCACAGGCCACACCGAGGGACCCCACTGGTGCATGAATCCGTGCACTGGGCCTCTAGTGTTTATAATAAAGCTCTATGATTCTAACTTCCCCTTCCCTTAACTTCTGCTTTCCCTTATATAAATACCTCTCCATCTTGGCATGCAGGCTAGAAAACGCACATCATTTGCCATGTCTGCATGCACTGGGTTGAGTCAAGGATAAATCCTTTTTTCAGGAATAAATCCTTTTCAGTGATGAAACACCTAGTCTATATTATTTTCAGTCAACAATAGGGAGCACCACAGGTGCTCCTTTGTATTAGCTGGCTTAAGAAATAAACCAAATAGCCCTAGGAGGTTTGGGTCAGTGGAAAGAGCCTGGGCCCCTCAGACTGAAGGGTCCCAGGTTCAATTCCCATCTAGGGTGCATGCCTCGGTTGCAGGCTCCATCCCTGGCCCTGGTTGGGGTGTGTGTAGGAGGAAACCAATCGATGTGTCTCTCTCACATCCATCAATGTTTCTCTCTCTCTCTCTCTCTCTCTCTCTCTCTCTCTCTCCTCCCTTCCACTCTCTCTCAAAATCAATGGAAAAAATATCCTTGAGTAAGGATTAACCAAAAAAAAGGAAGGGAAGGGAAGGGAAGGGAAGGGAAGGGAAGGGAAGGGAAGGGAAGGGAAGGGAAGGGAAGAGAGGGAAGGGAGGGAGGAAGGAAATAGCAGCCTACAATATCTTCAACTGCTTCCATCTCACCCTAAGCCTTAGGGAGACTTCTGGTTGAACTAGTAGGCCTGTTGTTTCCTCTATATACCCAAAGAGTCAGATGAGAAGTTTGAGTTAAATTTATCATGGAACCTAGTGAACAGCTAAGAACTATGCAGACAAAGGATACATGGAACACACTGACAGCTGTCAGAGCGGGGCGGGGGGTGGGGCACTGGATGAAATAAGGTGAAGGGATTAACCAAAGAACATATATGCTAAACCCATAGACTCAGACAACAGGGTAGTGATGGCCAAAGGGAAGGGAGGGGGACTTGGGCTGGGTGGAAGTAGGTAAAGAAGGGGAAAATGGGGGACATCTGTATTAGTGTCTATAATAAAAATAAAGTTAAAAAATAAATATGCAGACACCACATGTGTCAGGGCCCACAGATGCTTGTTCTTCCCATTCCCTCTTCCTCCTCTTCATCCTCCTGCTTCTCCTTTTCACAAAAGCCAGCTGACAAACTACCAGGGTGGAGCCCAGTCTGAGGGCTGTAGAGAGGAAGGAAAAGCCTCATTAAGAAAACCACCCTCCCTGCTCCCAGAACAACAACAACAAAAAGAAGGCTTGTTGGGGAGCTGAGGTGAAGAAGGTGGGGAAGAATATGGTGAAGTGAGGAAGGGTGGGGAGAGCAAGGGGAGTTAGGGTAGAGCTGGTCTGAGAGAGGAGGGAAGTCAAGCAGTATATAAACAAAAACCCCTACATTCCTAGGTCACTGTTCACAGAACAACAAAGTGTAGCTGAAACCAGTGCATAGCTCAGTTCTAATGGGAAAAAAATTTCCCTCCTCACCCACTTTCTTCTTGCTCTGCAGTTTCCCAGAGGGCATATTCCTCCTTCTAGGAGGAGACCTTTTGCCCCTCTGCTAATGTTGAACCAGTGTTAAGTTCCTCACACATCCCAGGGATCACTACTAAGGTTACTGTCTGTAAAGGGTAAGTTTGTTTTGGAGAAGGAAATCTACTTAGCTGAAAGGAGAAAGCCTGGAAGGAGACTGTGGGAGAAAAACAATGACTTCACCTACAAGCTGCACAATCTTGGGCAAGTATCTTCACTTCTCTTAAATTCAGTTTATTCACCTTTTTTTAGGATTTTTTGTTATATATATATATATATATATATATATATATATATATATATATATAAATTGATTTCAGAGAGGAAGGGAGAGAGATAGAAACATCAATGATGAGAGAGAATCATTGATTGGCTGCCGCCTGGATGCTCCCAACTGGGGATCGAGCCCGCAATCCGGGCATGTGCCCTCGACTGGAATCGAACCTGGGACCCTTCAGTTTGCAGGCTGACACTCTATCCACTGAGCCAAACTGGCCAGGGCCGTTGTTTGTTTTTTGTTTTGTTAATCCTCACCCGAAGATATTTTTCCATTGATTTTTTTTAGCAACAGTGGAAGGGCGGGGGAGAGACAGAGAGAAAGAAGCATCAATGTGAGAGAGACACTTGGCCCCGGTTGGGGCTGGGGATTCAGCCTGCACCTGAGGTACATGCCCTTGACCAGAACCGAACCCAGGGCCCTTCAGTCTGCAAGTCGATGCTCTATCCACTGAGCAAAACTGGTTATGGCTCACCTACTTCTTTTAAAGGTATGCTGCTAGGACTTACTTCTTAGAATTGTAAAAAAAAATTAAATAAGAGGCAGAGCTGGCTTTACAATAAAATTATGAAAGCCTGACCTTCCGGGCCCCTCATTTGAATGGGCCCTTTCCAAGACCCTGGGAGGGATGAAACAGTGCTTTTTTCTTAAAGAGGGTCCCGCAAATTGTATAAGCTTCAGGCTCCCAAAACCCTGAATCTGCCCCTTATGAAAAAGCTAAAGGCCTGGTGCATGGATTCCTGCACCAGTGGGGGTCCCTCAGCCTGGCCTGTGCCCTCTTGCAATCCGGGACCCCTTGGGGGATGTCGGAGAGCCAGTTTCGGCCTGGTCCCCACAGGCCAGGCCGAGGGACCCCACCAGTGCATGATCAGGGCTAGGGAGGGGCCGCGGGAGGGCTACAGGGCATGTCTGGCCTGTCTCGCCCAGTCCCGATTGGCCGGACACCAGCAGCAAGCTAACCTACCGGTTGGAGAGTCTGCCCCTAGTGTGTCATAGCGAGTGGTCGACCGAACGGTCAGACACTTAGCATATTAGGCTTTTATTATATAGGACTAGTAGCCCTGCGTACGAATCCGTGCGCGAGTACCTTGCTGCCGCTTGCCTCAGCTGGCCACCTGCCCACCGCCGCTCGTGCGTAGATCTCTGCTGCTCGTAGCTTGCTGCCGTGCCCTCCTGTAGCTCTCCGCCCACTGGCCCGCCCTCCTGTAGCTCTCCCCTACTTGTAGATTGGTCATAACATTACAGCGTAATGGATAATTAGCATATTCCTCTCTTTTATATAGCAGAGCCTACAAAACACAGTGCTTAGCATAAAGAAAGCTCTTCCATAAAGGATAACTGTCATTCTTAGCAATGATAGCTCTTAACTCTACTAGCTTTAGACTGAGTCTCATTCTAGCCACAGATGTTGGGACCATACCTCCATGTTTGCCATACCTCCCATCTTGTATATATAAGTAAACCAACTTATAGAAATTAGAACTAAACTGCTTGCTAGAGACATTCAGAGGCATGACTAAATTCAGCTTAGGAATGGTCACTGGACCAGGAGCAGGTTGAGCAGGGTTTGACATTCTCCTCGCAGAGAACTATCCCAGGCAAGCTCTGGCAGGCCTGCTAATTCCCACAAGTTCAGCTGTGCCTCAGACTGCTAACTTTATCAGCCAAGGGCTTGACTAGGAGTGCATGTGTGTGTGCATGTGTGTGTGCATGTGTGTGTTGGGGCTAGGTGATTAGGTATGCATGGATTTTTCACACCAGGTTAGACCCTGGATGCTACAACGCCCATAAACTGGAGGAGAGGAGATTTATAATCATCAACCAAGCCAAACCAGAAAAACTGGGAGCCTCAGACTCATCTGTAGGAAAGAATAACATCCTTTGTCTGGTCCCAAAAATGTATATTCCTGAATCAGGGAAGGATCCTATTGAGTGTACAAAAAAAAGACTTGCGAATAAATTCAACTAGAGGATCCAAGATGGCGGCGTAGGTAAACACCTAAACTGCTGCCTCGCACAACAATTTCAAAACTACAACTAAAAGACAAAACGTCTATCACCCAGAACCACGGGAAAGCTGACTGAGTGGAAGTTCTACAACTAGAAGGAAAGAGAAAAGAGCAGTGAGACGTGCACAAGCGCTGAAAAGCTGAGGTACAGAGGCGTGCAAATCGGGCTGGCGACGGGCGACTGGGAGCGCTGCTTTTTTCAACCCTAAGGGAGACAAGCGCCTGATTACTCTGAAATCCAGTTTCTGGGGAGACGCGGGGGACCCAAACTCCTACGGGGAGAAGCTGGACTGTCTGCCATCGGGTCGGAAAGTGAGGGTGGCTTGCTTGCAGAGCTGCGCACAGGAATAATTGTTTACTGCGCTGGGGCGCGGGACATGGGGACATGGTCGGAGACGCAGAGCCGGCTTACTGGCAGCCATCGCTGTTTGCCACGCCCTAGCCTAGTGATGCCCTGAGACCCCGCCCCGCGCAACCTACAAACCCACCCAAGCTCCAAGCAGTGGATTTAGCATATGAATGGCCTGCCCTATCACAGCTTAACCTAGCAAATTGCAGCCCGGGTCAGACAGCTCCAAAACCTCCAAACCCCAAGCAAAGAGGAGAAAACTGTAGTTCTCGCTGTAGCTCCTGCTGGGTGGCCTCAGACAGTAGCTGACCTGCACCCCATTGGAGATCCAGAAGCCAGTGTACCTAGTGGTCAGTGTGAGACACCAGATTGCAACTCCTCACATCCATAAGTGACACATTCAAGAGGCAGACTCAGTGAGCACCAAAGCCCCACTGAAACAAGTCCTGCTCCCTAAGCGTGTCTCCAGGGCAGCAGTTCTTCCATTATAGACACAGCGGGTCCTCACAGCCAATTGGCCTGGAGGTCAATTCCTCCCAGTGTACCAACAGCAATCAAGGCTTAACTACACCAAGATTTTGCACTCAGCCCACAAAGGGGTGTACCAAGAGCATCCACCTCAGGTGATTGGGGAGGCTGAGCTACTGGCCCCTATAGGTCACCTACCACACAAAGCCACTCCATCAACACAGGGAAGTAGCCAAAATGCAGAGACAAAGAAACATGTCACGAATGAAAGAAATGGAGGAAAGCAAACTACTGGATGACATAGTGTTCAGAACCACATTTATAAAGTTACTCAAGAATCTTCTAAAAACCGCTGAGGAACTTAGTGAGACCTTTAAGGATCTTAATGATAATCCCAAAAAAAATGGAAAAGGACCAGTCAGAAATTAAGCATACACTGTCTAAAATAAAGAATATACAGAAACTCAACTGTAGATCAACGTACCCCGAGAATCAAACCAAAGATCTGAAATATGAGGAAACAAAAAACACAAAACCAGAAAAACAAAAAGAAAAAAGAATCCAAAAATATGAAGATAGTGTAAGGAGCCTCTGGGACAACTTTAAGCGTACCAACATCTGAATTTTTGGGGTACCAGAAGAAGAGAGAGAGCAAAATATTGAAAACCTATTAGAAGAAATAATGACAGAAAACTTTCCCTACCTGGTGAAAGAGACTTACAAGTTCAGGAAGTGCACAGAACCCCATACAAGAGGAATCCAAAGAGGACCACACCAAGACACATCATAATTAAAATGCCAAGGGCAAAAGACAAAGAGAGAATCTTGAAAGCAGCAAGAGAAAAAGGTTAGTTACCTACAAGGGAGTACCCATATGACTCTCAGCTGATTTCTCAGCAGAAACTATGCAGGCCAGAAGGGAGTGGCAAGAAATATTCAAAGTGATGAACAGCAAGAATCTACAACCAAGATTACTCTACCCAGCAAAGCTATCATTCAGAGTTGAAGGTCAGATAAAGAGCTTCACAGACAAGAAAAAGCTAAAGGAGTTCATCATCAGCAAACCAGGATTACATGAAATGCTGAAGGGTATTCTTTAAGAAGAGGAAGAAGAAGAAAAAGGTAAAGATAAAAATTATGAACAACAAAATGACATCAAATACATACCTGCCAACAAATGAATCTAAAAATCAAGTGAATAAAAAATCTGAAGAACAGAATGGACTGGTGAATATAATGGAATCAGGGACATAGAAAGGGAATGGACTGACAATTCTCAGGGGGAAGGGGGTGTGAGGGGTGTGGGAAGAGATTGGACAAAAATCTTACACCTATGGATGAAGACAGTGGCGGGGGGTAAGGGCATGGGGTGGGGTGGGGAATCAGGTGGAGGGGAGCTATGGGGGGAAAAGAAGAGGAACACCTGTAATAATCTGAACAATAAAGATTTATTTTAAAAAATTTAAAAAAAGAAAAAGACTTGCATTCTTGTTTTCATATTAAACAAATAAATATGCTCGATTGTCTAGCAAGGGTGGGGGACCTTTTTTCTGCCAAGGGCCATTTGGGTATTTATAACATCATTTGCAGGCCATACAAAATTATCCACTTAAAAATTAGCCTGCTATATTTGGTCAAACATTTAATTAACTCACCCCAAATGCCTTGGCAGGGCCAGACCAAATGATTTCTCAGGCCCAAGGGCTGGATGTTCCCCAGCCCCCGCGTCTAAGGACCTGTATAAATAGAACAGAAACTTATTTATCACAGCTATTTCAGAGATGCCAGGGTCCTGCAAGCCCCCCACAGGTAGGCTCACACTTCTCATCTTTGTATTATGACAAGTATATTATGTCACTTTCCTGACAGAGGGGTTGTATCTATCTCCCACTATCCTCCAAACCAATGGGAGATTACCCTTCACCCTTCTGTCCATTGTAGTCTTATCAATTCTCTCAGAGAGTGAAACAGAGAGAAGAATGGAGGGAAGTATGTCTTTGGTGCTTTCATTAAACCTTCCCACTAACACACCTATTGAAGTACTGCACCTTTATTCTTCCTTCCTCTGCCCTTTGCCCAAATGGCCCTATATTATGGTAATCATTTCCTTTCAAGTTAATATCACAAATACTGCAGCAGCCTTCCATGAAGTCACAATGTCAGGACATCACCTTCTCAAGCTAGGCTAGCAGTGAATTTAAAAGAGTAAGGCAGGCACATTAGCAGTATAATTCACTTCCTAGGGTGAGATAAATGATTTGATCTGGGAAGAGAGTCTAATTAGTATGTCATGGAGCTACTACAGCTGCTTACATAGTGTGAACACACAGAAGAAATTATCAGGACTATGTGAATGACAGGTAGAAAGAATATACACAAATATGCTGAAAATAAAATATTGGAGGGCCCAGCTGGCGTGGCTCAGAGCATGGACCTATGAACCAGGAGATCATGGTTTGATTCCAGACAGGGCACAAGCCTGGGTTGCGGGTTTGATCTCCAGTGTGGGGCATGCAAGAGGCAGCCGATCAATAAGTCTCTCTTATCATTGATGTTTCTCTTTTTCCCTCTCCCTTCCTCTCCGAAATCAATCCTATCTAATAAAAGAGTAATATGGAAATTAACCATCACTCCGCTACACCCACAAGCCACGCCTACCAGCCACGCCCACCAGCCAATCAGGAGCAAATATGCAAATAAATCCAACCAAGATGGCTACAGCCACAGACAGCAGGAGGGAGGCATGGGTTTCCCCGGCAATGGAGGAAGCCAAGCTTTCCGCCTGCCCTTGCCGGCCTAGGCCTCCACTCAAGGCTACAAAGTTTCAATGATAGAAGATACATAAAACCAAACAGAAATGGCGGCAGCCACGGAGCTGGAAAGAGCAGGAGGCTAGGGTTGCCCGCAGTGATGGAGGAAGCCAAGCTTTCCGTACACCCTGGCCAGCCCAGGCCTCTGCTTAAGGCTACAAAGTTTCAATTGTAGAAGATAAATAAACCCCAGATACCAGGGCCTCTGCTTGGGTCGCCAGAGGGCGTGGCCGGCCTGCAAACCACCACAGGCCCCTCACCCAGGCCGCCCCACGCCCCAAGGGAACCCCCACCCTGATCCGGGACACCCTTCAGGGAAAACCAGCTGGCCCCCACCCATGCACCAGGCCTCTATCCTATCTAATAAAAGAGTAATATGCAGATTGACCATCACTCCAACACACAAGATGGCTGCCCCAATGTGGTCAAAGATCCTGCCTCCATGTGGACACAAGATGGCCACCACAAGATGGCCAGCAAGGGAGGGCAGTTGGAGAAACCAGGCCTGCAAGGGAGGGCAGTTGGGGGCGATCAAGCCTGCAGGGGAGGGCAGTTAGGGGTGACCAAGCCAGCAGAGGAGGGAAGTTGCGGGTAACTGAGTCTGCAGGGAAGGGCAGTTGGCGGGGGACTCAGGCCTGCAGGGGAGAGCAGTTGGGGGGTACCAGGCCTGCAGGGGAGGGCAGTTAGGGGTGACCAGGCCTGCAGGGGAGGGCAGTTAGGGGTGATCAGTTCTGCAGGGGAAGGCAGTTAGGGGAAAACAGGCTGGCAGGGGAGTGGTTAGGGCAGGGGTGGGCAAACTTTTTGACTCGAGGGCCACAATGGGTTCTTAAACTGGACTGGAGGGCCGGAACAAAAGCATGGATGGAGTGTTTGTGTGAACTAATATAAATTCAAAGTAAAGGAGCGGAGGGGAGAGCAAGAGATCCGGATAGAACAGCCGGATCCGGCCCGCAGGCCGTAGTTTGCCCAAGGCTGGGTTAGGGGGTGATCAGGCTGGCAGGAAGAAGCGGTTATTGGCAATCAGGAAGGCAGGCAGGCAAGCAGTTGGGACCCAGCAGTCGTGGATTGTGAGAGGGATGTTTGACTGCTCGTTTAGGCCCGATCCCAGTGTGGGATCGGGCCTAAACGGGCAGTCGGATATCCCTCGAGGGGTCCCAGATTGGAGAGGGTGCAGGCTGGGCTGAGGGACACACACACCCGTGCATGAATTTCGTGCACCGGGCCTCTAGTGAAAATATATTTTAAAAAAATATTGGAGGCACACATTGTATGCAAGAGTTATTCACCCAAGCATAGAATGTCGATGTAGGAGGGACCCGAAGAGATTATTTTTATCCAATGCTTTTCAACATGTGGTATGCATTCCAATAGCAATATGAAGAGTTATCTTAGGTGGTACATAGATAAATAGTTTCTAATAGTACACATTTATTTATGGAGAGTAAAACTAGATTTCTATTTATGCTAGTGCTATTTTTGATTATTTTTTTAGTAATATAAGAATTACCTTAGGTGGTACAGAGATAAATAATTTCTAATAGTATGCATTTTATTTATGGAGAGCAAAACTAGTTTCCTATTTATGGTTGTATTATTTTTGATAAAATATTTTTAGTAAGATAAGGTATGTTTATTTAAGGAAGCATATTAAGTAAATCATGGTACAGGTGGTACTCAGCTATGGTCTAAAACTCTAAATCATAAAGGTGAAATATAAATAATTTAACTTTAGCAGTCAATTGTTGAATCCAATTCTCCTCCCAATTCAAGAGTTCCTTTACTAGTCATTTGTATAATTACAAATTATACAAATGGTTTAGAGAAAGGTTGAACTCCCAAATCAATAAATACATAGCAAGCCTGCCTCCTCCTTTAGTGCTCCCGGCAGAATTGCTGATTATGGAAGTTCCCCAGGGAACCTAGTTGAAGCTTACACCTTTTCTGAACACACTTCTATAGTGATCGGCTGCCTTCTGCACACCCCCTACTGGGGATTGGGCCCACAACCCAGGTATGTGCCCTTGACTTGAATTGAACCCGGGACCCTTCCATCCGCAGGCCAACATTCTATCCACTGAGCCAAACCAACTAGGGCTACATGAAGTTTTCCTTGAACCTCCAGTTTGGGCTAAGGTGCCCTCTCCCAGAACTCTGACTTATTTCTCTCAAAGGGTTCACTGCATTAGAGGACACCTATCTATACTATACTAATAAAAGAGAAAGATGCAAATTGACCATACCTTCACGATGCCCACCGGCCAATCAGGAGTGAGTATGCAAATTAACCCAACAGAGATGGTGGGTTAATTTGCATAAGGTGCCAAGCAGCTGGGGGTGAGACGCTTGCATTGTCACCATGGCAACGACGCAGGCGTTCCACACCGCCCCAGCTGCTGGGCAGCGTGGGAAGGCAGAAAGGTGGCTCCGGGGCGGAGCGAAGGCGGTGCCGGCAGCCAGGGGAAGGAAGGCCCATTCTTGCATGAATTTTCGTGCATCGGGCCTCTAGTCTTTTTTATGTCAGACTCACGCATTTGTCAGTTGTGTGAAGTCAGAAGTTCGATCGTCAGTTCAATCATCTTTATACTTTCAACTCTGAGCACAGTGCTTATCATATGACAAGTACTCAATAAAATTGGTAGAAGGGGATAAATGAGAGCCACAATGTCTGGGTGTGAATACTAGCTTCACCACTTATAGCTGTGTGACCTTGGATAAGTTATTTAATGTATCTGGGACCTGGTGTCCTCATTTGTAAAATCGGAATTATAACAGTACCTACCTCATAGAATACTGAGGGGATTATATAACATAACACATGTACATGCAAAGAAAGAAAAAGAAAAAATACGTGTACATGACACGTGCTTAGAACAGTCCTTGGCACAGAGTACATACTATATAAATTTTTGCTATTATTATGTTGAACTGAAATATGCCTCTTTGAGATTTTTACCTATTAGTTCTGGGACTGACATCTGGGCGGAAATAGAGCAAGGCTACTTCTTCCATGTCATACTCCCTCAAATGTTTCACCTTCTTTTCTCTCCCATAAACATCCATGGTGGCTTAGTCCATCCCTTGTGTAATATGGCTTCCATACCATCACCACCTGTTTTCTTGGTTGGTTAGAGCAAATCAATAAGGACTCCCAGGCCAGGGATGCCATCTCACAGTATTTGCCAGGTAATCAAGTGCAAGGGTAAATATAAATATCTTTATTATCATAAAAGCAGAGATGGGGACAAAGGAAGGGCATCCCAGATTTAACTATAATAATAAAAGTTGGAAAAAAATCAAAATGTTCACATTAAGATATTGGATAGGTAAATTATAGTACATCATGTGATTGATGAGATAGCCATTAAAATTTAAGTTTTTCAATATTCTCAGTGAGCATGGAAAATATTTATGTAAAAATGTTAAGTGTAAAACAGAACACAATTTTGTCCGACATACACATTTTTTTTAATCCTCACTCGAGGATATTTTTCCATTGATTTTTAGAGAGAGTGGAAGAGAGAGGGAAAAACAGAGAGAAACATCGATGTGAGAGAAACACATCGATTGGTTGCCTCCTGCACGCACCCCAACCAGGCCCCAGGTCGGGGAGGAGCCTACAACCGAGGTACATGCCCTTGACCAGAATCGAACCCAGGACCTTTTGGTCGGTAGGCTGACACTCTATCCACTGAGCCAAACCAACTAGGGTGACATACACATTTTTACTACAGAAAACACATTTTAGTATTTAAAAAATGATAGCAGTAGGATTATATGAAACTTTTATTTTATTGAAAATGTTTCTATAATGAGCATGAATTATTTTTATAACTGGAAAAATATTGGAGTTGGACATGGGATTAAAGTTGTAGGTCATTGAAGGATTATGGGAATTTTACTTCCTTTATTATACTTTTCTGTTTTCTATAAAAAATTTGTATTACTTCTATAATTAGAAAAAACAAATAGGATGAATTGCTTATAAATCAGAAACGTATTATAACCCTTACTTGCCTGAATCACATCAGCTTAAATAAATGATATGTAAAGGGGTGGGCAAATGTAGGTTTATAGTTGTGAGTATGTGAAACAGTTTATTCTTGTGTTATTATTTATTAATACTGTATTATTTTCCGTACAAACAACTCTAAACCTACATATACATAAACCCCTGTATAAGTAACATTAGTAATACAAACCACACACATAATTTCTTATCTAAACTATCAAAAGGTGTTTTTTTTAAATATATTTTTATTGATTTCAGATCCTCAGGAATAGGTTCTAGAGACCTGGGTAAGGAACTATTTTAAACCTGCATAAGTTTTGCCAAATGACAGTCCTTTTTGCATGTTCACATCTGTCCTTGGCTACATTTTGTTAGAATGAGAACAGAGAAGTGTCAGCTAATGACCCCAGTAGGAATGAAGCAGGAGGCACTATTCCATGGTGACCACCCAGAAGGCCATTTGCTGTGGAATTACTTTTGCATTTAGGGTTTGCTTTAAAACTAGTCTTGATGATTTCAACCAGTATTATTGTTACCATTTTAGAGTTTCAGAAATGCATAGTATTTATGAAAAAGTACCTCATAGAATCAAGATTTTGTGACACTGCCCTGGCTGGCTTTACTCAGTGGTTAGAGCGTCTGTCTGGGGACCTAAGGGTCACACATCCGATTCCCAGTCCAGGGCAAGTTCTGAGGCAACCAATCTATTGTCTTTCTCGCATCGATGTTTCTCTCTCTCTTTCTCTCTATCTCTCTCTCCTCTTTTCCTCCCTTCCTTCCACTCTCTCTGGAAATCAATGGAAAAAAAATACCCTCAGGATTAACAACAAAAAAATTTGTGGCACCACTTAAAACTCCAGCACATGATGGTTCTCACACTTGAATGTGCATTCAAATCACCTGGAGATCTTGTCAAAACACAGACTGCAGGGCCCCACCCTGGAGGTTTCTGATTTAGTAAAATTCTTGGGGTCCAAGAATTTTAATTTCTAGCAAGTTCCCAAGTGATGCTGATGTTGCTATTCTGGGGGCCACACACACTTGGAGGACTAAAGGTCTGGTTTTAGCTCATTAGGATAATGGGAATATACATACTGCTAGCCTGTTATTGCTCTACAGGTGTTAGAAACCAATAGTTGGTGGATCCATGGGAAGTACTTTTTGTTGATCTTCAGAACAAGGAATGCTTTCTATTGTTAATATTTTTAAGATTCCTTTTTGTAGAAGCAGCTAATAATAATGGCTACCACATCCTGAGTACCTATTCCTCTGCTAAGCACTTTATAGGCATTACCTTATTTGTCCTCACTATAATATTGAGATTCCCATTTTGCCTTGGGTAGGGGCTGAAGGCCCATGATGAAAAAGGTGGCTAAGACAAAGATGGCTCTGAAGAACACAATTGGAGAGAATGAACAATAATAATAATAATAATAGCCTAATATTGGTCTTATTTAATCCATGCAACCACTCAGAGTTAATATCTCACTCTTATAACCAAGTATATGTCAGGGTATAGGAGGGCTTAATCTCTACTGCCTCCCAGTGTTCAGAGTCCATCTCAAGCCATCACCTGGTTTCAATTGGGTAGACGGGGAAGACTGCATTGTGAGTGGGAGGAGAGGCTACAGAGGAGAGGCTGTAGGTCAGCCACTACTCCCCATCTAAATATTTCTGAACTCTAGCTTTAATGATAGCTAAGGATCATATTTTTTCTTTATGGAGGTTATTTTTAGTATGAGGGGGAAAAAGGACTGGTAGCTTTATCCAGGCTCAATCAATTTTACTTAGAGCCACTTAATTTTAATCATCTGTCTGTCTGCACAGAACATCTGGCAGACCACTCCTGCTGAAGAAGCTGTAATAACTGACCACTAAACTCTATGTTTAATGACACTCATTCCTCAGAGAGGTATCCAAACAACTTTAGGTTCCTTACATGGCCTAACACAGGCAGAGCCTAAAACAAAATATTTTGGCCAAGTTCTCACATTCCCAAACACATCAAATCTCGACTTTTGCCCCTATTTCCAAATCACAGCATTGAAAGATTTCATCATACAAATTCAAATGTGGAGCCCATTGTTGAACCACACCTCCTGGAGCACACTATTTTTGGTACTTACATATAAGAATGTTTTCCTTGCGAATAAAATCACATTATAGGTGCTTATTAAAAATAAACAAATGGGGATTACATCAAATGAAAAAGCTTCTGCACAGCAAAAGAAACCATCCTCAAAATGCAAAGGGAACCGATGGTATGGGAGAACATATTTGCCAATGATACATCTGATAAGAGGTTAATTTCCAAAATATATAAAGAATTTATACAACTCAACATCAAGAAGACAAACAACCCAATTAAGAAATGGACAAAGGACTTCAATAGATACTTCTCCAAAGAGGACATACAGATGGTCAACAGACATATGAAAAAATGCTCAACATCACTAATCATCAAAGAGATGTAAATTAAAACAACAATGAGGTACCATACTTGCCAGAATGGCTATCATCAATAAATCAATAAACAACAAGTGCTGGAGAGGATGTGGAGAAAAGGGAACCCTCGTGCACTGCTGGTGGGAATGCAGACTGGTGTAGCCACTGTGGAAAACAGCATGGAGTTTCCTCAAAAAATTAAAAATCAAAATACATTTTGCCCTAGCCAGTTTGACCCAGTGGTTAGAGCGTCGGCCTACGGACCGAAAGGTCCCAGGTTTGATTCTGGTCAAGGGCATGTACCTCGGTTGCAGGCTCCTCCCAGGCCCAGGCCCTGGTTGGGCGCATGCAGGAGGCAACCAATTGATGTGCATCTCTCACATCGATGTTTCTCTCTTTCCCTCTCTCTAAAAATCAATGGAAAAATATCTTCAGGTGAAGATTAAAAAACAAAAAAAACAAAAACGTTTTGACCCAGCAATCCCACTTCTGGGAATATATCCAAAGAAATCTGAAACACTAATTCGAAAGAATGTATGCACCCCTATGTTCATAGCAGCATTATTTACAACTAGAGGCCCGGTGCACAAAATTCATGCACTAGGGGGGTTCCCTCAGCCCAGCCTGTGCCCTCTCACAGTCTGGGAGCCCTCGGGGGATGTCCGACTGACGGCTTAGGCCTAAGCCGTCAGTCGGACATCCTTAGCACTGCCGCGGAGGCGGGAGGCTCCTGCTACCGCCGCTGCACTCGGCTTCTGGCTGAGTGGTGCTCCCACTATGGGAGCGTACTGACCACCAGGGGGCAGCTCCTGCGTTGAATGTCTGCCCCCTGGTGGTCAGTGCATGTCATAGCAACCGGTCATTCTGCCATTCAGTCGATTTGCACATTAGCCTTTTATTATATAGAATAGACAAGATCTAGAAAGAACCCAAGGCCCATCAGTAGATGAGTGGATAAAAAATAATGGTATACTACTTGGCCGTAAAAAAAAAAAAAAAAAAGGAAATCTTACCTTTTGTGACAGCATGGATGGATGAACCTAGAGATTATTATGTTAAGTGATATAAGCCAGTGAGAGAATGACAAATATCATATGATTTCACTTATATGTGGAATCTAATGAACAAATAAACTGATGAACAAAATGGAAACAGAGACATGGATACACATGGATACATGGAACAGACTGCTGGCTGTTAGAGGGGACGGGGGTGGGGGGAGTATGAATCAAAGAAGGTGGAGGTGGGCAAAATGAGGATGGAAAGAAACTGTGCATTGGGCAATGGGTGCAAGATAGATGTGCAGATGATGTTTTGCTGAGTTGTACACTTGAAACCTGTATAGTTTTTTGAACCAATGTAAACCCTAATAAAGTCAACAAAAAATAAAATAAAAGGCAGCCAAATCAGAAAAAAGAAGTAAATTGTCTATTTGCAGTGACATGATCTTATATTAAAAAATCTAAATACTCCACCAAACAACTTTTAGAGCTAATAAACAAATTCAGTAAAGTTGCAGGATAAAAAATTCAACATACAAAAATCAGTTGTGTTTCTATACATTACCAATGGACTATCTAAAAAATAAATAAAGAAAATAATCCCATTTACTATATCAAAAACAATAAAATACTTAGGAATAAATTTAACCAAGAGGGTGAAAGTTCTGTACACTGAAAAGTATAAGACTTTGATGAAAGGAACTGAAGCAGAAACAAATAAATTTATATAAATCCCATGTTCATTGAGAAGAATTAATATTATTAAAATGTCCATACAACACAAAGCCATCTATGGATTCAATACAATCCCTATCAGGTTTGCAATAGCTTTTTTTTTTTTTTTACAGAAATGGAAAAAATAATCCTAAAATTCTCAGGAAACCACAAAAGACCTCAAATAGCCAAAAAAATCTTAGAAAGAACAATGAAATGATTTCACTTCCTGATTCCAAACTATATTACAAAGCTATAGTAAGCAAAATACTGTAGTGTTAGCATGAAAACAGATATATAAACCAATGAAACAGAATTGAGAGCCCAGAAATAAACCCATGAATATGCAACCTACTAATATTTGAAAAGTCAGCCAAGAATACTTAATGGGAAAAATATGATCTCTTTAACAAATGGTGTTAGGAAAACTAGATGTTCACATGTTTAAAAAAATGAAACTGAACTACCATCTTATAACACTCATGAAAATGAACTCAAAATGGTTTAGAGGCTTAAATGTAAGACTTAAAACCATAAGACTCCTAGAAGAAAACATAGGGGGAAAGCTCCATAACATTGACTGTGGTGATGATTGATTAAAATATATATATATAATGATTACCACAACAAGGTTAGATAACACTTCCATTACCTCACATAGTACCATTTGTGTGTGTGTTTGTGTGTGTGTATGTGAGTGTGGTGAGAGTTTTTAAGACCTACTCTCTTAGAAACTTAAAAATATATAGTACAGTATTGTTAACTATTGTCACCATGCTATAAATTAGATCCCCAGACTTATTTATCTTATAAATGGAAATTTGTACCATTTGGCAATGAATGTTAGGATATGACACCAAAGGATAAGAAACAAAAGTAAAGTAAACAAGTAGGACTACAATAAACTAAAAAACCTTCTGAAGGGTAAAAGAAATTATAGACAAATTGAAAACACAACCTATGGAATGGGAGAAAATATTTGCAAACTACCTATCTGATAAGGAGTTAATATCCAAAATCTATAAAGAATTCATACAACTCAACACCAAGCAAAAAAAAAAGCAATTAAAAAATGGGCAGAGGAACTGAACAAACACTTCTCCCAAGAAGACATACAAATGGCCAATCTATATGTATAAAAGGCTAATATGCAAATTGTCCCTGCGTGAGTTCAACAGGGAGACCGGGAGTTCAATCAATCGCTATGATGTGCGCTGACCACCAGGGGGCAGTGTCAAATGAAGGAAGGCTCCAGCCAGCAGCTGGAAGACCCTGATCAGCTCTAATTGCTGGCCAGGCCTAGGGACCTTACCCATGCACAAATTTTGTGCACCAGGCCTCTGGTAGATATATGAAAAGATGTTCAACTTCACTAGCCATTCGGGAAAACGTAAATCAAAACTACAATGAGCCCCGCTGGTGTGGCTCAGTGGTTGAGCGCCAACCCATGAACCACGAGGTCACCAGTTCCATTCCTAGTCAGGGCACATGCCTGGGTTGCGGGCTCGATCACCAGTAGGGGGCGTGCAGGAGGCAGATGATAGATGTTTCTATCTATCCCTCTCCCTTCATCTCTCTCTAAAAAAAATCAATAAAGACACATTAAAACAAACTACAATGAGATACCATTTCACACCTGTTAAAATGTCTATTATCAACAAGAAAAGTAATAAGTGTTAGAGAGATTGTGGAGAGAGATTCACTGGTAGTGGAAATGTAAACTGGTACAGCCACTATAGAAAACAGTATGGAGGCTCCTCAAAAATTTAAGAATAGAGTTTCCACATGACCCACCAATCCCTCTTCTGGCTATCTACTCAAAAGATTTGAAAACAGACTGTCTAATTACAGTGGTAAGGTTAGGGAGAGGTGGGGGAAATAAGAGATCAACTGAAGGACTTGTATGCATGCATATAAGAGTAACCAATGGATGCAAGACATTGGGGGGTGAGGGCATGTATGGGAGTGGGGTGGGGGGGGCAATGGTAAGATATGTACACATATAATACCTTAATAAAAATTTGGAAAAAAAAAAAGAAAACTGTATCTAGAAAAGTAAAAAAAAAAATACAAACAATCTAAGGGCCCAACAAGACTAAGTAAGTTATTGTATACTTTTAGGATACAGTATTTGGCAACTGTTAAAATTATGTTTATAGTGGTTTTTAATAACATAAGAAAATGTATATAGTCAATGTAGAAGAAAGGTGAAAAATTGATTATCTCAATTATATAAATATGCACAGAGTGGAAAGGAAAAATAAAATGCTAACAATAAATGGTAGAATTATAGATGATAATTCTATCAATTACTTGCAAAAAAAAAAAGATTTGAAAACATTTATTCGCAAAGATAAATGCAACACTATGTTCATTGCAGCATTATTCAAGGTGGTCAAGACATGGAAACAACCAAAGTGTCCTTCGATAGATGATTGGATAAAGAAGATGTGGTACATATATACAGTGGAATACTACTCAGCCATATGAAAAGATGAAATACTGCCATTTGCAACAACACGTATGGACCCCAGGAATATGTTAGGCGAAATAAGTCAGTAATAATAAGCTAAGGACTATATGATTTCACTCATATGTGGCATATTAAACTGAAACTCACAGAAACAGATAACAGTATAGTGGTTACCGGAGAGAAGGGGGATGGAGGAATGTAAAGGGGAAAGAGTGCCAAATATATGGTGATGGAAGATTATTTGACTTTGGATGGTGGGCATACAATGCAATGTACAGATGATGTATTATAGAACTGTACACTTGAAACCTATATAGTCTTATTAACCAATGACACCCCAATAAATTTAATTCATTAAAAATAAATTAATTAAATAAATAAAAACAAAAGCACCACACCTATTCTATTATGCTTCTTACAAGTGCAGAGGGGGGAAAGCATCATTAATCATACCGTACTTCTTATGAAGGCATAAACTGGAAAACTGTTTCAGATGCTGAGCCAACCCAGACACCAGGATTGTTTCAGCTGCCATTTCAATCAAGCCTGCCCATTAGACTGCTAGCCTAAAATCAACTCACTATAGAAAGAGACTTCTGAGGGGATTTTTGTAGTGCATTTTCATTTCTGAATGGAATCCACAGTTGAACTTCCTCTGACTTTTGATCTGCATTAAGAGAGCTCTTCTTGTGGCTCAGGAAAGGGGAATGAGAACGTAAAAGAGATGGGCACCAAAAGGTCGCAGCTATATCACACAAAAGAATCATTTTCTCTGGGTTCAGCCACAGCCAAGACTCAAAAGAAAATGCATAAGCCCTTATGACATCACCCTTCTTTACCCAGAATGACCATAGAGTACATAAGCTGGGCTAAACTGAGCCCACAGAGGCTTGATGCAGGCTGAGCGTTCTCCCAGGAAAATCTCTTGACAATGACAAAGAAGACTCCACAGACCTCTCCCTATATGGGCCACAATGACCTATGGTTTGTAAGGACAGCTGTGGAAAGCATCATATTTTATATGGCATCAGAAATGGAATAATTCACATGCTTCAGACAGAGAGATACTAGAGTAGGTAGAGAGAGCAGGCACTGAAGTTTGCCTGGGCTCAAGTCTGAACTCTGCAATTAACAAGTTGTGTGACCTTGGGAAAGTTACTCATTCAGCAAATATTAACTGAGGTTATTTATTTATTTTAGGCATTTTAAATCAGGTACAGATCCCTGCCTTTATAAAGCTTGCATGCTAGTGGGAGGGGGGGAGACAATGAAGTTAACACATTTTATATGTTCCAATGAAAAGTGCTAGGGAGAAAAGAAAAAGTAGAGCAAGGTAAGGGAGATCAGAAGATTAGATGGAAGAAAATTATCTTAACCTTTCCGGCCTCAGTTTCCACATTTGAAAAAATGGATATAATAAGTGATTTATAGTCCTATCTGGTTTGGCTCAGTGGATAAAGCATCAGCCTGCAGACTGAAGGGTCCCGGGTTCGATTCTGGTTAAGGGCACATGTCTGGGTTGTGGGCTCAGTCCCCAGCGTGGGGCATGCAGTAGGCAGCCAATCAATGATTCTCTCTCATCACTGATGTTTCTATCTCTCTCTTCCTCTCCCTTCCTCTCTGAAATCAATAAAAATGTTTAAAAAATAAGTGATTTATAAAAGTGGATGCTATAACAGTGCCTAGCACATAGGACATGCTTCATTAATTTAAACTATTGTTATTACTGCTCCATGATATCACTTGGCCAAAGACTGTTTCCTACCAAAATGTCATTAGTCCCCTAGAAAAATACTTCCTCAGTTCATCTTTTTTGTGGAAATAGTCACAGCATTCCATCCTAGAGTTAGGCAGAGTTCAGGAATGACTGAGGAGAAGAAGCCAGCTAGACTGGGTGCCACTTGTGTAAATGATCCCTATTATATAAAGACTAAATATAGAAACTCAATACTATATTTATAACTTATCTATGAAATCTGTTTCCTTCCTCAATGAGTGACAACTCATCACTCTTCCACTTAACCATGACTCCATTTATTGATGCTTTCCTTTAAACAACCCTTTACTTGTCTTATTAGTGCCTTATTTCCAAGTCCCCTGCCTTCATTCAATGGCTACAGAAATTATAATCTTAAGGAGTTCAGAGGTTGTTTTAGGCTAATGTCCAGGGTCCAACCTTTCATACGTTTTAATTTCATGGCTAATCATTATTGAAGGCTCTTTGTGAAGGCTCTCTGTCAAGTACACTTGGGGAGAAAGTTTAAGAAACAGAAAAACGTTAAAAGAAAGCAATAGCCAAAACCGGTTTGGCTCAGTGGATAGAGCGTCGGCCTGGGGACTGGGGGGTCCCAGGTTCGATTCCGGTCAGGGGCATGTAACTTGGTTGCGGGCACATCCCCAGTGGGGGGTGTGCAGGAGGCAGCTGATCGATGTTTCTCTCTCATCGATGTTTCTAACTCTCTGTCCCTCTTCCTTCCTCTCTGTGAAAAATCAATAAAATATATTTAAAAAAAAAAAAAAAGAAAGCACTAAAGGAGAGCCCTCATTCCAGAAGCCATATTCTCTAAGACACTAGAGATGCCAAGAAGGTAGAAATGCTCAGATACACCTTCCTTGAACTCCTTAACTTCATCCATTTATTCTACATATGTATCTTTCAGAGTGGGGAGTGGGTGGGAAAGGGGAAATATTTGTAGAATAGTATATGAGAACCATCAAAGGAAGGGAATCAGGGAAGAAATTAAAGGAGACAATGAGTCCAGCCAGCATTGCTCAGTGGTTGAGCATCGACCTATGAACCAGGAGGTCAGCTTTCAATTCCTTTGTGGGTTCAATTCCCAGTAGGGGGTGTGCAGGAAGCAGCCAATCAATGATTCTCTCTTATTATTGATGTTTTGATCTCTCTCTCCATCTCCCTTCCTGTCTGAAATCAATAAAAATATATTTTTTAAAAGAGAGAGAATGCAAATCAGAGGTCTTAAAACCAAATTAAACTCCAGGGACCAGCATTACAAGAGAAAAAGGAAAAGAAAAAGAGGATACAGGGACAGAAACATTTGCCATGTGAATAGGGTTTAAAGGATGAAGCTCAAATGGACATTTGAAGACGGAAGCTCAATCTCTCTCCTCACTTCTTTATTTAAAAGTAATAAGTTATGGGGATCTAATATACAGCACGGTGACTATAGTTAACAATACTGTATTATATACTTGAAAGTAGCTAAAAGAACTAATGTTCTGCCCTAGCTGGTTTAGTTCTGCCTGCAGACTGAAGGGTCCCAGGATTGATTCTGGTCAAGGGCACATGCCAGGATTGTGGGCTCAGCCTCCAATAGGGGGCATGCAGGAGGCAGCCAACCAATAATTCTCTCTCATCATTGATGTTTCTATCTCTCTCTCCCTCACCCTTCCTCTCTGAAATCAATAAAAAAATATTTTTAGAAAAAGAACTAATGTTCTCATCATGAAAAATAAATACTTATGCAAGGCGATAGATGTGTTAATTAACCATATATTATAATAAAAGTTTTGCAATATATATGTAAACCAAATCATCACGTTACACACCTTAAACTTACACAATGCTATCTGTCAATGTTATCTTAATAAAGCTGGAAAATTTTTTTAAGCATTTATTGTTTAAAGTGAAGAACTATAACCACACAAAGCTGATGCTCACCCTGTTTCTCAATCCCCCCAGCTTTCCGAGCTCTCTTTAGGAACTTACAGTTTCTGGCCCTTTGGTCATAACACTGATTTCTGGCAGAACAAAGGCCACGGGATGGCGGGGGAGGGAAGGCTTCATAATCAACTCCCCACGGAATGGAGATGAGAGTAATTATTTTTCACTAGCCCTTTCATCAATTCTTATAATTGCATTCCATCGGGCCACCTTTTCTATCATAAGTGCTCTATTGCAACAGAGATCATCTTCCTCTCAGAGTCCCTGGCTGGCTCCAACTCATCACACCTGTCCCTGCCATGTCCAGCTCCAAGTGTGCCCTCAAACTTGCAGTCAGATCCCTTTGGCCAGATGCTCCACCTCAAACTGCCAACGCCACACAGCACCAGTTTTAGTTTTAGAACAAAAGCACTCTGCAGTCCAAGGGGGAGAGCTAGAAAAGCACAGAGTAAAGAGACAAAGCAGGAAAAACTGCTGCTCCTGACCACGAGTTAGACAGGTTCAGGTTTAATGAAGTCTATTTGGTAACTTTTGTGGGGGATTAGTTAATGGAACAGCTTCTCAGAAGAGACAGGAAAGGATGGATGCTTGAATCCAAACTCTTCTGCTTATTACCTGTGTAACCTTGGGTATGGTACTCAACTGGCCTGTGCCTCTATTTTCACATCTGAAAAAAAGTTATATTGAGTGGCCGGGATGGGGGAGGGGCGCATCAATTGGGGGAAAAGGAGACATACGTAATACTTTAAACGATAAAAAAATTATTTTTATTTTTAAAAAGTTATATTAATAGTACTTACCTTATAGAGTTGTCACGAATATCCAATGTGAACCCTGCCTGACACAAGGTAAGTACTCAGTAAGTGATGTAATTATGGAAATGGTAGCTTTGGACTCTGCTTACCCAGGTACCATTTCAGTCCACTAAAGTTATATCTGGTGAACTGAAATATATTTTAGATCATAAGGCCTGCCCTCAAGGCCTGTAAGAGTTAAAGCCACTCCAAGCTCCTGTAAATGTTAAAGTCCACCTGTCACTCATTATTATAGCATCACTTCAAAATACATAAGGAATAAAGATTCCTTTGATTAGTCTGTCAGCAGACTATTCCTGTTGGCTCCCAAACCTATTCCAATTCACAAAAATTCTACGAAGATACCTCTTTAGGTATTTGTTTTGTTTCTGTCTTTAGATGAGAAAAATCAAGACTCTGAGGCTCAGAAAAAAAAATTCACCTAAGCCAGTGGTCAGCAAACTGCGGCTCGCGAGCCGTGGTTTGCCCCTCTGTTGACTAATGAGTTTGCTGACCACTGACCTAAGCCACCAAGAAAAAAATAATAAAGGCCTCTCAAAAACTATCTACTGTTCACATATATGACTTTGATTCTTTACTTACCAGGGTTTTTTAACTGACTCATAAAAATGAAATAATATTCAAATGAAAATATAATATTACCACAAATGGAAAACCAGAATCCCGTCATACATATTAGTATACATTCAAAGAAATCCATAACTGTTCCAACTTTTAAAAGTTTCCCTGGAAACTGAGTTTGTGCAATCTATTTTACAGACTAGAGGCCCAGTGCATGAAATTCGTGCACGGGTAGGGTCCCTAAGCCTGGCTGTGGATCAGGGCTGATCGGGGCCTTCTGGCTGCTGGCTGGGGCCTTCCTTCTTTCCACACCACCCCCTGGTGATCAACACACATCATAGCAAGCAACCGAACTCCTGGTCTCCCAGTCGAATACCCGAGGGGACACATTGCATATTAGCCTTTTATATATATAGATGGGAAAAAGTGAAGTGCAGAGAAAAGACCACACATAGAATAAACCAGCCTAATGGGTAAAAAAAATAAAACTAGAAGCCAAAGCTCCTGGAGCCAAATTGAGTTTTCTTTCACATCATACTGCCTTTGATTTGTTTGTATAAGATTTTGTTGTTGTTTTTCATTGATTTCAGAGAGGAACAAAGAGGGAGAGAGAGATAAAAGCATCAATGATGAAAGAGAATCATTGATAGACTGCCTCCTGCATGCCCCCTACAGGGGACCAAGCCCACAACTGAGGCATGTGCCCTGACCAGCAATCTAACAGTGAACTCCTAGTTCATAGGTGGATGCTCAACCATTGAGCCACACCGGCTGAGCATTTATGTAAAATTTTAATGCTTCTTCTCACCACCGCAAGTGATTCAAATGTGCAACCAAAGTGGAAAATCATGGCTTCAGAGTCATGTTTCTGTGGGATCCCAAAGTAGTTTAGTTCAGGTCAGTACTCCTGGCTTAGTAAGATAAAAATTAGTCTATTTATTTCAAAGACATTCCACAGTATAATTTGGTCATCTATTTCTTGGAGGGAAAAATATTCTTTCATAACAGAATCATTATCATGACTCTAAGGCAGTGGTCGGAAAACTCATTAGTCAACAGAGCCAAATATCAACAGTACAACGATTGAAATTTCTTTTGAGAGCCAAATTTTTAAATGTAAACTTCTTCTAACGCCACTTCTTCAAAATAGACTCGCCCAGGCCGTGGTATTTTGTGGAAGAGCCACACTGAAGGGGCCAAAGAGCCGCATGTGGCTCGCGAGCCGCAGTTTGCCGACCACGGCTCTAAGGGATTCATTCAATCACTTGTTCATTTGCTTGGATTAGGCTTTGACTTAAGGTAATGTTGGAACTGGTTTGATCTTCTATCCAGACCACTGGCACCTCCACATCTAGTGGCTAAGGAGCCCAGTAGGAAGCAGTGATGACCAGAGCTGGTGCATGCACACTCAGTTGTGGGTGCCAGATGCAAGTGCCTGTGGAGCAGCAGGATCCAGTTTCAGACACACACATAGTGGTGGGTCCATGATAGGCAGCAAGAACTGGGGCCAACTGTGGGTGAAAATGCAGCTTTGGGGGCACTGGCTGTTAGCTCAGTCTAATGTGACTATTGGGCCTCACCATGGGCACGTGGCAGTAGAGGCCAGTGTTGGGAGGCAGGCCAGGGGCATGTAGGTGCACAGCTAGAAGGGCTAGCCCTAAATGTGTGTATGTCAGTGGGAGACAGTAGCAGGGATCCAGGCTGTAGTTTTACACTTACACAGCAGCAGAGGCCTGGGCTGTCTGCCAGTGTGGGTTCCAGTTTGAGCAGGTGGAAGAGGGTTCCAGAAGGGACTCTGCTGGCTGGTGTCTACAAGTACAAATTCTTGTGGGTCAAAAATCCAGTGAAATATGCAGGGCATCCTTAGTAGCCATACTTGGCCATTAGTTTAGAAAGCTGCTGGGGTCATCTGCAGAGCAGGTCATTAGGAACCGTGGTCACTCCCACAGTGCTGTTGACACTGGTAGCCCCTTATTTTCTTCCTTGTTCTTAGCCATTTCTATGTATTTCAGCTTTCCTGATCTTTGAGTGGGGTAAACTTCCACAATGTCAATTAGGGATGATGTCTTTCTCACTACTGCAACAAGGTGTCTGGTACCTGGTAGGCACTTAAACAACTATCATATCTATTGAATAAATGCCTAGGCCAGTGGTCGGCAAACTCATTAGTCAACAGAGCCAAATATCAACAGTACAACAATTGAAATTCCTTTTGAGAGCCAAATTTTTTAAACTTAAACTTCTTCTAACGCCACTTCTTCAAAATAGACTCGCCGAGGCCGTGGTATTTTGTGGAAGAGCCACACTCAAGGGGCCAAAGAGCCGCATGTGGCTCACGAGCCGCAGTTTGCCGACCATGGGCCTAGGCCCTTAAAGTCAGGGGTACTAGAAGAAATTGTATTGTGCAATGGTTAGGTTACTGAAACATTGGGTTTGCAATCTAGCTTAGTTGTTATATGATTTGAGCAAGTCACTTAATCTCTATTAGTCTCAGTTTTCTCATCTGAAATATGAGGATAATAGTTGCAGTCGTCTCCTAACATTAACTGAAATAAAGTCATTAATGCATTGAGCATAGGACTGAGCCCACAGTAAAAAAAAAAAAAAAAAAAAAAAAAAAAGAAAAAGCATTAAGTGTTTGTCCTGTGGCTTAGAGGACTTAAGTAAATATTCAGTCACAGTGCCATTGTAATCATTAGTCCCTGTAGTTGGCTCAATGAGGATCTTCCAAAGAAGCCCACATCCTAACCCCTGGAACCTATGAATATGTTACTTTATATGGCCAAGGAAACTTTGAAAATGGGACTAAATTAAGGATCTTGAGATGGGGAGATTATCCTGGATTATCCAGATGCTTCTTATGTAATCAAGAGTCCTTACTGGAGAGAGAGAGAAGAGTCAGAGAAGGTCAGAAAAATAGGGCTATGAGCCAAGGAATATGATTAGCCTCTAGAAGCTGAAAAAGGCAATTAAATAGATTATCCACTAGACATTCCAGAAACAATGCTGTCCTGCCAACACCCTGATTTTAGACCTTCTGACCTCCATAACTATAACATAATAAATATGTGTTGTTTTAAGCCAAATTTGTGGTAATTTGTTAAAGCAGTAATAGAAAATTAATAGTCTTCTTCAATGTTTCCTGCGTAAACATACAAGTGATTGAATGAATCCCTTAGAGTCATGATGATGATTCTGTTATGAAAGAGTATTTTTCCTTCCAAGAAACAGATGACCAAATCATACTGTGGAATGTCCTTGAAATAAATAGACTAATTTTTATCTTACTCAAGCCAGAGGTACTGACCTGAACCAAACCACTTTGGGCTCCTTCAGAAACATGACTCTGAAGCCGTGATTTTCCACCTTGGTTGCACATTTGAATCACTTGGGGAGACTTAAAACACTATCAGTGCCCAAAGGCACCCCAGACCAATGGCATCAGAATATCTGCCAGTTGGGACCCAAACATCACTATTTTTAAAATCCCCGTGCCAAGTGTTTCCAAAATACAGCCAAGATTGAGAACCACTGTTCTAAATTTTTTAAAACAAATCTATCAAGGTCCTTAGGCAGTCTTCACCCCTCCAAAGAATCATTGCACACACCACTCATTAGCTACCCGGACCTGGAAATTTTGAAGCCTCAGTCGCTATAACAAAATATCACAGAATTGGGTGTCTTATAAACAACAGAATTTTATTTCTCACAGTTCTAGAGGCAGAGATGTCCAAGATCAAGGTGTCTGCATAGTCAGGTGAGGGCCCTCTTCTAAGGTTCATGGTTGGTACCTTGTCCTCACATGGTGGCAGAGGTAAGGATCTCTTTAGAGCCTCTTTTGTGAAGCACTAATCCCATTTTTGTTCATTCAACAGCTTTTTATGAGCACTCACTATGTGTCAGGGTCTCTAATCCCATTCTTGAAGGTTTCACCTAAATGACATAAGTACCTCCCAAAGGCTCCACCTACTAATGCCATTACCTTTGAGGATTAGGATTTTAACATATGGATTTGTGGAGGTCACAAACATTCAGACTATAGAATAGTCAGAATTTATATATCTTCACCCCCCTTTAAATACATAGAACCCCCATTCCTTCTCTCCCCTGGAGCTTTGCATACCCCCATAGATTTAGCACAATATTACATATAACACCCTCAATAAATATTTATTGAATTAACCTGACAGTGTCTGTTGCCATTTTGGTCTCTATCACCTGCTGTGAGTGTTACAGAAAAGATCCTTCCTTGGAAACTGTGAACTCCCAACTCACATCTGTGCCAAATAATCTTGAACAACCAATGTGAAACATATGTTGGATCTCTGGAAAGAAGGGATGTCAAGGCCAATAGCAGAGTTACAACATGACAAAAAATGCTGGTACTTGTTTGTAAGTACTAGTACATTTTAAATATAAATCAGTTCAATCTAACTCACGTCAACATACACTGAGTGGCCAGATTATTATGATCTCTGAACACATAATAATCTGGCCACTCAGTGTATATCCTATATAATAAAAGGCTAATATGCAAATTGTCCCCTCGACCAGGAGTTCGACCAGCAGGCAGGCCGGCCAACCGCCCCTGTCCCCTCCCCCTGGCCAGGCTGGCCGGACCCCACCCATGCATGAATTCATGCACCGGGCCTCTAATATATATATATATATATATATATATATATATATATATATATATATATATATATACACACACACACACACACACACACACACACACACACACTGAGTGGCCAGATTATTATGTGTTCAGAGATCATAATAATCTGGCCACTCAGTGTATATTGAGTGCCTACCATATCATAGCAGGGCACTCTGTTAGTCTTTGTGGAAGGACTTAGAGATCATCACACCCTTGAGATACTTTCAGTCTAGCAAGGAGGGATGAGGCAAGTATATTTATAATTGTCAGGCAAAAAATAGGATAAATGTCACAAGAGAAGGGGCTCAGGAAAGGCTTGGAGACAGGCCTTACAGAATTTGTAAAATTTTTCCAGAGGGCTTAGCTACCTGGAAGTGGGGGATACTGCTGGAGGATCAAAAATAACTATCACTTAGTTTGACTGTGCTAAGAACTTTTATGTACTAGCATACTTAATCCTCACATCCCCATGAGTTAGGTACAATATCATCATCCTGAATTCTGAAAGGCTAAACAACTTGCTTAAGGTCCTACACAGAAAGTAGAAGAAGTAGGACCTGAACCCAGGTTTGTCTACTTACTCCAGTGCCTTTGCTCTTTTTTAAAGAAAATATTTTTTATTGATTTCAGAGAGGAAGGGAGAGGGAGAGAAAAACATCAATGATGAAGGAGAATCATTGATCGGCTGCCTCCTGCACACCCCCTACTGGGGATCGAGCCTGCAATCCAGGCATGTGCCCTTGACTAGAGTTGAACCTGGGACCCTCCAGTCCACAGGCCGACCCTCTATCCACTGAGCCAAACCAGCTAGGGCCAGTGCCTTTGCTCTTAATCGCTACATTATGTTACTTTCCTTGATGCTCTAACTGACCCTCTAACTGCACATATTGCAATCATTCACTCGGAAATCTCCTCTCTGTCAGAAATGACTCATGACAACCAGCTCTTCTTAGTGACCCATAGAATTCTCCATCATGTGTGCCACATGTTCATCTAGCCAAATTCTCAGCTCAGGAGGTCCTCATGCAGATGGCCAGCCTTTGGCAGACAGGGTTGCCCTGGAACACCGCAGAAGGATATAGTGACTATTTTGGGAAAGCCAAAGTATGACAATTACAAAATTAGAGTCCAGTGGAGTAAGTGTGTAAACTACATTACCTGGATAGAGAAACTAATTATTTTAAATCATGCTTTTTTTTCTTTTAAAAAATATATTGAATTTATTGGAATGACATTGGTTAATGAAATTATATAGGTTTCAGATGTACAACTCTAGAATACATCACCTGTATATTGTATTGTGTGTTCACCACCCCAAGTCAAGTCACCTTCCATCACCCTTTATCCCCCTGTACCCTCTTCTACCTCCCCTCACCTCCCTTTCCCTCTAGTAATCACCATACTGTTGTCTGTCTTTGAGGTGTTTTTTGCTTAATCCCCTCATCTACTTCACCCAGCCCCTTAACCCCTCATCCTTCTGACAGCTGTCAGTCTGTATGACCCTGTGAAAATCACTTAACATTTTTAATTAAATTTATTGGGATAAAATCTATATATATAAAAGGCTAAGTGACCATACGTGCATCCGACGGTCCATCTGATGACTGGCCGATATATATGATGCGCACTGGCAATTTAAAAATAAACCTTGACTTGCGCATTATTAATAAATCACAAGGACAAACTCTAGACAGAGTAGGAATATTCTTACCTGAACCTGTTTTCAGACATGGTCAGTTATATGTTGCTTTCTCTCAAGTTCGAAGAGCGTGTGACGTTAAAGTTGTAAATACTTCATCACAAGGGAAATTAGTCAAGCACTCTGAAAGTGTTTTTACTCTTAATGTGGTATACAGGGAGATATTAGAATGTTTAATCACTTTATCAGTCATTGTTTGCATCAATGTTGTTTTTATATCATGTTTTTGTTTATTTATTAATCAATTTATATATTATTTTCATATATATTTTACTAATTTTCTTTATCTCTGACACCTCTATTATAGAGAAAGGGCGAATAGCGATATTAAAATATTTTGTATTTGAATTTTATAATACTATATTATATATACTAATTTTTTGCAGTAATGTAATTACCACATGAATCTTTCTTCTAGTTAATTTCCTTTCAATGTGCACGAATCTGTGCACCGAGCCACTAGTTGGTTAATAAAATTCTATAGGCTTCAAGTGTACAATTCTATGATGCATCTTCTGTATATTGTATTGTGTGTTCACCACCCAAATCTCCTTCCGTCACCATACACTTGACCCTCTCTACCCTTCACTAAACCCTTATCCACCTTCCCCTCTGGTAATCACCATATTGTTGTCTGTGTCTATGAGGTTTTGTTTGTTAATTTGTTGCTTTCAGTTTTCTATCCCACATATTAATGAATTTTAAAGCCACATGCAAAAGAATGAAGCTAGACTGTTGCTTGTCCCCATATACAAAAATTGGCTCAAAATGGATCAAAGACCCAAACATAAGACCTGAAGCAACTTTCAAGTATTCATTACAGTATTACTAACTATAATTATCATGCAGTGCATTACATCCACGTGATTTATTTATTTGATAACTGGAAGTTTATACCTTTTGACTACCTTCACCCATTTGGCCATCCCCCACACCCTGCTTTGGTAACCACCCATCTGTTCTCTGTATCTATGAGGGTTATTTTTAGATTGCACATACAAGTGAGATCATATGGTATTTCTCCTTCTCTGTCTGACTTATTTCATTTAGCATAATGCCCTCAAGATCCACTTACATATCTCCTTCTTGTTATGGCTAATTATATATATACTAGAGGCCCGGTACACGAAATTCATGCACGGGTAGGGTCCCTAGGGCTGGCCAGCGATCAGGGCCAATAGGGGCCTTCTGGCTGCCGGCCAGGGCCTCCCTTCCTCAGCTGCTGGCTGCCAGCCAGGGCCTCCCTTAGTTCCGCACTGCCCCCTGGTGGTCAGCACACGTCATAGCAAGTGATGGAATTCCTGGTCTCTCGGTTAAACTCCCGAGGGGACACTTTGCATATTAGCCTTTTATATAGAGAGATTCTTTATGTGTTCATCTATCAATGAACACTTAGATCGTCTCAATGTCTTGGCTATTGTAAAGAATTAAATAATGCCACAATGAACATTAGGGTGCATTTATCTTTTTTGAGTTAGAATCTCAGTCTCTTCATCTGTAAAAAAAAAAAAAGAGAGAGAGAGAGATTGGTGAACCTTAGTCTTCTTAAGAGCCATGCTACACAAAATGTTATCCACCCAACAGTATCTGTATCACACAGAAATTTGTTAGAAATATAGAATCTCCTCAGGTCTCACCCCAGACCTTCTGATTCAAAATCTGCATTGTAAGCAGAATTGCAGTTGATTTATATACATTGAAGTTTGAGCAGTACTGACTTAAGTGAAAGGAACATGAGAGAATCTGTATAGTTTCATCAGCAAGTTACGGAGGCCAAAGTTGGGTGTAGGTATGAATGGGCAGTTGAAAATATTTAAAAATCTTGGATCAGTTACTGTGGGGTTGGATGAAAGGATGGTAAAGCAGCCAGGATTTTCCCTCTGAGATTGGAAAGCATGAGCTTATAGTGAACCTAATCCAAGTACTTTTTAAGGGAGAAGAGAGAAGATAGCAAATATGTATACTACCATTTACTGACTGAACATTATATGCTCATTACTTTTATATGTTATGTAATCATCATAACAATTACCAGATAGGTATTGTAAAGAATTTAGAGCAGTGTCTTGCATATAGTAATTGCTCAATAAATGTTAACTTTTATTGGCATTTGCAATAAATGCTGTCTTAACCTGCCAACTAAAGGAGCTAGAGGCAGGAGAGAGAGGATCCAAAGTAACAGAACCATACTCACTTTATTGCAACGTTAACTTCAATAAAGAGGAAAGAGAAAGCAAACCAATGTCTGCTCAGATTTCAAATGTCCTAAGTGAAATTTCTCTTTCTAGGAAGTTTCCTGGCTTTGGCTCTGAGTTCCTCTCTCTTAGCACTGAAGAGTGTAGAATATTACCCTGGCAATAAGCAACTCTGCTTGAGGAAGTCAGGATAATTCTATTCTATTTATAAAAGGCAAAGCGAATGCCAGAAGAGGCTGCAGGACTGGGGCAGAGCTTGAATTCCTTTGGAAGGAATCCATCTCATGATCTTGAGAGAGAATAGTTTCAGACTGGGCAGCTTACTTCAGTACTTTCAGGAGTGGGGGAAGCTTCCCTCTCAACACCCTCTAGGACTAGCAATTCCTGCACCCCAAAGCTCTGGGCTGAGAGTGGAATCTTTCTATATCAACTGCTACTTTTGTAAGGAGTATTAGGAAGGGAACTTTGAAGTCATTGAAAAAAAATCATTGAAACAAGAAGTGTCCAAAGTCTCAGCTGGGAACCACAAAACTTGGAAAGCTCCTTTGCGTCAAAGGAATCCAAGAAGAAAAACACAGTAAATCCCCGTCATCCTGTCTAATTCTAAAGCCCAGGCATTACACTTATGAATGGAACTTTTGCTAATTCTTCAGTCCTGAGCACATCACCATTAGCTGCTCTCCTTTAGACCTGCCTGCCTCCTTTTCATCCAGGGCTATTAACTCTTTAAGAATGCACTCACCAGGCCTTATTCAGTGGCCTAGAGGTCATTATAATGATGAATAAGGTGATTTTAAGCTACTGGAGGAAGGAAGCCCTGTGGGATTCAAAGTGCTAAAAGAAAGGCAGGGTAGGGTATTCTGGCAATTTTGGCCTCAAATTGCTTTGTAATAGGAACAATGTGGGTGTACTGAACCCTACACACTCCCAAAATAACAGGTTTAAACCTGGCAAGCAGGTCAGATAGGCCAGGCCTGCAGTAGGTTGAAAGACCTCCAAGAGAACACAAGAAGCTACCACAAAGTGAGTAGAACCCAAATAATACGTGGCACAGGGGATACATTTGGAAGTGTCTGCTCCACACATAATGATCCCCTTATAACTCCAACCTGATTTATAAATGTGTGCCCCTAGTTTATATTACATAACCCTAGCCTCCTGGGCCAGAGTATGCTTATCTAGGGGTAGGCAACTGACTCGATCAGTGCCCATTCCCTGTGACTTGGTAATTGGTACTAAGCCAGCCAGTACCTTTCTATGAGACTGAACTGTAACATATGAACTTAGGAGATAACGAAGCTATCTCTTGCCCACTCCATGCTCTCATCTACTAAAAGAGAAAAAAAAAGAAGCTGATATGCAGAGAGAACCAGATAGGAGACACAGAAAAAAAGAAAAAAAAAAAAAGCCTGAGTTCCCAACAACTTTCAATTTCCAAAACCCCGTTCATTCCCAAGAGTCAGTCACATTCCTCTTGTGCTTAAACTAGCTCCAGCTGGTTTTGCCTTTTGCAACTAGAGGATAGAAATGAATAAATAACATGTCTAAAGGGGCAGCTGCTGCTCAATTCCTGGTGATTGTCACCATGCAGCAGTATAGGCCCAGTGACGCGAAATATTTCAAGTTTTTCAAGAAAGTTGCAAACCTATATTTTACATCAGGGGTGGGGACCCTTTTTCCTGCCAAGGGCCATTTGGATATTTATAACATCATTCGCGGGCCATACAAAATGATCCACTTAAGAATTAGCCTGCTATATTTGGTCAAACGTTTAATTAACTCACCCCTAATGCCTTGGCCAGACCAAAGGATTTCGTGGGCCTTATACAGCCTGCAGGACAGACGTTCCCTACCCGTTTTACGTGAAAAATTCCACTTGTATACACCGGTAATGAAACCAAATTTTAGAAAACATTGTCAATATAAAGTATATCTGTGGCCTCAGTGTGGTTTGTGGACCCCTGAGTGGTGACCTCAGTCAGCAAACTTCCTGTCTCACCTGCTATTTCCTTACTTCCTAAATCTTTCATCTATTATTGTATTTTTCATGTATACCCATTTGTGCACTGTATTACACCGATATTTGGGCCCACCTTGATCTATTTCCTTTTGGTCTTGCTGACTAGCTAGCTGAACATATAATGATTAAAAATGTGGATTGCAAAAGCCCAACTATCTGGTCAAATTCAAGTTCTGCTGATTATTAGCAGAAGGTTCCCAGTTTCCTTACTGGTATGGTCATAGATTTGAAGAGCTATAGTTTCTCCGTTTATCAAATGGAAATAATAAATCCAGTGCTTAGAGTAGTACCTGTCACACTTGTTATTGTTCTTTTTTGTCGTTCTTATGAATATTGTTTGAATGTCTGACTAGCAGCCATACTATTACTCTGGCCTCCCAGAAAGTACAGATCTCACCCTTTTTCCCTGATTGCAATGACTCTTGGGGTTCAATGAGTACTCAGGTTTGTGTCTACCTTCTGGCCCCAGAAATGTTTCTGGTCTCTGTAGAATGACACGGTGCTAAAGATGTCTCTAGTTTATTTAGCACATGAAGCAGCTGTTTATGTAATCCCTAAGGTTTTTTAAAGTAAAGAATGACTTTTGGGGAAAGTGCTCTTAATACTGTGCCTATAAAAAACAGAGACTCCTTTATTTATAGTTGTGTCCTGATTCTGTCTACTTTTCCAGTCTTTTTTTCCTGCCACTGACCCAGAACATCGTTATGCTCACTATTTCCTAAATACACCACCTCTCTGGAACCTCCATTCATTTACACATGATGTTCCTTCTATAATGTCCTTGCTTTCGCTACTTGCCTTGAAAACTCATATTTATCTTTCAAGACTCTAGCAAGTCCTCTCTGACTCCTTGACCCCCAATGTCACCCACATCTTTCCTGCTCATATTAACGATTTGCCTACTTGTCAGTTTCCAAATTCCTCCCTCCTTGAGTTTATTCAGCCTTCCTGTAATCTTCAGTGTCTTTATCAACAAAATGAGTAAAATCCTATGATGAATTTACACGAGAAACATGCAAAGGGCTTAACATGGTCCTTTGCATATAGTATGTGAACAAATACTACTTGTTTGGTAGAACTTTGTTTCCCAGCTGAGTTCGAGGGCAAGGTTGAGGTCTTATCTTTTTGTATCCCCAGCCTGTGGCACAGAGCTGGCCACATATAGGGTTCTCAGGGCATGTATGTTGAAAAAGCAAATAAGATGAATGAATGAATGTTGCTTCTCCCTTTCAAAGCTATCTGCCTTATATATGTGGAAATGGTCAATGTATAGTCAGGTTTAAATAAACCAAAGCTACAGATCGCATTCCACTACAGCAGAAAAAAAGCACTCTAAACGCCTCTGAATATTTTCTGCTCTACTACCATGCCATCACTGTCCAGCAAAAGTGCCCCCAACTCAGGGAACAACTTTCCAAAGAACATAATATGGTCCATCTGAGCATCAGGTAACATGAGCTAGATAATAAGATTCTTTGAAACCTGGCTGTTTCCCTGAGACACTATAGAGGAAGAATATTGACATTCCTGGTTTTCCAGCAGCTAATTTTGCCCCACCTATATTATCACCAAAAGTAGAGTTATCTAACCTCATCCCTTCCCTAGCCCTAGTCCATTCCCCTCTAGGCCCACATTGTATTGATTCTGCCTTTGGCTATATGATTCTTTCTGCTTAGAATGTCCTTTCCCTTCCATTCTGACCATCCAAACCCTACCTATACTTCTTGAGAAAGTTGCTTGATTTTTTTTTTAAAACATTTTTATTGATTTCAGAGAGGAAGGAAGAGGGGGAGAGAGATAGAAACATCAATTATGAGATAGAATCATTGATTAGCTGCCTTCTGCACACCCCCCTATTGGGGATCAAGCCCGAAAACCAGCCATGTGCCCTTGACCGGAATCGAACCCGGGACCCTTCAGTCTGCAGGTTGATGCTCTATCCACTGAGCCACATCGGCCAGGGCTTTTGCTTGATTTTTTTAAACTTATGAATGGTTTATTTCTGGAATTTTCCCCCCTTTTATTGAATTTATTGGGGTGGCACCAGTTAACAAAATCATAGTTTCAGGTGCACAATTCCACAACTGCAGCCACTGTGGAGTTTCCTCAAAAAAATTAAAAATGGAACTGCCTTATGACTCAGTGATTCCACTTCTGGGAATTTATCTGAAGAAACCCGAAACACTAATGCAAAAGAATATATGCACCCCTATGATCATTGTAGCATTATTTGCAATAGCTTGATTTTTCTGTGCCCCAATTTCCCTTACTGAAAAATGAGGGAAATAATAGTATATAGTGGATAGGATTGTTTTGTTATATGAATTGATACATGTAAAGTGTATAGAGGGCTGAGCACACAGTAAGTATTCAGTAAATGTTAATTATATACTATATATTAGGTGGGAATGTTTGGATGGGTGAGAGAATCAAAGAAGAAAAAGAAATTGAAGATGAGAGAAGAAAGCTGTTGGAACAACTTAGAAGGTACAGGAGAGAATGGATCCTCTTCCACTTACTGTGTGACCTTCAGTAAAGTACTTTACT
The DNA here is from genome assembly GCF_963455305.1 of Plecotus auritus. Lineage (NCBI taxonomy): Eukaryota > Metazoa > Chordata > Mammalia > Chiroptera > Vespertilionidae > Plecotus > Plecotus auritus. The sequence continues at coordinate 134,616,518 of NC_137784.1, forward strand.
TTTCCGTGTCTCAATTTCCTTGCTATAAAATGGAGACGACAATAGTGCCTACCTCACAACATTATTGTGAGGATTAAATAAAATGATACATGAAACATACTTCCCCACTGGGAAGGACTTGGGGAGAAGAACAGAGAATAGCTTAAAAGAAATCTTGTGAGGCCAAAAAGACTGAAAGTTGTTTTGTTTTTAAGTTCCAAGTGAATACTTTTCACAATTTCATGATAGAGTAAACTCTTGTGAAGTTTTCTTTAAAAGCTTAAATATTTTTCTAGTGCTAATAAATTTATTGTGATTTTTTTATTAAAGTGCATTGAAGAGGCTTTTTATATTTAAGTAGTTTCAAATGTGTATGAAACCTTTTCCAGGTAATTGTATTATCCAACAATGGTTAGTATGAAATTAAATTGTATCAGTTGACATGAATTCAGCAATAAGCTTACTAAGTTTTATCTTTAAAGAAACATTCTATCCAGCCCTGGCCAGTTTGGCTCAGTAGATAGAGCGTCGGCCTGCAGACTGAAGGGTCCTGGGTTTGATTCCGATGTGTTTCTCTCACATCAATATTTCTCTCTGTCTTTCCCTCTCTGTTCCACTCTCTCGAAAAATTGACAGAAGAATATTCTCGGGTGAGGATTAAAAAAAGAAACATTCTATCTAAAGCATAAAAACATAAACCATATTGATATTTTAGAGTAGAATTTTAAGTAAAATAATTGTTGATTATTTATTTTCTTTAAAAATGGCTTTTACTCCCACTTCTAGGGATATATCCTAAGAATCCTGAAACACCAATCAGAAAGAATATATTCACCCCTATGTTCATAGCAGCACTATTTACAATAGCTAAGATCTGGAAACAGCCCAAGTGCCCATCAGCAGATGAATGGATAAAAAAGCTGTGGTACATTTACACCATAGAATGCTATGTAGCTGTAAAAAGAAGGATCTCTTACCCTTTGAGACAGCATGGAGGGACCTGGAGATGCTAAGCAAAATAAACCAGTCAGAGAAAGACAAGTATCACATCACATGATCTCACTCATATGTGGAATCTAATGAACAAATGAACTGATGGACAAAATAGATCCAGAGACATGGAAGGATGGAACAGACTGAGGATTCTCAGAGGGAAGGCAGGGGTGAGGGGGTGGGAAGTGATCAACCAAAGAACTTGTACGCATAACCATGGACACAGACAATAAGGTGGTGAAGGACTGAGGGGAAGGGGGGGTCAATGGGGAAACAAAAGGGGGACATCTATAATATTTTCAACAATAAAGATTTTAAAAATGGCTTTTACTCAGTATAAAAGTCAAAATCTTAGTAAGGTCCTATATGATCAGGCCCTCTATGTCCCTCTGACCACATGTCCTACCACTCTCTTCCTCTCCACTCCAGTGATACTCAGTAGATAAGAGCGTTTGCCTGCCGACTGAAGGGTCCCGGATTCGATTCCCTGAACACATCAAGCCTTTGCAAATTCTCTTTTCTGTGTTTATTACCCCATTTCCTCAGGTATTATGGCTGGCTCACTCACTTCATTCAGGTATATTTTTAAATATCACCATATAAGAGAAATTTTCTTTAACTGCACTATAGTAGATATATCTCCGCAATCCCAAATGCCTTCTATTCTTTCTCCCACCTTATCCCCACCTGACAAATACCTTTATTGTTTATTGGCTTTCCCCTCCACCAACACACCCTCATTAGATAACATTCCCCAGTCTGTGCAGTGATGACACAGAGTAGAGTCCGACTAAGTATTTGTTCAATGAATTCATTAAAGAACATCGTATCACAATGCACATTGTGTTGATAGCTTTGTTTATCACAGCTCCTCATCCTTGAAGGCTGAGCAACAACCAGGAAAGAACTCATACCAAAGTAAATGTACGGGCACGCTGGTCTAGTCTAGGCAAGAACAGCCTAGGTCACCAGATGCGGGCATCTGAGAAGGGAACTTGAGGGTCCAAATTACTTCTACATCTACTCTCTACTACAGAGAAAGCACAAAGTATCCTTTTTACAATTATCCCCCATGAAACCCCTTTGCCTCCAAATAGATAGAAATTCTCCGCAATCCCAGGAAGCAGAATGAATGACAGCAAACAATTTAAATCGCTCTGGGGAAGCCACTAGAAGTCCTTGGAAAGGATTTCTATTGCTTGCCTGTGAGTCGTTAGTGGGTTCACAAACCTTTCATTGTCCTCGGAAGAAAATAACCATATTTCAGCAATGGTATTTTATGAGAGCTCAGAACTTCCTAGTTCCCATATCCTACAACTAGAAATTCTCCCAAAGGAAAACAAACCCATATGAACACAAAGGGACAATCAAATGTGAAAATGGAAGCATACCTGTTCCTAACATAGTCCATGCATACCAACTGCAGGAGGCTGGGTATGGCACCAACACATAGTTGCTTCTCCACCCTCCATGCAAGGGTGTGGATAGCAGACTTCAGTGGGTGTGACATGTACAAGTGGTTCTTGGCTCTGCGTCAAGACTGTACTCCCACTGACGAAAGTAAGGAAGAGTGCCAGTTGAATTTATGTTTCCTTTGTTTATAGGAGCCCATAGGCCAGTGACTTTAGGGGGAAATACCTCTAAGTGAGGCTTTCTTTTTTTTTATCTGAATCCAGTGGACTCAATGATATGGCCGCTCACAATAAGGTCACTTTGCGGGTTGGAAAATCAATTGAGGAGAGAGGGGATGGAGGAAGGTGCTTTACTTAAATGTTGCCTAGGAACCTAGAACTAACACATGCCCTTGATGGGAGTTGGCACTGGGATGCAATGAAACCCAACACATTAAAGAAGGGAGGGGCTCTGTGACTTGTATTTAATACCAGAGACAGCTGAACTGGTAAATTGCAGAGCACTGGGAGCTGTGGCATTCCATCCACCGAACAGAAACTTTCAGAGTGAAATACTAGCCCTAAAACCTCAAACAATACGTTTTCATCTCTTTAACCTGTGGGATATCATTAGGCTCCACCCAGTCCTGCCACCCTCCCTAAGCAGAAAGATGAGACAAACATGGAAGAGATGTCACTGGTCCATCCGACACCTTCTAACAAGTCTCCACCACACGGATTCTTTATTTAACATCAGAAGGGAGCTGGTGAAGCCCTTCTCCCCAACACAATCTTCCTGACTGGACATGGACGTGGGAATGGCAGATCATCCAAGGTGGCCTTCCCTTCCCTGTTGAAGCATACTACCCTTGGCCTTTTGCATGCCATTTAGCCTTGAGTTCTTAGCTCTTCCAGCTGCCTCTCCCAGCTACCTGGGCTTGGGCATATGAATGCCTGATACTAAAGGAAAGGCAATAAAGGGGAACCACTGGAACTTTCAAGTGATGGATGCTTGGTAAATGTTGGAATCAAATTCAACATACATTTCCATATCCTAAGAAGGAACCTTGGCCACCAATCTGTTAAGAAAGGAGTCAGTGACACCACTCTACATGGTCTTGACATATTAATAGACACGGCTCAGCAGTGGGATCAGCCACAGGCAATGAATTTAGCATTCAAGAAATATTTGTGGAACGAATTCTTGTTTTCAAGTCATCTGCACTGCCATGGCACCTCTTAGGAAACAGAACATTTTCCATCCACCTAAAACTGCTAATTGACTGCAGTTAACTAATGTGCAACTTAAGGGTGCGCATCCTGATAATCAAGGATATTAGATATTAGAACCAAGTTTGGAGGTTGGTGTGAGGGAGAAAAAGCTATCCTTCCCATGCAAATATCCCCCAAACTCATAGTGTCATAGTAAGGCGAGTCACTGCTGTCCTTCTCGAAATTGAATTTCCAATACAGATTTCCCTCAGTTGAACTAGTGCACTGTCCCTTTAAGAAGCCAGGCAAGATGGAGCCCTCCCAACTCACAGCTAGAGGCTTTAAGCAACCTGATAAGGATGCTGGAGTGTGACAAAAAGAAAGAACTCCTGGAGAGGGTAAGTCGAGGCTCTAATGATCTGAGGGGCAATCGAGGCACCAAACCATACAAACATCCAACTCTGAGCGCGCCTATGCCATGGGTGGCAGCTCCCCTAGCGCCACCCCTCCTCCCCTTCCCTCCCTTTCTTACCCCACCCTGCTCCACCCTCAGGATCCTCCTTGAAAGAGTCTCCTTCTATAAGGTGGCTCCTTCGCCGCCCAGCGGAGACCCCAGTGAGGGGGGCAAAAGGAAGGGAAAAAAGGGTAGGTAGGCAAAATGAAAGGGACTTACTTTTGGATTCTGCGCCTCCGGAGGCATCCTCTCCTCCCAGCCTGGGGCCAGGGCCAACGGACGGGGCGGGGCTGGGGTTGAGCTGATGGACTCGGGGTCCTCACTCCCTCGTACTGCAAACCTAGTTCAGTGGAGTGTTAGAGGTAATGGGCACCGACCAGGGCCGGTGTACACTCGATTTTAATGATCTCCAAAGGAGACAGAAGGGTTGGAGAGAGTTGACCGTGGGTGGGAGTGGAGGTGAGCTCTAAAGCCCTCCTTTTCCTCCCTTTCTGACTAGCTTTCCCCGCCCGGCATTAGCGATAATCAGGGGCAATGGTTTTCTTTTTTCTTCCTTTTGGTTTCTCCCAGCTGCCGGTCCCAGACCCCACCCAGCGGCTCCACCCCATCCACTGCTACACATTCTGTCAATCACCAGCCCCTTTAAAGCTGCATCGCACAACTTGGGTTTTCGTCCGTCTTTGGCGGGCAGACAGAACGCCAGGGCTTCTGGCCTTTTCCTGCAATTCCTCTGACCTTTCTGCTGAGTTTAGGAAGCTGAGCTTAGTTGCTAGTGGAGGCTTCCCCTCCCCCTCTGCCCCGAAGCTTTCACAGTCCGCTCCACCCAAAGTCCTTCCGGGCCGGCCAGGCCACGCCATACTCTACCCCATCTATTTTCTTTACTTTGTTTCTGGTAAAAAAAAGAAAAGAAAGAAAGAAAGGGAAAAAAAGTGGTTCCTTAGGCTCCAGATAGCCAAGAAAGTTTGTGCAGCGCCCTCTCTGGCGCCGCCCACTTCCTTACAGTTTCTGGACTGAAGTGGCTACAGCAGATCCCCTGTCTCTGGGGCCTCTTGGTTTGGCCTGACTCGGTATATTCAAGTCTTCTCTAAATCTCATCTGTGTTAAGTCTCCATATTTCGGACCAGAATAGGGGAAGAGAAGGTGAGGATTCTCAGAAATGTGCTTCATGCCTCGAACTCACCCAAAACAGCAGTCCCACACCACCCCTCACTACCTAAGTAGGCAGAGAAGGGCCTTGAAGTGCAATCCACAGTTAGTGGAACTCCAGAATGACCCATCAGAAATCATGTGCAATACCATTCTCCATTCCAGTCCATGATAAAATACCTGGTTGCTCAGGGCAAAAATCACTGAGCCATCCTCGACATCCGACTCTTCAAGAAATCCTGTTGGCTCTATCTTAAAAATCAGAATCTGGCCACTTCTCACCATTTCTGCTACCACCACCTGGCGCCCGCCACCATTTTTAGATCCAGCCCCTGCCTACCTCTTTTTTTTTTTTTTTTTTAAATACATATTTTATTGATTTTTTACAGAGAGGAAGGAAGAGGGATATATAGTCAGAAACATCGATGAGAGAGAAACATCGATCAGCTGCCTCTTGCACACCTCCTACTGGGGATGTGCCCGCAACCAAGTTACATGCCCTTGACCGGAATCGAACCTGGGACCTTTCAGTCCGCAGGCTGACGCTCTATCCACTGAGCCAAACCGGTTTTGGCCTGCCTACCTCTTTGACTTGATTTATAAAAACCTTGTTCACTCTCTATTAGCTACACTGATCTTCTTTCTTTAAAAAATGTATTTTATTGATTTTTTACAGAGAGGAAGGGAGAGGGATAGAGAGCTAGAAACATCGATGAGAGAGAAACATCAATCAGCTGCCTCTTGCACACCCCCCACTGGGGATGTGCCCACAACCAAGGTACATGCCCTTGACTGGAATCAAACCTGGGACCCTTCAGTCCACAGGCCAACACTCTATCCACTGAGCCAAACCCGTTAGGGCCACACTGATCTTCTTTTTGTTCCAATATGCTGATCTGTCTGACCTCAGGGACTTTGCACTTCCTTTTATTTTTATCTGGGTCTACCTATGGTGGGCTGCAATATTGTTTCAATCTCAGGGAAGCTTTCCCTGACCACCCAAATTAAAGTAAGTCCCATGGCCCAGGTACTCTCCGTGACTTTATCCCATTTTGTTTTTTATCACAACACTGATCACAATCTAAAACAATCACATATGTGCATTTGCTTCTGTGGTAGTCTCTCCCACTAGAGCATAAGCTCAGTAAGAGCAGAGACTTCATCTGTTTGTTCTCTGCTCTAAACTCAGCATACTAAACAGTGGCTGCCACATAGTAGGGGCTCAGTTAATATTTGTTGAAAGAATGATGGAAGGTGATATCTTCTAGGATATATCTGGGTGTTATCACTTTTTATTAAATATCCTATATAATAAGAGAGGAATATGCTAGCTATCCATTACTCCCTGAGGCGTAACGACCAACCGCGTAACGACTGGATCACGGATCTGTAGGAGGGTGGGGCAGTGAGCTACAAGCATGCCAGAGAGCTACAGGAGGGGGCAGGGCAGCAAGCTATGAGGGGGGAGGGGGAGAAAGGGGGCGGAGAGCTACAGGAGGGTGGCAGCAACCTACTGGCACATGGATTCGTGCGCAGGGCTACTAATGTGTGTGTGTGTGTGTGTGTGTGTGTGTATTGATTTCAGAGAGGAAGGCAGAAGGAGAGAGAGAGAGAAACATCAATGATGAGAGAGAATCATTGATCAGCTGCCTCCTGTACACCCTATACTGGGGATTGAACCCACAACCCAGGCATGTATCCTGACTGGGAATTGACACTTAACCACTGAGCTACACCAGATGGGCTGTTTCCACACCTTCTTGCTGTCATACATAGAAGGGTGTGTCCACCACATACTACTCCTAGATGACCTGGCCTGCTCACAAAAATTCCCCAATTTGTTTAGGGCGATGGTGGTTCAATGATACCTTTGGCAACCACTGAGACATGTTAACAAGCCACCCTGAGGGTCAGCCCATGTGCTGGGCATTTCCATCAGGTATGCCACACTTTCTTTGGGGGCTGCCTGTTCTTATACAACCACTGAGCCACACTGGCCAGGCTGGTTGTTATCACTTTAACAAGAATCAAACCAAAAAAGAAGGCAGCAAAGAGAGACACACCTATTATGAATCACTTGCCCCATCTATTCTCCCTTAGAACATCCACCTGGATACCTTGTCCGTAAGCTGAGTTAGCAATGGTATTTGGAGAAGTGACCCTGTAGCAATGTACTTTTATATTGGCTTTTAGGGTTTGCAGTTTATTGCTAGTGGTTGGCTTAAGTGTCCTTGGTTTTGTCAAGCAGTGCTAGGGAACATGTTGTTGAGGACCTGGTCATCTGACCTAAGGGCATCTTTGTCTCTAGATGTGTTTCTTACTTTGGAGTCAGAATATCTGCATATGCTCTGTCATATCTCCAAGGATGCATTAACTAATTTGATTCTCACAACCTCCCTATGAAGTAGGTATTATTATTATTAGTATCCTCATTTTACAGATGAGAAAACAAAAGCCCAAGGAGATAGAATGACTTGCCAAAAATCACCTCCTTAGGAAATGGTAAAGCTGGGATTTGAACCCAGGTAGTATAGCTCCAGGTAGAAACACTTTCCCACTACAGTGTGTTTCCTTAAGGAAACTGATGTTCGGTCGTGACACTGGGAAGAGCAGACACTCCGTTTTGCTGGATGTTATTGGGTTAAAGGTGAAGGGAAGCAGCTGTAATTAGGGACATTTGTTACCTAAAGCTAGAAGTGTGGTTTGAGCAATTCTGTAAGCAATGACCTTGATACAAGTCATATGAGGCAGTCACTTCCCTTTTCTAATGGAAGGATCTAGGGCTGTTTAGCCCCAAGAAGAGAAAACTCCGGAGGATAAAAATCCTGTCTTTAAGTCTATCTTAAGCTGACATTGACATGTCCTTGATTATTTATCCATTGTGTATCCTAAATCAGCTGTCTGCCTGATCATAAAACCTACTCAGCTTGGCCAAATTCTCTGGACTTCTGACCACAGATGACAGATAACGCTTGCTAGGTTGCTACCAATACCTGAGCATGATATCATGGGGAAGTTTGAAAGATAATCATGGTTATGTTCTCAGTACAGTGCTGAGCACTGTGGAGCATAGGCAGAGAAAAGTCCCACAGAATTAAAGGTCAGAAGTTTCCTGTAACCCACTACTACCACTTATTTGCTGTGTGACTGTATGTAAAACTGCATGCAAGGGTCTCATATTTCTCATCGTACAGTGAGGTTGAATCAATGGTTATCAAAGGCTCCTTGTAGCTCAGACAGTCTCTGTTGGTTAGCTTACTGATCTCAGAAAGTTCTTATGACAGGAAAAGGCTTGGAATATTAATAATGCATTCCCTTAATCTTATTCCTCTTGATTAGATTTTAGTAGACTTCACACAGGATGTAGTAGATTTCCAATTAACAAGAATTGACCTTCTTTGGAAGTGATTTGAAACCATAGGTGGTTCTGTAATGGCCATGTCTGATGTCTGTGATATGTAAACCTTCCCTATTGATGATAAAAACTAATTCCAGGGGAAGATTTACTGAGACAATCAATTTCTCTCTCCCAAGCACATAGCATTTTGAATGGAAACAGTTTGGGGTTACAGGAGATGGGGGGGGGTCACATTAAAGCTGGAGAGAAGATCCATAAATTGCTCTTGAATCCAGTGCTGACCTTTTTCCTGCCCTTTTTGAGTAAACTCTTCCCTTAACTTTGAGATGTCCCACTATATTTTTTATTTATCTTTATTGTGGAGAGTATTACAGATGTCCCTCCTTTATCCCCATTGTCCCCTTTCCCCCAGTTCCCGCTCTGCCCCAGGCGCTCAGCACTATCTTTTCAATAAATTCTCTATTTCCCTAACCTTTTTTTTTAACTTTTATTACTTATGCTAGCCAGAGTCTACTGCTATATTATTGTCACTTGCATGTCAAAAATTGATATTCAATAATTTTCATAACAGGTATTTTTTTCCAATATGTTTTGATTGATTTTTAGAGAGAGAGGAAGGAAAAAGGAAAGAGAGATAGAAACATAGATGAGAAACATTGATCAGCTGCCTCCTGCACACCCCCTACTGGGGATCTAGCCTGCAACTAGGGCATGTGACCTGACTGGGAATCGAACTGGGACCTCCTGATTCATAGGTCGACGCTCAACCAGTAAGCCACAACAGCCACGCCTAACAGGTATTTATTGAGCCCAACTTTTTGCCAGGCACATAGTGAGTGTATAGCAATAAATAAGATTTAACAAGATTTCCCCCACCAAGTCATTGGTTCAGACCTAACCCAAATCCTCACTTTTCTATGCCTCCATTACTTACACGTTGTCTTAGAACATAGTTATACTATAGATGTTATTTAACTACATTGTAAAAGCTCCTTGGGATTCTGTTCTGTGTCTTTTTTATCTTCACCTCTCTTGCAGTGACTACAACCGAGCTTTACACAAAATATACACTCCAGGCATGTTGAAATGAACTCAGCTCTGCAGTACACATGGGACCTGTCAGTCATGTAGCCAACCAGAAAACCTCCCAGATATGAAAAGAGCTGTGATGTAGTGGAAAGAAGACTGGATTTTGAATAAGACTCCCAGTTCCAAGTTTGTCATTCCCTAGCTGTTTTACTTGAAGCGAGTCACCTAACCTCTCTGAGCTTTAGAAACACGGGAGACAATAATAATACTTTTCTCAAGTTCCTCTGTGTATGCATTGTAAAAGCATTCCCTTGTCTCCTTATGCTCTCCAACACTTGTTATTTCTTATCTCTTTTTATGATAGCCATTATGGCATCTCATTGTGCTTTTGATTTGCATTTCCCTAGTGATTAGTGATGTTGAACATCTTTTCATGTGCCTGTTGGCCATCTGTATTCAAAAATATATATGCATACCTGTGTTCATTGTAGCATTTTTTATAATATCCAAGATATGGAAACAACCTAAATGTCCACTGACAGATAAATGGCTGAAGAAGATATGGCAGCCCTGGCTGGGTGGCTCAATTGGTTGGAGCATTGTCTTGTACACCAAAAGGTTATGGGTTAGATTCCCGGTCAGGGCACATACCTGGGTTGTAGGTTCTATCCCCAGCCAGGGTGTGTATGGGAGGCAAGCAAAATCAATCTCTCTCTCTCTCTCTCTCTCTCTCTCTCTCTCTCTCTCTCTCTCCTATATATATACAATGGAATACTAGTCAGCCATAAAAATGTGAAACCCTACCATTTGTGACAATATGAATGCACCTTGACTGTATCATACTAGTGAAATAAATCAGATGGAAAAAGATAAACACTGTATGATTTCTTTCATATTTGCAATACAAAAATATTATTAAACAAAAACAAACAAGACAAAAGCAAATGAACAAACCACAAAAAACGTCATAGAGGCAGACAACAGATTGGTGGTTATCAGAAGGGAATGTGAGTGAAGGGAGGATGAAACTGGTAAAGGGTGTCATTTGTATGTTGACAGATGGAAACTAGACTTTTGGTGGTGAGCATGATGTATTGTATACAGATTTTGAATTAAAATGTTGCATACCTTAAACATGTTATAAACCAGTATTACCTCAATTAAATAATCTATCTATTTTGAACAAAACTAATAGACTTTTTTATGTTGTATACCATTTATTTTGGTAATACAAAATACATCACAAGGCAGTATACAATCAATTGCTAGAGTAAGGGTTTAACTAAAAATATGCAATAAATAAGAGAAGTGAAATAACTCAGAGACCAGAAGAGCAATTGTCTAAGATCACCTTGATTATTCCTAAGGCATTTGTGAAAGGATGGAGCTGGCAGTTATTTTAGAAAATGAGAGTCAAGGATGTTTCATCAGAGACCTAAATGAAGTAAGAGAGTGAGCAAGAAAAGATCAGAGGGAAGGTGAAGGAGCAGCAAGTGAAAAAGCAGGAACGAGCTTGGAGCGCAAGGTCCTGTAAGAAAACCAGACTGACTACGGTCTGAGCACGGGGGGCAGTGGCAAGAGACACAGGGAGAGAGGAAAGTAGAGGCAGAGCACCCAGGACCCTCTCATCCATCAAAAGAAAGAAGTATCAGGGGTCCTCAAACTACGGCCCGTGGGCCACATGCGGCCCGCCGAGGACATATATCCGGCCCACCGGGTGCCGCTGCCTGTCCTGCTTAGCAGCCTACTCGTCCCGGGCCCGCAGTGCGCATAGGAATTTGTTCATAGTTTTTTTTTAAAAACTAAAGTCCGGCCCTCCAACGGTCTGAAGGACAGTGAACTGGCCCCCTGTTTAAAAAGTTTGAGGACCCCTTTTTGTGATGTAAGCCCATTGAAGGATTTTGAGCAAGAGAGTAGCATGATTAGTTATTTCCTTTTCTTCTATCATGTGTGAAACTAATAGAATTGAAGGAAGAAATAGACACATCCACAACTGTATTGGGAAATTCAACATCCCCTTTCGGAAACTGATAGAACTTGTAAGCAAAAAATCAGGAAGGATATACAAGAACTGAACTTCATGATCAACCAGCATGATTATACTTAGTTGACATATATAGAACATTCCACACAAAAACAGCAAAGTAAATATTTTCTTCAATTATCCATAGAATCTTTACCAAAAGAGACGATATTCTGGGCCATAAAACAAACCTCAACAAATTTAAAAGAATTACATCATATGGCATGTGGTCTGTGAGCAAAATAAAATCAAACTAGAAATCAATAACTGAAAGATAACAGAAAAGTCTGTAGACATATGGAAATTAAATTAAATAAAACAAATTTATAATCAATGAATCAAAGAGGTGTTTTCTAAGGAAATAAAAATGCAGAGAAATAAATGAAATAAAAATATAGCATATTGAAATATGTCAGGCCTGAGAGAATTTTATAGCACTAAATGCTTACATTGCAAACGAAGAAATGTCTCAAGTAAAAAAAAAAAAAAATCAACTTCCTAATTCAGACACTATAAAACAACAAAATAAACCCAAAGCAAATAGAGAGAAGGAAATAAAGACAATCAGGGCAGAAACCAATGAAATTGTTGTAGGAAAACATACAAAATGAAACCTTTAAAAGCTACTTCATTGAAAACAAAACAAAATTGATAAGCCCACAGAAAGACTAATAAACGTTAAAAGAGGGAAGACATAAATTCCCACCCAATTAGAAATGAAATGGGAAATAATACTGTAGATCCTGCAGCCATTAAAAGGATGATAAGGGGATACCATAAAGCACTTTATGCTCATATATTTGACAACTTAGAAAAAAGTGAACACTTCCTATCAGAAAGGGAAAGAAAGAAAACAATCTCATTTACAATTGCTCCAAAGAAGTAAAATAAAATACCTATGAATAAATTTAACCAAGGAGGTAAAAGACCTGTACTAAGAAAATTATAAGGTACTAAAGAAAGAAATCAAAGGAGATACAAATAAATGAAAGCATATACCGTGTTCACAGATAGGAAGAATTACATCATTAAAATGTCCATGCTACTCAAAGCAATCTATAGATTTAATGCAATCCCTATCAAAACACCAGTGGAGTACTTTGCAAAACTAGAACAAATAATCCAAAAATGTATATGGAACCCCACCCCCCCCACACACACAAAACAAATAACCCTCAGCAATATTGAGAAATGACAAAGTTGGAGGTATCACACTATCTGATATCAAGGCCATAGTAACCAAAACAGCATGGTATGGCATAAAAACAGATATAAATCAATGGAACAGAATATAAAACCCAGAAATAAATCCATGTTTAGATGGTCAATTAATATTTGACAAAGCAGGCAAGAACATACAGTCTATTTAATAAATGGTGCTGAGAAAATTGGACAGGTACATGCAAAAATTTGAAACTAGACCACCTTCTTACATCATATACAAGAATAAACTCAAACTGCATTAAAAACTTAAATGTGAGACTCTAAACCACAAAATCCCATGAAGAAAACTTAGGCAGTAAAATCTCTGACATGTCTCTTAACAATATTTTTCCTGCTATATCTCCTCAGGCAAAGGAAACAAAAGAAAAAATAAACAAATGGCATTACATCAAACAAAACTTTTTGCAGAGCAAAAAGAACCATAAACAAAATGAAGAGACAACCTACTAAATGAGAGAACATATAATGCCAATCATGTATCTGATAAGGGCTCAGTATCCAAAATTTATAAAGAACTCAAACTACTCAACACACACACAAAAACACATAATCCAGTTGAAAAATGGTCAGAGGACCTGTTTAGACATCTCCACACACTTCTCCAAAGAGGGCATACAAAGGATCAATAGACATGAAAAGATGCTCAATGTCACTAACTGTCAGAAAAATGTAAATTAAAACCTCAATGAGATATCACCTCACATCTGTCAGAATGTTTATCATCAATAAATCAACAAAAAAAAAAACAAGTGCTGGCAAGGATGTGGAGAAAAGGGAACCCTCATGAACTGCTGGTGGGAATGCAGCTTGGTGATATGGGAGGCAAGCGGTGCAGCCACTATGGAAAACAGTATGGAGTTTCCTCAAAAAATTAAAAATGGAACTGCCTTGTGACCCAGCGATTCCAATTCTGGGGAGTTAGCTGAAGAAAACTAAAACACTAATTAGAAAGAATATATGGTGATTCCCAATCAGGGCACATGCCCGGGTTGCTGGCTCAAGTGGGGGGCATGTAGGAGGCAGCCGATCAATGATTCCTTCTCTTCATTGATGTTTCTATCTCTCTCTCCCTCTCCCTCTCAGAAATCAATAAAAATATATTTTTAAAAAAGAAAGAATATATGCACCCCTATTTCACCGCAGCATTATTTACAATAGCCAAGATCTGGAAGCAACCCAAGTGCTGATCAATAGACAAGTGGATAACAAAGCAGTGGTGCACATATATAATGGAATATCACTCAGCCATAAAAAGAATGAAATCTTACCATTGAGACAACATGGATGGACATAGGGGGACCTATTATGCTCAGTGAAATAAGTCAGTCAGAGAAAGACAAATACCATATAATTTCACTTATATGTGGAATCTAAAGAACAAAATAAACAAGCAAAATTGAAACAGACTCAGACACAGAGAGCATTCTGGTAGTTGCCAGAGGGAAGGGGGTATGAGGAACTCGATCAAAGTTGTGAAGGTATTAAGAAGCACAAATTGGTAATTACAACACAGCATTGGAAATATAGTCAATAACATTGTGATAACTCTGTGTGGAGCCAGTGCAGGCATAGTAAATATTGAGGGGAACACTTTGTAAAGTATATGATTGTCTAACAACTAAGCTGTACTAGTACACCTGAAACCAATACAAAATAAAATTGCAAGAAAAAAATAAAAATTTAAATTAAAGAAATCAAACAGTTCTAAAACCACAAACTATCAAAACTCATCCAAGACGAATTAGATAATATACCTAGCCTCATAATCATTGAAGACATTGAACATGAAATTAAACTTCTTTAAAAAATAAAAATAATCTCCAAACCCAAATGACTTCACTGGCAAAGTTTACCACTTACTTAAAGAAGAATAAACATAATTTCACGTAATCTCTTCCAGAAAATAGGAGAGGAGGGAACATCTCCCAACTCATTTTATGAGGGCCGTATTACTGTGATACCAAAAGCAAAGATATTTATTAAAAAATAAAATTTCAGACCAATATTTTTTATGAAGTTAAACATAAAAAATGATTCGAAAAAATCATTTTCTTAAAAGAATATTCCACAACCAGGTAGAATATACTTCAGGTATGCACATGGGATCCAAAAAGCAAAAATCTGGAGTAGATGCATGAAACATAAAAAAGGGAGAAACAGAGCATACCACCCTGGAAACTCAACAGTTTATAAAGGTAGGCAGAAAGAGATGGACAAAGAAACAATGAAAATACAGAACAACCAGAAGGCAAACAAGATGTCAATAGTAAGTTCATATATATCAATAATCATTCTAAATGTGAATACATTGAATTCATCAAACAAAAGACACAGAGTAGCTGAGTGAATAAACAAACAAGACCCAACTATGTACTGCCTATAGGAGACTCGTTTCAGCTCTAAACACACACATAGGCTCAAACAAGATATCCCATTAAAATAGAAACCAAAAGAAAGCCAGGCTAGCCATACTTGTACCAGACAAAATAGATTTTAAGCCAATACACTAAGAATAAACAGAAATCATTAAGATATATGCATCCAACATTGGAGCACCGAAATATATTAAGCAAAGACTAACAGATCTAAAGGGAGAAATACACAACAATACAATATTAGTAGGGGACATCAATAGTCTACTGTTAACAATGGATAGATTATCCAGAAAGAATATCAACAAATGTTGGAATTGGACCATACCTTAGACCAAAGGGACTTAAAAGACTTATACCACTCAACAGCAGCAAGAATACGCATTCTTCTCAAGTGCACATGGAACATTTTCCAGGATAGATTATGTGATAAGACACAAAACAAGTCTTAACAAATTTAAGAGACTGAAACCATACCAATTACCTTTTCTAACCACAATGGTATGAGACTGGAAACCAACAACAGGAAAGCTGTAAAATCTACAAATATGTGGAAAATAAACAAGGCGCTTGTGAACAACCAATGGCTCAAATAAAAAAAATCAAAAGGCAAATAAAAATTATCTCAAAACAAATGAAAATAGAAACACAACACATCAAATCTGTGGTAGACTGCAAAAGTAGTTCTGAGAGCAAAGTTTATGGCAATAAATGCATATATTGAGAAATTAGAAAGATCTCAAATAACTGAACTTTAACCTCAGGAAGTAGAAAAGAACAATTTAAACCCAAAGTTAGCAAAAGGAAGGAAACAACAAAAGATCACAGTGGAAATAAATGAAATAGAGACCAGAAAGACAATAGAAAGTATCAACAGAACTAAGAGCTGGTTTTCCAACAAGATAAACAAAATTGACAAACCTTTTTTTAAAAAATCCTCACCCAAGGATATGTTTTTACTGATTTGAGAGAGAGAGGAAGCGGGGGGGGGGGGGTAGCGGGGGGGAGAGACATCAATGTGAGAAAAATATTGATCGGTTGCCTCCCCCACACCCCAACTGTGGATTGAACCCCCTGCAACCTAGGCATGTGCCCAGACCAGGAATCAAACTGAAGACCCTTCAGTGGGCAGGACAACACTCCAACCACCTGAGCCACACCAGCCAGTGCAAAATTGACAAACCTTTACCTGTGCTAACTAAGGATAAAAAGAGAGAAGACTCGAATTAAATTAGAAATGAAAGAGGAGACATTTCAACTGATACTACAGAAATACATAGGATCGGCCCTAGCTGGTTTGGCTCAGTGGATAGAGTGTTGGCCTGCCAACTGAAGGGTCCTTGGTTCCATTCCAGTCAAGGTCACATGTCCACGTTGCAGGCTCAACCCCCACTAGTGGGTGTGCAGGAGGCAGCCAATCAATGATTCTCTCTCATCATTGATGTTTTTATCTCTCTTTCCCCTCTCCCTTCCTCTCTGAAATCAATATATATTTTAAAAATAAAGAAATACATAGGATCATAATATAATACTATAAACAATTACATGCCAACAAATTAGATAACCTAGAAGAAATGGATACATTTCTAGAAACCCACAGCCTAACAGGACCGAATCAGGAAGAAATAGAAAATTGGAACAAGCCAATAATGAGTAAATTGACTGAATTAGTATTCAAAATTCTCCCAACACAGAAAACTCCCTCTATGGGAAAATTCTTGTCAGAAGAACACTTATTAATCAACAGATGCCCTCTATTCTGTTTTTAATGGGAAAAAATATGCTTAATTTTGCTTTAATCTGGGAATCAACCAGATTATTAATTCAGTATTCTCCTAGAAATAATGGTTGTTTTCATCTGAAAATTTCACAAAAGTCTACACATAATCAGCATAGGTTAAGGAAAGACAGAGAAACCGCACTGATGCAGATGGAAAAACAACACGTTTCTTTTTTAACTGGTAAAACCACTCACTGAATGAATAAATGGACCCTGACAGATTTTTCAAAGGGATAAGACATCAGCAATATAAACTGTGTTTGTTCTGTAAGAATATAAACAGGAAAAAGGTCTCATAAAAATTAAAAATAATTCCAAACCATATGAGGCTTCTGGGTGAGGTTAGACAAGAGTCCCCTGTGACCTGAGGAGAGAAGTGACATCATGTTTGAGCCAAGTGTTGCCCATGCCTGGCTGGGCAATTACTTGAAGTGCTTTTTCAATTTTTTAAGTGAGGTATAATTAACATACAATATTATATTAGTTTCAGATTTACAGCTTTATGATTCAATATATTTATATATTTATCAGCACAAATCTAAGTAACATACATCGCTTCACATATTTAAGAGAATGTTCCTTATGATATGGACTTTTTAACATTTAAAATTTTCTTAGGCCCTGGCTGGTGTTGCTAAGTGGTTAGAGCATCAGCCCATGGACGGAAGGGTTTCAGGTTCAATTCCCAGTCAAGGGCATGTACCTGGGTTGAAGGTTCAATCCCCCACCCTAGTTGGGGCACATGTGGGAGGCAACTGATTGATATCTCTCTCTCTCTCTCTCTGTCTGTCTCCCTTCCCTCCCTCCCTCCCTCCCACTCTCTCTAAAAACCAATGGGAAAAAATATTCTTTAGTGAGGATTAACAACAACAAGTCTCTTAGGAATTTTCAAATATGCAATATAGTACTATTAACTATAGTGACCACACTGTACATTACATCACTAAGACTTTTTTTACTTATTTTATAACTGGAAGATTTTACCTTTTGATGCCCTTCACCCATTTTATCCACCCACACCTCTGGCAACCACCAATCTTTCTCTGCATCTAGGAACTCATTTTTGTCTCATTTCTTTCTTAGGCTCCACATATAAGGGAAATCTATGGCATTTTCCTATCTATGTCTGACTTCTTTGACTTTGAATACTTCCCTCAAGGTCTTTCCACTTTGTTTCAAATGGCAAGATTTCATTCTTTCTTATGACTGAATAAGTCTATACTAATAAAAGGGTAATATGCTAATTAGACCAGACATCCTTCCGGAAAAAGCCATGGTGGCGGGGGCCAAGGCAGAGGTGGTTAGGGGTGACCAGGCCGGCGAGGGAGGGCAGTTAGGGGAGATCAGGCCTGCAGGGGAGGGCAGTTAGGGGCAACCAAGCAGGCAGATAGGTGAGTGGTTAGGAGCCAGTGGTCCCAGATTATGAGAGGGATGTCTGACTAAACCGGCAGTCGGACATCCCCTGAGGGGTCCCAGAATGAAGAGGGTGCAGGCTGGGCTGAGGGACCCCGCACCTCGTGCACAAATTTTGTGCACCAGGCCTCTAGTATTTAAATAAAGAGTCAAATTTTCTTAATTATTCACTCATTGATGAAAACAGGTTGTTTCCATATTTGAGCTATTGTGAATAATGCTGCAATGAACATTTAGTTTCTGTGGTGTATCACATTAGTTGAATTGGGACTATTAAACCAAACTTGTTTGTCTTTCTGTGTAGGAGTGACCTCTGTGTAGAATGTGTGCCAAATGGTTTTGGCATGCCAGTTGGAGTCAGGGCAAGCACGTGTAGTGCCTGAGGTGAGGCTAGCCAGGAACAGGTTCCAAGTGGGGCAGTTGTGTGTACATATGTGTGCACTAGCTCTCTGTTGTTCCGGCTGTCCATGGCCAGAATGGAGTTGGGGCACAGTGGCCTGATGAATGCACACTTTCTTCCCCTTCTGATCCAGGCAGGGCTGCCTGCTATGCGTGTGGCCCAAGCTATTGCTTTGCCTGTTGCCCAAGCTGGGTCAGGGCAGAGCTGCTTTGTGTGAGCACAGCAATGCTCTACTATTTCCTCACGTTCTCCTGACAGGGCAGCCCTGCTACTTCTGCACTCTCTCCAGGTGGGAGAGTCCCTCATATGCACACAACCCAGTGGGTAGGCACAGCAGTGCCCTGTTATACCCACTTGATCAATTTCTGGGCGGAGGAGCCCTGTGTACATGTGCTGTTTGGCACCCTCCTGCTCTTGCTGGAGCTAACTCTGGGAGGGGTGGCTGGGGACATGCTACAGCAGCCCTGGAGGTTAGCCAGAGAACCTAAATAGAGCTCCCGCCCACTATCCAAGTGCAAGGGAAATGTAAACAATAGTTGCTCACTGGTTCCTCTGGTACTAGACTTCCCTCAGCTCTCTGAGCGCTCTCAGATTTCTCTGACCTTCTCTATGCAGTCTCTCTCTTGTTTTTCTTTCTTTTTTTTTGTGCAGAAGCTGTTCAATTGACCCTCACTTGTTTCTGAGGAGGAATTGTTCCAAATATAGGTGTACATTCAATGTGTTCTTGGGAGGTGGCAATCTCAGCCAGCGTCTTGGACCCACTTCCCTAGATGTATTCTTTTCTTAAATATTTTATTTTTGTTAATTCTCACCCAAGGATATTTTTTCCATTGATTTTAGAGAGAGTGGATGGGAGGGAGAGAGGGAGGGAAGGGGAAGGAAGGGAACGAGGGAACGAGGGAGAGAGAGAAACATCAATGTAAGAGAGACACATTGATTGTTTGCCTCCCACATGCGCCCCGACGGGGGTCCGGATCGAACCTGCAATCCAGGTACCTGCTCTTGACTGGGAATCAAACCCACCACCATTTGATGGGAGGGCCAACACTCTAACCACTGAGCTACACTAGCTAGAGCCCTAGATGTATTCTTAAGTTCAATCCAGCCAGGCTTGTTTGCTTTCTCCCTAGAATAGAAACCATCTGGATAAGAAATTTCATTCATTCACCAACTATATATTTATGCCTATGACATATCACTCATTGAACTATGTTGTGGAGAGTCAGTGGAGAGAGAAAATAGACATGTTTATGCCCTCAAATAGTTTCCAGTATTGGGAGAAGGCCCATTTTTTTGCAAGCTAACTTTTTGTCTTCCCAATCACAAGGCCTAAAACAGAGCTAAATACTCAGGGCTGTTCAGTCAATACTTGCTAACATGTCAAGGGGAATTTAAATAGATTTATGAAGCTAGTTTATCTTCAACCTAGTTTAAAGTAGGGTGTCTGTCCAGCTCTGTCCACCTCAATCTGAAGTTCCTGCGCTACACAGGGTTGCAGGCATGTTAGTGGCAGCACTAGATTGCCTGGATTCAAGTCCCAGCTCTGTTACTCACTAATCATTAGAGTTGTGCAAAAATAACCTAACCTCTCTGTGCCTCAGATTTATCATATATAATAGTGCCCAATTAATGGAATTTTAAAGGATTAAATGTGTGTATACACACACACACACACACACACACACACACACAGGAATGGCCTCTGCCAGCACTTTTGTCTGGCAGAAAGCTGCCCCTCCAGCTCTTGCCCTGATTCCAGACAAGTTAGTTCCTCCCTAAATGTCCCAGGTTCCTTTTAAACTGCTTCCCCAGCACTGGAGCTCAGAATGAGTCCCAATAGGTCCATGCCCAGGCCCTTTAAGAGGAACTGCCTGGGACTCCATCAGCCTCTGTGTCACTCAGCCACAATCTGAGCTGGTTTTTACAGCCAGAAGTTGTGGGGACTTATCTTCCTTGTCCTGGAACCCTGAGCTGGGGGGGAGGGGCCTGATGTGGGACTGAGACCCCTCACGCCTCAGGGAAACCTCCACAACCAAGATATCCTTCCCAATTTTTTTGTAAATTCTCACTGGAAGATATGTTTTCCATTGATTTTTAGAGAGAGTGGAAGGTAGGGAGGAGGGGGGGAGAGAAAGAAACATCAAGGTGAGAGACACATCTATTGGTTGCCTCCCACACACACCCTGATCAGAGCCAGGGATTGAAAAACAACAGATGCATGACCTTGACTAGGAATCGAATCCATAACCATTCAGTCTGTAGGCTGACGCTAAACACTGAGCAAAATCGACCAGGGCTGCCAAAACCGGTTTGGCTCAGTGGATAGAGCGTTGGCCTGCGGACTCAAGGGTCCCAGGTTCGATTCCGGTCAAGGGCATGTAACTTGGTTGCGGGCACATCCCCAGTGGGAGGTGTGCAAGAGGCAGCTGATCGATGTTTCTCTCTCATCGATGTTTCTGACTATCTGTCCCTCTTCCTTCCTCTCTGTAAAAAATCAATAAAATATATTTAAAAAAAAAATCGACCAGGGCATATCCCTCCCTATTTTAAACTGCCACACATGGGTGTGGGAGTGATCCATTCTGCCCCAAGTCTCTGCCCCTCCTACTAGTCTCCATGTGCTTCTTCTTTAATTCCCCAGGTCTGTGGTTGGCAAACTGTGGCTCGTGAGCCACATGCCACTCTTTGGCCCCTTGAGTGTGGCTCTTCCACAAAATACCATGGCCTGGGCAAGTCTATTTTGAAGAAGTGGCGTTAGAAGTTTAAGTTTAAAAAATTTGGCTCTCAAAAGAAATTTCAATCGTTGTACTATTGATATTTGGCTCTGTTGACTGAGTTTGCCGACCACTGCCCCAGGTGTAGGACTTCCATTCAGCTAGATCTCAGTTGGTTCTGAATGATGGTTGTTATATTGTGGTGGTGGGAGGCTGTGAGTCCCATGTTTACCTGTGCCGCCATCTTGACCGGAACTCTAAGAGAATCGATTTTAAGTGTTCTCACCAGAAAAAAAAAATGCTAAGAGATATGTTAATTAACTTGGTTGTGGTAGTTGTTTCATTATGTATAACACTAGAGGCCTGGTGCACAAATTTGTGCACAGGTGGGGTCCCTCGGCCTGGCCAGTGATCAGGGCCAATTGGGGCATCTTGCCCAGTCCCAATCGGGGCTGCGGGAGGTTGGCTGGCTGGGGGGAGGGCAGCAGGAGGCTGGTCGGCCACATAAGGTTGGCTGTGGGAGCACACTGACCACCAGGGGGCAGCTCCTGCGTTGAGCATCTGCCCCCTGGTGGTTAGTGTGTGTCTTAGCAACTGGTCGACTGGTTTTCCAGTAACTGTCGCTTAGGCTTTTATATATATAGATATATTATCTAATTGTGCACCTTAAAAACAAACACATTGTACAACCTAAACATACATAAATTTTGTCAATCAAGCCTCAGCAGAGCTGGGGGCGGGTGTGGATGCTAATTGTGTTCCACACAGTAAGGAAATTTACACAATGGGGCTTGTTTATGAAGGCTGCAGAAGACTCTGACTGCCTTCCTGCTAAAACATTGCTGTAGAGGCCTAAGAAATGTTACAAAGTTTTCCCCTCTTGTTTTAAGGGCCCAAGAGAAGTAGAGGCTGTAACTGCTCACAGTAGCCCAGTTCTGGGGGGACAAAAACCCTAAATACTGAAAATTGCTTTGGTTTAACGTAAATCCTACAAGCTGGAGGTATTTTTCTCCTATTGACTCTGCTTCTCACTGCCTACTGTGGTAAAGCTTCTTATTCCATGTGGCAAAGCCCCAGTGAAAACAGACATGAGATAGGTTAACAGCGTTTGGTTTATTATTTCCATAGTAGCGAACAGAGTGGTAGTCTCAAAGCTAGGTATCACACCTGGCACCTCAAACTCTCCACCATGAGTAGATTCTTAAATTCAAGAAGGCCAAATAACTTCAAGGTTAAGGTTAAGTGCACAAGCTCTGCAGTTTACTACCTGAGTTCAAATTCCAGCTTCACCGCTACTGCATAACTGTGGGCAAGTTTCTTACCCTCTCTGGGCCCCCTTTGCTTATTTAAAAAAACAGGATAGTGACAGACAGCATCTACCTCATGGGGTTCTTGTGAAAATTAAATGAGATAATTCTTTTACAGCCTTACATTTAGTAAATACTCAATATTTCAAGTAAACATAGTACTGTTTTCATTTGGCAAACCCACCTGAGTTTTCGTGATATTCTATTGGGTTAGCAAATAAAGGTGGTCGAAACTGGAATATAGTAGGTCCTTATACAAATTGCTATCATTGGTTTCCATTTGCAACATACCAGTTATGAAATAGAAACTTCCTAGTCATTACTTCTAAAATAGTGCTTCAAAAATTTTATATTACTTTGAGAATCAGTGGCCTAAACTATATATATCTTACTTGGTATAATGCCTTCAACTCACCTTGCAAACCTAGTGAACCTGTTTTCCCACTCCTGCTTCCACATCTACATTTCCTCTTCTTTTCCCTAAGGTAGTGGTTCTCAAAGTATAGTCCCTGGACCAGCAGGATCAGCATCAGCACCACCTGGGAACTTGGTTTTTAAAATTTTATTTTATTTCCATACTAGTGACCCGGTGCACGGATTTATGCACATTGAAAGGAAATTAATTAGAAGGTAGCCAGTGGGGCGGGACTGGGTGAGATGGGCCAGACACACCCTGGAGCCAACCTCCCGCAGGCCCTCCCCAGCCGGCTGCATCTGGGGCAGTGCTGTGGCTTGAAGGGCATCTGCAGAGTGAGCAGGGTCCCTCAGGCAGGTGGGGTCCCTCGACCTGGCCTGCGGGTATCTGGCCAAAACCAGCTGACATCCCCCAAGGGGTCTTGGAGTGCGAGGAATCGGGCTCCCTCCTCTCTGGTTCCGGGTGTGTCACCTGAGAACCACTGCTGCCAAGTCACCGCAGCTTGGCAGCTCGTGTTGAGCGTCTGCCCCCTGGTGGTTAGTGTGTGTCATACCTACTGACCAGTCCGACGGTTGCTTAGCCTTTTATATTTATAGATTTTATCCCTTCTATTCCCTTTTCTACCTCCACCACCTCCCCCCCCTTCCCGCCCCCGCAATCACCACACTGTTGTCTATATCCATGAGTTCTTTTTTGCTCAATCCCTCCACCCTCCCCAACATCCCCCTACACATACCAGAGCTGTCTGCTTGCTTTCTATCTGAGTCTGTCTGCCAGCGATTCCACTTCTGGAAATTTATCTGAAGAAACACGAAACACTAATTTGAAAGAATATATGTACCCCTATGTTCATTGCAGTGTCCTTTACAACAGCCAAGATTTGGAAGCAGTTCAAGTGCCCATCAGTAGATGAGTGGATAAAAAAACTGTGGTACATTTACACAATGGACTACTCCTCTGTCTGAAAAAGGAAGAAAATTTTACCCTTTGTGATAGCATGGATGGACCTGAAGATTATTATCTAAACAAAATAAACCAAAGACAAATACCATATTATCTCACTTATACGTGGAATTTAATGAACAGACCGATTTTTGGTTTGATTTCTTCTCTCCATTTCTGTGTACATGCCTTCACTGTGCACTTGTTTACTTCAGTGTCTAAGCGGCTCCACCTTAAAATATATTTTTGTCTTCAGTGACAGACGACTGGTTGGTCATTACCATAAGAAGGATAATGTTGAATCATGTTATTTTGCTAACATTTCATCCTTTTATACATCCAAGTTATAACTAGAATCTGAGCAAGTTGAATCAAGAGCAAATAGAATAATGATATAACTTGGTGTTTTTTTCATGCTCATTGAATTTAATGTCTATATCTAGATCTATGTATCCAACTTAAAAAAAAAATGCTTTTTAGTAGCTCCTTCAAATATCACCCCAGGTATTGAGGATGATGAGTCATACCAAATCATGACTCCTATTAGTCATAGAACAGATCCCCGGTTCATTTGCTCTTCTCATTTTCCTAAGCGTTAAAAGGATAAATAAATCTGGAACATCTACTTAAAAAACTCTCCTTCTCTAGAAGATTAATACAATTATTGATCAAATTAGTCCTGTGCGGTTGTTTTAAGACTTGCGATTGTTAAGCTAAATAATGTAGACTACCAAAACCACATGTACTTTGATGTTCAGTGAAAAACTCTTTCTCTCAACTGGGGATAATAAGATGGGAAAAGGTGAAGCTCTGGTGGTCTGAAAGAAGTATCTTCAGAACATAGAGACGAGAAATGAGATGAGTCTACTGTGCTGTAGACTCCCTAAATGCATTTGTGTTCTGTTAGCGTATCTATGGAAACTGATAAAGTTAGGGCTTTGAGTAATTCTAGTGTGTGTTGTTAAGCTCCATTTCTCCCAGTTCACAATGCTTCATGTTTTCTTTAGGAGATCAAGTCAAATATAATAATGCTACTTGACTAGCATAATGAAGGCATATCCCATCTATACTAATAAGAGTGAAATATGCAAATTGACTGTACCTCCACTATGTCCACCAGCCAACCAGGAGTATGCAAATTAACCCAACAAAGATGGCGGGTTAATTTGCATACGCAGGCGCAGAGCGGCCGGGCGGGACGCCTGCTCTGAGGAGGAGGGCGGGGGGGCAGAGGGAGCTATAGGAGCAGTGCTCCGGCCCGGAGCGAAGACTTGCAAAGGCTCCCAGGCAGCCGGGAGCAAAGCCAGGGGAAGGAAGGCCTATTCTTGCACAAATCTTAGTGCAACGGGCCCCTAGTTAGGTGTAACAGAATATATAAAATTCGCCATTTCTGGACCTCAAAAAAGAAGAGTCACATTTCAAAAATCCTATTATTTCTCAACTTTTTATTCACTCCTTCTCCAGTTACAACCTGGAACAGGCTTTCAACATACCTCAGGCCTAGATTACTACCAGAGCTTCCCCAACTGCCATCGGTCAGCCCATATAGTCCAGGTTAATTTTTTTTCAAAATTCCTTTCATGTAATTCCCCTCCTCAAAAAAACCTACAATGGTTTCCTATTTCCTAACACATTACATCTAAACTCTCCTGCCTAGATTTAAGGCTATGATCAGGCTCCATCCTTTGCACCCAACTTTATTTTGTACTATTTCTCAGTAAGAAATAGGTTCCCTTCCCCTAGACCAGTGGTCGGCAAACCGTGCTCACGAGCCACACGCAGCTCTTTGGCCCCTTGAGTGTAGCTCTTCCACAAAATACGTGCGGGCATGCACGTACAGTGCGATTGAAACTTCGTGGCCCATGCGCAGAAGTTGGTTTTCGGCCTGGGCGAGTCTATTTTGAATAAGTGGCGTTAGAACACTCAAGGGGCCAAAGAGCCGCATGTGGCTTGCGAGCCGCAGTTTGCCGACCATTGCCCTAGACCAGTGGTCGGCAAACTCATTAGTCAACAGAGCCAAATATCAACAGTACAACGATTGAAATTTCTTTTGTGAGTCAAATTTTTTAAACTTAAACTTCTTCTAACGCCACTTCTTCAAAATAGACTCGCCAAGGCCGTGGTATTTTGTGGAAGAGCCACACTCAAGGGGCCAAAGAGCCGCATGTGGCTCGCGAGCCGCAATTTGCTGACCACGGCCCTAGACTAACTGTGAAATTACCTTGCTCTTCCTTAGGAAAAACTTAAACAAGAAAGAACAACAGACACTGAATCCCTAACAGCAAGTTTATTTGTAATTGGAGTTAAGGATTATTGTAATGCATGCTGAGAAACAGTAATACTCCAAACTTCTAGGTTACTATCTTATAGGGAATACAAGACAATGTTAGAAGAGGCTTTGGCACACACAACTATTGGAACAAGATTATCAGAACACACTATTAAAACCTTATTATCAGAACACTCACATATTACCTACTTTTATGTCAGATCAGCTTCATGGACAGCTCATCTTCTAATTTCTCACTGGCTATTTGAGTAAATAGCATTCAAGGGTAAACATTAAGACTGGGGAGTAGGGAAGAAATACAGAAGTGGTAAGCATCACAACATTTCAGTCTACATATATACTAATACAACAGTAAGATTAAGAAACAGTATTTCAATTTCTTTTCTGAAACAACATTTTGGCAATGTTTAGCGCATGAGAAGACACTGCTTTGGTCCGTCCACTCTTTCCAGCTTTTCAAAGTGTTTCCTGGCATTGCGGATGTTGATCAGAGTCGCTGCAGAAGCTGGGGGTAGGGGTAGGGGAGATACCCAACAAAATAAGTACAGGCAGTCAAAGGAATGTCTATTAAAAACAAATAAACAAACAAAAGAGAGCCAAATCCCTCAACGTAGTAGGACACAGACAACATATAGGAATATGAGGCCCCAAGTTAAGCAGTTTAGTTTTTTTGAAAAAGTATATGTGTTTATACTATAAACACAAACTTTCCAACATAAATTATCAAAAATTTTTATTTGGGGGCTAATACTATAAAACCTACTATCCTATATTATATTATATATCTTAAATATGTTTTATTGCTATCAGGGAGAGGGAGAGAGAAATAGGAACATCAATGATGAGAGAGAATTATCGATCGGCTGCCCCTCACTGGAGACTGAGCCCACAACCTGGGCATGAGCCCTGACCAGGAATCAAACCCTGACCTCCTGGTTCATAGGTTGATGCTCAACCACTGAGCCACACCAGCCGGGCTTATGTTACATTTTAATATTAACCTAAGGTAGAAAAAACCAGTGAATCAGAGATAACTTAAACTTCTGGGAACATCCTGAAAATACTGCTACAACCTTTATTTTAATGGTTGAGATGAATTTGGCTATTATGGCATGGAAGCACCAAATATATCCCTTTATGTCCATAACACAAATATGGGAATATGCTACTTAGAAATATACAATGACATATAAAATGGTCAATATTTAATAGTTCAGAGCTAAGACTGACTAGTCTTTTAAAAATCTAGCCCGGCCAGTGTGGGTCAGTGGTTGAGTGTCGACCTATGAACCAGGAGGTCACAGTTCAATTCCTGGTCAGGGAACAGGCCTGGGTTGCAGGCTCAGTTCCCGGTAGGGAGTGAGCAGGAGGCAGCTGATCAATGATTCTCTCATCATTAATGGTTCTAACTCTCTCTCCCTTCCCCTTCCCCTCTGAAATCAATAAAAAAATATTTTTTAAAAAATCTATACTATATATCATACATTTGGGTTCTCCTTTCTTGAAAATCCCTATATTTAGTAATTTGATTTTTGAAGTTCCCAAGAACAAAACATAATGCCATAGAGCCTAAATTATTTTTAAGCTTCAAAATATACGTTTATTAAATAGAAAAAATTATTTATTACTAGTACTAAGTTAGTGTTTTTTTTGTGATAAAATATACATAACAAGAAATTTAGCCCTGGACATGTGGTTCAGTTAGTTGGACATCAATCCATGCACCAAAAGGTTGCCAATTTGATTCCCAGTTAGGGCACATGCCCAGGTTCTGGGCTTGATCCCCAGTAGGGCGTGTGAAGGAGGCAGCCGATCGATGTTTCTCTCACATGAATGTTTTTCTCTCCCCTCCTCTCTCTAAAAAAATCAATAAAGTCTTTTAAAAATTTACCATTTTATCTATTTCTAAATGTACACAGGTCAGTGGCCTTAAGTACATTCACACTGTTGCGAAACCATCCTCATTCACTACAAAATAGTTTTTCAGTATCTAACGAAGTCCTACCTCTAGGGCCGTGGTCGGCAAACTGTGGCTCATGAGCCACATGCGGCTCTTTGGCCCCTTGAGTGTGGCTCTTCCACAAAATACCACGGCCTGGGCGAGTCTATTTTGAAGAAGTGGCGTTAGAAGAAGTTTAAGTTTAAAAAATTTGGCTCTCAAAAGAAATTTCAATCGTTGTACTGTTGATATTTGGCTCTGTTGACCAATGAGTTTGCCGACCACTGCTCTAGGGCAATGAGTTTAAAGAATATGTGGCTTTGAACCCATGTTAGCTAAGTTTAAACTTACGAATGGATGGATCAGACATCACAACCATCACATAAGTGTTGGATGTAAAGATATCAATGAAAGCAGCAAAGTTAGAGTTCCTAACTTCCATGCTCTGGAAAGAAGCAGCCAGCTTGCTATAGGAGAGAAGAGAAAAGAGCAAAGAACATAAAATAATAGCAATGTAAGAATTTTTATGTTTTAGGAAAACATTTTCATAGCATTATACCTCAATTGACCTCTTCATTAAAACAGTTAATCACTAGCTCCACTTTGTTTTCCAAGGAAACTCTAATGCTCAATTGATCATAGTTTGGAAAGTGACTTAGAGAGTTAGGCCTTGATATTGACTGTGAAATGAAAGTGGGTTTAGACTTAGATCCCTGTTAAAAATCATGTTATAAAAGATTTCTCTTTTATTTAAGAAGCTTTTAAAGTTGAAATTCCTCTATCACTAAGATTAACTTTTGAATTTTAGTTACATTGAAATTCAAGAAATGATCCCATCTCTTTGAAAACAACCAAGGTAATTACATTTGCATTTTATTCTATATTGCTTCTTAAAAACGTTTGCATTAAACATGCCAAAAAGTCCCAAAGTGTCTTTTATGCTAAGGCATAACAGGAATAAACTCATACCTATTCTACTGTCTGGGTATCCAAGTTTTACCAGGGTAAGAATTTTGATTCTTAGATATTTAATAAATTGTGATGTTCAGCCATTACATCTGCCTATATTCACAATGCTAAGACTCAAATTGTATTTAATCCAAGCTGAGGCAACATGGTTAGACATTCCCAGACTCTATTTTGTAACATTCCTGAATCAGTACCTCCCTATTCTAATTACTGTAGCTTCATAGAAAATCTTGGCATTTGGTGGGGTCAATTATCCTACTTTCTTCTTTTTTAAAACTCTCTTAGACATTTTTTATTTCTTCCCAAACAGAATCAAACATCTCAAAAGGGTACTCTGCTTTGATATTTTTCATATGCTTCTTCTGTATCACTTGAGTTTACATGAAAGGACAATGAATTTCATTCACCTCAGTCAAATGGAGGCTCCCTCAGACTTTAGCTTTCTTTTCAATTGAAGGAACTATTCTGGATATAGAAGTGTAGTCCACTATAGTTATTTGAACCTCTCAGAATAACATTAATTTTTTTCCAGAGGTAAATAGATCCCACAAGACCTCTTACCTGCAGCTCAGCTTAAACTGCTTAATAATGTTGCTGATTTTTTCAAATCTGTGGGCATCGCGCTGCTCTTTACACTGATAGTGAGAAATCACCTGTGAAAAAGAGCAATGCCCTTTAAATCCATGCAATGTAGTCATATCACCCACTGTTACTGCTCTAGGCCAACATCTGTCAGTCTCCTGGCCACCTGATTTTCAGGGCAGACTTGGCACCTGGCTTCCCGTTTCTTTTCCTTGGCCCCATATGCTGCCAACATTATGCAGAATTTCAACATCCTTATGGATGACTCATCCCATACAGTTTGGTTATAATTTTATTACATCATTCAAGTATTATCTATTTTGATTTGTTGGTCTTCTTTATCACTTACCTTAATCATTAAATGTTCATCTTATTTCATTATTTCTCAGGATGGTCTTTCATTAAAAAATACAAATCAAAAAAGAAAAATATATAAAAATTCTTAGCTATTCTTGAGGTACACTTAATTTTAATAAAGCCTATAACCAAGTGGCTTTTGGTATTATATTTAAAAATCTTAACGAAATGATTATAACCTCTGAGAATTGACTATTTATAAATGAACCTACTCAGGATGGACATCCACGCCAGCTGAGAATACTTTCCCTCACACTTTCAGATTTTAATAAAACCTAGACGAGCATTTTCTATAGGCTGAATATACAGATGTAAAAATTTTCAGTAGAAGCAAAACTGAGTCACTCGAAAGAACCTATGAGATAGATATTATTATCTCCATTTTAGGGAAGGGGAACCAAGCTCAGAGATTAAGAAATGTGTCTAAAATCACCAAGCATTGGTAGAGCTCAGAAACAAATTATTTACTGTAAATTGCTCTTAAAGAGTTACATTTACTGAGCTGATCAGCAATTACTTATGCAGTGCCTTTTGACATCTCAAATTCCTTTCTGCTACTGTTATTTAAAAATTTTATTTATATGCCCAGCTGGCGTGGCTCAGTGGTTGAGTGTCGACCTATGAACCAGGAGGTCATGGTTCGATTCCCGGTCAGGGCACATGCCCAGGTTGTGGGCTTAATCCCCAGTGTGGGGTGTGCAGGAGGCAGCCAATCAGTGATTCTCTCTCATCACTGATGTTC
This sequence comes from Plecotus auritus, assembly GCF_963455305.1. NCBI lineage: Eukaryota > Metazoa > Chordata > Mammalia > Chiroptera > Vespertilionidae > Plecotus > Plecotus auritus. The sequence continues at coordinate 134,647,549 of NC_137784.1, forward strand.
CTCTCTCCCTTCCTCTCTGAAATCAATAAAAAAATAATTAAAAAAAATAAAAATTTTACTTATAAATATATTGGTTTTTGTATTGCCTCTCAGGCCCATACACAGAGTAGGCTTTAATATAGTTAAGTTGAATTTATAACAAAAATTAAAATACCAACATGCTGCTTTTCCATTCTGCCTCTCCATGTGAACTCTTAGCTATGTCAGTGAGTTGACCATTACATCTCTTCCATGTTAAAAGTTCTCAACTCAGTCTTTTGTTGAAAAGGGTGGGATGTGAGCTTCCTCAAAAGGGAAATAACCCTCATCGATAATAATAAAAATGTAATATGCTCATTAGACCGAACATTCTTCCGGACGACCTCCTGGGCGAAGCCGGGGCTGCGAGGGCCGAGCTCCTTGCATGAATTTCATGCATCAGGCCTCTAGTTTGATAATAAAATTCAATAGGAAACAGGGATACTTCAATACAAATGAGCAGTGATTTGCAGATATAATCTAAACTCTGTGTATCAGCGGTCGCCAATCAGTGGTCCGCAGACCACTGGTGGTCCATGAGGTCCGAAAGGTTGGAGACCACTGGTTTAAGGAAACCTTTGGAGCAGCCGTCACCAACCGGTGGTCCATAAGGACAGAAAGGTTAGTGACTGCTGCTGTAGATTATACCTACAAAAATCTAAGTTTTTACTAACTACTGAAGAGTGACAAACCAAAGGATTTCCTTCAGGTCACTTACTGACAATACTACTGTATAAATAAGGCTGGGCATGTTAACATAAACACAAGAGGGAAGAAGGTTCTTCCAGAAAGTAGCAACATGGTGTTCTCTGCTGCTGAATAAAAGAAGGTGAGTGTGAAGTAATATTTGCAGAGAAGAAAGTTCTCACCAGAAAAGTAGCTCTCTCAAATAGAAGCACTTCATCAGCCTCAATAATTTCAGCAAAATTCCTCAGGTTCATTTCTAGCTGCTGAACATTGGGAATCAGCTGATAAACAATGCTGGACCAAGCCTAACAGAACAGAAACGTGGTGGAATATTACTAACAGGCAGCCAGTCCCAGACCTTTGCAAATGAGTAAGCACACTACGACACATGGACAGCAAAACACGGTGATAATTGAGTCCCAAATACTGATAACCAATGACATAAAACAAATAAAATGAGAAAGCAAAGCTAATATTTGACATTTACCCTTCAGTTGGAGTTTTTAAAAAATTTTCGAACACTTTTGTAAAATGCTGCAGAAACTTTTTCCTATTGATAATAAAAAATAAAAAATAACTTAATTCCATCATGTTATCTTAGGAGAAGTTGAAAACTCTGATCTCCTACTGGGTTATAAAGCTTCTACTCCTGTCATTCAACAAATATTTAAATCCAACGGTGCAGATTGTACTAAAAAATCAGAACCTAACGATGCTATAGTTAACATATACCTAAAAATCAGTTTTTTTAAAAAAATATCAGAGCCACAAAGACAAATGGCCCCTCCCCTCAATGGGATAACATACAAGAGAAATGTTAAGAAAAATTAGTGGCATTATCATTCCAAAAGGCTTATATTCAGCTACATAAATTATTGAATTTAAAATGGTCCACTGCGTGTTTGCCTAAAACTGACTTCATCTGGAGGAGTATGACTAATGAAAGGAGTTGAAATTAACCACACCTCCCTCTATTCTCTTATGGCTCTTTAATTTGAACCTCCACTAGAATATGTCCTTCAATCTTGCTCTAATTTGTCTGGCAAGGTGTGTAATGTTCTTCTCTCCCACTAGAGGGCAGGAACCTGGTCTTAGTCATTTGTGCGTCCTACAGCATCAAGCAGATACGTGATGAGCGCTTGCAGAATAAAACGGAATATAAAAATGTAAGTTAGCTCTATGCGACATTTATGCAAGCGATAGTAGTGCCATGTCTCTGCTCCAATTAGTTTTATTACTTAGGCATGGGGTTTCAGGCTCCAAGTTCCCAGGTCGGTGTTAATGTCACTGCTGAATTTACCTTGGAGAAGACACCAAAGCTAACCACAGCAGAGACATTGTCACTCACAGCAGTGTTGTGATTAGCCAATTGTCTTTGGTCGTGTTATGTATTGCCATCCTTCACACCGCAGCTGGTTCTTATCAGTGCGTCATTGTCCATCCTTATTCACGGTTACCTGTTCTATGGGAATAAGGCTTTGAGAGAAATTCGGCCCAAATTAATCTAGAACAGTATTTCCTAGACAGGTATCTCAAAAATGATCTGTTAATAGAGCGAGGCTGGGTCAACATAATATTGGGGGGGAAATGAATAAGTTAAAAAAAAATAAAGCAATGGCTATATTTAAAGTCCAGTGGGGTTTTTTTCTCCTTGAGAAATCAGGTTTCTGTGCTTCTGGTTGTAGATACTTGTCGGATGCAGTTGATACTGAGGCTGTAGCTACCAGGGACAGAGAAGGATGTTTTTCCTACCCAGAGTCAAACTTGTCAACAGATACCAGAAGCAGTCTGAAGGAAAGGTCTGACCACAGGAGGGCGTCAAGGAGCCAGTCTTTCAAATCGCTGGATCAGTAGGAGAAAGGGAGGAAGCAGGATAAGGAACCTATGTGCCAATAAGGTCATTTCAGCTTTACCCATAACACAGCTATTGTTGTAACCTCTACAACTACCGCAAGTGGTGTGGTATCCATTCCAGCAGCGGGAACAATCTTTCTGGTTGAAAGAATGCTAGTCTCGCCCAGCCGGTGTGGCTCAGTGGTTGAGCGTCAACCTATAAACTAGGAGGTCTGGGTTCGCTTCCCAGTCAGGGCACATGCCCTGGTTGTGGGCTCAATCCCCAGCGTGGGGCATGCAGGAGGCAGCTGATCAATGATCCTCTCTCATCGTTGATGTTTCTCTCTCTCCCCCTCTCCCTTCCTCTCTGAAATCAATAAAAACATACTTAGGAAAAAAGAATGCTAGTCTCCATTTGGCATGAAAATGGATGCTACCAAATTCTAGGCAGACATGTCTCATTCTAAGACTCCCTTTGCCAATCTCTCCCTTAAATATTGTTCTTCTCCTGCCATCCAAACTTAGGCAGACTAGCACATATCCTGTAGAAGTACCCTAATATTAGACAGCTCCAATCAGCATTGAGACCACAACAGGTCAAAATGGATGACAGCCAATGAAACCTCAGCTGTCATGAATATCAGTATCAAATCAATCCTAACCAAACTGGCTAATTCAGTGTGGTTGGTAGGCATGTCGACCCAATCTAAGATCAAACCCAAAATCTCTTAAAGTTAATTCTGATGTTTCAAACAATTTATTATAATTTGTTTTTAGTTCAACATTTAGATGGCTATGAAAGAGTTTAAATCTTTTTGATAATACCCTTCTTGCTTTTTTTCATGCTCTAAAATGAGGGAATTCGGAGAAACATACACACCTTATAGAGAGTTTCATCCCAGATAGATGTCCGGAAGCAAGAACATTCCAGTGGGCGAGACAAACGCCTCAGATCTTCTTCTCGCTCTTTAAAAATCTGAATGAAAAAGCCCAACACACTGATCAGGATACATAGCTCTCCTCTTTCTTTGCAAAAGCTGAGATATAATGATTTCTTGCATATTTTAAACAGAAAGCATTTCCTCTTTCCTCAGAGGGATTTTTCAATGTGTACAGTACTTCAGAGACATTCTGGCAGAAATGTTTTCAGGTCAGGTCTAAAAGTGACCCTACCTGTGATGGTTAATTTTATGTATTCATTTGGCTAGGCCAGTGGTTGGCAAACTGCGGCTCACGAGCCACATGCGGCTCTTTGGCCCCTTGAGTGTGGCTCTTCCACAAAATACCACGACCTGGGCGAGTCTATTTTGAAGAAGTGGCGTTAGAAGAAGTTTAAGTTTAAAAAAATTGGCTCTCAAAAGAAATTTCAATCGTTGTCCTGTTGATATTTGGCTCTGTTGACTAATGAGTTTGCCAGCCACTGGGCTAGGCCATGGTACCCAGACCTTTGGTCAAAGATCACTGTAAATGTTGCCGTGAAGGTATATTTTAAATGAGATTAATAATTAAATCAGTAGACTTAAAGCAGATTCCCCTCCACGATGTGGGTGGGATTGATGCAAATCAGTTGAAGGCCTTAAGAGGGAATTCTTCCTCCAGGCTGCCTTCTGACTCGAGCTGCAACATCTACTCTTCCCTCTTTAGCCTATGGGCCTGCCCTGAAGACTGCAGACTTGCCAGTCTCTACAATTGTATGAGTTAATTCCTTAAAATCCACCAATCAACCTCTCTACCCCTTCCCTCTATTACATCTATCTACACACACACACACACACACACACACACACACACACTCACACACACTTATTATTGGTTCTGTTTCTTTAAGGAACCCTCACCAATACATAGAAACACCCATATTACTTGAAATTGATACTTAGGGAAGCACCCTAGCCATTTTTACTTCAAAATTTCCAAGTCTGACTGAATCTTTAATGAAACAGAATATATCTTTCTTAATTAAGTTTCAAATCCCACAAACAACAGCAATGTATCTTTGGAGATATCTATATAAGCATTCAGAAAACCGTAAGTTGCCCTAGCTGGTTTGGCTCAGTGGATAGTGCCAGTGGCAGACTGAAGGGTCCCTGGTTGGACCCCAGTCAAGGCTCAGAGAGAAGGGAATAAAAAGATCAGGTACTCAAAGTAGTTCTCAAAATCAAATACAGAACTGTCTAGTGGTTTCTGAAAGCCTATAAGCTAACCCAGAAACACCAAAAACATACCCTAACCCTGGAGGCAATCATATAAGTAGTTATGGGAAAAAAGTATTCCTGACCACAGCTATTACCAAAAAAAAAAAAAATCCTTTAGTTAAATAAAAGGTATCCTTAGACCCCTAGGCTCCAACCCAAGGAGGGACTGTATTCTGCACCAATGACATATTTTTAAAACTTTCCTCAGGTTCATCCTTGGAAATAGATCTTTTCTTTCAGCTTACACTTTAAAATCCAATCCTCTTATTTTATATTGGACAAACTAAAGCTAGACTATATTTGTTATGTGCAAATCTTAACAAATTTAAGGGGGGTCTCATAGCTAGCTGGGTGTTTGTCCTTTCTACTGTGTCTCTTCTGGTTTAAATTTATGTGTATTAATAATCCCCATGCTAAAAAGAAGAGAAATATACCATATCAGTACAATGATAAGGGACTTAGCATTGTGCCTCACCAGTGTGACTGGCACTTGAACTGGTGCATACCAGTTTCTTCAGTCAACCTAATGACAGTTGTAACCTTTCATTTCACCCCTGGTGAGTCTTCTAGCCTTGACAGTAACTGTCTGCTCTGAGGACAGTAAAACAGGGGCAGCATACATATTTTACAAATATATAAACTGTAATGCAGCTTCATTCTTTTGCATGTGGCTTCCCAGCTTTCCCAGCACCATTCATTGAAGAGACTATCTTTACTCCACTGTGTGTTTCTGGCTCCTTTGTCTCAAATTAGCTGTCCATATACATGTGGCTTTATAGCTGGGCTCTCTATTATGTTCCATTGATCTGTGTCTGTTTCTCCTCCAATATCATGCTGGGGAATTTTGTTTGATATTTTGTGTGTGTGTGCGTGTGTGTGTGTTGTGTGTGTGTTTTATTTTATTTCAGAGAGGAAGAGAGAGGGAGAGAGAGATAGAAACATCAATGATGAGAGAATCATTCATTGGCTGCCTCCTACATGCCCCCCCCCTCGGGATTGAGCCCGCAACCCAGGCATCGAACCGAACCGTGACCTCCTGGTTCATTGGTCAATACTCAACCACTGATCAACGCCAGCTGGGCAATACCATGCTGTTTTGATTATCGTAGCTCTGTAGTATAATTTGAAGTGAGGTAGCATGATACCTCAAGCTTCATTCTTTTTTCTCAGGAAAAAGCTAAGAACCATGTAATTTCACTCATATGTGGGATATAAAACTGAAACTCCTGAACACAAACAGTAGTGTGGTGGTTGACACAGGGAAGGAGGTGGAGCGTGAAGGGGGTCCTAATATATGGTGACTGGAGAAGATCTGACTTTGGGTGTGGGCACACAGGGCAATATACAGATCCTGTAACATAGAAACCCACACCTGAAACCTATATACCATATTAACCAATGTCACCCCAATAAATTTAATTTTAAAAAGGGATAGAAAATATATATATATAAAGGCTGTTTAGTGATATTACATAGTTGGGTTCCTTACCTAAATCTGAAAGTTATTTATTAAATGAATACTATCTTTCCCTTACCAGGGACAATTTGTTTTTGAGTGTTTAAAAAACAACAACAAATGCCCTAGCCCAGTGGTCGGCAAACTCATTAGTCAACAAAGCCAAATATCAACAGTACAATGATTGAAATTTCTTTTGAGAGCCGAAAACCAACTTCTGCGCATGGGCCACGAAGTTTCAATCGCACTGTACGTGCACGCCCGCACGTGGTATTTTGTGGAAGAGCCACACTCAAGGGGCCAAAGAGTTGCATGTGGCTCGCGAGCTGCAGTTTGCCGACTACTGCCCTAGCCAGTTTGGCTCAGTGGATAGAGCATCCGCCTGCGGACTGAAGGGTCCCAGGTTTGGTTCCGGGCAAGGACATGTACCTTGGTTGCAGGCTCCTCCCTGGCGCTGGCCCTGGTCAGGGCGCGTGCAGAAGGCAACCAATCTATGTGTTTTTCTCACATCGATATTTGTTTTTTCCCTCTCTCTTCCACTCTCTCTAAACAATCAATGGAAAAATGTCCTTGGGTGAGGATTAAAATATATACGTGTGTGTGTGTGTGTGTGTGCATGTACACACACACAAATGACAAAACTTTATTTTGAAAGCTTAGGTGGAGATTTCTGCCCTGAAAAAAAGGATGGCACAAATGTCCCTATACTTCTACAAAAGAAGTTTGCAAAGCATGTCCACCATTTCCTGTAGCACCCTTTCTGTTTCTTACCAGATCCCGCTGATCCTCCTGTACCAGATCCATCTTGTGCACCAAGCAAAAGATTTTGGCATCTGGAGAGTTCTGCAGAATGGCCTCCAGGCATGACTGGTAATAGTGCATGTCCTTTTCCAGTTCGCGGCTCTCCACATCAAAGACATAAATCAGAACCTCCACATTTCGGAAGATGTTGTCTCGTTGGCTAGTGAAGTAGTTTTCCATGAAGGTGTCCTGTCTAGTAGGAAAAAAAAAAGCAAGTCCTCAGTTTAGGCCAGCCTTGGGCAAACTACGGCCCGCGGGCCGGATCCGGCTGTTCTATCCGGTTCTCTTGCTCTCCCCTCCGCTCCTTTACTTTGAATTTGTATTAGTTCACACAAACACTCCATCCATGCTTTCGTTCTGGCCCTCCGGTCCAGTTTAAGAACCCATTGTGGCCCTCGAGTCAAAAAGTTTGCCCACCCCTGGTTTAGGCCCTTCTACTTAACGATCTTATGTGAAAGATAATCTAAAAGCTTAGAATGACAGGGCAAATAATAGCAAACCGGTCTGGCTTAAACATCTTACTTAAGCTTTGCACTACCCTAAGGCCCTCTCCTTGTGTTCCAAACGTACTTTGACCTGTCCTTGGTTCTCAAGGCCCACTGTCTATTCCCTGAGGGGCCTTGACACATGCTGTTCATTGTCTCACCTGGCCCTATCTCTACATCTCATTAATTCCTACTTATCCCTTTAGATTTCAGTTCAATCCGTATCTATTTACAAAAAACATCCCTGACCTCCCTGACGGGCAAATCCAGTCACCACAGGCCCTTTTACCAATACACTGTTCTTCTTTTTAATATTTACAAGTATGGTATTACTCATCTGCATGAGTTTTTAATTAATGGTATTCACTTCCCTAAACAGAAAGTTCTAAGGTAAGGAACATGGTCTGTTACTGTTCGCCGCTGTTTCCCAGTTTTTAGCAGAGAGCCTGCCATTGAATAGGTGCCCAGTGAATATTTACTAAAGAACAGTCAATTGCCCTAACCGGTTTGGCTCAGGGGATAGAGCATCAGCCTGTAGACTGAAGGGTCCCAGGTTTAATTCCGGTCAAGGGCATGTACGCTGGCTGCGGGCGCATCCCCAGTGGGGAGTGTGCAGGAGGCAGCTGAATTGATGTTTCTCTCTCATCGATGTTTCTAACTCTCTATCCCTCTCCCTTCCTCTCTGTAAAAAATCAATAAAATATATTAAAAAAAAAGAACAGTCAATACTCTGAACTATATGAAAATGACTCCAAGAACACTTTTTAGCAGAACATTGCTCTCTGCTCCTTAGGCTGTGTACTGTTTCCCAAGGAATTCTCAATTACCAGATGCCTAGCCAAAAACAGAATTTTGTTATGGGAAAAAAACTCATGAACCTAGCTTTCAGTCCTGCACTTTGCTATTAAATGGCTGTGTAGCTCGGCCAGTGTGGTTCAGTGGTTGAGCATCAACCCATGAACCAGGAAGTCATGGTTCAATTACCACCAGTCAGGGCACATGCCTCATTGCAGGCTCAATCCCCAGTAGAGGGTGTGTAGGAGGCAGCCAGTCGATGCATCTCTCTCTCCTTCTCCCTTCCTCTCTGAAATTAATAAAAATATATTTAGCCCTAACTGGTTTGGCTCAATGGATAAGAGTGTCGGACCACTGAAGGGTCCCAGGTTCTATTCCAGTCAAGGGCATGTCTCAGTTGCAGGCTCAATCCCTGGACCTGGTCAGGGCCCATGTGGGAGGTAACCAATCCATGTGTCTCTCTCAAACCGATGTTTCTCTCTGTCTCTCCCTGCTCCCTTCCATTCTCTCTAAAAATTGGTGGAAAAATATCCTCATAGGTGAGGATTAACTATATATATAAAATAAAAGAATAAATAAATATAAATAGATAAATCACTGTGTGACCTTAGGAGATGCATAATCTCACTGGACTTCAGCTGCCTTATGTGTAAAAATGACAATAACATCTTATTGCCTAAAAGTAAGAGACTTGGACTGATCTTGCCACAGATTACAGAATTGGAAGCAATGGTAATGAGGAAGGATTTGTATGGAGAAATCTGCTAGGGTGTTAAGTGATCCATCTGCTAGCAATAATGAAGTCATTTTCTTACGGAATATTTGGCTATTTTGTTGTTGTTTTTAACAGATACTCACTGAGCACCTAGTCCATGTCTGGTTCTATGCTAGGAACTGGGAAATGCTGAGCTAACAATGTCTGTTTATTTCGTGAAGCACTTGGCTATGCGTTTTTTAACATATTATCTTACTTAATCATCAAAACAACTCTATGAGTTGGCACAATCATTATCTCTATTGTATGGATGAAGAAACTGTGGTTCAGAGAGTTTACGTGATCAATGCAAGACAACAGCTAACAGGGCTGAGATACAAATGCTAATATAACTCCAGAGCCTAAGCCCCTCACCAGTACACTACACATCAGCCAAAGATCAAATGGCCATAGGGTAGGGAGCAATACCAGCATATAAGCACAGTGAATGTTCATTTATGATGGGATATTCGAGAACTGCTTTGGCCATGAGAGAAAACACTGTCTCCTACTCCTTCCATAGAGGAAAGGTATGTGCTCAGGTCTTACGGATAGTGCTTAGACTGCCTGGAGATAATTAATACATAGCCCGGCCTGTGTAGCTCAGTGATGACTCTCTCTCATCATTGATGTTTCTATCTCTCCCTCTACCTTCCTCTCTGAAATCAATAAAAACATATTTTCAAGTCAGAGATCTTGATTTAATCAAATGCTAAGTCTAAATAAATTTTTATCCAATATATCTATTATGGAAGGCAGCTATGCTCACCACTATACCACCAACGCCATCCAATGTGTCTATTATGAATGATAGTTACTCAAGTGCATTCTCCATGCTGATTACTGCCACTGGCCTCACAAGTAATCAGATGGTACTTACCCACCACAGTCCCACAGGTTCAACACCAGGTTTCCCAGAAATCGAACATGGGAATGTTCTACATCAACTGGAAGGTAAATATGACAAATCTAGTAATTGCAGCATGCGAGGCGAAATTCAAACTAAGCAAAGCACTAAGCCCAGGATTTAGAAGGACCAAAGTGGAGTGAAATGCTCAAAGCCACAAGAAGGTGATTTTCAGCTTAGTAGCGTGATTTAGTGGCAAGGTGGCACCCCGATTACCCTGAGCTACAGAACTGGCTCTCATGTAAGTCGTTACTTTTTAGTAGTTTAGTGCTTAAAGCAGAAACAACTGCCAATTAAAATACTAATGTTAAAATCTCAACATGTAAGACAGAGACATATACCATTTAATAGCGCTTCCCTGACCCATTTACCCCTACCGAAGCCCTCCACAAAAAAATTTTTTTAAAGCAACAACCAAAAAACCCCCCAAAACACACAACATAACCATATTCACTCCTTCTATTGATTTCCTTATTTTCATTACTGACCCGACCAATTTCACATTGGGGGTGGTCATTTTTGACTCCTCTGTCCACATTCATTCATTGCTATCCTTTGTAATCTCTCTCAATCCCCACTCCTTGCTTTATAACCTGCCACTAACATTAAGGAAGGCCCTTCCCTTCTCAAGCCTACACAACCACAATAGCTCCACAGTTACCTTCCAACAGGAAGCCTTTCCCCCTTTATTTTACCCTCTAGGCTACTGCCAGGTTCATCTTCTTAGCACTACTTTGAACATGTCACTCCCCATTCAAAAAACTTACAAAGGCTCCTCTATGTCTATAGGGGGGCATTCAAGGTCCTTCAGAATGTGGCTTTCAATCTCCCTTTATATTCCCCAATGAGGCACATTAATAATGCCTTTTGCTCCAGTCCAATCTGGTTTATTCATAGTCCTCCCAAACCCCACTACCTCCCCAACCCCCAATGTACCTTACATCAGGGGTCGCAAACTTGCTAATAGGGGCCAGGCCAGTAAACATACAAGAGCAAAGTTAATCATTTCTGAAGAGTAAACATTTACCCAAGGGGTCGATGGCGTGAGTGGCAGTTACTCAGCTGTAGCTCATTTGCCATGCAGGAACATGGGTTTAGGATTAACAGAGCTTTCAATTTTTCAATGGTAGTGGGAAATCCAGATTTTTATGGAAACATTTACGTGTTGATAACTAATTCCAATTCTTAAAAACATTGTACAGGCCAAACAAAACACATCTACAGGCCTTTTCCAGCACACAGTCTGCCTGTTTGCGACCTCTGCCTTACGCTTCCCTCCCATGCCCTCTATACTTTGCCTACTCTGTCCATCTGCCTAGAAAGTCCTCCCCACCTTTCTTTCCGAGTTAGATTCATCTTGTAAGAACCAACTAAAACCCCCACTCCTCTTAAAAGCCCTACCTGGCCACCCCCACTTACCGTCATCACTCCCTCTGAATTCATTCAAACATTTACTAAGCACCTACTCTCTGCCAGGCACTAAAAGTCACAAGGTGGAAAAATACAAATTCTTATCCTGGAAATTTCTCAAAGTGGAGCAACTATCACCTTTACAATTTATGTGGTAGTCAATCAATCACACAGTGGTATTTCTTCTATGACTAGCTTGAAGCTGTTGCTTAAACTGACTGCTAACTTTTGTGCAATTTTAGATTCTCATAAACTGTATCGTAAGCAGCAGAGCATTATTTTTTTAAATGGACCCTGGAGCCAAACAGTTCTTAGTTCTACGTCTCTGTGTGACCTTGGGCAAGTCACTTAACCTCTAAATATAAGTTTCTTCTTCTATTAAAAAAGCTGGGAGGCATACTACTGACCTCACAGGCTTACTGTGAGGATTAAAGGAGTTATACATAAAGTGCCTGGCACGTAGTAGGTGCTCAAACTACCTCCCTTCTCCCCTTTACTTCCCCCTCCTTGGAAAAGGAATCATATCTTACATGTCCTTGTATTTCCAACAGAGTCTACGAGAGAGTAGGTGCTCAAACTGCTATTAATTTGAAGACTATGTAAACGGTCTAGTACTAAAAAAAAATGGAAAGAAGTGCTACTGAGAAAGGGAAAGACAATAACAAAAGAAGTGACAGGATTCAGTGACTGTTTAGATATGGAGCACATGGAATAGAAGTCTTGTTTCTATTCCCCATATCACAGATATTGTTCTCATCAAGTGACCAATGGCCTCATTGCCAAATCCAGTGGACATTTTAGTCCTTGTCTTACTTTCTATAGTAATGACACTGTTGACTACTCTCTTCTCAAAAAATTCTCTTCTCTCAGCCTCTGAGATCACATCTACAACCTCTTTGGCAGATCCTCCTTCATGGGCTCCTATTCTCCTTTCTGTCCCTTAAATGTTAGAGTTCTTCGGGATTCCATCTTTGGTCACCTACTCTTCCATGTAGTCTCCTCTTAGGCATGCTAATCTATTCATATTATTTTATTTTCCATTTGGATACTGATAACTCATAAATATGTTATCTCTAATACAGATTTCTCTCCTCCCTTTCTGAATCATATAGCGGACACCTTCACTTGATTAAACCACAAGTATCCCAAACTCAACGTATGCAACTATAATTCATCATCTCCCCATTCTTCCCATAAAATCTATTCCTCCTTCAGTCTTCTCCATCTTAGGGAATGTAACCAGTTGCTTAAGCAAAAACCTTAGTTTCATCCTTGAGTCCACTCTTTTCCCCGCCATTCCCCCCAAACCTATCAATCAGCAAGTCTTATTGACTCTACCTGTTAAATACATCCCAAATCCATTTACTTCTCATCATATCTATGACCACCACCCTAACCCAAGTTGAGCCTCCATCATCTTTTACCTGGTCTACTAAAATAGTTTCCTGATTTGTTAACCTGTTTCTACCCTTGCCTCCCCTAACCTATCCTTCAGATAACAGATATAATGGTCTCTCAAAAATGCAGATGTTTATTCCAGTTTTCTTTAAAAAGAAAAAAAAACACATTATCTCTGTATAATTCTATATATGTATGATTGTATACACTCAGGGGAAAAAAGGCCTGAGAATGAGGAAAGGAATATACTTTCTACACTTCTATGATGTTTGAATTTTTCACAAATATTATACGCTTGTCCTTAAAGTTGAACATTAAAAATGATAAAATATGACTGTTACTTTCAGTTTAAAATTCTCTAGGGGCTGCCCTCTACTCTCAGTTCAAACTACCTGGCATGGCTTATAAGGCACTTTATGATCTAAAACCCACTTTTTGCCTCCCTCTCTAGTCTCATGTCTCCTATATGGCCCTCTGGCTCTCCTAGTCTTCCTATCCTCTATTATAAGAGCAACTGAAATGAACCAAGAACAGAACTTTGGGAAATCACATACATTTATGGGGCAGAAAGAAAAAAATATTCTTTAAAAAAAGGGAGGGCTGCTTAAAGATTAAGAAAGAAAACCTGGGTAATAAGGCATTAAATAAAAGCCAAGGGAACAGAATTTTGAGAAGATCGGAAATCTCAGAGCTGTCAACAGTGTTTTAGAATAAAATACTTCATAATCATATTTTCATTGACAAATTTACTCGTCCAACACAAACACATTTTAACAGCCCCCTAATGAAGTCATTATTATCACCATTCTGTATCCTTACTTCAAATTTCAAAACAAGTAGACTCTAAGTTTAACAAAATAAAACTGGACTTTTTCATCAATGACAACTAGAAAAAACACTAAACATTAAAGGTGATGTAATATATTTGAAGTACTCTTTTACTACTTTTTAAAGAAAAATTTAAAAGCTGCATACAAAGGAATAGCAAGTAAAAACCAATGTATTTTCAGTTAGTCTATAAGTTAAGCAGAACCCAATGACGAACTAGTTAATGATACACTAAAGCATGAAGGCCAACACAATATTTTAAAGTATAACTTTTACTACCTTTAAGGAAATACAGTAATTGCTAACAAAGTATTATCAATGAAGGTCCCGCTTGAGATATCCTTAAGGGCAAGAGCTCTGTCCCATTCACAGCGCCTGGCACACAGGAAGCTCTGGAAAAGCACTTGTTGAATAAACGGCCTGCTTTGATGTATACGGAGTCATATAATTTGCAACGTACTGTTTATAACATTTCAATGATGCTGCTAGGTTATTTTAGAACTATTTTAAGTAGCTACATTAGTTCTGAAATTTGGATCGCAAGACTATTCACTAGACTTAGGGTAGTACGTAAACTCTGCTAATTCCCTAAAAACAAAAATATTAATTGGACGAGAAAAAAAGGTGGTTCAATAAAATGTACAGAACTTAAAACACAAAGAGAAAGAAGACTTCCAAGAATTGCGGCTGTCGCATAATGAGTGGAGCAGGAGCACAGACTGACATCCAGCTCTCAGGCTTTCGAGTTGAGTGAGCTGAACTCCTGGGTCACACTTTCTTCATCTATGAAAATGAAGCTGATATAAGGACTAAAGTAAACAAAATAGCATACAATAAACATTAGCTTCCTCTAATCTACTAAAACCATGTGATTATTAGGCCCAGATATTTAACTTGGAAGAATAGGGAAAAAATTAAAATTTAGCAAATCAAGACAGGGAGGAAACTGGACAGGTACTTTCTAGAAGACTTGAAGTCTCTTGAGGCATGATAGGCCAAAGGACCCTGTCCTGACCAAAATTTCTGATGGACTACTTAGCTAAAAACTAGAGGAGATGTTTATCCAGTGTATGAACTGTACGAAGGCTAGAAAGAATAAGTGACATATCAGATGAAAGAATTAAAGATAGGATTTACCCTCTTTCCTACTGATAAGGAAACTGAGGCCCAGTAAGATAGCGACTTTTGTGCTGGACTTCACAGTTAACAAACACTGGGTTCAGGAACATGTCATGGGCTAAAACGAACAAAACTGAATAATAGAGGTAAGCATTTATTCTTAGGTTCAAAATATTAACTGCACAAGAATCAGGAGAATATGTGTTTTGATGATAATATATGTGAAAAGAAATTGGGTGTTTTTATATGACTCAACATAATGAAAGTCACTCCACAAAATAAGAGAGCCAGACGGTGCTGCCCAGAAATATGAGATGTGACCATTTTATCTGCCCTAATCAGGCCACATCAACATCCGAGTCTTAGCACTTTAAGAAAAATGTAGATATGTTCAAACAAGTCCTTCAAAATCCTTCAAAATGATGTCAAGTGAGGAACAGATGGAGGAAGTGGAGATGTTTGACCTCAGGAAGATAAGACTTGGGAGGTAAGAGATGGCTAGGACTGATTGAGACATTTATCATACACAAATATTTGTAGAGGCTCAAGAGAGCGGAAAGGGGGCCAGCCAACAGAAATAAAGGGAAATAGACTCGAGGCTGTAACTAAGAAATGGCTTTCTAACCATTAGAACTGCTCCAGTTGAGAGTCTATACTACACGCCTAGCACGGAAATGAGGTTCCCTTCTCCTTTGTATCCTAGCATCTGGAACATAAGGGGTTTTTAAAACGTTTGTTGTTCTCAAAACCACAGTGAGATACCTTATGAAGTAGTGGGAGACTTGTCCCTGAAAATGTTCAGGATGCTAGAAAACCCACATCAGGAAATCTTTAAAAGCCAGATAAGGGCAATGGCTTCATCACCTAGAGGCCAAGGACCATGACAGGACCCAGAAATGCCTGGATGCTGCAAAATGAAATGGCGTTACAGCCTAGAGACAAAGGGATCTCTCAGGAGCGTGGATCCACTGGCAGCCCAGTGAGCCTACACGAGGAAGCCAGATTTAACATTCAAACCATCAAGGGCAATGAAACATTTCTCAAGTCGAAGCCAGAGCTCCAGTGAGAACATCCATGTGTATCCAGGAAGAGAAACCGCAGAGCACAGATTAGGTTAACCTCCCTCTCATAACCTCTGCCCCCCCCCCGCCCCCACCCCAGCAATTTACCTTTTAATGAAGCCTAGGACTAGCAGCTGCTTAAAAAAAAATCTTTGGCCATTTTATTGTTATGCTTGTTAATACCTATCCATTAATTTCCTTTTACATAATAACAGTTAAAAAACAAACACCTGCCTCCCCCCCCCAAAAAAAAAAAGAATAAAACACACGAACAAACAAACAAAAAGATCCCTATGCTTGTTTAAGAAAAAGCAGGGTAAAAAAGAAGTTGCACACGGGCATCCCACTTGGTAAGCAACCTAGAAAAGAACCACCCAAGAGCGCAAGCAGTAGTAGCCAGAATTAGGCCAAACACCTCTGCAAGGAAATGCAAACAAGGGCAAACATGCTGCAAAACAAATCTTTCAACCTCCGCATGGCCAAGTTACTGCAACCAAGTGTGTTATGCAGATCATTAATAGTTAAGATCACCTGACTTTACAATAAGATAAAACATCTTACTTGTGGCACCAAGTCGACGCGTGTCTCTGGCAATATAATTTGCAAAGATAATAGATCTCATGCTGGTCTTACCAGACCCACTTTTACCCATCAATAGCACCTAAGGACAAAGTGGGGGGAAAGAATGAAAAGAAGTTAGCAATCTAAAGCAAATCAAGTCTACAGGGATCTCTCTCTCTCCTGTACTTGGTGTTTTCCTGAAGTAACAGTACCAACAACCGGCTGCAGATAATGGCGACTAATTCCTCAACCAATGGTGAAGGCAGAATACCCAGAATTCCAGGGCTCAGATGCTTAGCTGTCATGAGTCACACATCCTCTTGGCAACAGAACTGCAGTGAGTTTATTATGCTATTAGTATACACTATCATATATTCAAAACTATGTTAATGCCCAGCCAGCATGGCTCAGTGGTTGAGCATCCCGGTCAGGGCACATGCCTGGGTTGCAGGCTCGATCCCCAGTGTGGGGCGTGCAGGAGGCAGCTGATCAATGATTTTCTCATCATTGATGTTTCTCTCTCTCTCCCTTCCTCTCTGAAATCATTAAAAATATATGTATTTTTAAAAAAGGATGTTAGCGACATAGAAACTTGAAAGGAAACTGAACCCTGATCTCGCATAATCTAATGTTTTGTGCACTGAACTATAGGACAGGAGATTTCAGTATAACCGAAAGTTTTCCCTCCTGCTCAAGGTCAACCTTTCCATCTCTGCTATCCATCTCATCCTTTCTACTGACCTCCATGATTTTGCTCTGTCTCTTTTTCTTTTCAAATGTCCAATGGCCTACAGGACCAAGTCCTTAAACTACATATAACACCCCCCTTAATTTGGCTTGTTTATTCCTCTGCCTTCATCTTCTGACCCTCCTTGCCTGCAACTTTCATTGTCCAGCCATACTGAACTGAACTGCTCGTAGTTACTTTCATTGCTCCCAGATCTCCAGGGACCTGTGCACTATGTCTTTGTTTCACCTTGTACTCTCTGTCAGTAGCTTTCCATTCCCTTTTCTCTCTTTAGCTAAGCTCCACCCATTCTTCAAAATTCAGTTCAGTGACCATCTCCTCAAAAAGCTTACCTGGCCCTGGCCGGTGTTGCTCGGTGATTAGAGCATCAGTCTGCACACCAAAGGGTCCCAGGTTTGATTCCCAGTCAAGGGCATGTACCTGGGTTGAAGGTTCAATCACCAGCCCTGGGTGTGTGTGTGTGTGTGTGTGTGTGCACGGCGCAGGAGGCAACCAATCAATGTTTCTCTTTCTCTCTCTTTCTCTCCCCCGCTTCCTCACTCCCTTCCCTTCCACTGTCTCTGAAAATAAAAAATATCCTTGGGTGAGGATTAACAACAAAAAGCTTCTCTGACCCCAATACCCTAGGCTGGCTTAGGTAATTCTCACCTCTGCCCTTCCATGACACTCTTATAGCACTGCAAAGACCATAATGCATTGCAGTTAGCCAATTTTTTGGTCTGAGCTCCTGAATGACAGAGAGAATCCCCTTGGTATCTTCAGTGTCTAACATATAACAGATGCTCAAAATATGTTCCTCAAATGAATGAACAAGCTACCAAAACAAAGGTATTAACAAGCATGTCAAACTCGCGGCTTGTGGCCTAGTGGCCGCGAGTTTGACATGCTTGGTATAAAACAAGCATGTTATTAACAATGAGAATTGTCCAATGGAAAGGCTGGCCTCATGACAGTGAATAACCTTCCTGTCAAGGTCAGCATTTAACAAAGACAGAAAAACATCTGTCAGAGATGCTATAGATTCTTGCACTAGAAGGGAATTGGATGAGGGGAACTCTAAGAGTCTTCAAATTTATGAAACAGAGTTCCAATCACCTTGCTTTTCAAATGAAGGGAGGGGTATATGTTCTATCTTCAACCCTAAAATAATTTATAAAAGTTTCTAATTACAAATATAGGGAGTATTAATGAAAGTACACTGCACTCAAGCTCAATTTAATCTAGCTAGTTAGCTATGTAACTTTATCGCACTAAGGAGATGTTACTCATGAGCCAGTATAAAGTTGTTATAAAAAAACGTTTTTTCTTATTCATGCACAAATTTCTGATATTTTTAGACAGCCTTATTAATAACTTTAGACAGGCTCATCAAGAACATCCCCTTAGCAAAGTGGAGTTTTTTATATAATAATTATTAGATGAAATTAAGCCTAAATATGATATTTCTTCTTTTTTAAAAAATAATTCTTTATTGTTTAAAGTATTACCTATGTCCCCTTTTTTTCCCCCATTGACTCCCTCCAGCCCGCCCCCACCTACCCCCCCAGGCCCTCACCACCCCATTGTCTGTGGCCATGGGCCATGCATATACACATACAAGGATCTTTGTTGATTACTTCCTCCCACCCCACCCACCCTCCCCCACCCTCCCTGAGATTCTGCACTCTATTCTATGCTTCCGTGTCTCTGGATCCACTCCATTCACCAGTTTGTTACTTAGATTCCACATATGAGTGAGATCATGTGACACTTATCTTTCTCTGACTGACTTATTTCACTTAGCATGATACTCTCCAGGTCCCTCCATGCTGTCTCCAAGTGTCTTTTTTTTAAATTTAAGAAATCTTGCTTCAATTGTTTATGAAAGACTGTGTTAGGTGCTGATCGAAGTGCTCTACATGTATTTGCTCATTTAAACTTCCTAACTACCCTATGAGATAGGTAATATTATCACCATTTTACAAATGAAGAACATAAATGCCCCAGAGGTTCAGAAACTTGCTCCAGAGCTGTGCTCTTATGAAATCTGCCTAAAGGGTAAGTTGGGTACCATAGAGCACATGGGAAATAGCATTTAATTCTACCTGGAGAACTCATATAACATCCTATAGTGGCCCAGCCAGTGTGGCTCAGTGGTTGAGCATCAACTTATGAACCAGGTGGTCACGGTTTGATTCCCAGTCAGGGCCCATGCCCAGGTGGAGGTCTTGATCCTCAGTGGGGGACGTGCAGGAGGCAGCCAAAGATTCTCTCTCATCATTGATATTTCTCTCTCTCCTTCCTCTCTGAAATCAGTAAGAATGTCTTTTTAAAAAGACCCTATAATGGTAACATTTGAGTTGGGTTCAACATAAATGTGCAGGCAAAGGCCTGTGTATGTGTGTGTATGGCTTGCATAAAATACAAATTAATTTGTAAATTTGGAGAAAAACGAATTCTGTATGGCTATGATAAGGTGCATAGGTGTGGTAGATGGTTTAGTCGGGAATCAGTTTTTAAAGAGCATTCGATGATCAGGAAGTCCCTTGGATTTTATTCTATGGGCTTTGAGAAGTTACAAAAAGTTAAATATGTGAATGACGCAGATAGATATATGTCTCAGAAAAATTAAATTAAGAAGTAAAGACTGGGACAACAGTCAGGGAGAACATTTAGAAGGTTCCTGCAACAGTCCAGGAAAAATGGTTACACCACATTTTCTGAAGAGTAACTTCTTACCTTCACCTTCATGTTTTTTATATATTTAATGCATCTTACCTTTTTCTTCAAGGCTGTATTTGGCAGCGCCCACCTGCAGATATAAACCATAAGACAGAATTTCCATGATCCAATTGCCTTAGAAATTGGGATTAAAGAAACACAAATCAATACAGAGATGCAAAAGAGCATGTTTAGCACAACAGCTGAGAATGGCTGTGTGTGGCACCTCAGTTGCGCAGAGGCGCTCATTTTCCTAAATTATACAACGGGGTTTATGCTAACCTATCCCCTAATTACATGCTCAGGAGATAGCTCCTAGTTATATTTATTTAGGAATATAAATGAGCCATTAAAATGCAAGATTCCACTTTTCATAACCTTCAATTTTTTTTTAAGCAAAGCAACATACACAAGTGCTTTAACAAAGCAAACAATATTGCCATATTTAAATGTCCTCTATTTTTTTTTTAAGCCAGCCTCCGATTTAAAAAAATGTGGGAGCATCTTTAACCCTTCAGCTGTCCTTCCAAGTCATATTTCACTCATTGCAGGCACAAAGGATATAAAATACAAGATTCAATTGCAGATACAAATTGGCACAGAAAGCACTCTCAAGTCCACGATCTCTGCCCAGGCAATACCAACCCTCCTTGTAAGTCTTCTCATCCTCCCTATGATGCCCAATCTCCTTTATTGATCATTCAAAGCAATTCAGAACCGTCACCTCATTTAGAACACACCTTCCAGGGCTGGTATTAGGCCTGTCCCTTCCCCTCCCAAGGGTCTTTTCAGCCCAGTTACCAACCAGCCCTCCTTACAGTTTACCCAGTCGCCAAAAGCATGATACTAATCAACCTTACTGGTAAATAGAAGCAAATTATCGCGGGTGGGGTGTTCTAATGCACAATACTCTCTTCAGTCAGAAGCCCCTCACTCCCCACCCCCACCCCCATTTCCAGGTTTGGCATAATACCCTTCACCCACCCAAGCGATCCTTCCGGCTCCCCTATGGGAGGATCCACTCTTGGCCCCAGATTCTCTTTCTCCATCTTTTTCTCGGAGTCAGATTCTTCCATCGTGCAACAAGTCCTTTGCAGTCCCTTCTAAAGCCGCAGTACGGTTTATGTTTCCCCCCCTTGGCCACCCCCTCAGCCGCCTGTTCTCAACGCCTGCAGCCCCTAGGCCTGCTCTGTTCTTGCCTTCGCCTTTGTCCACTGGGGGGCTGCTTTCCCCAGTTACCTTTACCACCTCAAACTTGGCCTCAAGGCACAGCCGAGCTGGCCGGCTCCAAGGCTAAGGGATGCGGTGATGCAAAGGAAGAAATGGAGGAGGAGCGGGGGAGCGGGAAAGAGGGGTGAGGTGGGGGGTGGGGGGTCTCGAGTTTGGGCCTCACGCCCCAAGGTCTCGAAACCCAAAGGTGACTTCACCCGCAAAGAGGTGGGGATGACGAAGGCAGAGGTGGCAGAAAGAGCAGACCCGTGCAGGCACTATGCGACGATCGCCTCAGTGGGCTCGTGGTGCCCGAGCCCGCCCAACCCCGCGAATCCGCCGGCGGCGGTGGCGACGTTTACGACCTAACCGCCCGCCCTTCAGGAGCCCAGGTACTTCACTGCAGCCACACGACTGCAGGCCAGGATCACGTGGGCACCTGCCGTAAACCCAGAGCCCGTCACGTGACTGCCGCTACCCAAGGCGCGGGGGCTGAGGAGAATACCATAGAGACTGCGCGGAGAAAGGCAGAGTGCCCCCCTAGCGCCGTCACGTGGCCCCGGCTCGGTGGGGCCCCGCCCGGCGGCTGGCGCTCCCCTGGGGGGCTATCCGGGTCCCACCCGCCTACGCGATGAGTTGATGCGTTAAAGGAGACGGTTGTGATTTCAGGGTCACAAAGCTAGCTTTATTATTTTTTTTTAACTGCTCTTTTTTTTCCCTTCACATTTTTGGTGGGGAAGGCCCGGCATTGTCTTTATCTTTCTGTTTTTGAAATTTCTATCTTCCTTTTTATAAATTATCAGTCTCTATAACGGAGCTTGTCATTAAATGAGTTAATAGCATCTGAACGGATTGCAACTGTGTCTACCACATAGCGCTCAAGGAAAGTTATTGTTGGGACCAGTGGTTCATCGGGGATTCTAGGACACACACCTATCCCCCACTTGTTTAAAACGGGAAGGGGAATACATTCTCATATACCATAGTAAAAAGTCAGTAGATGAAGTCCAAAATTGATCATGAGGGACTGCTGATAGGTATATACTTAGTATGTTTAGATTATGAGACCACCAGGAAAAAATGGCCAAAGGAGTTCAAAGGGGCAGGGGATAGGAAGTTAGGGGCCTCTTGCTTTTCATCTTAAGCCCTTTTGTATATTTAGTATATATAAATATATATATTAAATATATTTATATAAATGTATACATAATAAACTTATACACATACATTTAAACCACATGTATATATTACTTGTTAAGAAAGAAAATGAGCCCTAGCTGGTTTGGCTCAGTGGATAGAGGGTCGGCGTGGGGGACTGAAAGGTCCTGGGTTGATTCTGATCAAGGGCACATGCTCAGGTTGTGTGCTCCATCCCCAGTAGGGGGCGTGCAAGAGGCAGCCAATCAATGATTCTCTCTCACCATGCATGTTTCTATCTCTCTCCCTCTCCCTCTCTGAAATCAACAAAAATATATTTTTTAAAAAAAGAAAGAAAATGAAGGGAAGAATGAAGGTAGGGAGGAGAAGGGAGACTGGATAGGAACATGGCGCTTTCTGCTCCCAGACTTCCCCATTTGCCATCCCATACAATCCCTTCTCACCACAACTACAATGCCTCAAGAAAAATTTATTCTATTCTGATCACAGGATTCCTTAGCCCTGTCTCTCTCTAATCACCTTCCTTCTCCCCCGCCCCCCAGCTGCCTCCAAACCAGCTCCTGTTCTTTTCCCTGAAAGACCCTAAGTCCCAAACCAGGAAGTCACTTTAGATTCATGGCCCTCCATACAAGACAGTGAGATTAAATGATGATTAGTGTCACTGAGGTAAAGCAGCGAAAACGTATTTTATTCAATAACTATTGTCAGTAGGGGGAAAGCTGAGCTCCATTCCAGTTTGGACATTTTACAGGGACGGGGGTGGGGAGTGGGCAGGGTCAGTAGAGTCAGAGAAATGATAAATTACAAAAGATTGGTCTGTGTCAATGAGATTAAACCAGCTGTATCTGCTAGCTGGCAGTTATCAAAATTAGGAGTCTATCTTCCCACAGATACTGGAAGGACAGAAGCCCTAACCTTCCTGATGATTACATTTCAAGGGAATGACTCTCAGGACCTTGAGAAAGACACTTCTGAGTTGTAAGAGATACATACAAGTGTAATCCCTTTTTATCAAATATTTTGAGAAAAGTAGGTCAGGGACCTACCATTAGACTAGAACATACTGTAATTCTCCTTGCAGACAAGCTTTCTTTTCAGACAAGCTTCTTTTGTTTCTTTTTATTTGTTTCTTTTGTTATTTTGGTTAACCCTCACCCGAGGATATTTTTTCCATAGATTTTTTTTTTTTTTAGACAGAGTGGAAGGGAGGTAGGGAGAGGAAGAAGGAGAGAGAAAGAGATGTGAGACACCTCCATTTCCCGCACGCTCCCCAACAGGGGGCTAGGGATTGAACCTGTAACCTAGATATGTGCCCTTGACCAGGAATCGAACCCGAGACGCTTCAGTGCACAGGCTAATGCTCTAACCACCGAGTCACAGCGGCCAGGGCACAGACAAACATTTTAATGAAAAGTTGGGGTCAATGCAGAGCCTGGGGGTCATTCTAGGGGTATGGCAAGCCTCTTACTGCAGGCGTTTGGACAGAGTTATGTGCTGAGACTTCTAAATTTCTCATTAGTCCTTTTCTACAATTTGTCTACTCCTTCCAATTCTTACTGATGTTGTTTTTGTTCCAGCTGTTATAATACCTGGCTGGGTAATTGCAATAGCCTCCTAAGTGATTTTCCTACAGTGGCAGTTCCAAAGGAGTAGGGAGTGGGTGGAATAATCTAATCTTCATCAGTCATCTCATCCCAAAAAGGCACTTAATGTAATTAATAGGTGCTTGTTATGTAAAGGCAGCTTTCAAACATAAACCCCAACCTCCTCACCAGGCTTCACCAGCCGTATTATGTTCTTGAACTGCTGTTTTATTTTTTTAAATAATTATTTATTGTTGAAAGTATTACATTTGTCCCCCTTTATCCCCCAGTGACCCCCTCCAGCCCACCCCCCACCTCAGGCCCTCCCCACCCCATTGTCTGTGTCCATGGTCCATGCATATATGCATACAAGGTCCTTGGTTGATTACCTCCCACCCACCCGCTCTCCCCCACCTTCCCTCGAGCTTTAGAAAAATTCGTTGTCTCCCTGTTGCTGGTCTCCCTTTACCCCTTCTCCAAATCATCACTTTTTTTTCTGCCCACTCTCCCTGTTTCAAGGACCCTGAGGAACAGAGAAAGAAAGGAAAGGGAAGGGATGAAGATGAAAAGTGGGAGAAGTGGGGAGTTGGAAAGAGAGAAGGTAGAGAGGAGAAAGGTGAAGGGGAAACAGGAGAGATAGGAGTAGGAGGATGGTTGTGAAAAAAAGGGGTTTGAAAAATGATTGAGTTACTAAACCAAATTAAGAGTTAATTCCAAAGAATGATTAATAAGATTGTTGGTACAATGCATTCCTATAGAGGTGAAGATTCTGGTTTCTACCCAGATATCCCTGGCTGCTTAGTGTTTTTACATTTTCATTAAAGAATCTTGCCTAGATAAGAGATGAAGTTTGCGTTTTTATTTTTATTCTTGTCAAATTACTTTTTAAACTTGTAATTATAGTTTCTTTTCCGAAAGCTCTGCAAGGTTATTCATGCATTCATTCAACAAATATTTACTGAGCAGCCAGGAAATATGTTAGATGCTAGAAATACAAGCATCCCTCTATTTCAGGTCCCACTTCCTATCAGTGCTTCTAATATTCACTATACTCAGATACACATAAACACACACATCCCAACACATCAGCATTCTGTCTGTCCAGATCCTACCCCGTATTTTTTCAACCATCCACTTCAGCAAGAAAAAGTAGTATAGACCCATAAGATCCAATATGATAGGTTTCTTTTTACTACCATACTTTAATTAGTTTTGTCATCTTTATCCTCAACCATACCTAAGAGTCTCCAATTCCCAACTGTCCCTCATAACTCCCTTGCCCTTCTTTCTCCTCCACCCTTCTCTGCTCCTTCTGACCCCATAGCTATCATTGCTATTTCCCAGAACCGCATGAGTTTATTACTATAGCCCCATGGTCGGCAAACTGCGGCTCGCGAGCCACATGCGGCTCTTTGGCCCCTTGAGTGTGGCTCTTCCACAAAATACCATGGCCTGGGCGAGTCTATTTTGAAGAAGTGGAGTTAGAAGAAGTTTAAGTTTAAAAAATTTGGCTCTCAAAAGAAATTTCAATTGTTGTACTGTTGATATTTGGCTCTGTTGACTAATGAGTTTGCCGACCACTGCTATAGCCTGCTAGAAGCTCTTTCCTCCGCATTCCCACCTCTTTGCGTGAAATATCAGGAAATGATCTTCCAGCTAACTGGACTTAACGATTTGATGAATAATTTCTAATGGAGGGATTTTTTTGTCTGCCTGCCCAGCATGGAAGGAGCTTAGAAATTGCCACTCCATGCTAACAACAAGTAAAAGTCTGACCAAACTGAAAAATACATGTCTTCTTAGAGTCACCAGAGAAGTCAGTCACAGGGAAAACCGATGCCCCTAAAATTGGAGAGACAGACAGGTAGATATAGAAAATGATAACTCTCTAGAACAGGAGCCTACACACAGAAACCTCTGCAGTGGTTCTCAACCTTTCTAATGCCGCGACCCTTTAATACAGTTCCTCATGTTGTGCTGACCCCCAACCATAAAATTATTTTCGTTGCTACTTCATAACTGTAATTTTGCTACTGTTATGAATTGTAATGTAAATATCTGTGTTTTCTGATGGTCTTAGGCGACCATGCTAGCGGTTGAGAACCGCTGCTGTAGAGCCTAAGACCATTGGAAAACAGACATTTATTTACATTACGATTCACAACAGTAGCAAAATTACAGTTATGAAGTAGCAACGAAAATAATTTTATGGTTGGGGGTCACCACAACATGAGGAACTGTATGTACTAAAGGGTCGTGGCATTAGAAAGGTTGAGAACCACTGTGTCTATGGGAACCACTACTGAGATAGGAAAACCTGAATTGCAATTGATCATTTTTGGGACAAGTCTGAGCGTTAAAAACTCTAGGGCAGCCCAGTCATAGGGGTCTTCCACTCTTTTGTGAGTTTTACTTCCAGGAACTCTATTAGATCCTCACAGTGAATATCAAAGGAAAATATCCTCCTGCCACTGGCAGTAGGAGGGAAAGAGTAATCATTTTTTAAACAAACCAGATTTTCTTTTCTTCTTAACAAGGCTTTCTCTCTAAAGAAACAATTTTGCTGGGATTTTATCAGAGTGCCTAGCCTACCAGAGGAAAAGGAAATGCCCACCTCCAGCCTACTCTAAATATTCTGTTCCATCTAAAGGGGGAAAAAAACCCTGAGAAGCACAGGTGAAGTTCACAGTCTGGGGACAAAGACTGAGACCTAATTATAGCACTATAGATTCATCCCCCGACTCCCTCACACATTATCACCACATTCCTAAAGGCCTATTTACCAAAGCTCCTTTCGCCCAGTATATCATGTCCACTTTTCAAAAAAATTACAAGGCATACAAAAAGGCAAAAAACACAGTTTGAAAGGACTGAACAAGGATCCATACCAGTCACATATGGCACAAATATTGGAACTACCCAACTGTGAATTTAAAATAATTATGATTAATATGTGAAGGGCTCTAATGAAAAAATATATAACATGTAATAACAGATAGGTGATGTAAGCAGAGAGATGGACATTCTAAGAAAGAATTAAAAAAGAGATGCTTGAGATCAGAAAACACTATCTCAGAAGGAAAGATGCCTTGATTGGACTCATTAGTAGATTGGACATGATTGAGGAAAGGATCTCTGACCTTGAGGATATGAAAAAGAAACTTCCAACACTGAAAAACAAAGAGAAAAAGACAAAAAAATCAGAAAAGAATATTCAAGGATTGTGGGATAACTGCAAAAGGGGTAACATATGCATAATGGGGATATCAAAAGGAGAAGAAACAGAGGAACAGAAGCAATATTTGAAGCAATGATGGTACATTGGGAATTTATTGACTTTTTAATATTAACCTTGTATCCTGCAACTTTGCTATAATTACTTATTAGTTCCAGTTGTTTTTATATTCTTTCAGATTTTCTAGATGATCAAGTCAACTACAAACAAAGAGAGTTTTATTTATTCCTTCCAGATCTGTATACACTTTTCTTTATAATTAAAAACACAATGCCATTTACATTACTACAAAAAAGTAAACACTTAGGTAAAAATATTTTTTTTAAATATGCACAATATCTATATCAGGAAAACTTCAAACTCTTGTTAAAGACATTAAAGAACTAAAGTAATGTATAGATATTCCATGATAATGGATAGAAAAACTCAATATTGTCAAGATGTCAGTTCTTCCCAACTTGATCTATAGATTCAATACAATCCCGATAAAAATCCCAACAAGTTATTTGTGGATATTGACAAACCGATTCTAAAGTTAATATGGAGAGATAAAAGATCCAGAACAGCAAACACAATTTTGCCGAAGAACAAAGTTGGAACAGACACTACCCAACGTCAAGTCTGATTATAAGGTCACAATAATCAAAAGAGTGTGGTATTGGCAAAAGAATAGACAAATAGACCAATGCAACAGAACCAAGAGCCCAGAAATATAAATATAGCCAACTGATCTTTGACAAAGGAGCAAAGGCTGTACTGTGTACACATGCAACTCACATACTGCCTTTGCTCACATACTGCCACATGCCTTTAACCACTGTGTACTTATGTATTTTCAACAAATAGTACGGAACAACTAGACACCCACAAGCAAAAGATATATCTAAACACAAACCTTACATCCTTCACAAAAATTAACTCAAAATGGATCAGGAACCTAAATTTAAAATGCAAAGTTATAAAACTCAGAGAAGATAACATTGGAGAAAACCTAGATGATCAGAGGTATGGTGATGATGCCTTTTAAGATACAACAACAAAGACATAATTCATGAAAGAAATAATCGATAAGCTGGACATCATTAAAAATTTTTTCAAGCTTCTTCTCTGCAAAAGACAACATCAAGAGAATAAAAACACAAGCCACAGACTGGGAGAAAGTATTTGCAAAAGACACATCTGATGAAGGACTGTTATCCAAAATATACAAAAGGACTCTTAAAACTCAATAATAATAAGAAAAACTTGTATTAAAAATGGGCAAAAACCTTTACAGACACTTTACTAACTACAATATAAAGATAGTAAATAATCATATGGAAAGATGCTCCACATCATATGTCATTAAGAAAATGCAAATTAAAACAACAATGAGATACCACAATACACCTGTTAGAAAGGCCAATATCCAGGATACATGCAACAATAAATGCTGGCAAGGATATGGAATAGCTGAAACTCTTATTTACTAGTTGGAATGCAAAATGTTATAGCCATATTGGAAGATGGTTTGGTGGTTTATGACAAAACTAAACATACTCTTTAGTTTACCATACAATCCAGCAATTGTGCTTTTGTATTTACCCAAATGGGTTGAAAACTTATATCCCCACAAAAAACCTGCACACAGACTTTTATAGCAGCTTTTTCATAATTGACAGAACTTGAAAGCAACCAAGATGTCCTTCAGTAGGTGAATGCATAAATAAACTGTGGTACATCTAGAGAATGGAATATCATTCAGCACTGAAAAAAAATAAGCTATCAAGGCATAGAAAGACATAGAGGAATTTTAAATACATATTACTAAATGAAAGAGGTCAATCCAAAAAGGCTATCTATTTCATGATTCCAACTATATGACATTCTGAAAAAGTCAAAACTATTGAGACATTGAAAAGTTCAGTGGTTGCCTGAGGCTGCGGGGAGGAAGGAATGAATAAACAGAGCACAAAAGATGTTTAGGTCACTAAAACTATTCTATATGATACTATGCTGGTGGAAATATACCACTATACATTTCTCCACATTCATAGGATGTACAACACCAAGAGTGAATCTTAATGTAAACTGTGGGCTTTGGTGATAATGATGTTTCTTCAAAAAGTCTAATAAACACAAATCAGGAAATGCAGATCAAAACTACAACGAGATACCACTTTTCACTCACTAACATGGCTATAAATAACAACCAAAAACCCTTAAAATAACAAGTGTTGGCAAGGATTTAAAGGAAATGAAATTGTATACATATGTCAAAACTTATTAAATTACATGCCAATTACATCTAAAAAACTGTAGTAAAAGGAAATATTTTATCTCACCTATCAGATTGCTGATATGGAGCATACTTGACAATGCTTAGGGCTGGTGTTAGATGTGGCAAAGCATTTACTCTCCACACACTACTGGTGATATTATGAAATGACACAACTATTTAAGGAAGTCATGCTAGATATATACATCAAAGTTTAAATGTGTAAAACCATCTGAGCCAGAAATTCCATGACTGGAAATATATTCTAAGTGGACATTGTTAGGGTATCCAAAGGAGGTACTACTGCACGAGGCCAAAAGTGATAAGGGATTATAAATTTATTAGGTCATCTGGATATCAGATAGACAGAGCCCCAAAACGGCGCTAGCACCCAGGGATGGGGGGGTCAGAGGTTTTAAAGGACTCTACACGGGCTTTTTCAGCGGGGAACTTTCTGGGCGGGTCTGGATCCTGGGAAAGTCAGGAGAGGAAAGACAATGGTCTTAAGTGGAATGTAGTCTTAACCAGTGGAATGTGGTCTAAGCAAAAGGGAATGTCGGTTGTGAAGTGGTCTAAAGGTCAGTTCCCAGGGGAAGGGTAAGCAATTCAATTATTTGATCAAACCTAACAGACATATGTACAAATGTGTATAGACAGGATGACAGCAACAACATTGCTTCTAAATGTGAACAAATACTCTACATATTCAGCAGTAAAGTTATGGTGAAATAAATTATAATACAGCTATAGAATGTAATATTGTGAACTAAAAATTTTATGTGTGCCTCGAGATCCTCAGGTCATGCATATGCAGGCAATAAAAATTGGCCCCTTGCCCTGACTGGTGTGGCTTAGTTGGTTGGGTGTCCTCCTGTGCACCAAAAGGTTGTTGGTTTAATTCCTTGTCAGGGTACATACCCGGGTTGCAGGCTTGATCCCCAGTAGGGGGTGTGCAGGAGGCAGCCGATTGATGTTTTGCTCTCACATCAATGTTTCTCTCTCTCCCTCTCCCTTCCTATCTCTAAAAAAAATCAATAAACTATTCTTAAAAAAAAAATTGGCCCCTAGAGATAATTGTTTACAACAATCAAAATCCCACATTCCTGTGTCCATTTTAACTTCCAGGTCTTCAAAAATACTGTCCCATTTGTATGGAACACCTTCTGAATTTTCCTGTGCTTCACTCTTCCTGAACTTTCAGGTCTCAGTCTACTAGTAAAGGCAACTTATTTACTCAGAGATAACTTCCTGGGCCACACTTAATTAGGCTGATTTCCCCTGGTTCATGCTCATATATCTAATCCAGATTTCTCCTAATCAGCACCTGTCACACTTAGCTTTTTCAATTCTTTGACTCCATTAACAGACTGTGACTTCACCCTTAAAATCCCAGTGAGTAGGCTGACACCTGGCGTATAATAAATGTTCAGTATGTATAATTCCAAATGAATAAAGTGCCTGGCAAATAGTAGGTATTCATTAAATGGTAACATTTGTATTGCTACTACTATTTTATTCTGGACTAGATGTTATGGAAGGAGAAGAGATAGGAAGTCAATGAGAATATTACAAGTTGCTGAACAGCAGGAAAATTTAGATATTGAGGGTGAATCCTGAGGATAGTGCTGAAATTTTTGATATAACTGGAGACACTTTAAATATATATATATTTTTATTGATTTTAGAGAGGAAAGGAGAGTGCGAAACATCAATGATGAGAGAGAATCATTGATTGGCTGCCTCCTGTATGCCCCCTACTGGGGATCGAGCACACAACCCGGGCATGTGCTCTGACGGGGAATGGAACCCTGACCTCCTGGTTCATAGGTCAATGCTCAATCACTGAGCCACATGGGCCAGGCTACAACTGGAGACACTTTAAAGGAACACCTACTCAGCAGCCCAGAGACAGCTATTAGTATTTACTAGAGGCCTGGATTCGTGCACCAGTGGGGTCCCTCGGCCTGCGAGGATCAGGCCAAAACTGGCTCTCCAACATCCCCTGAGGAGTCCCGGATTGCGAGAGGGCACAGGCCAGGCTGAGGGACCCCACTGGTGCATGAATCCTCTAGTATGCATATAAGATATTTGGTTAATCTCTTCCCACCCTCCCTCTCCCCACTTCCCTCTGAGATTCATCAGTCTGTTCCATGTTTCCATGCCTGTGGTTTCTGCTCCTGCATTGAGCGTCTGCCCCCTGGTGGTCAGTGCACGTTATAGCTACCGGTCGTCAGGTCAAAAGGTCGGCTGGTCACTTAGGCTTTTATATATAGATAAATATACCACAAACCAGACATTATTCTAAGTTCTTACACCTATTAACTCATTTAATCCTCAACATGATTTCACAGATAAGGCCATTGAGGTACAGAAAGATTCAGTATCTTTCCAAGGTTTGCAGTCTTGTGTATGGTAGAATTTAGATTGATCCTAGGTAGTCTCCTTTCAGAGCCCATGCCTTTAATCACTGTGTACTACTGCCTTCCCTTAGATGACAGAGGAGAGGAGACACTGTGAAAATCTTTTTTTCATGACCAAGGAGAGATGGGTTGTATTACACAGTTTTATAGACAAGGCAAGGAGAAAAAGAGACCTATGGAATATGATGTACTGAGTAAAGGGTGCAGATATCCTGCCTAATACTCCAGTGTTCTCCTCCATGGAGCCATCACTTTGCCTGTTTCCTCTAGTGTTTCTCTTTCTGCAGGACACTGTGTGGGCAATTATTCACACTTAACCTAACTAGTAAGATAGTTGTACAGAAAGTATGCATTTCGTGTGGAATAGACATAGAGTATTTCTCACCGAATAGGATGTCTGTCAAAATTTGAAATAAAATTCTATGTATCCAGTAAAATAATTATATACAAGGATTGTTTTAACCATGGAATATTGTCTGGAAAAGCTGAAAGATTGAAATGAGCTTTGAAAATTTGAGTGACTTTGTTTTTCTCTATTACTTGTCAGCATTGCTGATCATGATTGCAAGGTACATACTATATAGCTGAAGAACAACGCAATATAAAACTCCAAAATTGTCACAAAAACTGTGGAAGAAAGGGAAGGTGAAAACTCCCAGAGACAGTCTCAGGACCTAACTTTTGGTCCCATGCTCAGACTCCCTTCAAAGTCTTCTTCCTCACTAGAGTTACCAGCTCCAGTTTCTTTTTGTGTATATGTTTGTTTGTTTGTTTGTCTTAGATATATCACATCCTGGCCATAGAATCCTCAACTACTTAGCAGCACTTCCCTCAGTTAATCAGATTGCTTGAGTTGAAGATCTGTCATGTGACATTGAGATGACATAATCTAAAGAGAGAGTCAGCCTTTGTGAGTGTACAAACACCTTTGTGTGTAAATGTACAGAAAAAGTATGAGAAAAAATTAAAGAAAATTATGAACAGTATCTATGGGAAGGTTGGTGAAACCATGTGGAGTCCATTTGTTTAGGGAGCACAGATACTCAAGTTCATGTGTCCCTCAATATTTTTGAATGTTATGGGATCCAAGATGGTGGCATAGTACATGGAAGCTACAATCACTTCCTCCCAGGACCACACTGGAATTACAACTAAATTACAGAATAATCAGCCTGAATAACCAATTAAAAATTAGCTGAACAGAGTCTTATAACCAAGGACTTACAGAAGAAGCCATATTGAAACAGGTAGGAAAGGCGGAAACACTGAAAGGGCTGGCCCTGCACCCACATATGGCAGTTGAGAATCTGGAGGGATATCTCAGCTGCAAATGTCCCTCCAGAGGAGCGAGGAATCTCAACCCCATGCCAAGCTCCCCAGTCTGGAGCACCAGAGCCAGGAAGGGGAAGTGACATAATATCTGCTGTGAAATTCAGTGAGGATTCTATCTTCAGGGAGAGACAGAAGTGTGCTAGAGAAACAGGCACCCTCTTAAAGGGCCAGCTAACAAAATTTCCTTTGCAGCCACTCACCCTGCTCTTTGGTGACGTGAAGGCGTCTTGGAGCGGACTGGCTTGTGTGGCTTCAGGGAGCGTGTTGAAGGGACAAACACCAAGGTCTCTGTGCTTGGCCCCTCTCCTGCACCAACTGCAGATGCCATCTTTCCTTTCCTGGGTTGTGCACTTCACTCAGTATAGAAACAGCTTTGGGGAATGCACTAGCCCCACCCTTCTGACTCCCTGTGGCCCCACCCTGCCAAGCTCAAGCCCTGCAGAGTAGCCTGCTGGCTATAGCCAGCCTGGACCGAGGTATAAACTTTCATGTGGGATCTCAAGGAAGTCTAGGCAAACTTGGCAAGGAAGTGGCAGAGACACACAAGAAGAGACTGAGTTGTGTGACTCTAGGGCAAGGGCCATTTTTCCCTCACACACCTGAAAGACTCCACCATTCCTGTGCATAACCTTCCCTCTACAAGGCCAAATCTTGGTCTGTTTTAGCCCGATTAACTCTGCTGGTCTCACCCCAATGACTGCCTGAGAGCCCAACCCATCAGAGAGGCCCATGGGTTCCAGGAGGGTGGTGACTATCCTTGGTACAGTCTGAGACTTTGTTGAGTGGCCTCAGAACTACCACTGTCATCAAGTTTGAATATGTACCAACTGGTAAACACCACTTGCTTCTACATGGTGACTCACTGAGAGCATACCACATGCAACTCACATACTGCCAGAGGCTCCTTTAGTGACTGAACCTAACAGACAGCCACATGCGACGGTGAATCTCTAGGTGCCTTGGGCCTTTTGCTGACCTGACCCTGGGCTCAGTGCTAGCGGAAGATGGCCTTGATATGCATCTTGACCCCTCCCATGTGCACCAAGGCCCAGCAGAGGGAGCCACAAACTGTGGATCGCTTTGTGGCTCCAGACAGATAGCCCAGGGCCAGTCACAAGCAGTGTCTGAAATGACCTGCACCAGAGTCTCTTCCAGAGTCTCTCTCAAGAAGCCCCAGAACTAACACACCAGGTGGTAGACTTCAGGCCACATCAGAGGGGTCAGGTCTTGCATATCACTATGGTTAGGGTCAATCCTCATAGTCAGCCAGCCTGAAGGTCAACCCCAACCATGGACAGGCCAACAGTAATCAAGCCTAAACTACAACAGGAGAGCTCATATAACCTACAAAAGATACATTCCTGCAGCACCTAGCTCAGGTGATCAGGGAGACTAGACTACTAAGCCCCATAGGACACCTACTATATATGGCCACCAAACCAAGACATAGCAAATCTACATAATACACAGAAACAAATACAGAGAGAAAGCCAAAATGGAGAGACAAAGAAAAGTGCCCCAAATTAATTAACTGGACAATTCCTCAAAAAAAGAACTAAAAGAAATGGAGGCAACAATCTACCAGATACAGAGTTCAAAACAATGGTTATAAGGATGCTCAAGGAACTTAGGGGAAAAATGGGTGAACTCAGTGAGAACTTAAAAAAAGAGATAGTAAACATTAAAAAAAACACATAAAAACCATAAAAAAGAATCAGTCAGAAATAAAGAATACAATATCTGAAATAAAGAATACACTAGAAGGAATCAATAACAGATTAGGTGAAGCACAGGATGGAATCAGCAATTTGGAAGACAAGGTAGCAGAAAATACCCAATCAGAGCATCAAAAAGAAAAAAAATTAAATGAGGAAAGTCTAAGGGACCTCTGAGACATCTAGCATAGCAACATCCGCACCATAAGGGAACCAGAAGGAGAAGAGAGAGAGCAAGGTATTGAGAACATGTTTGAAAAAATAATGGCTGAAAATTTCCCTAACTTGCTGAAGTTCAAAGTCACACAAGTCCAGAGAGACCCAAACAAGGTGAACCTAAAGAGGCCCACACCAAGACACGTCATAATTAAAATGGCAAAGGTTAAAGACAAAGAGAGAATCTTGAAAGCAGCAAGGGAGACACAGTTAGTTGCCTACAAGACTGTTCCCATAAGACTGTCAGATGATTTCTCAACAGAAACATTTCAGGCCAGAAGGGATTGACACAACCACAATGGTATGAAACTAGAATTCAACCACAAGAAAAAAAAACCCAGAAAAACACACAAACACTTGGAGGTTAAAGAGCATATTACTAAACAATGAGTGGGGGCCCACTCAAGAGGAACTTATTATGTCCACATGTTGGATGAGGAGGGACTTGAAGTGGGGTAAAGCCAGGAAGAAGTCTGCTGCATAAATCTAGATAGGAAACCCTGTAAGTCAGAGTGGTAGTAACAGGAACTCTGACATTAATGACCCAGAGTAGAAACAACAATGTCTGTGGTATCAGGGGAAGTGAGCCAAAAATCCTGGCTCTATCATCTGTAAAGGATTTTATATCAGGCCAGTTATTATGTCTGTCACGACATGAGATGCCTCATATTTTCATTGGGCATTCTAATGAGTGTGACCACCTAGAGATAATGCACATTAAGAATGGCAGAAGGAAGTTACTTATTATTGATATCATGAATAACAGGCTGAATCTAGTATATATGGTGAGAAAAGAAACACAACATGGTTAATAATAAGTATTTTTGTTAATGGTTATGAGTAAATGTTATTTCAGTTAACAGCTGGGAGACCTTTAATGTAACTACTTACTTATTTTATTTTCAGGAGGCAGATATTTCACCTCTCTCTCAGAGTCATTCCAACCCTTAAACAAAGCATGAAGGACTAGGGTTCCCAAGGAAAAGGCATATCCAGGAGTAATCAGGGACGGACTCTAAAGCCTACCAGTGATATGCAAGTAGGGTCCACAAGAACACACAGGCTGATTTCATGAGTATAATATTTGGCAGCTTTTGTTCATATTATCCCTGATATCATTTGACGTGAGTCAGTACCCTGAAGACCCCAGAGAATCTTAGGGTGAATTTTAGGAAGCACCATCACTCCTGTGATAATGCAGAGTTGGCTAATCAGCTCACTTTGAAGTGAAAAAGATAAAGGTATTAAGGGGAAAAAAAGAAAAGGAACTCATAGACACAGACTACAATATGATGATTATCAGAGGGAAAGGAGCATGGGAGGAGGTAGAAGACGGTAAAGGGGGGATAAATGATGACGAAGAAAACTTGACTTTGGGTGATGAACACACAATGCAATGTACAGATGATGTAGTATTATAGAATTGTACACCTGAAACCTATATAATTTTATTTTTAAAAAATTTCATTATTGATTAAGGTATCACATATTTGTCCTCATCCCCCCATTCCCATCCCAAACCCCTCCCCACGCATGCCCCCACCCCCCTGTTGTCCGTGACCATTGGTTAGGCATATATGCCTATATAATTTTATTAACCAATGTCACCCAAATAAATTCACTAATTGTTTTTTAAAAAGAACGATACAGGGCGCTTTCCTTTAATACTCCTTTCTCAGCGGGGGCAAATATTGACTCATTGCCCTTTGGGGCAGACCAAAACAAGCTTCAGGGACAGAAAGGCCTGTGAGCAGACAGGTGGAATTTAGATACTTGGAGATGAGAGGAAAGGAAATTCAGACAGAGGAAACGGTGAGCAAAGACCTGGGGTGGATAACTTCTGAATATGCTCCAAATCACATTCAGATTACCGAATGAAAGAAAGAAGCAAAACAAATCAGGTATTCAGGCAGACTGGAGCCTAGAAAGCTCAGAGCCAACCTACACTCCACCCTCTCCCCATCTCCCACTTTCACCCAATCAGACTCTAAAGCCTGTCCATCATCACCCTTAAAATGCCTTTCTGCCTCTCCATCTCCATGGCAACCGCCTTAAGGCTCATTTTCATTCCCTCTTGCTTTTTATCCTAATTGCTTCCTGAGTGACCTTCCAGACAATGGTCTGCTCCTCGGTAAGGCAGCCAATCAGTGCCCTGCTTGATCATCCCGTGAATACACAACATTTTAAGGGCTCTGCGTCTCTTGTACGCTGTTTGCTTTTGCAGTTCTATGTCCTCTCATCGCAATGTTATCTGGGTCTTAGATGGGCCCACGAATTAATTAGTATACACATGAATGCCTTGTGAAAACGGGGCGAGTGAATGAATGCGCTGTGTAAACCAAGACAGGAAAGGAGAGCTGGGAATAGCTGATTCCTTCCAAGAATCCACGCCCCTTCCCCACCACCACCCAAACACACCCTGCCTGCCTTCCGTGGGAATGGAGAAAGAGACACATTCCTTCCCAAGGCCCGCGAGCCAATCCTGAACTAGATTGAAAAAATACATGATCCCTGTGCATTTCTCCTCTGCATACCCCTGACCTCGCCAATCCCTAGCTTTTATTTGGGATCTAGCCCCACCCCTGCAGGGGCCAGCCCCCTTTCCTATCTGACAGCGGAAGTCTGGGTGGAGGAGCCGCCCACTTCCTTTTGAGAGTTCGGGGAGTGCGTGGCAGGAGAGGCGGAGCCAATTCCGCCGAGCATTCTCGCGCGCTCGCGGCTGGGGCGCGTGCAGGTGGCGGTTGTTCCCGCAGGTGGGCTTGCGTGGGAGTGAGCGCTGTAGCTGAGACCGTCTGGCTTCTTGCTACAAAGACTCTAGTGGCGTAGGTGGCTTCAGCGGTAGCCCCTTCTGAAGGTAGAGACAGTCGCTTTCTGCAGGGGTTATAGGCATTCTTCCCTAGGATTGCTGTAGGCTCAGCGCCCCTAGCCAACGACATGCCACGGGGACGAAAGAGCAGGCGCCGCCGTAACGCAAGGGCCGCAGAAGAGAACCGCAACAATCGTAAGATACAGGCCTCAGAAGCCTCAGAGACCCCGATGGCCGCCTCTGTGGTCCCGAGCACCCCCGAGGACGACCTTAGCGGCCCTGAAGAAGACCCCAGCACTCCAGCGGAGGCCTCCACCACCCCTCAGGAAGCCTCCAGTACTGCTCAAGCGCAAAAGCCCTCGGTCGCCCGGAGCAATTTTCAAGGCACCAAGAAAAGTCTCCTGATGTCCATATTAGCCCTCATCTTCATCATGGGCAACAGCGCCAAGGAGGCGCTGGTCTGGAAAGTGCTGGGGAAGTTGGGGATGCAGCCTGGCCGGCAGCACAGCATCTTTGGCGATCCAAAGAAGGTCGTCACGGAAGAGTTTGTGCGCCGAGGGTACCTGATTTATAAGCCGGTGCCACGTAGCTGTCCCGTAGAGTACCAGTTCTTCTGGGGACCTCGAGCACACGTGGAATCAAGCAAGCTGAAAGTCATGCATTTTGTGGCAAGGGTGCGTAACCGTTGCTCCAAGGACTGGCCCTGTAATTACGATTGGGATTCGGATGATGATGCAGAAGTTGAGGCTATCCTCAATTCAGGTGTTGCAGATTACTTCGCCCCTTAGGGAAATCTGGCACACACCCCTGGGATGTGTGTGGGGGCGGGGCGGGGTGTAAAGAGCTTCACAGGTACCCCAAGGAGTATATCACCTGGGCTCTCAGTTGGATATTATGGGGAAGCGGGCGCGCTGTGTTTGTATTTGTGATCAGTGCTAATAGTTTGAAGTGCGAAAAAGACCGTTTGCTTTGGATATTGTAAAATTTTATTCGCTTTAATACAATGTTGTTTAAGGTCACACAATATGTTTAAAATACGATTGAAGAAAAGGTATTTTTCTTTTTTTGTCTTTTGATTTAGTGTAACAGTTTTTGCTAACGTTATACAATGAAGTCTTTTCATCATATTCCGTGATCTGGTACCTATTTTATAGCATTGAATAGTCTGTTCTTTGAAATAACCAGTAAAATGTGAAAGAAGGATCGGGGTGGGGGGTGGGGGGGCGGGGATTCGTTTATGTCTGACCTATCTGAAAACCTTTGTGTCTGCTGTTGTGTAAAGAAGACTTAAAACTACCGTGATGTTGCTTAGTTATTGCAGAATATAGGGAAAAAATAAAAGCATAATGTCGAGGACACCTTGCTCATTTATTGACCACCAGTCATGTGTGAATCACCAGTGTACATCCTGAAAATACTCATTGGCACACAGCCCTCAGTTCTAAAGAATGTTATAGATTACATGGGAGAGATGAATATATAAACTGGCAGTGTCGTAAGTGCTGTAACAGGGATGAGCTTGGGGTGCCATGAAAGTGTAGAACAGCTAATGTGACCTATCTTGGGTTGGAACAGGAAGAAGACATCATAGGGAGCTATAAAAATCCAAGACTTGGCTTGGGGCGATTTGAAAGGGGCACCAGAGCATACTATGAAAATTCTGTACATTGGATACTTTTGGGATACTTAACCCAGCTGGGGGGAAGTGGCATTGGCAAAGGGAAGGGAGCATCATGGGGTGCAGTGGAAATAGAAAGTACACCTAAATCAGCTTGACAGCAGGGCAGAGGAGAGAGGGGTGCTTGCAGGAAATAGGACATTGTGAGGCACTACAGAGATTAAAGAAAATTCTGAGTGATATAACAGCCTGCGGTCTGAAAATCATATTGGAGTTGGGGAAAGGAGTAATATGGAGGCACTAAAGGCAGCGTGGACATTAGGGAAAACACACTCTTCACTGAACTATTAAGGATATGTCAAGAGAAAGTAGAGAAAAAGAAATGAGATGGGAAGGAGGTGAGCAGGGTCTAGGACAGGGGTGGGCAAACTTTTTGACTCGAGGACCACAATGGGTTCTTAAACTGGACCGGAGGGCCAGAACAAAAGCATGGATGGAGTGTTTGTGTGAACTAATATAAATTCAAAGTAAAGGAGCGGAGGGGAGAGCAAGAGAACCGGATAGAACAGCCAGATCCAGCGGGCCGTAGTTTGCCCAAGGCTGGTCTAGGACATCAAAGGGAGGGAGTTATGTCCGGTTATATGATTGATAATAATGATAATCCTGGAATAATGGGAAGAAATGGCTCCAAAAATGCATACACTCTTGGATGAGGGAGAGAGATGCAACCGGGGGCACGTCTGAAAAGTGACCTGGCATTTCTCTCAGGAACTGCCATTGGTGAGGGTGTACAAATTGTTTGAAAAGTACAGTGCATGTGAGTCCACGGGGTGGAACAGAATTAGCATTCTGTCTCCTTCAGCCAGTGTGGTAAATCCAGAGGACCATCCGACATGGTGGTGGCCCCTGGTATATACTAAGTCATGCAGGACCCGCTTCCTACCCTCCTCCAGCTTTCAGACTTACCTCATGGTACCAAGGATTCGATGCCCTTCCCATCCATCCTATCACCGGGGCCTTCGGAAGCCTCTACCTCACCCTGCAGCAAAGGTGGAGATGTGGGAGGCGTCCCTCACCTTCTTATCAGCTACTGGCAAACAACACACATAAGGAGCTGTGCCCCCCCCCCCCCAAAGTGACCACATTTACCCCCTAAAACTCCGCACTTGATGAACGCAGTCCACTGATAGGGAACACAAGGAAGGGTGCCCCACCTGGCTTTGTGGGGCCCTGAGGCCACAGCTATCACACACAAAAGAGGGGCCAGAGTCCCTTCTTCTGCCTTTGCCTCCAGTCCTACTCTGCTTCCTGCTGTGTGCAAGGTCAAGTCCCTGCGGACAGGTTGGCTAGCAAATGACTTCCTGACAAGGGCTCAGGGACCCATAGAATGAAGCCTGCAGGCTAAGGGGGCTTCAAAGGCAAGTAGGAACTATGACCCCCACCGGCTTCAAATTCACTCAGCAAACAAGGACCTAGAGGGCCCGCTAGGATTCAGGCAGAGTGACAGAAACCGGGCTGTGAAAAATAAAAGGCAGGTGGCTGGCCCTGGAGGGGCCATATTTCTCAATACCACCTCCAGATGTAGGCAGGGGTGAATCCAAGGTTCAGATCCCTAAGTGACCTTCCTGTCCAGAGCCACAGGAAAACAAGGGACCTACCCCAAACTAGGCCCCAGT
This sequence comes from Plecotus auritus, assembly GCF_963455305.1. Classification (NCBI taxonomy): domain Eukaryota; kingdom Metazoa; phylum Chordata; class Mammalia; order Chiroptera; family Vespertilionidae; genus Plecotus; species Plecotus auritus. The sequence continues at coordinate 134,688,530 of NC_137784.1, forward strand.
CCATTCCCACAAACGCAGAGAGTTTCCCTGCGGTCCCTCTCTGCCTGCCAAAGCACTCCAGGGCCTTGTCTACTGAAGACACCGGAGACATCAACGCAACAGGCCTCGGTAACCCCGAACGCAGCCTCGAGTTCTCTTGGGGACAGAGCTGACTATAAATCTCCCCTTTGATAGAAAGGGGCTCAGAGACAGCAGACGGGCCCAGGCCAGGTAGCTCAGTTGGCTAGAGCATCTTCCCCATGCACCAAGCTTGCAGGGCACATAAAGAAGCAACCAATGATTGCATAAATAAGTGGACACAACTAACTAACTCTCTCTCTCTCAATAAATAACAATAAAAATGTCAGACAGCTCCAGGTCGGTCAGTAAGTGGGAGAGCTGCAGAGCAAAGATGTACTGAGGATCTTCTCTGTACCAGGGGCTTGCCATATATTATCTCTGCCAGGTCAGTAAAGTGATACACACACCCCAATTTATAGGACGCACCAACTAGCTCAGGGGAAGAAATACTGTCCTGGATCTGAAACTGGACACAATGGGTCCGAGGCCACCTGTCACTACTTGAGCCAAATTAAGCAGAGACAGGGTTGAATCATATATGCGCGTTCATTCCAATAATGCAGGTAGGATGGAAGAGCAGCAGGTCACCCTGGACATTCTGCTTTGACCCCCTTTGCCAGTTGGCTGATTACACACACACACACACACACACACACACACACACACACACACACACACACAGGGAGAAGATAGCTACGTGCAGCTGCGAGCTGCAAATGTAACTTTGAAAGGGGAGGGGAGGGGAGGGTCTGCAGTCCGGCCTTCAGGAGCTCAAAGTCAGATAACAAGGTGGCTACTCTTCTGTGATGTTACAAAGAGCTCAGCCCGTTCCTGGGACCGGAGAATGGTGAGCGTTCCTGAGAAACAGTCCCCGAGGGGGTCAGGGTCTGGGCAAAGCCACCAAATCAAAGCATGTCCTGTCTTGCTCTGTTCTCAAAATGTATTTCTTTTCTGAGTAATGGATCCATGGAGGCGTCTTATCTTTTGACAGCCTTGTTCCATCCTCCAGGCTCCCAGGGTCTGTAAGAAAACTTATCTAGAGTTGGCAAGGTGAATTAGACAACTGTGGCTCCATTCTTCTTCAGTGCCCTTCCCCACTCCTAGATCCTGTCTGAGTCCATGTTTCCTTTGGCTCTGGCGGGCAACAGCCATCCAAAGATCTCAATGGTTATTTGCTAAGCGTGGGTCAAGAAGCTTAACTCGGTCAGAGGACCAGTAAAGGGGGCGAGAGGGTGGGAGCTGCACTGAAAAACCAGGACTGCTGGACTCCTGAGGGCCCCAGGCAGGAGGCTCCACAGGGAAGTGCAGAGGGTGGAGTGACCTGGCCTAACCCAGCCAGGAAGCAATTACTGCCCCAGGCCCATCACCTCCCCCCTTGGCCTGGAGGTGCAGAGTGTCCTCACCCCTCCCCACCCCACCCCCTGCATTGGTGCTGCAACCACTTAACCTTCAACTGATGAGCTCACCACTACACAAGGGCTAGATTCCCAGGGGCCATGAAATGGACAGCAGGGCACAGGGAGAGGCAGGAAAGGGGGCTCCTGGAAGGAGGTGAGGAAAACAGAATCTTCCTGGTTTCTTTTCCACAAATTCCCACATTCTTACAGAGTCTGTGAGCATCCAGATGGGAACCAGGCTGGGAGCCTCTGCTGTGTCAACCAACAGCCTAAGCTGCCCCCACCACCCAGCAGAGTTTCCACAGAGTGAGTTAAAAAGATGCAGTTTTAGTGGCCAGCATACCTCTAAAGTGCATTGAGATTCTGGGTCCTAGAACCCCCCAGTTGTTTAGGAAGCTCAGGTGTAGTGAGCCCCAAGCCCCCAGTGCGCAGCAAGACTGGCAGGTGCCATTCCCTGCCCGCCTAAGTTGTGCCAGACACTGTGATGGCTGCTGTCGTGCAGTGTCTCTAACTCTTGCAGCAGTGAACAAGGTGGGCGCCCCAGGCCATGTTTACAGCGGGAGAAACTCAGGTCCGATATCAGAAGCAGGTTGCTAGGTCCCCTGGTCGGTCACTGACAGCCTTGGACATGGATTCAGGGCCAGCCAAGTCTAAAGCCCCCCCAGTTTTACTGAAACAACCGACTGCATCACAGGGACACCTGGCCCTCCGCCCAGCACTGGTGAAGTGAGGAAGTCCTCTGTCTTCACACTCCAGCACAGCCCCGGTGAAGTGAGGAAGAGCAGGCTGGGGTGGGCAGAGGAGGCTTGGGACAATAAAGTCAATGAGCCATTTGGGGATTAGAGTGAAGGTCCCTTCCTGCGGATTGGCTGCGGGCCCAGTCACCACGTGTCCTTGAGGGGTTGCCATGTGTGGAATGAAGATTTCTTTCCCAGACAAGTATGTCTTTCCCATCCCAGCACATGGCTCAGCAACGTTGCCACCCAGGCACTCCGCTGATCTTCAGATTCGAGGTCCTGGCTCTCACACAGTGGACCCACCCAACAGCAGACTTTCTGGGCCTGCAACATTGTTTGTTGATCCCCTTTGCAATCCAGAAGGCACAAGGGCCGCAGAACTCTCTTACCTTGAGCAGAGTGGGAGCCTGGGGTAAGGCTCAGGCAGCGAGCAGTGGGTATGAGAAAGGCAGGCTGAGGGGTGTGCTCCTTGGGCCCAGTGCTGTGGCCTTGTTCTCAGCAGTCAGGGCCAGAGGACAGACCACAGCCCTGGAGGAAGGCAGATGTGGATTCGCCTGGCTCACGTGCCCCCCTGGGAGGTGGGTAGCAGCCAGGCTCCCACTGTCTCCTTCCTTTGGCAGGAGCACAGAACCCCCGCTTTCTGAAGGCAATGGTTTTGACGTAGTGGTGCTGTTGGAGATCAGTGGTTGCTATGAAGATGTAATGAGATCTGAAACAGGTCACTGCAGGGCTTGCAATGCGGGGAACAGTGAAACACCAGAGAGCATAAAGAAGAATGACTCTGGAGCAGTCCAGGGCTGGGAGAACAGGCTTTGGGGGAAACGTGGGCTCTAGGCTGGTACGGCTCACCACCCAGCAGGCACAGAGCTCCCGCAGGGTAGATTAAAGCAGAAGGTAGAGCCCATAAATAGCCGGTGAAAATCAGGCCCCGTTCTTGACAGGTCGGTTTTTGCCGCAGTTTATGACTAATGACACCCGAGCAAATGTTATCTCAAAATAAGCAGTCCACGAGAAGTGCCCGAAATCCCTCCTGCAACTCCGACCAAGGAAACTCTTGATCTATTCTCAGCCTACAAAGTCTCAAAAGTAACTGGGCCCACGGTATTTTGGACTCTGAGATTATCTAAGAATTCATCCATTCACTCATTCAACACGTTTTCAAGGGTCTATTTGTGCTGGTCACAGTTCCCGTTGCCTGGGAAACATTCAAGAACACATCACAGGCTCTCTTGCTGGGAAACAGGAAATTGAAGGTAAACCTTTTCAATAACGAATTATGCAGTGCCTCAGAAGGACATTAGTCCCCTTAGGGGGCGTACTGTGCCCACAGAGAAGAGACAAAGGTGCATTGGAAACGTGAGGAAAGAAAGGGAGTATTACATTTCAAGCTAACGGGTAGTCAGGGCTGTCCTCAATGGAGGGGTGACATCAGCTAAGAAAGGAGAAGGTGAGGGGATTCGCTCTACTGATACATAAAGGAAAAGTTGTTCATGCAGCAAAACCTTTGCGTGCAAAGGCTCCAAGCCCAGGAGCAGGTAACAGGTTTGAGGAACGATGGAGAGGCCAGTGTGACTGGCATGGAATGAGCAAAAAGGACAAGAGTTCGAGAGCCAGTCCAAGGCATTAAGAGAACGCCACATTGTGTAGGGCCTAGTAGGCCATTTTAAGAAACTGGGCTCCTGATGGCAATGAAATGTGGGGGCAGGAGGAGGGAGACCAGGTAGGAAGCTACAGCTGTGAGTCCGGCTAGAGTTGGTGGTGATCTTGACCATCCTGGTAGCAGTAGATATGGCGAGAGCTGCTCAGTGTCTGGGCATATTTTGAGGTTGACCTAACACAATTCCTGATGGTTTCCATGTGCAGTTTCAGAGAGGAGTCAAGGATGAAGCCAAGTGTTTCTCCTCACAAGGAGTAGAAGGGAATGGCGGTCAAATTATATGGGTTTTATAGTTGGGAGAGGGGATATAGAATGCAGTCTGTATACGTCCAATTAAGTAAATGTCCCTTTGACACTCACGGGGGTGGGGTAGGCAGTTGTGTAAATTCAGTTGGATGGAATTCAGGAATGTGGCTGAAAGGTTTGCCTAAGAAGCCAGGAGATGCTAGGTAATCAGGTAGAGGGTGAGTGCACACAGAGAGGCACAGAGGAGCAGAGGATCACGGACAGTCGCCTGCAGCACGAAGGGTCAGGGAGAACAGGAGGCACCGGCCCAGCACAGGGAGTGTTGTCACCAGAGCTAGAGATGGAGAGTGCAGTGACTGCGAAGCCAAGGGAAGCGAAGTGCATCCAGGGAGAACCCGTGGGCAACGATGCACAGAGGGCTGATGCCAGGTAAACTGCGAGTGAGGGTGAGACGTGACCATTGCACGTAGTGATGTAGAGGGTCCTCGAGACCTCGATGAGGGCAGCATTGAGTGAAGGGAGGGGTCCAGCGGAGAGCAGTGAAGTCCACAGCACAGGGAGGCAGAGAAGTCCTGGCACGGCCACTGTGAGTGGGAAGGAGGGCCTTGGACCTTGCTTGAAGAGGGGGCCACAGCAGGCACAAGGAGTTGCAAGTCTTTCGGGTACTGGCCCAGCTTCCCTTTCTGGGCCCCCTGACCTCCTCTACCTGAGGTCAGGCACCTGCCGATTGGATGTGCCTCCCTGTCTTTTGAGCATCAGTTATGTGCCAGGCTCCTTCGTGACATTTAATACTCCAAACAACTCATTGTAGGTTACATCCTGATCCCCATTACACAAGCTGGAGATGTGATGCACAAGGGGGGCAGGTGGCCTGGCAAGGGCACTTAGCCATTGATCGGAGGACTAAATACTGAGCCCAAACAGGCTCATTATCAAGACCGACTTATAACCATAGGCTTGGACCTGCTGGCAACTCAAAGTGTGCCACTGTGCTTGCTGCCCGTCACCCCTGGTAACAAGGCTCCCCAGTAAACCACAGCTGCTTCAAATGACCTCGCCACAGCGGGGCGGGGTGTCTGAGCACGTGCCTCCGGCTCTGAGTGACATGCTACCGCAGAGTTGGAGCTCAATCCCAAGTCTGAGACCGTGGGTAGCAGAGCCCCTGTGATGTTGACCTGCTTAAAACAGACCTCTGCTCTGAAGGCGGCCCGACTCCACATGGAACTGACATCCCAGAACCACACACTGTCCTGTCCTTGACTTTAACCAACCCTTTCCAACAGCAAGGCCTGTGTCCTGAACAGGATTTCCCTGGGATCATTAAAAACTCTGACCAAACTGAAAGCCACTGCGCCATCTGGGACACTACCCTTTAGACTGCTGGACACACACACACACACACACACACACACACACACACATCCCTTTGTCACCTTTGGGGGCTTTCTACCATTGTCTTCATTCTGGTGTCTCCCACTCCATACCCAGCCGGTTTGGCAAAAGAGGCCATCTGCTCTCACCCCAAGCATGAGCTTCCTGATGTGGGGGAGGCCCTTCTACAGGGAAAGCCTGAGACCAGAGAAGGTGGTGAGGCTTTCAGAAGAGTGGGCCTCAGGTCACAGGGCCCAGGCCTATCCTGGGGGAAGGTAAATCATGTGGCTGATCTGACCCAGTGAGAATGACTTCAGACTCCATGACAAGAAAGGAACAAGAGGAAGAGATGGCACAGGCGCCCTCAGAGACCCCGATTTGGATGGCACCTTAGTTGAAAGAGGAGCTCCTGCAAGGCACACACCACTGTCTACCCACGCCTACGGCCCTGTCCCTGAAACTTGGAACAGGGCCTTAAGGTGCCCACTGCCCTGCACGTGGACATTAGAGTCACCTTTCTGTGGTTTCCACGCAGACAGAGCTTCAGTTAACAGGCTTAAAGCTGCGTCCCTCTTTTCAGAGAGCATTCCTCTGAGAGGCTCCCCAGCGGGGGTGCTCACCCTGAGGCATCACCGCCTCATAAGGTGTGCAAGGTGCAGAGCAGCCTCCAGGGCTGTGTCAGAGGCCCTTTTGAAGTCCTGGCAAGATCAACTCGTTCCGGGTCCAATAGACCACAGTTGAGGGCAACCAGGCAAGTTGCGGGGAGACCTGCTGCTCCCCAACCCAAGGTGTCTACACAACAGCTCAGGGACCCATCCACGTTATCTAACTCGTGTCAGCTTCTGGGAACACTATCACACACATGAATGATGCCTCCTGCTCATAGACACCCTGCCAAACCAGCCAGCTGATCTTCCCAAGGCCCTTCGACTGCTGCTTCTCAAACTATCTGGTGAAAAGCCAGGGTTTGCTCTTTACCAAGGCAGTCACTCTGCATCCGCGCATTTGTACAACGCAGGGAAAGTGAACTCACACAAGAAGAAAATGAGAAAGTACAGCCCTGATGTTTTGACCTTCATGGAAACTCGTGCCACATGCTTTGCAATTTTCTGAGCATGTAATCTCCAGCTCTACTTCCCATATATCAGATCGGCTCTTCAATGCAAGTTTGACCCTGAGGGTGAGGTTAAGTGAAAGGTGGCACCACAGCCCAGCCTGTGTGTGCGTGGCGAGGGTCCCCGTTCCCCAGAACCCATCTCCGTATCTGCTCTTTGGAAGGGCTGCCTCCCACAGTGCTTCCCGGTACCTGGGCCACAGCACATATTCCTGGCCACTGCCCGGTCCCACCCTTCTGTGGGCTCCCCGTCTCAGCCCAGTCCTGAGGCAGCTACAGAAGCCAGCGCCCCATGGGCCACTCTAGCACCCTCATGCTGCCCCCTGACAAGATTGCTCTGTGCTCCCAGCCCTGGAAGGCTATCTGATCATCTTATTTTCATATGCTCCTCTGACCTGTTGACCTCTGTGATGCGCCCTCCTGTTTCAACATCCCCAGCGCTCATTCTCAGCTCGTTGAGGGAGGAGTTCTGACAGGCGTACCTTGGGCCCCCACAATGATACATAAGCCTCCGTTTACCCCAGCGGGTGACATCCCCACCGTGCCGCTGAGGTCCTACAGATGGGCATCAACCTTTCTCTACAGGTGCACACCTGATCCCCATGCCACAGACAGCCACCCCACACAGCTTCAGACTCTCCTGGATGTTACCTTATTCATCTTCACTTCTGAGTGTGTCCTCACAGGCAGACAGACATACCCCCAGATGGACACACACAAACATGGGCCCACTCACCGTATGGACACCTCAGAAACACCCGACATACACTTCCACACCCACAGACATACCTAATAATGCATAGTCACAAGGCCACACACAAGTGCACAAATATATACATCTGTGTACACAGGATGGAGAAAATCTCAGGGGGGTAAGATGTCCAGAAATATCCTTAAATGCACACACACATGAAAACTATCACAAGTTTCAAAAACATATTTACTCTCTAAGAAAACCACACATGCATATATGCATGCACACACATGCAAAATAGAGAAGGAGAAGCATGTTGTGTCCACCCACACTATCCAGGTTCTGAGATAAGTAGGATAAGTATGCATTTGTAAGACTCTGGTTCCTTCCAGGCCTAAAGTACACAGTTCAATTTCTCTCTCTCTCTGTCTCTCTGTCTCTCTGTCTCTCTGTCTCTCTGTCTCTGTCTCTGTCTCTCTCTCTCTCTCTCTCTCTCTCTCTCTCTCTCTCTCTCTCGTCTTTCTTTCTTACACATACACACAGAAACCAAACACACACAACCAAGAAATACACACAATCTCTCTCACACCCACAAACACACTGATGCATACCCTTGCACAAACGCATACATTTACTCTCTCTTTCTGTTACACACACACACACACACACACACACACACACACACACACGCTAACACACACAGCTCCCAGACACATGACAAGGTGAGAAAGTGGAGGCGGGGCAACATGGTTGCAGGTCCTGAGCAGCAGTGACTGGGAGTAGGTGGCCCTGCAGCGAACCTGGAGCCCTGGGCCACAGAGGATCCCCATTCCTGGCACCCAGCCTGGGCGTCTCCAAAAGCCAAACGCAAGGCAGCCTGCTTCTCAGCTTCCTCTGTGCAAGGTTCCCTGCTCCCTCTTCCTGCTCCGAAGCCTCCCTCCCTCCCTTGCATGACCCTCCTGGAATGCAGCTATGAAGAGAAAGCAGATATACCTGCTGTTCTGGTCAAACAGTGAGTAGTCTCAGGAACCGTGACTCAGAAAGAAGCCCGAGTGTTGGTGTGCAGGGGGGATGAAGGAGGACAAGTTATCTGCAGGCCAGCATCGGAAAGGGGGCTCCGCAGGCAGAGCAGCAGACAGCAATCTGGGAGGAAAGTGACCAGAGAGGAGGGAAGACCGTGGAATCCTGCCCTGTGACCCGGAGCTGACAACACAGCCAAGATGTCCCTAAAACTCCCAAGGGGTCTCCTGGCACGCCTCTCCCCTTCCATCTCTGTGTAATCAGACAGATTCCCTGAGAAAGCCTCAGTCCCTGGCATGTTGACCTTTGACATTAGGCTTGGGGCCTGCAGCTAGTAAGTGCATCAGCTGCAAACTCCTGCAGGAAGTCAACAGCCAAGGGCCCTGGTCATCACCTCATGCAGAGGAGCAATGGCCCCCTCTTCTCCTCACCATGTGGCTGATGCCCCCAAAGACCTCTGCTCCTTCCAGGCAGATGCCCACAGGGCAGTATTAATGAAATACTCAGACCTGGGCATTCCAGGAAAGTGGAAGGAGCTGTACCTAGAACGGGGACCACTTAGAGGGCTATGGTAGCGTTCTCCTCAACGTAACCCACAGTCTATGCACATCAGCGTCCCTGTGCCCACATGCACACTGACAATAGCTCCAGGAGTGCATTTGGGAAAGGAATGGGGGAACTAGGGGAGATGAGAAAGGAATGGGGGAACTAGGGGAGAAGGGAAGGAATGGGAGAACTAGGGGAGATGAGAAGGGAATGGGGGAACTAGGGGAGACGGGAAGGAATGGGGGAATTAGGGGAGATGGGAAAGCAATGGGGCAACTAGTGGAGATGGGAAAACAATGGGGGAAATAGGGGAGATGGGAAAGGAATGGGGGAACTAGAGGAGATGGGAAAGGAATGGGAGAGCTAGGGGAGATGGGAAAGCAATGGGAGAATTAGGGGAGATGGGAAAGGAATGGGAGAGCTAGGGGAGATGGGAAAGCAATGGGAGAATTAGGGGAGATGGGAAAGGAATGGGGGAAATAGGGGAGATGGGAAAGCAATGGGAGAATTAGGGGAGATGGGAAGGAATGGGGGAATTAGGGGAGATGGGAAAGCAATGGGGCAACTAGTGGAGATGGGAAAGGAATGGGGGAACTATGGGAGATGAGAAAGGAATGGGGGAACTAGGGGAGATGGGAAGGAATGGGGGAACTAGGGGAGATGGGAAAGGAATGGGGGAACTATGGGAGATAGGAAAGGAATGGGGGAACTAGGGGATATGGGAAAGGAATGGAGGAACTAGGGGAGATGGGTACGGAATGGGGGAACTAGGGGAGATGGGAAAGGAATGGGGGAACTATGGGAGATAGGAAAGGAATGGGGGAACTATGGGAGATAGGAAAGGAATGGAGGAACTAGGGGAGATGGGTACGGAATGGGGGAACTAGGGGAGATGGGAAAGGAATGGGAGAGCTAGGGGAGATGGGAAAGCAATGGGAGAGCTAGGGGAGATGGGAAAGGAATGGGGGAACTAGGGGAGATGAGAAAGGAATGGGGGAACTAGGGGAGAAGGGAAAGGAATGGGGGAACTAGGGGAGATGGGAAAGGAATGGGGGAACTAGGGGAGATAGGAAAGGAATGGAGGAATTAGGGGAGATGGGTACGGAATGGGGGAACTAGGGGAGATGGGAAAGGAATGGGGAAACTAGGGGAGATGGGAAGGAATGGGGAAACTAGGGGAGATGGGAAAGAAATGGGGAAACTAGGGGAGATGGGAAGGAATGGGAGAACTAGTGGAGGCAGGAAAGCAATGAGAGAACCAGTGGAGATGGGTAAGCAATGGGGGAGATGGGAAACAATGGGGGACTAGTGTGATGCACCATATTTATCACACCAAAAACCCATGGACTGAGTAGCCTTCCCCTTCCACCCTGCTGTGTCCCTCTTTGTGGGATGGAGGAATCATCAGCCAAAGTCTTGTTCCTGCCTTTGGACACCAACCGTGGAGCAAACTTAGGGCTGTGGAGTCTCTCTCTTAAGGCAGAGAAGTGAAGGTTGGACTGGCTGCTGTGAGTTCCTTGTCCATATCTACCTCCAGTCCCAACCCCGGCTGGCAGAATACAGAAGGCGCTCATCTCTTAAGAAGGAAGGACATGGGTAGGAAATGACTACCATTTGTTGTTGGTCATCTTCCACGGAGGATATTTTTTCCATTGACTTTTAGCTGGTGGAAAGGAGGGAGGGAGGGAGAGAGGGAGAGGAAGCCACATGGATTGGTTGCTTCCAGCGTGGTTCCCAACTGGGGCTTGGGATGGAACATGAAACCCAGGTTTGTGCCCTTGATGGGGAATCAAACCACCTAACCTTCTGTGCACGGGTCAACGCTCTAACTACGGAGCAGCACCGGCCTGGGTGGGAAAGTCTATCGTTCCCTGTCCCATGAACTCAAATGTGTGGACCTTTATGCCAGTGAGATCTGTGCATAGCAAGAGTAAACCTTGGGTGGGTCAGAAGTGGTGGTGCTTGGGGATGGAGGACTTTGCCATTTATCCCCAGACCAGGAGAGTCAACCAGCAGGCCATTAGGTGTGGTACTAACTTCCTGACTGTGGGTGGGAGCCCCCAGAACTGAGGGAACATCAAGAATAGAACTCAGGCAATTGCTTCTCATTCTCTGACCAACAATCTCTCTTTCAGTGACCACACACACACACACACACACACACACACACACACACACACACAGCCTGCCCTCAACACCCTGCTCTATGATCATGCACTTTCTCAATTCTCATGGGTGGGGGCTGCAAATACTACTTACACCCTTTGGGAAAGGTTGAGATTTGGCATCAGAAAGCTTGACTGCCTCACTTTTGCTGGGCTGTGTGATAGTGGACCAAGCCTTTCCCTCTTTGAGTCTCAGCATGCGCAACTACAGTGCTAATACCGACTCAAGGAGATGGCTGGGAAGGTGAAATGAGGTGCAGTGTATGGACTGCTTCGTAGAGTGCGCGGGGGTTAGGCACACATTCCGAGTCTGCTCATTGCTTAGGATAGTAATAGATAGGAAAGAGACTGTGACCCTGGTCAACACTCCCACCCAGGTGGGAAGAAAGCCTGCCTGTCCCCTCTGATTCATGTGCAAATCACAGCTGAACCTGTGCCCTGAGGGTGAGTCCCCAGGGTCAATGCTCTCACCATCATTTCGCTAGACTGCAAGCTGCATGGAGTCAGGCCTTTCTGTGTTTGTTTGCTTTATCTACTGATGTAACCTAGGTGCCTAGAACGGTACCTTGGGAATATTCAACAGTCAACAAATACTTGGTGAATGAGTCAATGAATCCTTTGGAGCATCTAGTGCGAAAGATGTCAATGGCAGTGATAATAAACACTTCCAAGTTACTGAGGAATCCCCACACAGAAATCAGGCGGCAGCAGAGTAATACCTCGCTCATCTCCAAATGAAAGATATGGAATTATTTTAAACTTTAACGACCACTGAATCTGAGCAGGCACGTGCCATGAATCATTAAGCTAAGAGTCAGTTGTGCAATAGCAAAAGCAAGGAAGTTGCTAGGATACTCTGAAGGTGGTACAGAATTATCCACTTGATCCGGGAGCAGATTCTTCAATGAGCAAGGAATGCACTTCACAGTTACAGCTTGTATTGATTGAGCACCAGTGATGTTCTGGGTGTGTATTTATAGAATTTATATTGGAAAATGTTGTCCTCAGCTCCACCCTATGGGATAGGGTTTATTATCTTTACAGATGACATGTCTGAAATTCTCAGAGGTTAGATAGGTTAAACAGGGCCATCCAAGGTTTCATTAAATGGCAGAATGAAGATGTAACACCAGCTCTCTCCAAGACCAAAACCTGGACTTTGCTCTTAAATCTCAAAAGGCACCACCCACCCTTCACTGTCTGGGAGCTGGTTAAAAGGGCTACTATGGGATAGTCCCGTGTTCAGGTGCAGTGTGAAATCACCAGAGGGATTAAGACACAATACATTGATAGGGAGGCCCTTACACAGACTATCTATGGGCAGAATCTCACACTTTACTACAGTGTGCTCTCTTGTGCAAAGACAAGACAACGTCTTCGTTTTCAAGACGAATCCTACTTGGCCCGGACACACTGCAGTGGGTGCTAGAGGTGGGCATGGGCTCACCACTTACCTTTCACGATTAAAGATTCTTCAGGCTCTTTCAGTTTGGCTGCTTCATTTCAGGCAATTATGGTGTCAATGCAGAGTTCTCCTTCTCCTTCTCCTTTATAAGATGACGCCTGGGGATTGAGGGAAGCATGTGGCTTGCCTGATGTAAAGGTGGCAGCACAGAGACGCCCTGAGTCTTCGGTTCTGTTTTTGGAGGCTGCCTATGTTGCTCTGCAGTTTGAATGCTGCCTTCTTACTGGACTGTTCTCTTGCTAGGCTCATGGGACCCCTCAGACTTGATTGCCACGGGGGTGCCCAGGGTATCATTCTGTACAGCAAGGGCCTCTGGCCGATTTCCTTACATATTGTCCTGTGTGGAGGAGCGTGCCCCCAAGATTCATGTCTATCCAGAACCTCAGACTATGGCTTTATTTGGACATAGAGCCCATGCTGATGTACTTAGCTTAATGAGGCCAGGTTGGACTAGGGCAGGACCTACATTCAACACAACTAATACAACTGTGGTCTTCCTATAAAATAAAGAACACACAGAGACACAGACTCATGCAGAGGAGCACGCCATACAAAGGGAAGGCGGAGATTAGAGGGATGCGTGTACAAACCAGGGGACTCCAAGGATGGGGCCAGCCACCAGAGGCTGGGAAGGGCAAGGAAGGATCCTCTCCCAAAGGTGTCAGAAGGAGTGTGGCTCTGGCCACACCTTGCTTCAAAATTCCAGCCTGCAGACTGTGTAAGAACATGTTCCTGTTGTTCAAAAGCACCACATTTTGGGTCATTTGTTACAGCAGCTCCAAGAGCTCAACACCTGCCCCTCCAATGAAAGATTTTGAGCACATGCCTCCACTGTAGGATATTTATGAACTTACAATTTGTACAATGGTGACACTGTGTTAGGATGCCACGCTCTTCACCAAACGCACACTAAAATTAGAAGTTGAACAGGAGGTAATAAACATAAAAATCCTCAGAATCTCTAATACTGAGGTCTTCCTACATCTCCATAGCTCTTCTTACCCACCTCCTATGTGTGCACACCCCCTTTGTAAACCAGTGTCCCTTCCTCCAAGGTCCCTTCCTCCCGGCTAGAGTGACTCTGGTGTGTTCAACAGCAAACATCCAGTTGCCTTCCAACACTTCCATGAGGCTGGTGACATATTCTAGACCTCTTGTAAAGCAAGTGGCAGCTGTGGGAAGGTTCAAGGGTTCAGGCTCTGATCCCTCCACATCCAGTCTGAGTAAAGTGTGTCCACAGGCTGGAAGACAGCTTTGGTCTCCCAGTAGGCATGTTGGCCCATTGTGGCTGGCAGGTGCCCATTCCTGTCCAGCTCTCCCGTCTTCTAAATAAGACCACTTACAGGAATTGTCAGAACATGATGTCAGGACACACTTATGTTAAATAATTTTCTCTTCTCCCTCCACTTCTTTCTGCCTGCCCCTTCCCACACTTCTTCTGAGAAAAATAAACAGTTGTTTTACTTCTCCTGTCTAAGTGTCAATGACCTATTGTTCGTATAACATGGCATCCTTCTTCCCGAGGCTACATGCACATGTTCCCTCACCCCAGAGGTTTTAAGACTGTTGGAAGACAAAATATTTCTTGAAAATTTAAGGACAAATACTTGCATATGTTATTGCAAACTAGTACCCGTTCATTCAACACGGCTTCTGGAAATCACACAATCCCGAAGGAAGCAGATGGAGAGACCATCTCTTAGCTTGAAAGGGTGAGGATGGGACTGCTCCAGTCTTGAACATAATACAAAAGGAGAGGGCAGGGAGCCCCGGAGGGGAACATAATAGCTGATACACTAGTCTCCAACTTCTACTCTTACCTCCTGGAGAACCTAGTAGCCTCCTCATGCAGTGGGTCCAAGGGGCCTTCATTTCCTGGAATACACAGGCACATGTTGGAGAATCTTGCCTCTTGGGTAAAGCAACCTTTCCAGGGGATCCTGCCATGATTTCCCACAATTTTTCTGGCTCACTGCTGGCAAGGAAGGGAGGTCACTGACTGACACAGTTCCCAAGACTGGTGTGTACCTTGGCCAGTCAAAAATTGATGGGGAGAGTTAGCCTGTATTCCTTTGAATGGAATGTGGAATATATGCCCATTCCTCAGTGAGGGTCCTTGTTTCTTCTTACTTTTCTATTTCTCATTGTAAGAGTTATACCCATTAAGCACTTAAAGAAACATTTTAAAAGAGAAAAAAGAAGGAAGGTCTGACCCCAATGCTTCCAGACCCAACCCTCTGGCCCAAGGACCAGGAGAACCATGACTGTCATTATGCCCCAGCCGGGTTTCTAAACTGGCAAGAGGAGAGCAGATTAAAAGTACTTCAACCAAGTAATGTCCTGGAGAAGAGCGGTGGGGGGGGGGGGCAGACATTATGTTAAGAGACACAACCACTTGCAATGTGTGGTTGTTTTAGGATCCTAATCTGATCAAATGAATTGTATCAATACATTTAGGAGGCCATTGGGGAAATGGAAATCTCATTAGGTAGTAGGTAGAAGGTGGTAAGTCAGTCTTGGTCCCTTCCTTGGGTGTGATATTGTGCCATGGTTATGGAAAAGGGGGGCCTTGTTTCTTAAAGTATACTTTTACCTGAAATGAATTGATACCTACACTTTGCTTCACAGTACTCCAGGAAAAACATTCGCATAATGGGATGTACATGAAACACAAATTGAAAAAGTTAATGATTGTAGAAGTTGATGACTCTTAAACTTAATGGGCACACAGAATGCATTATACTATTCCTTCTGCTTTCATGTGTTTGAAATTTTCCATAATAATCAGAAAATGAAATGCTTGACTTACTACAGGTAACGTGGGGGCAAGAGATGAGGAATGGGAAAAAATAGTCACATTTATGGGAACAAAATATCCAGTACAATATGCAAATGGCTGTGAACTATCAGTCACATATTCATAGATGACCTGCCAATGGCAGATTCTGGCAGATATAAGCCATCCTCAGACAAATGGGCTGAAAATGATTTTGCAATTAAAACAGAGTTCATTTACCCAGAGAAAGAATTTGGAAAGAAGGGGACATCTTCCCGATCTCTTAAACATGTGTTATATCTTAAAAATCGCCTTTTTTGTTCTTGTTGAAGGAGATAGAAGCAAATTACTTATACAATAATATGCCCCACTGGTAAGAATATTGAGGGTAGTGTGCTTGGAATCCTCTTGCCTAAAGGACACAATGGAATACTACGCTGCTGAAATAAAGATGGAATTCTTACCATTTGCAACAGCATAGATGGAACTGGAAAGCATTATGCTAAGCGAAATAAGCCAGTCAGAGAAAGATAAATATCACATGATCTCACTCATTTGTGGAATATAATGAACAACATAAACTGATGAACAAAAACAGATCCAGAGACAGAGAAGCATCGATCAGACTGTCATACCTCAAAGGGAAAGTAGGGGAGGGTGGGTGTAAGGGGGAGAGATCAGCCAAAGGACTTGTATGCATGCATATGAGCCTATCCAATGGACACAGACACCAGGGGGGTGAGGGCATGAGTGTGTGTGGGGGAGGAGGGGGCACAATAGGGGTATAAGGACACATATATAACACCTTAATCAATATTGGTGTCCCTGTTCGGGCACCATAATGCCAGGGTTCTTTTCCCAGCCTTACAAAGGGTTCAGCATTCTGGAGAAATGGGCTGCGCGTAGATCATTAAGAAGGAGTCCGGAGACGAAAGATAATTTTGAAAGGCATTGGGGATCAGAGAATCTTCAGCTAAAGGAACTGAAGACAAGGACCCTGTGCTATTTATTGAACACAATTTGTCCTAAGGCAAGGTGGAGATATACACTTCAAAGGGTAAGGTATCAAAGGGTTCAGATGCATTGTCCCCTTGGGGAATAGCCTACAGCTGTTCAGGTGTTTGGCCAACAGGAGGCAATAAAATGCCCTGAGCTGTCTGGCAGCTAACAATCCCATTCAGGTTTGGGGGGAGTGCCTTTTAGCCATTTCCAACAGGTAAACTACATATATGGCTCAGCCATTGTTGAGCCGCCCAAGCTTCACCAACCTTTTGGTGAAACTCTTGTAATTATTACATGCTGGAATTGGTTCCTGGCAAATCAATAAAGAAAAAAAGAAAAAAATTAAATAAAATTTAAAAAAAAACAAAAGAAACACGGTGACAGGAATTACCATCCTTCTCATATGAAAGGTTAGTGGAGAAAATCATTTTGGTGCAGAGAGAGGTTTTCAGGGATCAGAAGCAAGGGCACATGTCTTAAAGTCATCACCTTCCTCAAGGCAAAAGGATGCAGTAAAGAATCTCTCACTCCTTAGGAACTTCTGCCTAAGGGACCCTCTGTGTCTGGGATCCATGATCCTGAGACAGGGGGTGGCAATCTTTCCACTGTGCCCCTCCCAATATCTCACTTCTGTTCACTGCTGCCCCACTGGTAGAACAGAATGCTTCCTGACACAGGTTCCTGATAGTGAATGTGTGTGTGTGTGTGTGTGTGTGTGTGTGTGTGTGTGTCTGAGAGAGAGAGAGAGAGAGAGAGAGAGAGGAGAGAGAGAGAGAGAGAAATGGACCCTCACTGCAAAGGGGAGGTGAGAAGATGTCCCAGTCTACAGAAACTACATTTTAAAGACAAAAATGGAGAAACTCATGCAAAATGGGTGCCATTATTTTGTTATCTTTCATCGAATATATAACATAGGCAAAGCTCTGATTAAGGCACCAGCAAAGGTAGGATAGGTCTCCCATCAGCCTCCCTCCAAAGAGACAAGCAGAGGGAGAAAAGGTCAGTTACCCCTGAATCAGACATCAGAAATTGGTGTCTAAACGGTAGCACTATATAGGTGTGGGGACTATAAATTTGTTTGTATGATGTATGTGTGTGTACGTGGACATGCAGGTGTCTGTGACCATGGGAGGGAGGAGAGTGTGGGTGAGTATGCATATGGGTGTGTGTGTGTGTATATCTGGGGGGAGGGTGTGGGCATGTGTGTAAGCACACATGTAGGTGGGAGGCAGGTGTGCATACGTGTGCATGTGTGTACTGGTCAACAGAACACTATATCCTTTTTCTTGCCAAGGGTTCCTAAAAGCCTCCACCTGGCCTGAGCTTCAGCCGCTGGGGCCATATCTGTGACCAGCATCACGACTGCCATCACCACCCCTGACGATAAATTCCAGTTCCGGGGGCTACCACAGCTTGGTGCTCTCCACACATCACTGCTGATCATCCTCCCAACCAGGGGACCTCAGCTGTCAAATCCCATTCCCAGCCAAGGACAGTGACCTCCGTGGCCGCAATCCACACCCCTTTGCCAGATACCAAACCCTGCTGCACCCAGGGCACCAGGACACAATGCAGAGGGTGTGCCGGGTTCTCTGATGGGGCAGAGTGAGGAGGCCCTGCAGCAGGAGAGGTGCTGAAGGGGGGATCGTGAACTGTGAGATGGGAGAGCAGCAATTTTGTGTGATGACTTCCATGCTTGAGTTCCATCGCTGGGCCAGTGTGTTAGGAGTTGCTCCTTCAACAGCAACTGAGCTGCCCGAGTGCAGGACAGGAAGAGGAAAGGGAGGAGGCCCCTCTTCCTCAGCCTCTGAAGTGAGAGAGGATGGTTTTCTCCGACTCACACACGGGTTCCTGGGGGCTTTCGGGGATGGGCCTCCAGGCAGGCTGATTTTCAGTGCTTCCTGAGGGAGATCATGCTTCAAGAACTGGCCCCTGTGGGCCAGAAGCTGACCCCGAGTGTGGGAAGGGGAGAAGGGGGCTGGAATTCAGGCAGCTCTCTACTCCCCGAAGCCCAGGAGGCTTCCTTTAAACCCACTCGGTTGCTGTGGTCCTTCCTAGCCCAGGTGGTCTGTGGCTTCGTGAAGCCATATGTATAGAATGCTCTGTGATTCTCGGCTGAATGTTCATTTTCTAAATGAATGATCAAATTAATTAGCAATGAGTATCTAACCCATCTTCATTAATGTTCTTAGATAATACAAATTTACAAGGTTTTAATTCAGACATATATAAAACCCCCAAATGCATACATAAATGCATGGGTAATAAAATATCTTCTGTGAAAAAAAATATAACATAGACACAGGATAACAATACGTGGAAACAAAGAAGGAGAAAAGATAGTCGGATACTATGTCATCACCTAAAATTCTCATGGTCTGTATTGCAATACACTTGTTTCCCTCATACGTCCTGTGAATATGCTTGGTTTAGATGGCTAAGATCAGACAATAAATAGGACACTATGCCCTGACTTTCTACTTCCTTTTCATTTGTGAATGTAGGCATATGAGTCCTCGCAAAGATATGAAATATGGAATCACATTTGCTCGCACATTAAACAGACTGCAGGTTTCAAAAGGACAACATGAGATGTAATCAGACCTGTCCCTGGAAGTGCAGAGCATGTGATCTCCCTAGGTCTGAGGGACCCTGTTGGCACATGGAAGGAGCCTCAAGTCTGAATCACTGCAAACTGTGGGGTGGGGCTGGCAGGGAGGGGGTAAGGAAGATGGTCTAGGGTTGTCCCCTAACACCAGTGCTTCTTGCGCCTTATACCATCCAGCTCATACTTTCAGGGAAACCCCTGCTCCTGGGTCCTCAAGACCGAGCTGCCACAGGGAAAACGCTAATGAGCAGTGGACGAACCAACAGAGAGCTGCAGAGAATGTATGCAGGTTTCCGGAACCGCGGCCACCTCTAAGGGAGGCCCAGCACGGGAAAGAAACAGGAGGCCACACACATGCGAAGATCACCTTCGAAATACTTTGCCAATGGCAGGGTCTTTCACATCAACACAGCCATCCGCCCTTCAGTGAAAAATTCAGATACATTCCTGTCTGTCTCCTGCATAAACTATAGCATCACAGCCGATCTGTACTAAAGTGTACAGACATTGCTGGATATGATTTCTAAACCCTTTTGCAGCTCTGTCCCTAGAGGGAGGCTGCTGAGGGCCAAAAAGTCATCCTATTCTCATGGTTTCAATGTCTACTTTTGTAGAAGGTTGTCTGTCTTCTGGTTTTTCAAAGCAAGGTGGTAAACATAGGGTTTACTGGGAAAAGACTTTGGAATATTTACTTAGCTGCTGTTTGTGTGCCAACCAGATAATTGAACATGAAGACTTGTTGTCAAACCAAAGCATTTGAGCAACTCCCTGGCAGGTGGGCTGACTTCCTTCCTCCCATTACACTGGTTACATCTTTGCAAATCCAGTGCATAGTCATCGGAGTATTTCCCCCTTAGCCCCATTCTCTCCCACAAAGACAACAATGTCGGGTGAGTTGTGTCAGTTGGTGTGCCTTCCAAATTTCACATCTCAAGTTTAAACGGACAAGGAATTTGGTTGAAACAGTTCAAGGATGCCCGACCAACTGATTGGCTCGGGGCTGTCCCGCTGTGAGCACCGAAGGCCCTGTGTCCTGGGTCACCTCTTCCTGGCACGTGGAGAGCCCGGTTCACATATGGAGGCAGAGGTCGGGGAGGGGAGCACAGAACTCTGGCTGCTCCCAAGACAGGGGCTGAGAGGCACCCTGCTTGCTGTGTCGAATGGATCCCCATGGATCACAGCCTTCCCTAGTGGCTGGGATGTTCGGTCCCCTGACTAGTGACGTGGACAGGCATGAGTCCGGCTCACAATGAGGGATCAGGCACTGTTGCCTCACTTTGTGTCATGTGACCTGAGTGTGCAACTTAAGCATCTGTCATCCTGCGTATGACTCCCCAGCCTGGCACTCATTCCACCTGCAGGGAACAGCTTTGGCATAAATTTCCAGGTACTTGATCCACTGATGGAGAGGCAGACGTGTGACGTGACGTTGTACACGTGTATTCTGTGCAGCTTTGGTTGCAATGACAAAATGTAGAAGACAACCCAATGTTCTACCTCTGCAATGGAACTGGTTAAAATGATCAAGTTAGAAATCTTATGCATCCATTCCAATATAAAGCAACTCTGCGTTTTGTATAAAAAACTATAATTACCCCATTGCAGTTTTTAAAAGAATGATTTCTTAAATTAATATTGTATCTAAGGTGTAGAACATGATGGCTTGATTTGCATATACACATTTAAATGAGTACTGCATTCAAACTAATGAACATGTCTCCTCAATTACACTGTGTGTGTGTGTGTGTGTGTGTGTGTGTGTGTGTGTGTGTGAGAGAGAGAGAGAGAGAGAGAGAGAGAGAGAGAGAGAGAGAGAGAGGAGAGCACCTGAAATCTACTCTCTCAGAAAATTTCCAAGTGTTTCACAGAGTTACTGAGTATGATTACGGAGTCCATTAGATGTACAGACTATACATCCTACCCAACTGCGATTTTGTGTTGCAGAGCTGAAACAGGGTTTAGAAATCATATCCAAGAGTTGTGTGCTGCTGTGGGACGCTTTCTGGGACATGTTGTTTGTCTAAAAAGCACACTCAAGCACAATGTTTCTTATTGTTGCCATTTGTGATAAAAATGACCTCCACAGCATCCATTTAGATTTGTTTTTCTGTAGAATAACTCTGTGAGGATAGCATGGAGCTTAATAAAAGCTGTTGTCTCCAGCAGGGAGAAGTTGGAGAATGCGTCAGGAGAGGGAGGAAAACATTCCACTGTATACAATTTGTGTCCATTTTGAATTTCCTGCCCGTGCATATGATCTACGTAAAATCTCAGTTTTGAAACCTGGCGCATAAACTAATCCACTGCTTTCTAAAATTAAATAATTGGGTGGCCCTAGCTGGTTTGACTCATCGGATAGAGTGTCTGCCTGCAGTCTGAAGGGTCCCGGGTTCGAATCCGGTCAAGGGCACATGCCCAGGTTGCAGGCTCGATCCCCAGTAGGGGACATGCAGGAGGCAGCCTATTAATGATTCTCAGCATTGATGTTTTTTTTTCTCTCTCTCCCTCTCCCTTCCTCTCTAAAATCAGTAAAAATATATATTTTTAAAAGATTGGAAAATAAACTGGGCTGCTACCATGAGACAGGTCAAACCGGTAGTCAATGAGCAGGGTGGCTGTTCCTCAGATGTCACAGGAACAGGATGTCCATTCAGCAGGGCCCAGTGTGACATGCAATGGTTTATGTGACAGTTTATATCATGACTGGGCCACAACTCGCAGGTACTAGAATAACCCTTGCTGACTTGTAGATATTCCAGTATTTAATAACAAAATACGTTACCTGTGTGTGCTGTCTGTATCTCAGCTCCACACTCTTGCCCTCTCTTGTGTCCCCAGGGAAGCCTGCCTTTCATTGTCCCTGCACAGTTAGACCTGAGGGGACTCCAGTGATGGCCCTCACATCCTCACTCCTCCCCTACCTCATTGTCCCTGCACAGTCAGACCTGAGGGGACTCCAGTGATGGCCCTCACATCCTCACTCCTCCCCTAACTCATTGTTTCTGCACAGTCAGACCTGAGGGGACTCCAGTGATGGCCCTCACATCCTCACTCCTCCCTTACCTCATTGTCCCTGCATAGTCAGACCTGAGGGGACTCCAGTGATGGCCCTCACATCCTCACTCCTCCCCTACCTCATTGTCCCTGCACAGTCAGACCTGAGGGGACTCCAGTGATGGCCCTCACATCCTCACTCCTCCCTTACCTCATTGTCCCTGCACAGTCAGACCTGAGGGAACCCTCCAGTGATGGCCCTCACTCCTCCCCTACCTCATTGTCCCTGCATAGTCAGACCTGAGGGGACTCCAGTGATCGGGCTCACATCCTCACTCCTCCCCTACTGAGACTTGCGGTCTGTGGGCTCCTTCCCTGAATAAGGTTTCCTGACTCCCTCACACGAATACTCAGGAATTTACTCAGAATTCTGTGGAAATGTAGTGAACTGAGCACATGCCCCATGACACCCTACCCTACAAAGAGCTAAAGCAAATAAATGATAAGGAGACAGAACATATCAAACGTTCTGGGGGCTCCAGGGCCAGCACCCCCCATTGTCATCTGTGAGGTCTTAGGTCAGTATGAAATGATCCCTCTGTTGTTCCATCTGGAAGGTATGAATAACAATACCTACCTTGGCACCCCAAGTGACAGAATACATTTGAATGGGTGGAACAGGAAGAGCACATCACATGCACTTAAAAGATTGTAATACATTTGACCACTAAGGGCATTAGAAGGCAAGAGCAGCAGAAAATGGAATTCAAAGAGGTCCATGCAAATGGATGGGAAATAGACCTGTCTTTATTTTCAGCTACTTATTTCCTAAATTGTGCATGTCTAATTATGAAGCTAGGCAAGAGATCACAGTAATATTAGTATTACATTGGTCCAGATTAGTATTACATTACATTGGCAATGTCACCAATAAAGGTTTTCACTTCACATTACATTGGTCTCCATTTCTCAAAGTATTGTTTATGCTCACTACTTTGAAACTGTGGTAGTTATTATGTCAATCACTAGATACTGTTATTTAATGTGTTAATATATAAGTACATATGCTATGTGTTCAATATTTCAAAAAATTAAGCCTTATTTCAGTATAACAAATGTTATAATCCTGTGCATTTAATTTTATGCATTTATTAAAAATAATATTATCTTAAGGGAGCCACAGGCTACCTGTAGCTGCCAAAGGGACCCAGGGTGCCAAAAGTTTGAGAATGACTGTTTTTAAAATACATTTTATTAATTTTTACAGAGAGGAAGGGAGAGGGATAGAGAGTTAGAAGCATAGATGAGAGAGAAACATCCATCAGCTGTCTTC
Organism: Plecotus auritus; assembly: GCF_963455305.1. Taxonomy (NCBI): domain Eukaryota; kingdom Metazoa; phylum Chordata; class Mammalia; order Chiroptera; family Vespertilionidae; genus Plecotus; species Plecotus auritus. The sequence goes on from NC_137784.1 coordinate 134,711,715, forward strand.
TGCACGCCCCCTACTGGGGATCGAGCCCACAACCAAGGTACATGCCCTTGCCCAGAATTGAACCCAGGACCCTTCAGTCCCCAGGCTGACGCTCTATCCACTGAGCCAAACCGGTGAGGGCAAGAATGTTTTTAAACGGGAATCTATGAGGAAGGGAAGGGATTGGGCTGACATGCTGGGTGTTTTCACATATGTTATCTTACAGACAGGAACACTATGGAGGTTTCTGTGGTTGAGGCACTAGACTCATGAAGAGCAAAAAGTGAAGCCGAGCCCTAGCTGATTATTATTATGTTACCAAAAGTCCTTTGAAAACTCCAGAGGAAGAAAAACTAATGTCCCAAAAGGCACTGCAGTTCGATCACATCATCCCATCTTTTGTGGCTCTTGTACTGAGAGCTTACCTGCATCTGGAGAAGCTAAAAATTCTAGCCTGAAAACAGTAAGCCTCCCTTCTCTGATGGTGGTTGTGGCAGTTAGAACCATGAGAATGACAGTGGCCTTTCCAGTCAGCTGTGTGGCCCCTTAGCTCACTTGGTGGCCAAGTAGCTGTGAACTGGAAACCTCACTGGGACCCCTTTTAAGTTGCCATGAGTTTATAGTAAGAACTGCTAACAGGTCAAACCGGCTCTTTTCTGACTGGAGGAACCCGAGTTCTGGAGATGACGTGCGGAGCTTGCTTAAAGTTACAAACACAGCTACTAATGAATACAAAAGTATAAGCGACTTGCTCTCTTGTATCCCAGGTACATGTTCCTGAAAATACATTCCTCTGAAGGAGACTAACTGTTATTAGAACCTCTCAACCTATAGTCCAGGGATCCTCAAACTTTTTAAACAGGGGGCCAGTTCACTGTCCCTCAGACCGTTGGAGGGCCGGACTATAGTTTAAAAAAAAAACTATGAACAAATTCCTATGCGCACTGCGGGCCCGGGACCAGTCGGCTGCTAAGTAGGACAGGCAGCAGCACCCGGCGGGCCGGATAAACCCCTGCTAGTCATTCTGGGCTATAACACAGTTATGGTGATTCTTCTCTCCAAGATCATGTTGATCTGTGCTTAGTCTGAAAATTCATACAGATTATTGACTCTCTTGGAGCTCCTAAAATCACGGACATCCATTTTAGAAAGGCACCTACAAGATGCCACTCTCAAGCCTGAGAAAACTGAAACCTAATTGTGAGGTTTAGAAAAATGGTGCATGAGTATCCCGGAGAGATTCAATGTAATATTAAATATCCTCACTGATAAGCATGAATATGCTTATCTTGGGGTTGGACATGGAGGGCAACAAGTCCTGGCAGTAGCAATTTCATGCAGGTTGTGCCCCTGGATGCTGGATCTGTTAAAGAGAATGAAAAAAATCTCTTGGGCTACAAACTCCTGGAGGACACATTGCTTTACTCTGCATTTCTCACAGCACAACCTAGCACGGTAGTACCGTTGTGATCCTTGTACATATGTTGACTGCACGCCCATCCACATGAACTGCTTGGGAGGGATAATCCAGTGAACTGAGCAATAACTTTGAGAGAGCTTCAAAAGAGAGCTGTTCCCCTCTCTTGTACTTTTAAGTATCACATATTATGCTATAGGCTGATTTTAAGTTGGGGATTGAGAGAGGTATAAAAGATAAAGCTGGCCACAAAGCTCCTTTAGTTTGTATACACTGACTTAGTGTTCATAACCGGTTAGGATGATTGTCATTTTTGTGTAACATATGATGCAACTACGGCTCAGAGGGGTTAGGAGCTTTATCTGAGCTCACACAGCTAGCAAGTGCCTGGGGCTCTCTTAGAGTCCTTGCTTATTCGCCCTCTCCCCACACTCCAGAATAACATTCCTCTCTCCACTTAACTCCCAGTTATCGGACTCTGATGGGTCCCTGAGGGCTTCCTGCCAGAGAGCTGCCATCCCTGAAACCCCCTTCCCCAACGAATTTTTCGTTCGGAGCGCGTGGGCCTGGAGCCAGGTGAGGCTAGAACCTCCATTTCAGAAGCTTTCTCTAGAATCCGTCACTGCGGTTACTCCCAGTAGAATCTGTTTCAGGAAGAGGTTTGTCTGCGCGGGACAGCGTTGCCATTCATCACTGCAGGAGGGCAGAATCGGGGGCTGGGGGCCGCCCGACGAGAGGGGAGGGGCCAGGGGGCGGCCCCCTTATGACCAGCCCTGAGGAGAGGTCAGGAGAGGAGGCTGGCTGAGGAGCGCCTGGACAGCAGCAGCTGCTGACGTTCGGAATCACGCGCCTGGGGCCCAAGGTAACCCAGACCTTTAAACAAACAGCGGGGCTGGGGGCGCTGCGGGGCGGGGGCGGGAAGGGGCAGGGACTTTGAGGGCTGAGGAGTGAGGATGGGGGTGGCCACGAACGCGTGGAGGGCGTGAGAAGGATCCCAGATTCTCGGAGGAATCCCTGGGAATGAGGGTGCTGAAGCGAGAAGCGAGGTGTGAGAGGGAACACGAGCGCGAAGGAGCGTTGAGAGGGCGCAAGAGCGTGGCTGACCCTAAGATTGCGCCTGGAGGTGGGGGAGAAGGTGGAACACAGACAGCCCCAGAAGCATAGGTAAGGTGGGAGCAGGGGGCCATTTTCTTCCCGAGCCCATTTTCCATAGGTGGCCCCTTTTCAGCCATTTTCAAGGTAAAATGTAGACACAAGTGTGTTTTAGGATCTAAGGAATGAACGTCAGAGGAAGCTGTACCAAAGTGAGGCTGCTCAAGGCGCAGTCCAGGCAGTCAGAGGGTGGCGCCTTTTTTTAAAGATTCCATCTCTTTCCACCCTAAAGCTCAGGCTGTACCCCCCGACCTTTCCCACCCTCCTTCTGCCTCCCCCCCACCCCCACCCCCACCCCAACCATCCCTCCTCAGCCCGGGCACCGTCCGATCGCCTTTGAAGCAGGTAACCGCCTCGGTGGCTCTGCACACTAGCTTGGGAACCTCTGAATAGAAGGGGTGGAGTCTGCAGCGGCCGGGCTCCGCTCGGGGCCGGTGGGAGGGTCCCGGGGGCACTCGTGGCCCGCCGCCCCGGAGCTGGCCCGATCGTTCACAGCGATCGTTTCTTTCCTTCTACAGCCGCAGCCCGATTCCGGACGCCTCTCTCCCCAGCCCGGCGCGGAGCTGATGGCCCAAGTTCGAGAAGCTTCCTTGCCCTCCGCCTCTTTGGTCCGCTGGAGCTCGGGAGGTAGGGGAGGAGCCTCACCCGTGGAGGCGGCCGTGAAGGCAGGGGAGATGGAGGAGGAGGCGGCGGCAGTGAGGGCGATGAAGGCGTGCGCAGGCCGGGAAGCTGCGGAGGTGAAGCTGCAGCCATTACAAGAGCGCAAGCCTGCGCCGGAGAACTTGCCTTGGAGGAGCAGCAGCCGCGGCGAGGAGAAGGTGCTCCCTTCCGCCCCCCCGCGTTGGCTCAGCAGCTCCTCGCCCCTTTGCCCGCGCCGCAAGCCCCGCCCTCGGCCCCAGCCCTGGGCGCGCGCCCGTGGCCCGCCCGCGCTCTCGATCCCACCCCCGCCCCCGGTCCATCCTACCCCGCTGCCTCCCCGACCCCGGCCCTGGCGCCGACCTCGCCGCAGATCCCGCCCAGCGGCATCCAGGCCCCAGATGCGGCAAAGCTGTCTCGGTGACCTAGGCAGCTCTGGGGATCGAAGTGGCTTTGGGGACTGGCTGCTGGAGGTGGAGTTTGATCAGGGTCCCACAGGCTGCTCTCACGTGGAGAGCTTTAAAGTAGCAAAGAACTGGCAGAAGAACCTCCGGTTGATCTACCAGCGTTTCGTGTGGAGCGGGACCCCAGAGACTAGGAAGCGTAAGGCAAAGTCGTGCATCTGTCATGTATGTAGCACCCATATGAACAGACTCCACTCTTGTCTCTCCTGTGTCTTCTTTGGGTGCTTTACTGAAAAACACATTCATAAACATGCAGAAACAAAAGAACACAACTTAGCTGTAGACCTCTATCACGGGGTTATATACTGCTTTATGTGTAAGGATTATGTGTATGACAAAGACATAGAGCAGATTGCCAAAGAGACAAAAGAGAAACTTGTGAAGTTACTAACTTCCACCTCAACAGATGTTTCTCAGCAACAGTGTCTGGAATCAGGTGTTGAAGAGAAGCGATCAAGCTGTGAGTCAAAGGAACAGGAGCCAAAATTGGTGAAACCCAAGAAAAAGAGGAGAAAAAAGTCAGTCTATACCGTAGGCCTGAGAGGGCTAATCAATCTTGGGAACACCTGCTTTATGAATTGCATTGTGCAGGCACTTACCCATATTCCTCTACTGAAAGATTTCTTTCTCTCTGACAAGCACAAATGTATTATGACGAGCCCCAGCTTATGTCTGGTTTGTGAAATGTCTTCTCTTTTTCATGCAATGTACTCTGGGAGCCGGACTCCTCACATTCCCTATAAGTTACTGCACCTGATATGGATTCATGCCGAACACTTAGCAGGGTACAGGCAGCAGGATGCCCATGAGTTCCTTATTGCGATATTAGATGTGCTGCACAGACACAGCAAAGATGACAGTGTTGGGCAGGAAGCCAATAACTTCAACTGCTGTAACTGCATTATAGACCAAATTTTTACAGGTGGCCTGCAGTCAGATGTCACCTGTCAAGCTTGCCATAGCGTCTCTACCACAATAGACCCATGCTGGGACATCAGTTTGGACTTGCCTAGCTCTTGTGCCACATTCAATTCCCAGAGTCCAGAGAGGGCTGACAGCACAGTGAGTAGGAATGACCACATACCAGGCATCCCCTCACTCACAGACTGCCTACAGTGGTTTACAAGGCCAGAGCACTTGGGAAGCGGTGCCAAAATCAAATGTAGCAGTTGCCAAAGCTACCAGGAATCTACCAAACAGCTCACAATGAAGAAATTACCCATTGTGGCCTGTTTTCATCTAAAGCGGTTTGAACATTTAGGCAAACAGAGACGAAAGATTAATACTTTTATCTCCTTTCCCTTGGAGCTGGACATGACTCCATTTTTGGCCTCCACGAAAGAGAGCAGAATGAAAGATGGCCAACCACCAACAGATTGTGCGCCCAACGAGAATAAGTATTCCTTGTTTGCAGTGATTAATCACCATGGAACTTTGGAAAGTGGACATTACACCAGCTTCATCCGGCAACAAAAGGACCAGTGGTTCAGCTGCGATGATGCCGTCATCACCAAGGCTACCATTGAGGACTTACTCTACAGTGAAGGGTATTTACTGTTCTATCACAAACAGGGTCTAGAGAAAGACTAGTCTTATCAGGCCACTTACTCTAGAACAAAGTGAAAGAAATAAATAGGCAAGGATCCTACCTGGAATGGACGATGACAATACCTATACAACAATGAGCACCTCTTGAAATATCACAAAAACCTCCTGGAATGGACAATGACAACAGCACCTATATGACAATTAGCACCTTGATGTAAAGAAGTATTTCCACGGCCTGTGGGAAAAATGAATACTAACTAGTGACCAGCCTTAAATGGGAGGATGAAGGAGTGGTTGAAAATGGTCACATAAAGCATAGTTAAATGAAAAGAATGTTTTAGGTAGGGAGAGTGGGAATAGAAATGTTCTAGAACTACTATTATGTCATTTGTTTCTGTAAAATATACTGTGGGAAATCAGGGAGTATTCATCAGCAAAAAGCTTCACAATTGGTATTCCAGCTGTGGCTGACCAAATAGTTTTGGGGGAAAGAATAATATTTTAAAAGAGATTCTAAAAAGCTTTAAAAGAAAAACATTTTTTTATTTTAAAAGAAAAATGTTTTTAAATGTTGGAAGTTCTTAAGTTGGATATTTTTAAATGTTTTAAAAATTAAAGTTTTTTTTATTTAAAACTTCAAAACTATTAAAATAAGGCTTAAAAACATTTTCAAAGTTCTTAGTATAAAACAGGTAAAATGAATAAAATAAGGAAAAAGATTAAAAATGGAAGTTTACCAAAAAAGTTAGTGAAAGAATCAGCTTTAAAATTAAAAAGTTAAAAAAGAGCAAAACTTAATTTTTTTAAGAAATAAAATGTTAAAATAAATCATGTAAAATTGGAGCATAAAATATGTGTGTTGAAAATCAAAAGCTAGCAAAATTCATGAAAATGTATTAAATAAATTTTCAAAAAATATAGATTGAAATTTAAGTTTAGAGAAAAGTATAAAAGAAATGTTCAGAATTAGTCAAGACAAAGATACAAAATTTTCTTAAAATTTTTAAATTGAAAAAATCTAAAAAGGAATATTAGAGAATACAAGATTTAAAAATAGACAAAAAACTTTAGACAAGTTGAATTTGAAGGAGTTAAATAAAAACTAAATATTTAATAAAGGGTAAAATTTTAAAACCTTTAAAAATAGCATTTAAAGAAAAATTGAAAAATGAAAAAATTAAATATATTTAAATAGAAAAATCCTAAAATTAAAAGCTTAAAAGTTTGTGTTTTTTTTTTAAAAAAAAATTTAAGCATATTAAAATACATACGGGTATGAAAGAAGTGGAAGAGACAGAAATAATTTGACAAAAGGGTTTGTAAATATATATTTTTTGAGTTTTATGTTACACAAATAGAATTTTGTAAAAAAATATAGACTTTAATAATTATCATTTTACAATTCAGTTGTGAGATCACTGCAAGCCTCAACCCTAGCCCACCCTCTCTTTTCAGGTTCCACATGCCATCTGATTTCCTGAAGGAACTAGAGCTATTTCTTAGGCAGGAGGATCAACGGCATCTGAGAAAGATGAATATAGTAGGGACTCTCTCCCATTTAGAACTGCATTCATACAAATTATTCCCTTCTGAAGGGGGCTTTTGATAATTTAGTGGCTTATGGATATTAGATCACAACTGTGAAGCTCTAGCCTTGATGTTTGAGCCTGATGGCCATTGAGAGGTGGCAGGGACCCATACCTTAGGACCTCCCACCTTCCTCTCTCCTTCTTCCCTCTCCATGGAGAAACAAGACCTTTAAATTTCCACAGTAGAGCTATGGGTTTGTGCTTAACAGTTCTACCCATTCCTTACTCACTTTTTCCTTCTTCCATCATTCATGCCTGGTTTCCTGAACCCCTCACTTACTTGACCTTACCTACTACATCTCCGTGTCCCAGCCTGTAAGGGCTCCTTCCTTCACTGTTCACCTGATGGCTTCTACTCCTTTGAGACTCATCAATGATGTTTCTGGAGCCTTCCCTGAATGCTGTAGGCAGGTATAAGTTGGAAAATTGTTTCTCCCTCACCTGTGTATCCCTTTCACAGTGCCTCCGAAGTACTTTGTCTGTACCTCAGTGATAGTACTTATTCTACTGTGATTCTACCGCAGCTTTGTGATTGTCTGCCCCTCTGCATCAAGCATTCGGAGAACAGGGGCCAAGCCTTATTCATTTCTGTGTTAATAAATGGTTGTTGACTATGAAAGTGAGTTCAGTTATTTTTTCTATTCGCCCTCTCAGTAATGTTCTCACCCATTCACCCATCAAGCCCTCATTAAGTTCTCAGTTCTATGAAACAGTGTGATCGGTGTTGTATTTTACTCAAAGACAGTGTATCAAATGCTACTCAGCTTAAAGGGGATGACTTAAGAAAGGAGGTGCTCAGCGGGGAAATAGCCAGGTTGTATGGAGGGAATCTCGGGTACAATTCAAGGAAAAGAGTACAGATCTAAGAATTGGTGGTTATGAGATATTGGGAGGCAAGGGGGAGCAGCAACTGAAACACAGCTGGGCTGTGTGTGTGTGTGTGTGTGTGTGTGTGTGTGTGTGTGTGAACAGTGTCTCTTACAACAGTGTATCACACCTCTCCATGGTGTACCATATTAGTTTACCTTCACCATTTCATAGTGTTTTATAGTACATGGCACATCATAACTATGCAACAGAGGAGTGATGCGTGGTGGCTGTGTTTAGTGGAGAGCTATAGTTTGTATGCTTAGCACTCTAGCCCTTTCCCCATTCTTTGTAGTTCCAGTTGGGCCATCAATCACTTTGCCTTGCTCCTCACACGCCTCCCCAGAGTTGGGCATATCACTCATGCTAGGGAAGATTAGAGTTCTCAATTCCCCCACTCCACCACTCACACACCTCCAACAAGAGTGATTCTTCTGAGGATGGCCATAGAACCCAATAGGATCCTGTGCAATCAGAGTTCATTTCTAAATTGAGTATATATAGACACAGGGAGAAAGAAGAGCCTTGCTCCTTACCTTTGCTCCCCACTCCACAACCCATGCTGGAATCTCTAGGCTAAGATGGCATGGATCTGGGACGCTGATAGGTCGATACCATATTATTAGGAGAAAAATAGAATCTGATGGGGAGAAAGTCTGGAGAGCATCATTTGAACCTTGTGAATCTAGCTGTACTTGAAGCCCCAAGGTTCCCAGTTATCTGAGCCAATATAGCCCTTTGTTTCACTTAAGATAGTTTGAGTTGGGATCCTGTCACTTGCACCCAAGGGTTTTGAACATACTAGCTAAGCTATATGGTTAGTTGGGGCATCCTGTTCCTAAGGCCACAAAGGTAGAGAAAGTAAGGAAGATTGACCTCTTATATTGACTCCGTCATAGAAGACTGAGAAAACAGAGCAGGTCCCTGCATGCCTTTAAGAAGCAGGTGTTAGTTCAGCCACTGACCTGTGCTAGGTTTCAAACTTTACAACAATGATGTAGTTATTCCCAATTAAAGAGAAAAAAAAGGCAATAATATTTCATGAGTACCAAGATAGGCCAGGCACTATGGTAACTGCTTTACCTCTATTTACCTCACTGAGTCCATACTACAATCCTGGGAGACAATCATTAGTGAACATACTTCACAGATTGAGAAAGGGAAATTCAGGATGAAAAAGTGATTTGCTTAAGTTCACTGTAGTATTTTAAGTAGTGGAGCCAGTATTCAAACCCAGGTCCCCAAAGCTCATGCACATTCCATTACAATCTAGTACAGATAATACAGAAAAAAATTATTTTTTTTTTGCCTTTCCTCATGTTGCTATGGAAGAGAACCTATACCGGGAAGTGCAGAAAGCAGACAGTCTTTGACAAATCTGGATGCAGATAGCATGGAATGAGTGATCTATCAAATGATAACACAAAATTGCCCACGCTACAGGTGAATGTGCCTCTATACCAATAGCTGATTCAGATAGTCAGATCAGGCTAAATGACTTTCCTAAGGATACTCAGAATGGATGAGGCCAAATCCTATTTCATTACTAGGCATCGTCTCACTCAATGCCATATACTTGGCAGAGCACCAAGACCTGGCTGTAAGACCTCACCTTTTCACTGTCTGTGAAACCGTCAGTGCTTGTTACACCAGATTTCCTTTCTAGCTTCAGTACTATGGTCAGAACTTGGTGTGTCACTTTCACCACTCCCCTTGTCTTCCAAGAGTGCCCACAATACCAGCCCCTCAGCCACAGATCCCTCCCACCTTCCTGTTGGTGAGGAGCTTACCCATTCGGATCTGGTTCCTAGGTGGTTCAATATTGATTCCCAATGTCCACCTTCTGTTATTTCTGAACTACTTTCAGTTCCTTTATCTTGATTCCCTTGCAAACACACAGTAGTAGCTACTCCGGGCTAGGGCTGGAACTATGTGTCTGTAAATCTCTCAGGCTTACCCCAGTATATGGTAGGCGCGTAACATGCTGGCTGAATGAATGCATGAATGAATAAGTAAAAAGAAATTCCATCCTACACTCAGCTTCAGTAGTTGACTTCATGTCCTTTTTTTCCTGAAGTCAAAAAACTTGTAAGAATTCCTGATTTACCCTCACGAGCCATATTAATGCACTTCAGTCTCCATCCATCCTCCACACCTCCACTGTAGTTTCAGAGGAAAAAGAATCCTGCCTTCTTTCTGATGCTGCACCACTAGCCTCTTTCCTCTGACCCATTCCTGAAAGTCAAGGGGCTTTGCTCCCAAATGCTCCCCTCTATTCCAGCAACAACCATTTTTTCTCTAGACAGTTAATATCCAGCAACTAAATATTCTAGACTTTATGTGTTGGTTCTTCAAAAACTTTACCCCATCATCTCTACAAGGCATAAGAAATGTCCCTCAGATATTCTTTTATATATCTACTAGAGGCCCAGTGCATGAAAACTCATGCATTGGAGGGGGGGGGGTCCCTCAGCCTGGCCTGCCCCCTCTCACAGTTCAGGAGCCCTCTGGGGTGGGAGGCGACCCGGCAATCAGGGGAAGGCGATGCCCCCATCACACCACTGCTGCTGCCACTGCCGGCAGTGCAAGCCTCGGCTGGTCCTGGTTACCTGAGCCTCAGGCAACCCTGGGTGGCTAGGCAGCCACCATCTGAGGCTTGCCTGCACCTCGGGCTGGCCCTGGGCAGCTGGGCAGCCACCATCTGAGGCTTGCCTGCACCTCGGGCTGGCCCTGGGCAGCTGGGCAGCCACCATCTGAGGCTTGCCTGCACCTTGGGCCGGCCCTGGGTGGCTGGGCAGCTGACATCTGAGGCTTGCCTGTGCCTTGGCAGGCCCTGGGTGGCTGGGGGGCTGAGGAGACTGGGGGACTCTGGTGGCAGGTGCGCAGAGAGGTCTGACCCACCTTGGGGCGGACCCGGCCATGCCGCACGCCTGCTGCCCCAGCGGGGCTGAAGGGACTGAGTGCCACCATCTTGTGGCTGTGGGCACCACCATCTTTGAGGGCATGGCAGTCAATTAGCATATTCCCTCCTTATTGGCTGTGGGCACCTCCATCTTTGTGAGGGCATGATGGTCAATTAGCATATTCCCTCTTTATTAGATAGGATTTCTATTGGTTTCAGAGAGAGGAAGGGAGAGGGAGAGAGAGAGAGGAACATCAATGATGAGAGAGAATCATTGATCGGCTGCCTCCTGCACACCCCACACTGGGTATTGAGCCCGAAACCCAGACATGTGCCCTGACCTGGAATCTAACCATGACTTCCTGGTTAATGAATTGATGCTCAACCATTTAGCCATACTGGCTGGGCTCCCTCAAATCTTAATACTTCCTCCTGGAGTGTATATTTTTCCCAGAAGAGACCAAAAAAAGTCTCTAAGATCTTGATTTGAGGTTCATATTTAAAACAATTCATGACCTTTTCATGATGTTTCTGTTTCTGATATTATCCCTCTCATTCCTTTCACTGCCAAGCTTTTCCATACATGTTTGTCTTATGTCATTTCCACTCCTTCCTATACCATTTTTAATTCTCCACATGGCTTCTGCCTGAACCACTCTTTTGAAACTACTCTGGATTAAGTCCAAAATGACTGACTTTTTCCGTTTTTTTATTCTGCCATGTTGGCTACCACTCAGGATAGGTTCCCTTTTTTCTTATATCAGGGGGTATGCCCAGTATAAAGGAAGGGACTGGGGCTAAGGGTGAAGCAAGTGGATTTGAAGAAGGGATTGCATTGCAAATCAAATTGTAAAAGAACTGGATTGCATTTTAAAAGTACCAGAGGAGTTGGTGTTACCAAGCACAGGTGTAAAGAATCCTTTCTGTGTAGAATTGAGGCCTTATTGAGAGTTTAATCATATCCTAATTGATCTATTTTCAGAATGGTCTACTTAAAAGGAGATACACTTTTATTCTTTTTGCAAGAATATCTTTTAAAGCTTCTTGCCACACCTCTGATAGAGAATTGAACTGACTGGCCTGCAATTTCTACTTCCCTGTGATGGGGGAGGTGTGGTGAGGCAGGCCCAGACAAGAGGAGATGATGGCTTTGGGGCACCAGGCAGACTTGAACTGAAATCACATCCCAGATCCACCACTTACTATCAGGCGACATTGAACCAGTCACAAAACCTTGTGCACAGCCCTCCCAGGGCCGTTGGGAGGTCTAAATGCAAAAGTGTTTGCAAGGCATTTAGTACAGAGCAGGGCATATGGTTGGAACTAAAGAGGTCATCTGTTTCACCTCACTTTTCAGTGTCTAAACATTCCCTTTGTTCCCCAGATATCCTTAGGATATGATAACTGCTAGATCTCTGGAAACCCATTTTCCTACAGACCACAAGGGCATCACCCAAGTAGATATCTTTCTATAAATCGTCCTCAGCCAGGTTCCTCCTTAACTCACCGAGTTTTTCTCCTCCTATGCTATAGGCACCTCAATGGGGTCTGTCTTAATATTGGCTCTATTTTCCAAACAAGGAATATGAGGCACAGAGAATTCAAATGTATTTCCTCAAGTCACACAGTAATTAAGAGAACTGTGGCATAAAGCACTGAGCCCAGGTCCCTAACCACCAGGTTTGGCTGCAACCCAAGAACTCATTTGATTCCTCTGATTTTACTGGAATAATATCTAGGTAATGCTCACCTCTGAGTCCACCAAATTTATGGACTTGTAAAATCTGAGAATTGGGTGAATCCCTACAGACCCTTTCTCCTTCAGGTTTTTCACTGCTTTAAGGATACACTGGCCCAGGGAGAGATGAAGTGACGTGCTCAAGGTCACACGGGGGATCAGTGGCAGAGCCAGGAGCACAACACAGGTCCTGGGATTCTCTTATTCCATGCCAAACCTTCTGACTGCCAAGTTTCTCTGTAAATATTTTATCTCCATTGCCTATCGTATCTCAGAATCTGCATCCTTCTAGGCTGGGTCTGGATCCCCAAGGACAACAAAGCCCAGAGACAACAGTAAGTACATGGCTCTGACTGTTGCCAACAGAATTCTTCCCAGAGATAAAGGTGTAATAAGGGCACTGGAAGCACGCTGATAATTCTGGTCTCAGGGCTGCAGCAGGCAGCAGGTCTTCACCAGACCTGACAATAAGTGAAGCTCTATGATTGGATAGGGTGATGGAACAGTGGCTTAGGAATTCTTGACAGTTGCCCTTTTTAGGACATGGGAAATCTGTTCTTTTACCAACTTTTGTTAACACTGTGTCTTGGTTCTTCCTCCATAATGAGATGCAGCTTTGGGGGCAGATGTTTGTCTTATAGGGCTCTTGTATGCTAGTAGTGTGATCCCCACATTGCAGGTCCAGGCCTTGAAATAATTATATTTAGCTCCAAGCCTAGATTACCCCCACCATGGTGCAGAATTGCATCAGTGCCTGGCTCAAACAAGAAAACTTCTTTGTAGAAAAGGCTTGTTTGGCTGGAAAAAAACTGAGGACAAACGTCTCTCAAATGGAGTCAAGGGTCTCATCTATATGTTTACCTGTTTCTCCATTACCAGGGCATCCTGGTCCTCCTAATGTAGGGCATATTACAACTGCCCGGGAGTACAGAGACAAGTGTTCTTGTGCAAGGTACACATCATCTTCGATTCATTTGGCCCAAGTAAGAAAAGAGGTGGTTTGTTCTGATTGTCCCCAAAGGTTTTTGCAAGCTTTAAAACTGTATGAACTATTAGCAGTTCTTACCTATAAGCTCATGGCAACTTAGCAAGAACCTTACAAAGAAAGAAAATAAAATACAGCATGTTGATCATAGTTTAAAATATAAAGTTGTCTTCTATTTTAATGTGCTGCATAAGGCTTCTGACCTTGGTAATTTCAACCAGTTACTGTATAATAGATAATTGCTATGTCCTACTTTTTGTCATTGTAATCAATGCTGCAAAGAATATCCTTGCATACATTATTTCACACATCTATGTATTTATCAAATACCTGGAAATTTATTCAGAAGCTGTTCCCTGTGTGTCTACTGAGTGCCAGGCTGAGACAAACCTACTCCCTGCCACCAAGGAGCTCACACCTCAGCAGGGGAGACAGATATATCACCAGACAGGGATAGCCAGGGAAGGAGAAGGCTAGTGGGGAAGATTGGGTAGAGCAGGGGACAGACATTAATCACAAGAATTAGAGTGATGCTGAATAAATAATCTCTAATGTGAGGTCAGGGACTTGTTCTCTCTGAGTCTTTACTCCTTGGTGCCTGATGCCTGGCACAGGGTTTGCCATAACAGGAGGCTCAGTGACAATTGACGAAAGGAGTTGACTAGTCCTTCAGTTTCAACACTGAGATTAGATGTTGGTCCCAACATCTCTCCTGATTTGCTGTGTGAATGTGGGCAAATTGTGTCCCTTTCTGGTCCTTTCTTCTTTCATAAGTTATATGGGAGGTGCCACAGGCATAAAAGAGTCACTTGGTAGTTAGACCACAGCCTGTGGATTCCAACATGGGTTTCCATCCTGACTATCCACCACTGGCTGTGTAACCTTCATCAGATAACTTAAACACACTGTCTTGAATTCCTCAACTATAAAACGAAGCCAATGGTAATAGTAGCATCCTCACTTTTACAGTTGTGGAGATATGTCAATAGATAAAAGTATCAAGTGCTTAGCACAGAACCTGCTACATAGTAAAGGATAAATATCTGTAAACTCTGTGCTCCTTTCAAAATATAAACATATTTTCAACTCATGGCCTTATTTTCCTTTCCCCAGGCATGTTTTCTTTATCCCTCTTATTTTTACTACCCAATTTATAATATACTAGAGGCCCAGTGCACGAAAATTTGTGCACTGGCGTGGGGTTCCCTCAGCCTGACCTGGCCCCTCTCACAGTCCGGGAGCCCTCAGGGGATGTCCTACTGACAGCTTAGGGCCTAAGCCACAGTCTGGCCTCCCTCTGCAAGAGGCTACCGGGCGATCAGGGGAAGGCACTGCCCTCATCACCCCACTGCTGCTGCTGTTGCTGCTGCCTCTGCTGGCCTGCCCTCAGCCCTCCCAGCCACCACAACTCCCTGACCAGAAGGACGTTCTGCTGTCCGGTCTAGTTAGCATATTATGTTTTTATTATTATAGATATTTCCACCATGTCTCCTTCAATAACATCAAAGTGGCCGAAGGGGGGTTTTCTTTATGCTCACTGCTATATTTGTGGTGCCTAGAAGAAAGCCTGACACATATTAAATCATCTGTTGACTAAATGCAAAAACAGTTTAATGAGGTGGTTACTATTCACTTCCCCATTTTACAGATGAGGTGAATATATTTGCCCAGTCTCACACAGCTAATAGTTAAGATTTAATGCTGGTAATCTGACAAAAGATTCCACTCTCACCCAGAATTGTTTTGTTTTTGCACATGATGTAAATGTTGAATGCAAATGGTCCTCAAAAGTTACATATATGTAAAAGTTTAAATTGCTAAACACAAATATTCCACAGAATGACAGTTTTGTTCTGTTACATTCATGAATCAAATAAGTAGAATTTATAGACACCAATGGTGAACAAATTAAATGATCATCAATGCATGAGTTTTACACAATAATGAATTTGAAATAACAAAAAGTTTAAAAATATTTTATCTGGACATTCAAAGAACAAATGAAAGAATACTCAGAAATGTCATCAGAATTTTAAAGAAGATCTATAGTATAATAACAAATTATGTTCAGCAATGAAATATTAATGGAACTTCGAAAAATATATAGTGTATCTTTGCAACTTAGACTAATAGTGTTTCTTGCAGAACCTGTCTACTGCAATGAAAAGGCAACTATTAAAATGAAGCTTTGGATGACCAGTTTTTTTTAGGCTGTTAATAACACTGGTCACAGCCTTAGAAGATGAGAAAGCATAATGTAATAAATAATGATACACATGTTATTACTTTAACACAAACTATGAAACATAGATGTTTATTTTCAATAACATTTTCTTTTTCTGTTTCATAAATGCTATTGTTTAAAAATAATAATAATGGAACCAGTAAACAGTGGCAAATAGTAATTGGCACTAGAACAAATTACATAATATGTGTGAAAAAATATAACATTTTATAAAGCTGTTTTGTCCTCTAAAACCATGAGTTTTTTTAATTATTTTTTAAAATTTTGTTGATTATTACAATCATTCTCATTTTCATTATCTGAATCCTTAGGAAACATGATCCCAATATTCACAGTATTGCAAGTTGAACTAGCACTATCTCAATACAAATAACAACAGTTGGTACACATGCAAAGTAAAGACAGACTGTAAACATTCATAATACAGTGGGCTTAAGTTACACAATTCCTTTATTCTATATATTTTGGTAATTTCCCAGATGACAATGGGGGGTGCTGGCCCTGGAGCCCCCAGAACGTTTGATATGTTCTGTCTCCTTATCATTTATTTGCTTTAGCTCTTTGTAGGGTAGGGTGTCATGGGGCATGTGCTCAGTTCACTACATTTCCACAGAATTCTGAGTAAATTCCTGAGTATTCGTGTGAGGGAGTCAGGAAACCTTATTCAGGGAAGGAGCTGACAGACTGCAAGTCTCGGTAGGGGAAGAGTGAGAATGTGAGGGTGATCACTGGAGTCCCCTCAGGTCTGACTATGCAGAAACAATGAGGTAGGGGAAGAATGAGGATATGAGGGCCATCACTGGAGTCCCCTCATGTCTGACTATGTAGGGACAGTGAGGTAGGGGAAGAGTGAGGATATGAGGGCCATCACTGGAGGGTCCCCTCAGGTCTGACTGTGCAGGGACAATGAGGTAGGGGAGGAGTGAGGATATGAGGGCCATCACTGGAGGGTCCCCTCAGGTCTGACTATGCAGGGACAATGAGGTAGGGGAGGAGTGAGGGTGTGAGGGCCATCACTGGAGGGTCCCCTCAGGTCTGACTGTGCAGGGACAATGAGGTAGGGGAGGAGTGAGGATGTGAGGGTGATCACTGGAATCCCCTCAGGTCTGACTGTGCAAGGACAATGAGGTAGGGGAGGAGTGAGGATGTGAGGGCCATCACTGGAGTCCCCTCAGGTCTGACTGTGCAGGGACAATGAGGTAGGGGAGGAGTGAGGATGTGAGGGCCATCACTGGAGTCCCCTCAGGTCTGACTATGCAGGGACAATGAGGTAGGGGAGGAGTGAGGATGTGAGCCCATCACTGGAGTCCCCTCAGGTCTGACTGTGCAGGGACAATGAGGTAGGGGAGGAGTGAGGATGTGAGCCCGATCACTGGAGTCCCCTCAGGTCTGACTGTGCAGGGACAATGAGGTAGGGGAGGAGTGAGGATGTGAGGGCCATCACTGGAGTCCCCTCAGGTCTGACTATGCAGGGACAATGAGGTAGGGGAGGAGTGAGGATGTGAGGGCCATCACTGGAGTCCCCTCAGGTCTGACTATGCAGGGACAATGAGGTAGGGGAGGAGTGAGGATGTGAGGGCCATCACTGGAGTCCCCTCAGGTCTGACTATGCAGGGACAATGAGGTAGGGGAGGAGTGAGGATGTGAGGGCCATCACTGGAGTCCCCTCAGGTCTGACTGTGCAGGGACAATGAAAGTCAGGCTTCCCTGGGGACACAAGAGAGGGCAAGAGTGTGGAGCTGAGATACAGACAGCACACACAGGTAACATATTTTGTTATTAAATACTGGAATATTTACAAGTCAGCAAGGGTTATTCTAGTACCTGCGAGTTGTGGCCCAGTCATGATATAAACTGTCACATAAACCATTGCATGTCACACTGGGCCCTGCTGAATGGACATCCTGTTCCTGTGACGTCTGAGGAACAGCCACCCTGCTCATTGACTACCGGTTTGACCTGTCTCATGGTAGCAGCCCAGTTTATTTTCCAATCTTTTAAAAATATATATTTTTACTGATTTTAGAGAGGAAGGGAGAGGGAGAGAGAGAGAGAGAAACATCAATGCTGAGAATCATTAATAGGCTGCCTCCTGCATGCCTCCTACTGGGGATTGAGCCTGCAATCGGGGCATGTGCCCTTGACCGAATTCGAACCCAGGACCCTTCAGACTGCAGGCAGACACTCTATCCGATGAGTCAAACCAGCTAGTGCCACCCAATTATTTAATTTTAGAAAGCAGTGGATTAGTTTATGCACCAGGTTTCAAAACTGAGATTTTACGTAGATCATATGCACAGGCAGGAAATTCAAAATGGACACAAAATTGTACATAGTGGAACGTTTTCCTCCCTCTCCTGACGCATTCTCCAACTTCTCCCTGCTGGAGACAGCCACTTTTATTAAGCTCCATGCTATCCTCACAGAGTTATTCTACAGAAAAACAAATCTAAATGGATGCTGTGGAGGTCATTTTATCACAAATGGCAACAATAAGAAACATTGTGCTTGAGTGTGCTTTTTAGACAAACAACATGTCCCAGAAAGCGTCCCACAGCAGCACACAACTCTTGGATATGATTTCTAAACCCTTTTTCAGCTCTGCAACACAAAATCGCAGTTGGGTAGGATGTACAGTCTGTACATCTAATGGACTAGGTAATCATACTCAGTAACTCTGTGAAACACTTGGAAATTTTCTGAGAGAGTAGATTTCAGGTGCTCTCATCTCTCTCTCTCTCTCTCTCTCTCTCTCTCTCTCTCTCTCTCTCTCTCTCTCTCACACACACACACACACACACACACACACACACTGTAACTGAGGAGACATGTTCATTAGTTTGAATGCAGTACTCATTTAAATATGTATATGCAAATCAAGCCATCATGTTCTACACCTTAAATAGATACAATATTAATTTAAGAAATATTTCTTTTAAAAAGTGCAATGGGGTAATTATAATTTTTTATATAAAACGCAAAGAGTTGCTTTATATTGGAATGGATGCATAAGATTTCTAACCTGATCATTTTAACCAGTTCCATTGCAGAGGTAGAACATTGGGTTGTCTTCTACATTTTGTCATTGCAACCAAAGCTGCACAGAATACACGTGTACAACGTCACGTCACACGTCTGCCTCTCCATCAGTGGATCAAGTACCTGGAAATTTATGCCAAAGCTGTTCCCTGCAGGTGGAATGAGTGCCAGGCTGGGGAGTCACACGCAGGATGACAGATGCTTAAGTTGCACACTCAGGTCACATGACACAAAGTGAGGCAACAGTGCCTGATCCCTCACTGTGAGCCGGACTCATGCCTGTCCACGTCACTAGTCAGGGGACCGAACATCCCAGCCACTAGGGAAGGCTGTGATCCATGGGGATCCATTCGACACAGCAAGCAGGGTGCCTCTCAGCCCCTGTCTTGGGAGCAGCCAGAGTTCTGTGCTCCCCTCCCCGACCTCTGCCTCCATATGTGAACCGGGCTCTCCACGTCCCAGGAAGAGGTGACCCAGGACACAGGGCCTTCGGTGCTCACACTGGGACAGCCCTGAGCCAATCAGTTGGTCGGGCATCTTTGAACTGTTTCAACCAAATTCCTTGTCCATTTAAACTTGAGATGTGAAATTTGGAAGGCACACCAACTGACACAACTCACCCGACATTGTTGTCTTTGTGGGAGAGAATGGGGCTAAGGGGGAAATACTCCGATGACTATGTACTGGATTTGCAAAGATGTAACCAGTGTAATGGGAGGAAGGAAGTCAGCCCACCTGCCAGGGAGTTGCTCAAATGCTTTGGTTTGACAACAAGTCTTCATGTTCAATTATCTGGTTGGCACACAAACAGCAGCTAAGTAAATATTCCAAAGTCTTTTCCCAGTAAACCCTATGTTTACCACCTTGTTTTGAAAAACCAGAAGACAGGCAACCTTCTACAAAAGTAGACATTGAAACCATGAGAATAGGATGACTTTTTGGCCCTCAGCAGCCTCCCTCTAGGGACAGAGCTGCAAAAGGGTTTAGAAATCATATCCAGCAATGTCTGTACACTTTAGTACAGATCGGCTGTGATGCTATAGTTTATGCAGGAGACAGACAGGAATGTATCTGAAATTTTCACTGAAGGGCGGATGGATGTGTTGATGTGAAAGACCCTGCCATTGGCAAAGTATTTGGAAGGTGATCTTCGCATGCGTGTGGCCTCCTGTTTCTTTCCCGTGCTGGGCCTCCTTAGAGGTGGCCACGGTTCCGGAAACCTGCATACATTCTCTTCAGCTCTCCGTTGGTTCGTCCACTGCTCATTAGCGTTTTCCCTGTGGCAGCTCGGTCTTGAGGACCCAGGAGCAGGGGTTTCCCCGAAAGTATGAGCTGGATGGTATAAGGCGCAAGAGGCACTGGTGTTAGGGGGCAACCCTAGACCATCTTCCTTACCCCCCGCGCCAGCCCCACCCCACAGTTTGCAGTGATTCAGACTTGAGGCTCCTTCCATGTGCCAACAGGGTCCCTCAGACCTAGGGAGATCACATGCTCTGCACTTCCAGGGACAGGTCTGATTACATCTCATGTTGTCCTTTTGAAACCTGCAGTCTGTTTAATGTGCGAGCAAATGTGATTCCATATTTCATATCTTTGCGAGGACTCATATGCCTACATTCACAAATGAAAAGGAAGTAGAAAGTCAGGGCATAGTGTCCTATTTATTGTCTGATCTTAGCCATCTAAACCAAGCATATTCACAGGACATATGAGGGAAACAAGTGTATTGCAATACAGACCATGAGAATTTTAGGTGATGACATAGTATCCGACTATCTTTTCTCCTTCTTTGTTTCCACGTATTGTTATCCTGTATCTATGTTATATTTTTTTCACAGTTAGAAGATATTTTATTACCCATGCATTTATGTATGCATTTGGGGGTTTATATATGTCTGAATTAAAACCTTGTAAATTTGTATTATCTAAGAACATTAATGTAGATGTGTTAGATACTCATTGCTAATTAATTTGATCATTCATTTAGAAAATGAACATTCAGCCAAGAATCACAGAGCATTCTATACATATGGCTTCACGAAGCCACAGACCACCTGGGCTAGGAAGGACCACAGCAACCGAGTGGGTTTAAAGGAAGCCTCCTGGGCTTCGGGGAGTAGAGAGCTGCCTGAATTCCAGCCC
This sequence comes from Plecotus auritus, assembly GCF_963455305.1. Taxonomy (NCBI): domain Eukaryota; kingdom Metazoa; phylum Chordata; class Mammalia; order Chiroptera; family Vespertilionidae; genus Plecotus; species Plecotus auritus. Next base: position 134,732,418 of record NC_137784.1, read on the forward strand.
CCTTCTCCCCTTCCCACACTCGGGGTCAGCTTCTGGCCCACAGGGGCCAGTTCTTGAAGCATGATCTCCCTCAGGAAGCACTGAAAATCAGCCTGCGTGGAGGCCCATCCCCGAAAGCCCCCAGGAACCCGTGTGTGAGTCGGAGAAAACCATCCTCTCTCACTTCAGAGGCTGAGGAAGAGGGGCCCCCTCCCTTTCCTCTTCCTGTCCTGCACTCGGGCAGCTCAGCTGCTGTTGAAGGAGCAACTCCTAACACACTGGCCCAGCGATGGAACGCAAGCATGGAAGTCATCACACAAAATTGCTGCTCTCCCATCTCACAGTTCACGATCCCCCCTTCAGCACCTCTCCTGCTGCAGGGCCTCCTCACTCTGCCCCATCAGAGAACCCGGCACACCCTCTGCATTGTGTCCTGGTGCCCTGGGTGCAGCAGGGTTTGGTATCTGGCAAAGGGGTGTGGATTGCGGCCACGGAGGTCACTGTCCTTGGCTGGGAATGGGATTTGACAGCTGAGGTCCCCTGGTTGGGAGGATGATCAGCAGTGATGTGTGCAGAGCACCAAGCTGTGGTAGCCCCCGGAACTGGAATTTATCATCAGGGGTGGTGATGGCAGTCGTGATGCTGGTCACAGATATGGCCCCAGCGGCCGAAGCTCAGGCCAGATGGAGGCTTTTAGGAACCCTTGGCAAGAAAAAGGATATAATGTTCTGTTGACCCATACACACATGCACACGTATGCACACCTGCCTCCACCTACATGTGTGCTTACACACATGCCCACACCCCCCACATACACACACACACACACACCTATATGCATACTCACCCACACTCTCCTCCCTCCCATGGTCACAGACACCTGCATGTCCACGTACACACACATACATCATACAAACAAATTTATAGTCCCCACACCTATATAGTGCTACCGTTTAGACACCAATTTCTGATGTCTGATTCAGGGGTAACTGACCTTTTCTCCCTCTGCTTGTCTCTTTGGAGGGAGGCTGATGGGAGACCTATCCTACCTTTGCTGGTGCCTTAATCAGAGCTTTGCCTATGTTATATATTCGATGAAAGATAACAAAATAATGGCACCCATTTTGCATGAGTTTCTCCATTTTTGTCTTTAAAATGTAGTTTCTGTAGACGGGGACATCTTCTCACCTCCCCTTTGCAGTGAGGGTCCATTTCTCTCTCTCTCTCTCTCTCTCTCTCTCTCTCTCTCTCAGACACACACACACACACACACACACACACACACACACACACACACACACACACATGCCACATGCACTATCAGGAACCTGTGTCAGGAAGCATTCTGTTCTACCAGTGGGGCAGCAGTGAACAGAAGTGAGATATTGGGAGGGGCACAGTGGAAAGATTGCCACCCCCTGTCTCAGGATCATGGATCCCAGACACAGAGGGTCCCTTAGGCAGAAGTTCCTAAGGAGTGAGAGATTCTTTACTGCATCCTTTTGCCTTGAGGAAGGTGATGACTTTAAGACATGTGCCCTTGCTTCTGATCCCTGAAAACCTCTCTCTGCACCAAAATGATTTTCTCCACTAACCTTTCATATGAGAAGGATGGTAATTCCTGTCACCGTGTTTCTTTTGTTTTTTTTTTTTAATTTTATTTAATTTTTTTCTTTTTTTCTTTATTGATTTGCCAGGAACCAATTCCAGCATGTAATAATTACAAGAGTTTCACCAAAAGGTTGGTGAAGCTTGGGCGGCTCAACAATGGCTGAGCCATATATGTAGTTTACCTGTTGGAAATGGCTAAAAGGCACTCCCCCCAAAACTGAATGGTATTGTTAGCTGCCAGACAGCTCAGGGCAATTTATTGCCTCCTGTTGGCCAAACACCTGAACAGCTGTAGGCTATTCCCCAAAGGGACAATCCTTCTGAACCCTTTGATACATTACCCTTTGAAGTGTATATCTCCACCTTGCCTTAGGACAAATTGTGTTCAATAAATAGCACAGGGTCCTTGTCTTCAGTTCCTTTAGCTGAAGATTCTCTGATCCCCAATGCCTTTCAAAATTATCTTTCGTCTCCGGACTCCTTCTTAATGATCTACGCGCAGCCCCTTTCTCCAGAATGCTGAACCCTTTGTAAGGCTGGGAAAAGAACCCTGGCATTATGGCGCCAGAACAGGGACACCAATATTGATTAAGGTGTTACATATGTGTCCTTATACCCCCATTGTGCCCCCACCTGCCCCCCACACACTCATGCCCTCACCCCCCTAGTGTCTGTGTCCATTGGTTAGGCTCATATGCATGCATACAAGTCCTTTGGCTGATCTCTGCCCCTTACCCCGACTCTCCCCTACTTTCCCTTTGAGGTTTGACAGTCTGATCCATGCTTCTCTGTCTCTGGATCTATTTTTGTTCATCAGTTTATGTTGTTCATTATATTCCACAAATGAGTGAGATCATGTGATATTTATCTTTCTCTGACTGGCTTATTTCGCTTAGCATAATGCTTTCCAGTTCCATCTATGCTGTTGCAAATGGTAAGAATTCCTTCTTTTTTATGGCAGCATAGTATTCCATTGTGTCCTTCAGGCAAGAGGATTTCAAGCACACCACCCTCAATATTCTTACCAGTGGGGCATATTATTGTATAAGTAATTTGCTTCTATCTCCTTCAACAAGAACAAAAAAGGTGATTTTTAAGATATAACACATGTTTAAGAGATCGGGAAGATGTCCCCTTCTTTCCAAATTCTTTCTCTGGGTAAATGAACTCTGTTTTAATTGCAAAATCATTTTCAGCCCATTTGTCTGAGGATGGCTTATATCCGCCAGAATCTGCCATTGGCAGGTCATCTATGAATATGTGACTGATAGTTCACAGCCATTTGCATATTGTACTGGATATTTTGTTCCCATAAATGTGACTATTTTTTCCCATTCCTCATCTCTTGCCCCCACGTTACCTGTAGTAAGTCAAGCATTTCATTTTCTGATTATTATGGAAAATTTCAAACACATGAAAGCAGAAGGAATAGTATAATGCATTCTGTGTGCCCATTAAGTTTAAGAGTCATCAACTTCTACAATCATTAACTTTTTCAATTTGTGTTTCATGTACATCCCATTATGCGAATGTTTTTCCTGGAGTACTGTGAAGCAAAGTGTAGGTATCAATTCATTTCAGGTAAAAGTACACTTTAAGAAACAAGGAAGGCCCCCCTTTTCCATAACCATGGCACAATATCACACCCAAGGAAGGGACCAAGACTGACTTACCACCTTCTACGTACTACCTAATGAGATTTCCATTTCCCCAATGGCCTCCTAAATGTATTGATACAATTCATTTGATCAGATTAGGATCCTAAGACAACCACACATTGCAAGTGGTTGTGTCTCTTAACATAATGTCTGCCCCCTTCCCCCCCCCCCCCGCTCTTCTCCAGGACATTACTTGGTTGAAGTACTTGTAATCTGCTCTCCTCTTGCCAGTTTAGAAACCCGGCTGGGGCATAATGGCAGTCATGGTTCTCCTGGTCCTTGGGCCAGAGGGTTGGGTCTGGAAGCATTGGGGTCAGATCTTCCTTTTTTTTTCACTTTTAAAATGTTTCTTTAAGTGCTTAATGGGTATAACTCTTACAATGAGAAATAGAAAAGTAAGTAGAAACAAGGACCCTCACTGAGGAATGGGCATATATTCCACATTCCATTCAAAGGAATGCGGGCTCAACTCTCCCCATCAATTTTTGACTGGCCAAGGTACACACCAGTCTTGGGAACTGTCGCAGTCAGTGACCTCCCTTCCTTGCCAGCAGTGAGCCAGAAAAATTGTGGGAAATCATGGCAGGATCCCCTGGAAAGATTGCTCTTCTTTACCCAAGAGGGAAGATTCTCCAACATGTGCCTGTGTATTTCCAGGAAATGAAGGCCCCTTGGACCCACTGCATGAGGAGGCTACTAGGTTCTCCAGGAGGTAAGAGTAGAAGTTGGAGACTAGTGTATCAGCTATTATGTTCCCCTCGGGGGCTCCCTGCCCTCTCCTTTTGTATCATGTTCAAGACTGGAGCAGTCCCATCCTCACCCTTTCAAGCTAAGAGATGGTCTCTCCATCTGCTTCCTTCGGGATTGTGTGATTTCCAGAAGCCGTGTTGAATGACCGGGTACTAGTTTGCAATAACATATGCAAGTATTTGTCCTTAAATTTTCAAGAAATATTTTGTCTTCCAACAGTCTTAAAACCTCTGGGGTGAGGGAACATGTGCATGTAGCCTCGGGAAGAAGGATGCCATGTTATACGAACAATAGGTCATTGACACTTAGACAGAAGAAGTAAAACAACTGTTTATTTTTCTCAGAAGAAGTGTGGGAAGGGGCAGGCAGAAAGAAGTGGAGGGAGAAGAGAAAATTATTTAACATAAGTGTGTCCTGACATCATGTTCTGACAATTCCTGTAAGTGGTCTTATTTAGAAGACGGGAGAGCTGGACAGGAATGGGCACCTGCCAGCCACAATGGGCCAACATGCCTGCTGGGAGACCAAAGCTGTCTTCCAGCCTGTGGACACACTTTACTCAGACTGGATGTGGAGGGATCAGGGCCTGAACCCTTGAACCTTCCCACAGCTGCCACTTGCTTTACAAGAGGTCAAGAATATGTCACCAGCCTCATGGAAGTGTTGGAAGGCAACTGGATGTTTGCTGTTGAACACACCAGAGTCACTCTAGCCGGGAGGAAGGGACCTTGGAGGAAGGGACACTGGTTTACAAAGGGGGTGTGCACACATAGGAGGTGGGTAAGAAGAGCTATGGAGATGTAGGAAGACCTCAGTATTAGAGATTCTGAGGATTTTTATGTTTATTACCTCCTGTTCAACTTCTAATTTTAGTGTGCGTTTGGTGAAGAGCGTGGCATCCTAACACAGTGTCACCATTGTACAAATTGTACGTTCATAAATATCCTACAGTGGAGGCATGTGCTCAAAATCTTTCATTGGAGGGGCAGGTGTTGAGCTCTTGGAGCTGCTGTAACAAATGACCCAAAATGTGGTGCTTTTGAACAACAGGAACATGTTCTCTCACAGTCTGCAGGCTGGAATTTTGAAGCAAGGTGTGGCCAGAGCCACACTCCTTCTGACACCTTTGGGAGAGGATCCTTCCTTGCCCTTCCCAGCCTCTGGTGGCTGGCCCCATCCTTGGAGTCCCCTGGTTTGTACACGCATCCCTCTAATCTCCGCCTTCCCTTTGTATGGCGTGCTCCTCTGCGTGAGTCTGTGTCTCTGTGTGTTCTTTATTTTATAGGAAGACCACAGTTGTATTAGTTGTGTTGAATGTAGGTCCTGCCCTAGTCCAACCTGGCCTCATTAAGCTAAGTACATCAGCATGGGCCCTATGTCCAAATAAAGCCATAGTCTGAGGTTCTGGATAGACATGAATCTTGGGGGCACGCTCCTCCACACAGGACAATATGTAAGGAAATCGGCCAGAGGCCCTTGCTGTACGGAATGATACCCTGGGCACCCCCATGGCAATCAAGTCTGAGGGGTCCCATGAGCGTAGCAAGAGAACAGTCCAGTAAGAAGGCAGCATTCAAACTGCAGAGCCACATAGGCAGCCTCCAAAAACAGAACCGAAGACTCAGGGCGTCTCTGTGCTGCCACCTTTACATCAGGCAAGCCACATGCTTCCCTCAATCCCCAGGCGTCATCTTATCAAGGAGAAGGAGAAGGAGAACTCTGCATTGACACCATAATTGCCTGAAATGAAGCAGCCAAACTGAAAGAGCCTGAAGAATCTTTAATCGTGAAAGGTAAGTGGTGAGCCCATGCCCACCTCTAGCACCCACTGCAGTGTGTCCGGGCCAAGTAGGATTCGTCTTGAAAACGAAGACGTTGTCTTGTCTTTGCACAAGAGAGCACACTGTAGTAAAGTGTGAGATTCTGCCCATAGATAGTCTGTGTAAGGGCCTCCCTATCAATGTATTGTGTCTTAATCCCTCTGGTGATTTCACACTGCACCTGAACACGGGACTATCCCATAGTAGCCCTTTTAACCAGCTCCCAGACAGTGAAGGGTGGGTGGTGCCTTTTGAGATTTAAGAGCAAAGTCCAGGTTTTGGTCTTGGAGAGAGCTGGTGTTACATCTTCATTCTGCCATTTAATGAAACCTTGGATGGCCCTGTTTAACCTATCTAACCTCTGAGAATTTCAGACATGTCATCTGTAAAGATAATAAACCCTATCCCATAGGGTGGAGCTGAGGACAACATTTTCCAATATAAATTCTATAAATACACACCCAGAACATCACTGGTGCTCAATCAATACAAGCTGTAACTGTGAAGTGCATTCCTTGCTCATTGAAGAATCTGCTCCCGGATCAAGTGGATAATTCTGTACCACCTTCAGAGTATCCTAGCAACTTCCTTGCTTTTGCTATTGCACAACTGACTCTTAGCTTAATGATTCATGGCACGTGCCTGCTCAGATTCAGTGGTCGTTAAAGTTTAAAATAATTCCATATCTTTCATTTGGAGATGAGCGAGGTATTACTCTGCTGCCGCCTGATTTCTGTGTGGGGATTCCTCAGTAACTTGGAAGTGTTTATTATCACTGCCATTGACATCTTTTGCACTAGATGCTCCAAAGGATTCATTGACTCATTCACCAAGTATTTGTTGACTGTTGAATATTCCCAAGGTACCGTTCTAGGCACCTAGGTTACATCAGTAGATAAAGCAAACAAACACAGAAAGGCCTGACTCCATGCAGCTTGCAGTCTAGCGAAATGATGGTGAGAGCATTGACCCTGGGGACTCACCCTCAGGGCACAGGTTCAGCTGTGATTTGCACATGAATCAGAGGGGACAGGCAGGCTTTCTTCCCACCTGGGTGGGAGTGTTGACCAGGGTCACAGTCTCTTTCCTATCTATTACTATCCTAAGCAATGAGCAGACTCGGAATGTGTGCCTAACCCCCGCGCACTCTACGAAGCAGTCCATACACTGCACCTCATTTCACCTTCCCAGCCATCTCCTTGAGTCGGTATTAGCACTGTAGTTGCGCATGCTGAGACTCAAAGAGGGAAAGGCTTGGTCCACTATCACACAGCCCAGCAAAAGTGAGGCAGTCAAGCTTTCTGATGCCAAATCTCAACCTTTCCCAAAGGGTGTAAGTAGTATTTGCAGCCCCCACCCATGAGAATTGAGAAAGTGCATGATCATAGAGCAGGGTGTTGAGGGCAGGCTGTGTGTGTGTGTGTGTGTGTGTGTGTGTGTGTGTGTGTGGTCACTGAAAGAGAGATTGTTGGTCAGAGAATGAGAAGCAATTGCCTGAGTTCTATTCTTGATGTTCCCTCAGTTCTGGGGGCTCCCACCCACAGTCAGGAAGTTAGTACCACACCTAATGGCCTGCTGGTTGACTCTCCTGGTCTGGGGATAAATGGCAAAGTCCTCCATCCCCAAGCACCACCACTTCTGACCCACCCAAGGTTTACTCTTGCTATGCACAGATCTCACTGGCATAAAGGTCCACACTCCTGAGTTCATGGGACAGGGAACGATAGACTTTCCCACCCAGGCCGGTGCTGCTCCGTAGTTAGAGCGTTGACCCGTGCACAGAAGGTTAGGTGGTTTGATTCCCCATCAAGGGCACAAACCTGGGTTTCATGTTCCATCCCAAGCCCCAGTTGGGAACCACGCTGGAAGCAACCAATCCATGTGGCTTCCTCTCCCTCTCTCCCTCCCTCCCTCCTTTCCACCAGCTAAAAGTCAATGGAAAAAATATCCTCCGTGGAAGATGACCAACAACAAATGGTAGTCATTTCCTACCCATGTCCTTCCTTCTTAAGAGATGAGCGCCTTCTGTATTCTGCCAGCCGGGGTTGGGACTGGAGGTAGATATGGACAAGGAACTCACAGCAGCCAGTCCAACCTTCACTTCTCTGCCTTAAGAGAGAGACTCCACAGCCCTAAGTTTGCTCCACGGTTGGTGTCCAAAGGCAGGAACAAGACTTTGGCTGATGATTCCTCCATCCCACAAAGAGGGACACAGCAGGGTGGAAGGGGAAGGCTACTCAGTCCATGGGTTTTTGGTGTGATAAATATGGTGCATCACACTAGTCCCCCATTGTTTCCCATCTCCCCCATTGCTTACCCATCTCCACTGGTTCTCTCATTGCTTTCCTGCCTCCACTAGTTCTCCCATTCCTTCCCATCTCCCCTAGTTTCCCCATTTCTTTCCCATCTCCCCTAGTTTCCCCATTCCTTCCCATCTCCCCTAGTTTCCCCATTCCTTTCCCATCTCCCCTAGTTCCCCCATTCCGTACCCATCTCCCCTAATTCCTCCATTCCTTTCCTATCTCCCCTAGTTCCCCCATTCCTTTCCCATCTCCCCTAGTTCCCCCATTCCTTTCCCTTCTCCCCTAGTTCCCCCATTCCTTTCTCATCTCCCCTAGTTCCCCCATTCCTTTCCCATCTCCCCTAGCTCTCCCATTGCTTTCCCATCTCCCCTAGCTCTCCCATTCCTTTCCCATCTCCCCTAGTTCCCCCATTCCGTACCCATCTCCCCTAGTTCCTCCATTCCTTTCCTATCTCCCATAGTTCCCCCATTCCTTTCCTATCTCCCATAGTTCCCCCATTCCTTTCCCATCTCCCCTAGTTCCCCCATTCCGTACCCATCTCCCCTAGTTCCTCCATTCCTTTCCCATATCCCCTAGTTCCCCCATTCCTTTCCTATCTCCCATAGTTCCCCCATTCCTTTCCCATCTCCCCTAGTTCCCCCATTCCTTCCCATCTCCCCTAGTTCCCCCATTCCTTTCTCATCTCCCATAGTTCCCCCATTCCTTTCCCATCTCCACTAGTTGCCCCATTGCTTTCCCATCTCCCCTAATTCCCCCATTCCTTCCCATCTCCCCTAATTCTCCCATTGCTTTCCCATCTCCCCTATTTCCCCCATTCCTTTCCCATCTCCCCTAATTCTCCCATTGCTTTCCCATCTCCCCTAGCTCTCCCATTCCTTTCCCATCTCCCCTAATTCTCCCATTGCTTTCCCATCTCCCCTAGCTCTCCCATTCCTTTCCCATCTCCTCTAGTTCCCCCATTCCTTTCCCATCTCCCCTATTTCCCCCATTGTTTTCCCATCTCCACTAGTTGCCCCATTGCTTTCCCATCTCCCCTAATTCCCCCATTCCTTCCCATCTCCCCTAGTTCCCCCATTCCCTTCTCATCTCCCCTAGTTCTCCCATTCCTTCCCTTCTCCCCTAGTTCCCCCATTCCTTTCTCATCTCCCCTAGTTCCCCCATTCCTTTCCCAAATGCACTCCTGGAGCTATTGTCAGTGTGCATGTGGGCACAGGGACGCTGATGTGCATAGACTGTGGGTTACGTTGAGGAGAACGCTACCATAGCCCTCTAAGTGGTCCCCGTTCTAGGTACAGCTCCTTCCACTTTCCTGGAATGCCCAGGTCTGAGTATTTCATTAATACTGCCCTGTGGGCATCTGCCTGGAAGGAGCAGAGGTCTTTGGGGGCATCAGCCACATGGTGAGGAGAAGAGGGGGCCATTGCTCCTCTGCATGAGGTGATGACCAGGGCCCTTGGCTGTTGACTTCCTGCAGGAGTTTGCAGCTGATGCACTTACTAGCTGCAGGCCCCAAGCCTAATGTCAAAGGTCAACATGCCAGGGACTGAGGCTTTCTCAGGGAATCTGTCTGATTACACAGAGATGGAAGGGGAGAGGCGTGCCAGGAGACCCCTTGGGAGTTTTAGGGACATCTTGGCTGTGTTGTCAGCTCCGGGTCACAGGGCAGGATTCCACGGTCTTCCCTCCTCTCTGGTCACTTTCCTCCCAGATTGCTGTCTGCTGCTCTGCCTGCGGAGCCCCCTTTCCGATGCTGGCCTGCAGATAACTTGTCCTCCTTCATCCCCCCTGCACACCAACACTCGGGCTTCTTTCTGAGTCACGGTTCCTGAGACTACTCACTGTTTGACCAGAACAGCAGGTATATCTGCTTTCTCTTCATAGCTGCATTCCAGGAGGGTCATGCAAGGGAGGGAGGGAGGCTTCGGAGCAGGAAGAGGGAGCAGGGAACCTTGCACAGAGGAAGCTGAGAAGCAGGCTGCCTTGCGTTTGGCTTTTGGAGACGCCCAGGCTGGGTGCCAGGAATGGGGATCCTCTGTGGCCCAGGGCTCCAGGTTCGCTGCAGGGCCACCTACTCCCAGTCACTGCTGCTCAGGACCTGCAACCATGTTGCCCCGCCTCCACTTTCTCACCTTGTCATGTGTCTGGGAGCTGTGTGTGTTAGCGTGTGTGTGTGTGTGTGTGTGTGTGTGTGTGTGTGTGTGTGTGTGTAACAGAAAGAGAGAGTAAATGTATGCGTTTGTGCAAGGGTATGCATCAGTGTGTTTGTGGGTGTGAGAGAGATTGTGTGTATTTCTTGGTTGTGTGTGTTTGGTTTCTGTGTGTATGTGTAAGAAAGAAAGACGAGAGAGAGAGAGAGAGAGAGAGAGAGAGAGAGAGAGAGAGAGACAGAGACAGAGACAGAGAGACAGAGAGACAGAGAGACAGAGAGACAGAGAGAGAGAGAAATTGAACTGTGTACTTTAGGCCTGGAAGGAACCAGAGTCTTACAAATGCATACTTATCCTACTTATCTCAGAACCTGGATAGTGTGGGTGGACACAACATGCTTCTCCTTCTCTATTTTGCATGTGTGTGCATGCATATATGCATGTGTGGTTTTCTTAGAGAGTAAATATGTTTTTGAAACTTGTGATAGTTTTCATGTGTGTGTGCATTTAAGGATATTTCTGGACATCTTACCCCCCTGAGATTTTCTCCATCCTGTGTACACAGATGTATATATTTGTGCACTTGTGTGTGGCCTTGTGACTATGCATTATTAGGTATGTCTGTGGGTGTGGAAGTGTATGTCGGGTGTTTCTGAGGTGTCCATACGGTGAGTGGGCCCATGTTTGTGTGTGTCCATCTGGGGGTATGTCTGTCTGCCTGTGAGGACACACTCAGAAGTGAAGATGAATAAGGTAACATCCAGGAGAGTCTGAAGCTGTGTGGGGTGGCTGTCTGTGGCATGGGGATCAGGTGTGCACCTGTAGAGAAAGGTTGATGCCCATCTGTAGGACCTCAGCGGCACGGTGGGGATGTCACCCGCTGGGGTAAACGGAGGCTTATGTATCATTGTGGGGGCCCAAGGTACGCCTGTCAGAACTCCTCCCTCAACGAGCTGAGAATGAGCGCTGGGGATGTTGAAACAGGAGGGCGCATCACAGAGGTCAACAGGTCAGAGGAGCATATGAAAATAAGATGATCAGATAGCCTTCCAGGGCTGGGAGCACAGAGCAATCTTGTCAGGGGGCAGCATGAGGGTGCTAGAGTGGCCCATGGGGCGCTGGCTTCTGTAGCTGCCTCAGGACTGGGCTGAGACGGGGAGCCCACAGAAGGGTGGGACCGGGCAGTGGCCAGGAATATGTGCTGTGGCCCAGGTACCGGGAAGCACTGTGGGAGGCAGCCCTTCCAAAGAGCAGATACGGAGATGGGTTCTGGGGAACGGGGACCCTCGCCACGCACACACAGGCTGGGCTGTGGTGCCACCTTTCACTTAACCTCACCCTCAGGGTCAAACTTGCATTGAAGAGCCGATCTGATATATGGGAAGTAGAGCTGGAGATTACATGCTCAGAAAATTGCAAAGCATGTGGCACGAGTTTCCATGAAGGTCAAAACATCAGGGCTGTACTTTCTCATTTTCTTCTTGTGTGAGTTCACTTTCCCTGCGTTGTACAAATGCGCGGATGCAGAGTGACTGCCTTGGTAAAGAGCAAACCCTGGCTTTTCACCAGATAGTTTGAGAAGCAGCAGTCGAAGGGCCTTGGGAAGATCAGCTGGCTGGTTTGGCAGGGTGTCTATGAGCAGGAGGCATCATTCATGTGTGTGATAGTGTTCCCAGAAGCTGACACGAGTTAGATAACGTGGATGGGTCCCTGAGCTGTTGTGTAGACACCTTGGGTTGGGGAGCAGCAGGTCTCCCCGCAACTTGCCTGGTTGCCCTCAACTGTGGTCTATTGGACCCGGAACGAGTTGATCTTGCCAGGACTTCAAAAGGGCCTCTGACACAGCCCTGGAGGCTGCTCTGCACCTTGCACACCTTATGAGGCGGCGATGCCTCAGGGTGAGCACCCCCGCTGGGGAGCCTCTCAGAGGAATGCTCTCTGAAAAGAGGGACGCAGCTTCAAGCCTGTTAACTGAAGCTCTGTCTGCATGGAAACCACAGAAAGGTGACTCTAATGTCCACGTGCAGGGCAGTGGGCACCTTAAGGCCCTGTTCCAAGTTTCAGGGACAGGGCCGTAGGCGTGGGTAGACAGTGGTGTGTGCCTTGCAGGAGCTCCTCTTTGAACTAAGGTGCCGTCCAAATCGGGGTCTCTGAGGGCGGCTGTGCCATCTCTTCCTCTTGTTCCTTTCTTGTCATGGAGTCTGAAGTCATTCTTACTGGGTCAGATCAGCCACATGATTTACCTTCCCCCAGGATAGTCCTGGGTCCTGTGACCTGAGGCCCACTCTCCTGAAAGCCTCACCACCTTCTCTGGTCTCAGGCTTTCCCTGCAGAAGGGCCTCCCCCACATCAGGAAGCTCATGCTTGGGGTGAGAGCAGATGGCCTCTTTTGCCAGACCGGCTGGGTATGGAGTGGGAGACACCAGAATGAAGACAATGGTAGAAAGCCCCCAAAGGTGACAAAGGGATGTGTGTGTGTGTGTGTGTGTGTGTGTGTGTGTGTGTGTGTTTCCAGCAGTCTAAAGGGTAGTGTCCCAGATGGCGCAGTGGCTTTCAGTTTGATCAGAGTTTTTAATGATCCCAGGGAAATCCTGTTCAGGACACAGGCCTTGCTGTTGGAAAGGGTTGGTTAAAGTCAAGGACAGGACAGTGTGTGGTTCTGGGATGTCAGTTCCATGTGGAGTCGGGCCGCCTTCAGAGCAGAGGTCTGTTTTAAGCAGGTCAACATCACAGGGGCTCTGCTACCCACGGTCTCAGACTTGGGATTGAGCTCCAACTCTGCGGTAGCATGTCACTCAGAGCCGGAGGCACGTGCTCAGACACCCCGCCCCGCTGTGGCGAGGTCATTTGAAGCTGCTGTGGTTTACTGGGGAGCCTTGTTACCAGAGGTGACGGGCAGCAAGCACAGTGGCACACTTTGAGTTGCCAGCAGGTCCAAGCCTATAGTTATAAGTCGGTCTTGATAATGAGCCTGTTTGGGCTCAGTATTTAGTCCTCCGATCAATGGCTAAGTGCCCTTGCCAGGCCACCTGCCCCCTTGTGCATCACATCTCCAGCTTGTGTAATGGGGATCAGGATGTAACCTACATTGAGTTGTTTGGAGTATTAAATGTCACGAAGGAGCCTGGCACATAACTGATGCTCAACAGACAGGGAGGCACATCCAATCGGCAGGTGCCTGACCTCAGGTAGAGGAGGTCAGGGGGCCCAGAAAGGGAAGCTGGGCCAGTACCCGAAAGACTTGCAACTCCTTGTGCCTGCTGTGGCCCCCTCTTCACGCAAGGTCCAAGGCCCTCCTTCCCACTCACAGTGGCCGTGCCAGGACTTCTCTGCCTCCCTGTGCTGTGGACTTCACTGCTCTCTGCTGGACCCCTCCCTTCACTCAATGCTGCCCTCATCAAGGTCTCGAGGACCCTCTACATCACTACGTGCAATGGTCACGTCTCACCCTCACTCGCAGTTCACCTGGCATCAGCCCTTTGTGCATCGTTGCCCACGGGTTCTCCCTGGATGCACTTCGCTTCCCTTGGCTTCGCAGTCACTGCACTCTCCATCTCTAGCTCTGGTGACAACACTCCCTGTGCTGGGCCTGTGCCTCCTGTTCTCCCTGACCCTTTGTGCTGCAGGCGACTGTCCGTGATCCTCTGCTCCTCTGTGCCTCTCTGTGTGCACTCACCCTCTACCTGATTGCCTAGCATCTCCCGGCTTCTTAGGCAAACCTTTCAGCCACATTCCTGAATTCCATCCAACTGAATTTACACAACTGCCTGCCCCACCCCCGTGAGTGTCAAAGGGACATTTACTTAGTTGGACGTATACAGACTGCATTCTATATCCCCTCTCCCAACTATAAAACCCATATAATTTGACCGCCATTCCCTTCTACTCCTTGTGAGGAGAAACACTCGGCGTCATCCTTGACTCCTCTCGGAAACTGCACATGGAAACCATCAGGAATTGTGTTAGGTCAACCTCAAAATATGCCCAGACACTGAGCAGCTCTCGCCATATCTACTGCTACCAGGATGGTCAAGATCACCACCAACTCTAGCCGGACTCACAGCTGTAGCTTCCTACCTGGTCTCCCTCCTCCTGCCCCCACATTTCATTGCCATCAGGAGCCCAGTTTCTTAAAATGGCCTACTAGGCCCTACACAATGTGGGGTTCTCTTAATGCCTTGGACTGTCTCTCGAACTCTTGTCCTTTTTGCTCATTCCATGCCAGTCACACTGGCCTCTCCATCGTTCCTCAAACCTGCTACCTGCTCCTGGGCTTGGAGCCTTTGCAGGCAAAGGTTTTGCTGCATGAACAACTTTTCCTTTATGTATCAGTAGAGCGAATCCCCTCACCTTCTCCTTTCTTAGCTGATGTCACCCCTCCAATGAGGACAGCCCTGACTACCCGTTAGCTTGAAATGTAATACTCCCTTTCTTTCCTCACGTTTCCAATGCACCTTTGTCTCTTCTCTGTGGGCACAGTACGCCCCCTAAGAGGACTAATGTCCTTCTGAGGCACTGCATAATTCGTTATTGAAAAGGTTTACCTTCAATTTCCTGTTTCCCAGCAAGAGAGCCTGTGATGTGTTCTTGAATGTTTCCCAGGCAACGGGAACTGTGACCAGCACAAATAGACCCTTGAAAACGTGTTGAATGAGTGAATGGATGAATTCTTAGATAATCTCAGTGTCCAAAATACCATGGGCCCAGTTACTTTTGAGACTTTGTAGGCTGAGAATAGATCAAGAGTCTCCTTGGTCGGAGTTGCAGGAGGGATTTCGGGCACTTCTCGTGGACTGCTTATTTTGAGATAACATTTGCTCGGGTGTCATTAGTCATAAACTGCGGCAAAAACCGACCTGTCAAGAACGGGGCCTGATTTTCACCGGCTATTTATGGGCTCTACCTTCTGCTTTAATCTACCCTGCGGGAGCTCTGTGCCTGCTGGGTGGTGAGCCGTACCAGCCTAGAGCCCACGTTTCCCCCAAAGCCTGTTCTCCCAGCCCTGGACTGCTCCAGAGTCATTCTTCTTTATGCTCTGTGGTGTTTCGCTGTTCCCCGCATTGCAAGCCCTGCAGTGACCTGTTTCAGATCTCATTACATCTTCATAGCAACCACTGATCTCCAACAGCACCACTACGTCAAAACCATTGCCTTCAGAAAGCGGGGGTTCTGTGCTCCTGCCAAAGGAAGGAGACAGTGGGAGCCTGGCTGCTACCCACCTCCCAGGAGGGCACGTGAGCCAGGCGAATCCACATCTGCCTTCCTCCAGGGCTGTGGTCTGTCCTCTGGCCCTGACTGCTGAGAACAAGGCCACAGCACTGGGCCCAAGGAGCATACCCCTCAGCCTGCCTTTCTCATACCCACTGCTCGCTGCCTGAGCCTTACCCCAGGCTCCCACTCTGCTCAAGGTAAGAGAGTTCTGCGGCCCTTGTGCCTTCTGGATTGCAAAGGGGATCAACAAACAATGTTGCAGGCCCAGAAAGTCTGCTGTTGGGTGGGTCCACTGTGTGAGAGCCAGGACCTCGAATCTGAAGATCAGCGGAGTGCCTGGGTGGCAACGTTGCTGAGCCATGTGCTGGGATGGGAAAGACATACTTGTCTGGGAAAGAAATCTTCATTGCACACATGGCAACCCCTCAAGGACACGTGGTGACTGGGCCCGCAGCCAATCCGCAGGAAGGGACCTTTACTCTAATCCCCAAATGGCTCATTGACTTTATTGTCCCAAGCCTCCTCTGCCCACCCCAGCCTGCTCTTCCTCACTTCACCAGGGCTGTGCTGGAGTGTGAAGACAGAGGACTTCCTCACTTCACCAGTGCTGGGCGGAGGGCCAGGTGTCCCTGTGATGCAGTCGGTTGTTTCAGTAAAACTGGGGGGGGGGGGGGCTTTAGACTTGGCTGGCCCTGAATCCATGTCCAAGGCTGTCAGTGACCGACCAGGGGACCTAGCAACCTGCTTCTGATATCGGACCTGAGTTTCTCCCGCTGTAAACATGGCCTGGGGCGCCCACCTTGTTCACTGCTGCAAGAGTTAGAGACACTGCACGACAGCAGCCATCACAGTGTCTGGCACAACTTAGGCGGGCAGGGAATGGCACCTGCCAGTCTTGCTGCGCACTGGGGGCTTGGGGCTCACTATACCTGAGCTTCCTAAACAACTGGGGGGTTCTAGGACCCAGAATCTCAATGCACTTTAGAGGTATGCTGGCCACTAAAACTGCATCTTTTTAACTCACTCTGTGGAAACTCTGCTGGGTGGTGGGGCAGCTTAGGCTGTTGGTTGACACAGCAGAGGCTCCCAGCCTGGTTCCCATCTGGATGCTCACAGACTCTGTAAGAATGTGGGAATTTGTGGAAAAGAAACCAGGAAGATTCTGTTTTCCTCACCTCCTTCCAGGAGCCCCCTTTCCTGCCTCTCCCTGTGCCCTGCTGTCCATTTCATGGCCCCTGGGAATCTAGCCCTTGTGTAGTGGTGAGCTCATCAGTTGAAGGTTAAGTGGTTGCAGCACCAATGCAGGGGGTGGGGTGGGGAGGGGTGAGGACACTCTGCACCTCCAGGCCAAGGGGGGAGGTGATGGGCCTGGGGCAGTAATTGCTTCCTGGCTGGGTTAGGCCAGGTCACTCCACCCTCTGCACTTCCTTGTGGAGCCTCCTGCCTGGGGCCCTCAGGAGTCCAGCAGTCCTGGTTTTTCAGTGCAGCTCCCACCCTCTCGCCCCCTTTACTGGTCCTCTGACCGAGTTAAGCTTCTTGACCCACGCTTAGCAAATAACCATTGAGATCTTTGGATGGCTGTTGCCCGCCAGAGCCAAAGGAAACATGGACTCAGACAGGATCTAGGAGTGGGGAAGGGCACTGAAGAAGAATGGAGCCACAGTTGTCTAATTCACCTTGCCAACTCTAGATAAGTTTTCTTACAGACCCTGGGAGCCTGGAGGATGGAACAAGGCTGTCAAAAGATAAGATGCCTCCATGGATCCATTACTCAGAAAAGAAATACATTTTGAGAACAGAGCAAGACAGGACATGCTTTGATTTGGTGGCTGTGCCCAGACCCTGACCCCCTCGGGGACTGTTTCTCAGGAACGCTGACCATTCTCCGGTCCCAGGAACGGGCTGAGCTCTTTGTAACATCACAGAAGAGTAGCCACCTTGTTATCTGACTTTGAGCTCCTGAAGGCCGGACTGCAGACCCTCCCCTCCCCTCCCCTTTCAAAGTTACATTTGCAGCTCGCAGCTGCACGTAGCTATCTTCTCCCGTGTGTGTGTGTGTGTGTGTGTGTGTGTGTGTGTGTGTGTGTGTGTAATCAGCCAACTGGAAAAGGGGGTCAAAGCAGAATGTCCAGGGTTACCTGCTGCTCTTCCATCCTACCTGCATTATTGGAATGAACGCGCATATATGATTCAACCCTGTCTCTGCTTAATTTGGCTCAAGTAGTGACAGGTGGCCTCGGACCCATTGTGTCCAGTTTCAGATCCAGGACAGTATTTCTTCCC
Source organism: Plecotus auritus (assembly GCF_963455305.1). NCBI lineage: Eukaryota > Metazoa > Chordata > Mammalia > Chiroptera > Vespertilionidae > Plecotus > Plecotus auritus. The sequence goes on from NC_137784.1 coordinate 134,750,180, forward strand.
CTGAGCTAGTTGGTGCGTCCTATAAATTGGGGTGTGTGTATCACTTTACTGACCTGGCAGAGATAATATATGGCAAGCCCCTGGTACAGAGAAGATCCTCAGTACATGTTTGCTCTGCAGCTCTCCCACTTACTGACCGACCTGGAGCTGTCTGACATTTTTATTGTTATTTATTGAGAGAGAGAGAGAGAGAGAGAGAGAGAGAGAGAGAGAGAGAGAGAGAGAGAGAGTTGTGTCCACTTATTTATGCAATCATTGGTTGCTTCTTTATGTGCCCTGCAAGCTTGGTGCAGGGGGAAGATGCTCTAGCCAACTGAGCTACCTGCCCTGGGCCCGTCTGCTGTCTCTGAGCCCCTTTCTATCAAAGGGGAGATTTATAGTCAGCTCTGTCCCCAAGAGAACTCGAGGCTGCGTTCGGGGTTACCGAGGCCTGTTGCGCTGACGTCTCCGGTGTCTTCAGTAGACAAGGCCCTGGAGTGCTTTGGCAGGTAGAGAGGGACCACAGGAAAACTCTCTGCGTTTGTGGGAATGGACTGGGGCCTAGTTTGGGGTAGGTCCCTTGTTTTCCTGTGGCTCTGGACAGGAAGGTCACTTAGGGATCTGAACCTTGGATTCACCCCTGCCTACATCTGGAGGTGGTATTGAGAAATATGGCCCCTCCAGGGCCAGCCACCTGCCTTTTATTTTTCACAGCCCGGTTTCTGTCACTCTGCCTGAATCCTAGCGGGCCCTCTAGGTCCTTGTTTGCTGAGTGAATTTGAAGCCGGTGGGGGTCATAGTTCCTACTTGCCTTTGAAGCCCCCTTAGCCTGCAGGCTTCATTCTATGGGTCCCTGAGCCCTTGTCAGGAAGTCATTTGCTAGCCAACCTGTCCGCAGGGACTTGACCTTGCACACAGCAGGAAGCAGAGTAGGACTGGAGGCAAAGGCAGAAGAAGGGACCCTGGCCCCTCTTTTGTGTGTGATAGCTGTGGCCTCAGGGCCCCACAAAGCCAGGTGGGGCACCCTTCCTTGTGTTCCCTATCAGTGGACTGCGTTCATCAAGTGCGGAGTTTTAGGGGGTAAATGTGGTCACTTTGCGGGGGGGGCACAGCTCCTTATGTGTGTTGTTTGCCAGTAGCTGATAAGAAGGTGAGGGACGCCTCCCACATCTCCACCTTTGCTGCAGGGTGAGGTAGAGGCTTCCGAAGGCCCCGGTGATAGGATGGATGGGAAGGGCATCGAATCCTTGGTACCATGAGGTAAGTCTGAAAGCTGGAGGAGGGTAGGAAGCGGGTCCTGTATGACTTAGTATATACCAGGGGCCACCACCATGTCGGATGGTCCTCTGGATTTACTACACTGGCTGAAGGAGACAGTCTGAATGCTAATTCTGCCCCACCCTGTGGACATGCACACACATTGCACTTTTCAAACAATTTGTACACCCTCACCAACGGTAGTTCCTGAGAGAAATGCTAGGTCACCTTTCAGACATGCCCCCGGTTGAATCTTCTCTCTGCCTCATCCAAGCGTGTACTTCACTGGATTTTCATGGTTTCCCGGTTTATATTCCAGGTACCCTCGCCATATAAACGCTTGGGTGATCCTTCTCATGCCAAATATCTGTACGTCTTCCTCAGCTGCACTCCTAAGTTCTACAGAACATCCCAGATGAGGCTCTCTTTAGCACAGGTGCCCACCATGAAAATTATGTCCAGCATCATATTTAGGAGACCTTTTCTGAAGCTCTTCTGTCATTTGATGTTGTTTGGCGACTTTGAGATTTCCCAGATCCTCCAAGTACTCCAAGTGTTTGAGAATTTTTGTTTCTGAGAAATGTCTGAGAAGCTAGGAATCTCTGAAATGATGAGTTTTTTTTTTTGTGATACCAGGAGTCTCTGAGGTATTTCATGCTACTTCAGGCCTTCAACAAGCTCGGGACATCTAAAGTTCTAAGGGTCTTCATGTGGTGGAGACCTCAGATGTGTTTGTGGCTTTTGATATGCAGGGCTTTGAGGTGGCTTGGACCTTTAGGTGCTTGGGATCTCTGAGATACTTAGAGCCTTTGAGGGACCCACGGCATCTGAAACTTTCAATGTGCTAAGGGCCTTCAAGCAACTTGAGACCTAAGATATGCTGGGGGCCTTCAAAGGGCATGGAGCTTCAAAGATTGTTGGGGGCCTTGAAGTTACTGGGAGCCTTTTAGGTTTTGGGGGGCCTCAGAGGTACTCAGAAATTTTGAGGGTCTGAAGGCCTCAGAGATCCTTAAACTCTTAGAAACTCTTGGGGCCCTCAAAGTGCTAGGACCCCCTGAGGTGACCTCAGTTTTCAAGATGCTTGGGATCTCAGAGGTGCTGGGAGCTTCTGAGGTACTAGGATCATTTAATATACTTAGATGCTTGCTTATGCTTGAGTCCCTTGAGGTTCTTGAACCTGTGGATGCATTTGGATTACTGGAAATGCTTGGGGCCTCCCAGTTACTCAAGCCTTGTGAAGTGCTTGGAGCTTCCAGCCAGGAAGTTGGAGCCACCCCCTTCCCCTCAACTCCAAGCAGGTGGTCTCTGCCAGGCTTTGGATCCCCTTCAGACAGCTGGCCTCCACCAGGAGGTGTTCAATCCTTGCGGAAAAACTCAGCCTCCATAGGGTGTCAGGACCCCAGCCCATGCTCTTAGAAGGACTGCGAAAAGAGAATAGGAACCCATGGTTTCCAAATGGTTTGGCATCACCAAGATGCATGGGTCAAGGGAACCTGTGGAGTTCCCGGAAGCCCTTGGGTCTTGTGCAGCCATCAGACCTTTATATGGGCTGCTTGCATCTCAGATCTCCACCACACCCTGCAGTGAGGCCCACTATTCTATTCCTGTAGCTTATGCCCATCCAGGAAGGGGTGGGGGATGAGGGTTGCTCAGGCAAGTCAGGGAAGGGTGCACATAGATCAGAGCAGCCTAGAGAGCAGGAGAGAGTAGTGTACTATAGAGCAGTATGAGAAACTCGTCTCTTAGACTGAAACTGCTCTCACTGATATCACCGCTTCCTCTCTAGGACTACTGTCACTACTTTCCCAATCACAGCCACTGTCCTTCTACCTTTCATACCTCTGCCACCACAGCTACACCCATTGCTGCCATTACTTCTACTGCTATGGACAATGCTGCCCCTGCCACGGGACAACCAAGTGCCACTCTTAGCCCCTACGTGGCTAGCTCCAATAAAGCTACTTCCTGGCTAACTGTGCTTGTCTTGGGCCTTCTTCACTTCCATCCCAGCAGCCTCCAGCAAGAAAGCTCCACTCCAATTGCTTCACCCCGCCCTACTTCCAGCAAGTCCTCTCTGACTCCTTCAGAGGAAGTGGGGCTATCCATTTTTGCCAACTTCCTAGGGCACAGGGAACCGGAAGCAGGCAGTCAAGTGGGGGAAGGTGGGAGGACAAGAGCTAGGGAGGGTGTAGTGGGCCAAGGGAAAATGGATGGGTGACAGGTCCTTGCATTCTATAAAGATCAATTTGCTTACCTTGGGAAGGAGTGTGTCTCTACTTCAATCCCAGGTGAGGCAAGGCTGAGTGTTAGAGGGAGGTGGGACTCAGAGGGTGGAGAGTGTATTCATGGAAGGAATCATCTCTCCTTTCCTGTCTTGGTTTACACAGCGCATTCATTCACTCGCCCCGTTTTCACAAGGCATTCATGTGTGTACTAATTAATTCGTGGGCCCATCTAAGACCCAGATAACATGGCGATGAGAGGACATAGAACTGCAAAAGCAAACAGCGTACAAGAGACGCAGAGCCCTTAAAATGTTGTGTATTCACGGGATGATCAAGCAGGGCACTGATTGGCTGCCTTACAGAGGAGCAGACCATTGTCTGGAAGGTCACTCAGGAAGCAATTAGGATAAAAAGCAAGAGGGAATGAAAATGAGCCTTAAGGCGGTTGCCATGGAGATGGAGAGGCAGAAAGGCATTTTAAGGGTGATGATGGACAGGCTTTAGAGTCTGATTGGGTGAAAGTGGGAGATGGGGAGAGGGTGGAGTGTAGGTTGGCTCTGAGGTTTCTAGGCTCCAGTCTGCCTGAATACCTGATTTGTTTTGCTTCTTTCTTTCATTCGGTAATCTGAATGTGATTTGGAGCATATTCAGAAGTTATCCACCCCAGGTCTTTGCTCACCGTTTCCTCTGTCTGAATTTCCTTCCCTCTCATCTCCAAGTATCTAAATTCCACCTGTCTGCTCACAGGCCTTTCTGTCCCTGAAGCTTGTCTTGGTCTGCCCCAAAGGGCAATGAGTCAATATTTGCCCCCTCTGAGAAAGGAGTATTTAGGCAAAGCGCTATATATCTTTCTTATGTCATTCCTAAGATACTATGTTGTACAAGCCACTTTACTTCTCTAACCTTCCTTTTCTGTGTCTTTAAAGTGGGATTAGCCCGGCTGGCGTGGCTTAGTGTTTGAGTGTTGACCTATGAACCAGGAGATCAGGGTTCGATTCCTAGTCAGGGTACATGCTTGAGTTGCAGGCTCGATCCCCAGTGTGGGGCATGCAGGAGGTATCTGATCAATGGTTCTCTCTCATCATTGATGTTTCTCTCTCTCCCTCTCCCTTCCTTTATGAAATCAATAAAAATATATTAAAAAATAAAGTGGGATTAATGAAAGTACTGGCCTCCTAGGATGAGAATTAAATGAGATAATATGAAAAGTGCTTATCACACAGGAAGCACAGCCTTTGCCACTCAAGATGTTTCAGCAATGTATGAGAGTGGTGTTTAATAAATGCATGTCGAAGGAATACACGATGGAAAAGATTTTGCACATGTTTTACCTGAACTATTTTTTTAAAATATATTTTATTGATATTTCACAGAGAGGAAGGGAGAGGGATAGAGAGCTAGAAACATCGATGAGAGAGAAACATCGATCAGCTGCCTCCTGCACACCCTCCACTGGGGATGTGCCCGCAACCATGGTACATGCCCTTGACCGGAATCGAACCTGGGATCCTTCAGTCCGCAGGCCGACGCTCTATCCACTGAGCCAAACCGGTTTCGGCTACCTGAACTATTAAAAAGCAAGTGAATACTTTTTACAGTTTAGCTGGAAAGGATTAAACTTGCTTGTCAGGGCCTCAGACTAATCCTCCTGAGGGAAGGAGCCCTGTCTAGCCCCTTGATGTCTCCCAGGCCTTGGTAGAGTTTGTGGACTAAGTTCTATGCCTGGTGAACAAGTTCTGGGTTGGGGCACTGTGACTTGTTCAGAAAGCAGAATTGCCAGCTGAATTGCACCCAATGAGGCCAAGTCCTCTGTAAAATGTGTAGAAGGGGGATGCCTGGTTCAGGCATTGAACTCAGACCTGGGAACATGAGTTCTGGCGCAGCCTGTGTCACAAGTTCCTTGACCTTGATGATTTTTCTAGCATCTGTGTCCTGTGATTTGTCCTCTGAAAAAGAAAAAAAAAAAGAAAGCAAAAGCTAATCTCTCCAGTCTTGTCTTCCAGGCTTGTTGTGAGGGTTCTCTGGGAATTCAACAGCACGTACCAAAGACCCTGGCTTAGAGCAGGTTCCTTTGAGTTCAGCTGCTCTTTGTTAGCAGCTTGTCTTATGTTTGCTGTTTGTGAATCTGTGTGCCTAGAGGACTGCAAAATTACCTGCATTCTTTCAAATAGCTTCTTCATTCTGATGGGATTTGATGGGAATGTAATGCAGCAAAAGAATTTTCTTCCCAAAAGTCACTTTCTCATTGAAAATGCTCTTTATACCCAGAGCTTACCAAGGCCTCCTGTTGGGGAAGCCTAGCCATAATCCAACTGGGGGCAGTGCATGCTCTTTGCTGCCTTGCCTTCTGCCCACCAACCAGCTGACTGAGGATGAGATGCCATTTCCCGGTTACTGCCTTCGTCTTAGTCAACCTTTACTCCAGTCCACAACAAAAACAAGACAGCCCCAAGTGGATCAGAGCCTGTCTTTAAGAGTGTACAACCTAGGGCTGTGGCTTTCAACCCATTTCCTCAAAGGAGTATCAGCAACAGGGTTTAAGTTGTGAGCTACTCTCAGTGTTCCCAAAAGCTTAACAGAAATCACATTCATGTTAGACAGGCCACAGAGATTTTTAGTCTACAAACACCGTATATTTAATACCCAGAATATCACGAGGCATGTTATTAACAGGAGGAAATAATAAAACCATGCCTTGGGACATTGGGACCACAGGGCTGTTTGAAACAAGCAGCACATGACAAAGCAAGGTCAACTGATTTATGAGAGCCCTAGAAGTACAAATAGAGGAGGGAAACTAATGTAGTGGTAGGCTATGTGCATGAACTACCTCCAAACTAAAATCTTTACAATATCTTCACGCTATCAATGAAGCTAGAGAGAGTGTAACTCTCTTGCCCAATATCATAGCACTGCTGGTGAATGCCAATAATTGGGCTTACATCTTCAGATTTCCAAGCCCTGGCTTCTGCCATCACACACATCACAGTTGCTTCAATTGAACACACATTTGATGGTACAAAGAAGCTTAACATGCAAGGCAGTGCTTTTGCTCCCCATGGGATAGCAGAAGAGACACGAGAAAAGGGACAGATGTGAGAAAGAACAAGGCAGTGATGCTTACTCACCTTACCAGGTTTTTCATACTCAGCTCTGCCCCTTCTAAGCTGTGTCATGTCCAGCACGTCCCTTAACCTTTCTATGCCTCAATTTTGTCATCTGAAAAATGGGTATATCATAGTGGTATTGTGAAGGTCAAATGGAAGTAGCTCATGCAAGATGGGGTAGGCTGAAAAATTCTTCCCAGATCTCAAAGATGTTCACGTCCTATCCCCAGAATTTGCAGATGTGATTAATTCAAGGATCTTTAGATGGGGAGATTATCCTGGATTATCTGGGCAGTCTCAACATAAACACAAGAGCCCTTTCAGGAGGGGGCAATAGAGTTAGAGTTAGTTAAAGATCTAAGAATGGAAGCAAAGATCAAAGAGGAAAGAAGATGCATTACTCCTGGCCTTGTACATGCAGGAAGAGGCTATGAGCCAAGGGATGTGGGGAGTCTCTAGAAGCTAGAAAAAAGAGAATGGGTTCTCCCCTAGAGCCTCCAGGAGGAATGCAGACCTACAGATGTTTTACAGTTCTGACCTTCAGAACTGTAAAATAATAAATGTATTTGCTTTAAGCCACTACATTTATGATAATTTGTTGCATCAGCAAAAAGAAACTAATGCACAAGGCATATTTGTGACTCACTAATAAGGCATGCCTAATCGATAAGAGCCATGGCCTGGCTGGTGTGGCTCAGTGGTTGAGTGACTACCCATGAATCAAGGGGTTCCCCTGTTTGATTTCCTGTCAGGGCACATGCCTGGGTTTCAGGCTCGATCTCCAGTAGAGGGCATGCAGGAGGCGACTGATTGCTGTCTCTCTCTCTCATCGGTGGTCCTATCTCTCTATCCCTCTTCAATGAAAACTTATTTTTTAAAAGAGCTATGATTATTGTTAAGGTGAATTTCTATTAATGCCATCTTTTCAGTGAAAGTAGTGGGAACAATTGGGGTGGAATATGAGACTGGGCTGGATACCTTGGCAGCAATTCTTGTGGGTGTTGATGCACTGTGTTCTTCCGAGAGGCTGTCTAGTAGCTCACCTATCCCAGGCACTGTCCTGTCTGTATGACCAAGTTTCCAGACATTGCTCTCATCATTGTCACAGCCACCACCTAGTGGTAAGTGTTGGGAATGGTATAGAGAGGAAAATGCAGGCATCAGTCAGCACTACCCCTGCTGCTGTCTCCTAACTAATCATTTTTCAGTTACTCTGTGGACCCTGTTCTAATTCCAGCAAGCGCCTCCCAGGGTGTAGAACACTCTTGGGTCAGTACCCTATTTGCAACAACCTGTGCACAGATTGTGGGCCACAGCTTACACAAACAAGTAAGTCTGAACCCATCTGCTGTCCTTCACTCAGGACTCCTTACTATTTCCAGTCTCTGATGATTCCTCTGAATCATTTCACAGTGCACACATGGACTTACTTTACAATTTTCAAGAATTATGGTCTTGCCTGGAAGTCTTTAGCATGTGCACTTTTACTGTCACTAAGCAAAAATCATGTGATTACTTTTGAGGTTTGTTTGTTGGATTTTTGTTTTTGTTTTTTAAAATATATTTTATTGATTTTTTACAGAGAGGAAGGGAGAGGGAGAAAGAGAGTTACAAACATCGATGAGAGAGAAACATCAATCAGCTGCCTCCTGCACACCCCCTACTGAGGATGTGTTGGCAACCAAGGTACATGCCCTTGACCGGAATCAAACCTGGGATACTTGAGTCCGCAAGCTGATGCTCTATCCACTGAGCAAAACCGGTTAGGGCTGTTTGCTAGTTTTTAGGATGAAATATTTTTATTGCGAATCAATTTAAAACTTAGGGACAAGAATCAAGATTAATGTTATGAGCACCTACATAGCTAGTGCCCCTGTGTTACAAACTTAAAAATTAAGCCTTACCTCAGTCTATTTTTTACTTTACAGATATGATCAAACCCTCTTTTTACCTCTGCCCAGACCCCATGCCACTCTCTCTTCCTCAGTGGGATCTGTTATCAAGAATTCAGTGATTATTATACCCAGGGAGAGTTGTATATATATATATTTGCTACCTGTTACTGTGCCCATACACATTATATAAGATATACTATATACACTATATGACCCAGCAACTCCAATTCCGGATACTTATTCAAAAAGATATATGTTAGTTCTATTTATAACTTTTGAGGAATCTCCATACTGTTTTTTTCACAATGGGCGTGCCAATTTATATTGCCATCAACAGTGTAAAAGATTCCACTTTTTCCATATCCTTGCCAGCATTTGTTCTCTCTCTCTCTCTCTTTTTTTTTTTTTTGATGATAGTCTTTCTAACAGGTGTGAGGTGATATTTCGTTGTGGTTTTGATTTGCATTTCCCTAATAATTAGTGGTGTTGAGCACATTTTCATGTACCTCTTGACTGTTTGAATATCTTCATTAGAAAAATGTCGATTCAGGTGCTTTGACCAATTTTAATTGGATTATTTGTTTTTTTGCTATTGAGTTGTATGAGTTACATATGTATTTTGGATATTAACTCCTTATCAAATGGCTGGTTTGCAAATATTTTCTCTCATTATGTACATTATATTTTTATTTTGTAGATTATTTCTTACTTTTCAGAAACATTTTAGTTTGATGTAGTCCCACTTACTTTTTTATTTTGTTGCTTGTGCTTTAAGTATCATATCCCCAAAATTATTGCTAAGTCCAGTGTCAAGAAACTTTCCCCCCGCCCTATGTTTTTTTCTAGAAGTTTTATGGTTTCAGGTCATACATTACAATCTTTACTCCGTTTTGAGTTGATTTTTTGAGAGTGATGCAAAAAAGGTGTCTAGTTTCAATCTTTTGAATGTGAATATTCAATATTGTAGAGACTCTCTTTTCTCCATTGAGTGTTATTGGCACCCTCATGAAATATTGGTTGGCCATATATATACAAATGGGTTTATTTCTGGACTCTCAATTCTGCTTTAGTGGTCCATGTGTTTTTATGCCAATACCAGACTATTTTGATTTCTGTAGCTTTATAATATAGTTTGAAATTAGGAAGTATTATGCCTCCAGCTTTGTTCTTTCTCAGGATAGTTTCGACTATTCAAGGTCTTTTGTGGTTCCATACCAATTTTAGGATATTTTTTTTCTAAAACGGCATTGAGATCTTGATAAAGATTACACTGAACTTAGAGATGGCTTTGGGTCATATGGACATTTTAACAACATTAATTTTTTTCAATCTAAGAACATGGGATGTCTTTTCATTTATTTGTTTCTTCTATTTCTTTCATCAATGTCTTAGTTTTCAGTGTAGAGATCATTCAAATTCTTGGTTAAATTAATTCCTCAATATTTTGTTGTGTTTGATGCTTTATAAATAGGATTGTTTTCTTAATTACATTTATATATAATTTTTGGTTGTGTATCGAAACACTACTGATTTTGTATGTGAATTTTGTATCCTACAACTTTACTGAATTCACTGATTTGATCTAACAGGTTTTTTTGTGGAGTCATTAGGATTTTCTATGTAAAATCAAGTCAGCTACAAATAGTGACAACTTTACTTCTCCTTTCTAAATCTGATACTCTTTATTTTGTTTTCTTGCCTGATTGCTCTGGTTAGGAGTTACAGTATTATGTTGAATAGGACTGGCAAGAGTGGGCATCCTTGTCTTGTTCTTGATCTTAGAGAAAGAGTTCTCAAAATTTCACCATTGAGAATGATGCTAGCTGTTGACTTGTCATATATGGCTTTTATTATGCAGGGGTACATTTCTTCTATACCTAATTTGTTCATAGTTTTCACCATGAATGGATATTAAATTGTGCCAATTACTCTTTATGCATCTACTGTGATGATCATATGATTTTTGTATTTCATTTTATTAATGTGATGTATCACATTTATTGATTTGTATATGTTGAAACGTCCTTGAATATCAGGGATGAATCCTACTTGATGGTGGCATATGATCCTTTTAATGTGCTGCTGAATTTGATTTGTTAGTATTTGTTGACAATTTTTGCATGTGTATTCATCAGGGATATTGGTCTGTAGTTTTATTCTATAGTGTCTTTCTCTGGCTTGATATCAAATTAATGATAACCTTGAAAATTAGTTTTGGAGTGTTTCTCTTTCTTCAGTTTTTCTTGGAAGAGTTTGAGGATTGACATTAATTCTGTAATTGTCTGGTAAAATTTACCAGTGAAGCAATGTGGTTCTGGTTTGTTTGTTTTTTTTTGGGGGGGAGGAAGGGGGTTTAAATTACTGATTTAATCTCCTTAATCATTATTGATCTATTCAGAATTTTTACTTCTTTCTGATTCAGTTATGATAAATTGTTGGTTTCTATAAGCTTATCCATTTCTTCTAGATTGTCCAGTTTGTTAACATATAGTTGTTCATAGTAGCCTCTCATGTCCCTTTGTAGTTCTGTGGTAATGTCTCCTCTTTCATTCATAATTATATTAATTTGAGTCTTCTCTCTGGTTTTTGTTTGTTCTTTTTCTGATTAGTCTAAAGGTTTATAAATTTTGCTAATCTTTTTAAAGAACAAACTCAGTTTTGTTATTTTTTTTCTATTGTTTTCTTTTATTCTGCTCTAATTTTTTAAAATATATTTTATTGATTTTTTACAGAGAGGAAGGGAGAGGGATAGAGTTAGAAACATTGATCAGCTGCCTCCTGCACACTCCCTACTGGGGATGTGCCCACAACCTAGGTACATGCCCTTGACCTGAATCAAACCTGGGACCCTTGAGTCTGCAGGCCAACGCTCTATCCACTGAGCCAAACCGGTTAGGGCAATTCTGCTCTAATTTTTATTACTTTCTCCCTTCTGCTGAATTTGGGTTTAGTTTGTTGTTGTTCTTCTAGTTCCTTTAGGTGTAAAGTTAGGTTGTTTATTTAAGATATTTCTAATTTCTTAATATATGCATTTATTGCAATAAACATTCCTCTCAGACCTGCTTTTGCTGAATTCCATAAGTTTTTGATGTATTATATTTTCACACTTGATTGCCTCAAAAACTTTTCTATTTCCCTTTTAATTTATTTTGTGATCCATTGGTTGTTCAGGAGTGTGTTGATTTCCATATATTTGTGATTTTCCCAGTTTTTCTCCTGTTATTTATATCAATATAGCAAAAAAAGATACTTGGCCTTTTCTGTCTGACCTTTGTCACTTAGCATTTTTGATGTATTATCTGATTTAATCCTCACACTATACCTATGATATGAATATAATTATCACACTCAACAGATAAGGACTAGGAGACACAGAGAGATTAAATGACAGACTGCAGGTCAAATTGCTAATAAATTGGCAAACCCAGGATATTAATCCAGGTGTACTTGACACCACAGATCTTATTTTTACAACTAAACTATAAAGCTCTCTGACATCTGGCATCCTGACTTTTTAAAAAGAAGAAAATACAAGGAAAGAAAGCCAAAAGTGGAAAGATGAAATTATGTTCGGGGACTAGTACTAGTATATTCCCTTGCTAAGAGGCTCAGCTACGTTTTACTGAGGACAAAATGTGTAGACAGTACAAAGAGAAAGTAGCTGGATGATGAGTAGGATTGCTAAGCAACAGTTTATGAAATCCAGGGAAACCATGGCAACGGAACACTGTGGTCCCAGCCATGAACTTACTTAACATTCAAGAGTAAAGGCACAGCTATTGGGAACATCTGGTAAAATAAATTAGGAGTGCTTTGGAAATATAAAGCGTCATCATTATTTTTGTTGCTATCACCGCTGCACATGAAGCAAATAACCCAAGCAATCAGTGCATATCAAAAAATAACTGCTCACAGATTTTTAGAATTAAAAATTGATTATCACATATGCAAACTGTAAGATTTTCTCTACCATCACATGCTCTGAGTATTTTTATATATGAAAGGCATTGACATCTGCAAGTTTATTTTATATGCTTCTTACCTAATGATTTCCATAATTTTCTGAGTAAGTTTAATAACTAATTCTCTGGGGCAGGGTGCCTTAATCTTGGAACTATTGACATTTGAGTCAGGTAATTATTTTGTGTGTGGGTTGGGGAGCTGTCCTGTGAATTACTGGATGTTAGCAGCTTCTATTCACTAGGTTTTATTTTGTTCGTTTGTTTTTTAAATAAATCTTTATTGTTCAGATTATTACAATTCTTCCTCTTTTACCCCCCATAGCTCCCCTCCACCCAGTTCCCACCCTACCCTCTGTCCTTACCATCCTCCACTGTCCTCATCCATAGGTGTACGATTTTTGTCCAGTCTCTTCCCGAAACCCCCACACCACTTTCCCCCCAAGAATTGTCAGTCCACTCCCTTTCTATGCCCCTGATTCTATTATATTCACCAGTTTATTCTGTTCATCAGATTTTTTATTCACTTGATTTTTAGATTCACTTGTTGATAGACATGTATTTGTTGTTCATAATTTTTATCTTTACTTTTTTCTTCTTCCTCCTCTTCTTAATGAATACCTTTCAGCAATTCATATAATACTGGTTTGGCGGTGATGAACTCCTTTAGCTTTTTCTTATCTGTGAAGCTCTTTATCTGACCTTCAATTCTGAATGATAGCTTTGCTGGGTAGAGTAATCTTGATTGTAGGTCCTTGCTATTCATCATTTTGAATATTTCTTGCCACTCCCATCTGGCCTGCATAGTTTCTGTTGAGAAATCAGCTGACAATTGTATGGGTGCTCCTTTGTAGGTAACTGTTTTTCTCTTGCTGCTTTTAATATTCTCTCTTTGTCTTTTGTTCTTGGCATTTTAATTATGATGTGTCTTGGTGTGGTCCTCTTTGGATTCCTTTTGTTTGGGGTTCTCTGTGCTTCCTCGACTTGTAAGTCTATTTCTTTCACCGGGTGGGGGAAGTTTTTGGTCATTAGTTCCTCACATAGGTTTTCAGTATCTTGCACTCTCTCTTCTTCTGGCACCCCCATAATTCTGATGTTGGTACACTTGAAGTTGTGCCAGAGGCTCCTTACACTATCTTCATATTTTTGGATTCTTTTTTCTTTTCTGGTTGGGTATTTTTTGCTTCTTTGTATTTCAAATCTTTGACTTGATTCTTGCGATCCTCTAGTCTGCTGTTGCATCTCTGTATATTATTTTTTATTTCAGTCAGTGTATGATTAATTTCTAGTTGGTCCTTTTTCATATCCTCTAGGGTCTCACTAAATTTATCGGCCTTTTCTAGAAAATTCTTGAAAAACCTTATAACCGTGGTTTTGAACTCTATATCCAGTCGTTTGCTTTCCTCCATTTCTTTCATTTGTGACCTGTTTCTTTGTCTCCACATTTTGGTTGCTTCCCTGAGTTGATAGAGTGGCTTTGTGTGCTAGGTGTCCTATAGGGCCCAGTGGCTCAGCCTCCCCAGTTACCTGAGGTGGACACTCTTGGTGCACCCCTTTGTGGGCTGTGTGCACAGTCTTGTTGTAGTTAAGCCTTGATTTTTGTTGGTATCACTGGGAGGAATTGACCTCCAGGTCAATTGGCTGTGAGGATCAGCTGTGTCTACGATGGGAGAACTTCTGTGCTGGAGACACCCTTATGAGACAAGACTTGCTTCAGTGGGGCTTTGGTGCTGAGTCTGCCCCGAGTGTGTCCCTTATGGATCTGAGGAGTTGTAATCTGGATGGTCCCACTCTGATTCCTGGGTACACTGGCTCTTGGATCTTCAAGGAGGTGCTAATTTAGCCTCTGCCTTGGGCCACCCAGCAGGAGCTACGGAGAGATCTGCAGATTCCTCTTCTTTGTTTGGGTTTTGGAGGTGCCCAGATGAGGCCCAGCTGTGAAGCAATGCAACCTGCTGTGGGGCCTTGGGCCTTCTTTTGGATGTTCTGGGTCTCACTGACTCAGCTGCAGTTTGTTAGGTAAGTTTAGAATTCAAAGGACTAGGCCATTCATATGCAAAAGCCTCTGCGATCTTGGATGGGGCGGAGTCTCAGGGCGGAACAAACAGCAATAGCTTCCCATCAGCCCTGCCCTAAGAGGCCCCTGGGTCTCAATGTCCCATGGTAATCACTGCAAGCACCTCTGAGAGAAAGCCACCCTTGAGTTTCGCCCACTGCCAGACAGTCCAGTTTCTCCCCATATGAGTCTGGGTCCCCAGAGTCTTGCCCGGAACTGGAGTTCAGAGCAGTCGGGAGCTTTTGTCTCCCTCCCGATTGAGAAAGCCAGCCGAGTACTCAGTTGCCAGGCCTCTCCACATGCGCGCCTCCATACCTCTTCCTTCTGCAGCTCCTCTGAGTCTCAGTGTGCTTTTCTCTTCCCTTCTAGTTGTAGAATTTCCACTCAGCCAGCCTTCCTGTGGTTCTGGATGATGTCCGTTTTGTCTTTTAGTTGTAGTTTTGAAATTGTACAAGGCAGCAGTTCAGGTGTTTACCTATGCCGCCATCTTGGTTTCTCTCTCTATTCACTAGGTTTTAGAAGTAACCTACACTCCCCAGGCGTGTTGCTAAATATTCCCTGTTGGAAGGGAGGTCCCCTCCACCTCTCATTGAAGCCCTTTGTGCAAATCATTGTGGACCCATGCAACACTTTAAGTGTCACCTCTGAGTGATTCTCACTGAATTAGTTATATCAAGTCCACTGCTAAGCAAGTGTTGACTTTACATGTGAGCCAGTGCCTGCAACATATTCCCAGGAAAATGATCCTCATACCTAATTTACAGGGTGGGGTCCCATTCTTTGAGGTGGTAAGGTGGACATTTCATGGCAGGCCAGGAACCATAGATTTGGGGGGATGTGAAGAGAGAAAACCCTCTGAAATTTACAGGGGCTTCAAGTGAAATATGGCAAAGTTAATTTCTTGGGCTTGGTTTTCTATTCTTAGGGTAGAAGAATAAATAATAGAATACATTTTTAAAGATCTAATTCAAGATTCATTATGACAACTTCCTGAAAGATTTCATCATTAGGGATTAGGAATTGCTCAACATTTTATTACTGTAGATTTGAAAAGCAAACTTACTGATGTCTATATTATTAAAAAATAATTATACTAGCTAAAAGTAATTTACCTATTACTTATGAAAATAATTATGCCAAATTAAATGAGAGCAGGCATTTTGTGAAATTATTTGTACCCACAATGGAGGAGACCTTGAAAATTTATCCAAAATTTGAGTGTTCTTTTAGTGCAGTGCTGGGTATTATAGTATTGAATGACTTTCTATTGGCTGGGATCTTTTACAATTCTGTAGAGGTAGAGGTTACTTTGAAGAAAACTGGTGGAGATGAAAATAATTCTTGTCTGAGTGAAATACAAATTATTTCTATGTCAATGCAAGTGAAGTTTGTGTGGTATAGAGCACAGAGAGGCAATTGATTTACATCAGGTTGAAAAGATAACCCCAAATCCTATAGTTTATGGCTTTTTAGGCTGTTAACCATGTTTGTATCTATTAACAAACCCATTTAAAGTATATATTTACATGAATATACACTGAGTGGCCAGATTATTATGTGTTCAGAGATCATAATAATCTGGCCACTCAGTGTGTGTGTATGTGTGTGTGTGTATGAGGCTCGGTGCATGAATTCGTGCATGGGTGGGGTCCAGTCAGCCTGTCCAGGGGGAGGGGACATGGGCGGTTGGCCAGCCTGCCTGCTGGTCTAACTCCTGGTCGAGGGGACAATTTGTTTATTAGCTTTTTATTATATAGAATATACACTGAGTGGCCAGATTATTATGCGTTCAGAGATCATAATAATCTGGCCACTCAGTGTATACATCCCTGTTCATCAATTCTCCTTCCAACCCATGTTAACACTTTATTGATTTCCACATTGGATAATGAGTTCAATAAATAGTCAACATGTTCTAATTAGTTAAAATTTCAAGTCCTTTAGTTTTATCTGTTCAGTAAGGTTCAAACTCTGCTTGATGAACTGGAAAATTATGTCCATATACACACTGGTTTATTAGTCCTATTATAATGGTGACAGTTTTCTTTCCCCCAAACTGGGTGCCAGAAACTGCATTAGTACTTGGGTTTAAGAAGCAAGCAAAACATACATGGTACTGGAGAACATGGTAATGAAACAATCAATGATGGGGAGAGTGCTCATTAAAATAGAGTTTTCTGTGGTCTCTGCTCTGTGCATAGGAGAAACCCACTTTAGTTTGAGGGGCCAGAGTAAGTCTCTCAAAGTAACATATGGCCTTAAAGATTTCTGGCTTGGTAAAAATTGATAGAGCGAAATTCACTTTGTTAGGCTACACTAGAAAAGTGCACATTTTCAGAGCAGAGGGAAGATGAGTTCAGTGTGGATGGATATGTTGAGTATTAGTTCCCTGTGGGATTAACAGTTGTCCAGAAAGCCTGTAGCTTAGGAGAGAGGCCTAAGCTGAAAATATGGATAGCAATTCATCAGCATATGGCTTTGTCAACAATTACTCCTGGTGTGATTTTGGAGATCATCATTTACCCATAAGTGGTTAAGTTTCCTCATCTGTAAAGAAGAATAATGAAAATTTGGAATAATTACCAATTTCTTCCTTTAGCATATGAGTATATTTACTATTTTCTGTAACCACAAAGGGCTGTTCTGGGGGAAAATCATACTCCCGCGCTAATGGAAAGAAAATGTCACATAATGTACAAAATCATAATTCTTCTTAAACCCACCATGGAACTTAACTTGCAAGGTGACGCACTAGCCTGAAATCTAAGGGGGAAAAGGCACCTCAAGGGGAGTCAAGACAGGAACAATGACTCACCTAGGCCAGAGACAGGAAGAGTATGGGGACATCATACAAGTGGATGAGAAGACTTCAGTTAACATTTTGACAAGTTGATAAGGGCCCAGTGAGGGCTAGCATGTGAGTATGGAACTCTTGAGAGTCACAGATACAAGGGGTCAGTGCATCTTCCTGCAAGTTCTTCTGAATGTACTTTCACTGATTACTCCTGAGAAAGATGGGGGAACTGGGAATTAATAAACATTATTCGGCAAGGTTTCAGGATAGAGACTCAATATCTAAAAAAATGTACCTTTATATATCAGACCAACGGAATATAAAATTTCAGAAAAAGACACAATTTATGATAGCATCGGACGTCTAGGAGTAAATTTAACAGTACATGAGCAAGAATTCTTTTGAGAAAACTGTCAAACTTTATTGAGAGAACTTAAATAGTCCAATTTCCAAAATAAGGACAGCATGTATGGTGCATGGCTTCTGCTTGTCTTCATTTACAGGTAAGGTTGCCCTTCCCCTATAATGTAAACATAACAGTTGGAAACATCACTTAGCAGAGTTTTATTTACATTATAGATATACAAAGGACACTACAGTTTGGGTTTTATAAGTGGACTAAACCTAGAATTCTAAGGGTGATCCTTTGGCTTACATATACTTAAACCTCTGTAGAGACTTTGGAGGTAGACTTTAAGATACATTAATGATATCTTAAAACATACCACTCTTTCTAATGGTGTAGGACACAAAGACTTCAGAACAGATTAAATCAAAGGAAACTATTTAAAGTGAGATTCAAGTAGAAAGCAAAAATCCTGTAACTTTAGTGAAAATGCAAGTAAAGTGAACACCTAGCAAACAAAATAAAAAATTTTAAGTATAATTTTAGATGTTTTGACCTGAAATAACACTCTGAAAAAAAAAATAGGCAAAATAATAATGCCGTACTTGGAACTGCTTAGGTAAAGTAAATAGAAAAGCCAGTTCAATTGTTTTCTCTGTATTGTGGAAAAGTGCAAAAATGTTTCTTTGGGCTATTTTCAGGCTTTATGTGTTTGTTTTAATTAGTATAATAATGTCCTCTTTTCCACTCATATCCCTGGTTTAATTATAATTAATGCAGCTTTATGCAGTTAAAGGTGTTTTGGTTTACAAAATAAACTATATGGCCACATTAGTTTTAAGCTATATCATTATGGGGACAACAAAATATGAAGGAAAATACTACCATTTCTTGAGATCTGGCAAGAAGAGGGCACGAGGGAGAGGGAGAGAGACAACACACATAAGGAAGGGAATGATCTCACATGTAGATCATTATTTGCTTCTAAAAGATATGGGGTAACTTGGACAAATTTTAAAAGTCCACCCATAGTATGTTTAACGTTTAGATATGCAGTTACTCCTGTGGTATGTTAAATAATTTTTGTTTTCCTAGCAAATTTCATCCATATTTTAAAAATGTTTGTTAAGTGTTCAAGAATGTATTCATTTTTAATATATAATATACTTAACATGTGTGAGCATCTTGTACACATGAATGTATTTTAGCTGTATTCAATTGGTTTGTGAACATATTCTGAAAACAGTATTTTAATGTAAATATTCTGATGGAATGAATCAGAAATGTAGAGTGAACACAAATAGGAGATAATGCAGGATAATTTTTCTCCTAAACTCAAGTGCCTCCTTTAAATTCAGTAGCTGTGTAATTAAAAGTAAGCACTTTGGAAAACACAAGTGTAAGAAATACTTACATTGCTTATTCAGAAAATACATCACCTATATAGACTTTGAACTTCAAATCTTATCAGTGGGGTTTCAAGGACAAAAACTGGAGATATATGACCTTTGACATGATTAGAGGTGTTCGTATTTTTTTATTGAAACAGTAGCTCATTAAGACTGATGATAGAGACAGAGAGTGTGCTTAGCATATGTATCTTACTCATCCCCACCTTGAACATCACTATGTGTATTGGTCCCTACTATTCAAATGCAGAAACTAGAAACTAGACTGTTTCCTGCCATTTGATTATTCAGTCATTTGAGGCTTCATTTGGGGGAGAATTTAAAATAAAATTATTATTTAGAATCAGAAAAATGAAAAAAATTGACAGAATCTAAGACAGGATCTAGGTCTCCATATGGAAAAACAAACATCAAGTAGAGTGTTCACTTTCTTAGAAGCCTTGAAACTTCATCTCAGATGTTATAATTTGACTCTGGCTAGTGTTTGATGATTTATGATAAAAAAAAACAAACTCATGAGAAGCAGGTTATCACTGTATCCTATGCATTGTATTCAACAGAACCAGAGAATGCAAAAATACAAATTGAAATTTTTTCTTAAATACCTGATTTCAACTTTATTTTTTTATAATAGCAAAATGGGGGTTAGAAAGAGATTGTACAGAGTCATACAAATTATGTTAGAGCTGGTATTCGAACCTACTTCCATGCTTCAACATGTTTCACACAAATTGATCTGTTACAAATGTACTATATACTTGTAAAAAGCAGACCTTTATAATAGTATCTGGAAATTATTAGCTGTTCATTAAAGGACTTAATATTAAACAATAAGAAAAATGTCTTCACATTTTATAATTCAACTAGAGGCCCAGTGCATGGGATTTGTGCACTGGTGGGGGGCATGGCCTGCGGGGATCGGCCCACTGTGGGAGCACCGCTCATCCCAGTCAGCCAAGCGGCACTCCCACTGTGGGAGTGCACTGACCACCAGGGGGCAGCTTCTGCATTGAGCGTCTACCCTCTGGTGGTCAGTGCACATCATAGCGACTGGTCGACTGGTCTTTCTGCTGTTTGGTCATTGGGCTTTTATTATATAGGATAGGATATGGATTTGACCCAATTTGTTTCTATCTCTCATAGTTTATAAGTCATGCATGTGGAATCGAAACTACCTTTCAAAGAATATTTATACATAAACTAAAGTATCAGTAATGATACCTCTATAATAAAAATACAATATTGTGGAAAACAGAAACCTTATCATTTTCATTCTGAATGGATCACATACCTGCTTCTGGCACTATAACAGGCTCCAAATTTGATAGAATGTGCTCCATGACGTCAGGACCATCTCCACACTGATCCCTAGTGTCTTCCAGAGTCGGTTCCTGTTGATCAGCCTCCAGGACAGGCCCTTAAAAATAAAATGGTTATCAATTTAAGCACTATATATATATATTTTCATCCTGTCAGTATTATAAAAGGAAAGCCTGTAGGCTAGTGTGGTGATAAATATGATACATTAGAACCCCAAAAGGGATTATTTCAGGACTCTGGTGCTAGAAAAAAAGAAAGCAAGATTTTTCAAAAGTCATTACCCTTTTTCTTTCTCAACACTGTCCTCAGACAATTTAGTTGCTCTTTCTGTACTTTTATTATTGTATTTGTCATTATATTTTTCACATTAAATCAGTGATTTAAGTCTCTCTGACTAGATTGTGGGCTCAAGGCAGAATTCATGTCTCTCACTAGCATTTAATTTTAGGAACAAAACCTTCTGACCTTCTTAACCATAAAATGATTTAGCCATAATTTAAAAGCCACTTAAATAATAACACTAAACCAGATACCTGTGTGCCAATACCTTGAACTATCCAGCTTTTACCAAGCTACCACATAAAAATATCAATCAAAGTAAACAATGGCTACCATTCATTAAACTCTTTTTCTAGACTCGATCCTTATCTAGACTTTATTCCCTTGAACTGAGTCTATTCCTGTGCCAGTACTGAGCTATCTTACAGCACAAAAATTTGAATATTAAGCATCTGAAACAAAATCACATTTTCTTATAGCAACGTGGATAGTAGAAAGAACACAAACTTTGGGGTGAAACATGAGTTCTGTCTCCACCATTCAAATGCTCTTTGGTAAGACACAATTACCAAGCTTCAGTTTTCTCGTTTATGAAGTAGGTTAACTGCACTTGGCTGCAGGCCTACTTTAATTTTCCAGCCAAACTGTAGGAAATGTTTAGTATCTTCTCTAATGCCGTATTTCCTCCTATTACTGGTGTGTCGTAATGCATGATGCACGCATACAATTCTTCCCCCAACAGGCAGTCTTCTTCCCTTTCTTTTCACCTTGAACCTCAGATACTCTTGCATCTTCTGGCTCTTGACCAGGTATAATATCCTGACTCTCAATTTGTGGCTCTGCTTGTTCAAGTTGCTCATCACTGGGCTGCTGGGCCTAGGGGAATGTGTCAATAATATAAATATACATAACACATAAATAATGTAACCATAAGTCTAGTGACATTTTCCCGTACTGTCTATAATAATAAAAGCGTAATATGCTAATTAGACCGGACAGCCGGATGACCTTCCGGACGAAGCTGCGGCTGCAAGGGCCAAGCACCTTGCACAAATTTCATGCATCAGGCCTCTAGTTCTATATAATTATTATTCTTAACAAAGTTATTCTTCCCATGAGAGGCTACTCCAAGAAAAGTTATCAACAAGGACTTTAGAAGCTATTTTAATCTACACTGGGGTGGATGTGAACAATCTGTTGTTAAGCATGAGAAAGGAGTTGTGCAATTTCCAGGAATCGTAACAACATCCATCTAGGCAACATGAGAATGTAATCCTCCTGGATCAATGTTTCCTTCATGAGATTCAATTTTTACTTCTTATCAGCATGGAAGACTTTCATCAGTGTATCTATACTAGCTCAAAAACATCTTCCCCAAAATAGATATCTGCTAATAGAAAACATGAAATATCAAAGCACTTACAGATATAGGTCCAACCAAGTGTGAAAACTCTTGATCACCTCCTTCTTCTTTAGGTTTGGATGCTGATTTTGCTTGCTCAGTCATATTCCACACTGAAATATTGAGATTTAGAAAATTCACTTAAGATGATAGCTATGTCTGTAATTTTATTTTTAATTTCAAAAATACTTTCAAGCTAAGTCCCAGGCAAATGCTCATGCTTTCTAATAACACCAAATAGGCCCTTGTTTATGTGAGCATCAAACAGGCAAACAGCCTTACGCATGTGGTGAAAAACGGAGAACTTTTCTGATGAAGTCTGGTTTCACAACTAAACTCATGAATGAACTTGAGTAACTAACTGATTTTGTCATACTCCTATTTACTGGGCACATTCTCCCCCATCAATAAAGTTTTGTGGGAGAGTACAGACAGGCTCATTTCTTGACTTAATGTCTCTGTTTTCTCAAAAGTCTTTGCGATACTGAGGGCTGTGCCCGTTTCCCCCTCAGGACTCTGCTTGGTGCGCTACAGACGTCAGGACGCAGTTCCAGGGCCTCAGCGGTGCAGTCCCTGAGCATTCCCGTTTCTAGGCCCTTCCTTTACCGCCCGGCCCTCCCTGCCCTCACCCCCGGCCCCTTACCCAGGGCCCCAAGGCGGACTGTGGATTCTGAGTTCTGTGGGCCGGTCCAGGTGCCTCCAGGACCCACACACCTTCAATAATGTCCCCCAAACCCTTTATCTGACCCCTGCCCTCGTCGGCCCAGCACCCTCCTAGTCCAGGTCATGCCAGGACTTCAGGGGCCATGGCGGTCATGAGGCCTGAGAGGAGACAGGCGCTGACCTCGAGGACCTTCCTCCTAGGAGGCCACAGAACCCGCAGCTCCGCCCCCACCGAAGCCCTTGGGCCTTTTCCTCAGACTCTCCCATAGTTGAAGTCCTGGAGGGCTGCTCTGTGGACCTACCAGTTGAATGTCAACCAGTGAGAATCAAAATGGAAGGAACACAGCCTCCTATTGCGCAGTTCTCCTCCCAGAACTCGAACACCAAGGCGCATGCGCAGCAACGGACTTAGGCTTGCACAGCAATGTGCATGGTCTGAAAAGCGCATGCGCAGCTATGGGCATGCACAGCAGTGGCATGCTCTGAAATGGGCATGCGCAGGTATGAGCATTCGCAGCTATGGGCATGCGCCCTGACTTGGGCTCCTGAGACAGGAGTTGAGGTTTTCCTGCTAAGGCCACAGAGCATTGAAATCTCTAGGTGAGCCCTGGTCAAGAAAACGGCTCCAAGTGTGGCTTTTCCCTACCCCCAATCATTCTTATGCTTTCAGAAACTTTGTGGACAGACACGCTAAGTTCAACCTTCATGGAGAATGTGTTTCAAAAACATGGCCGTGACAGAAACGTATTTTAATACCATGTTTACAAGTATACTTTGACAATTCACTTCCTTCTTATTGTGGGATTTGTGTCATGCATACAAGGAATTTTCTCACTTCCATAAATTAAATACATTCACCTGTTTTCTTAACTTCCTTGCTTGTGTTACCGTGCATACATCTCTAGACGGTAAACGGCTCTCTGAATATACCTGTGGTCACTCGGCCAGTGTGTGGTTTAGCAATACCCCTAGATAACGGTGCTAGGATTTAGGCTCAGTCCTCGGTTACATGGTGAGACAAGGCAACAAAAGCACAATTCACAAAAGAAAAGAAATGATATAGTCCCTGTTTAGAGGATGAAAAGACAAACTCCAGGCTGTGAGAAAACATTTGCAAGCACGTATCTGACAATGGACCCATATCTAGAATATATAAAAGACTCTCAAAATAGTGAAAATACGAACGTACCCGTTAGAAAATGGGAAAAGGACATAAAGACATTTCACAGAAGAGGACATATGGGTGGCTAACAAACACATGAAAATATATTCAACATCTAGGGAAATGCAAATTAACATAGTGCTGCTTTAGGGTATGCAAGTATTATAACAGCCAAATAAAAAATTAATAAAAATAACAAATGCAGGATAGGATTAGGAGAAACTGAATGTCTCATACACTGATGGTGGGTACATGAAAAGGAAGTCACTCTGGCAATTAGTTGGGCAGTTTCTTAAAAAAAATAAAAAAGCAAGAAACTAAGCCCTAGCCAGTTTGGCTCAATGGTTACAGCCTCGGCCTACAGACCGAAGGGTCCCAGGTTCAATTCCGGTCAAGGGCACACGCCTGGGTTGCTGGCTCAGTCCAATGTGCAGGAGGCAGCCAATCAATGATTCCCTCTCATCACTGATATTTCTATCCCTCTCTTCCTCTCCCTTCCTCTCTGAAATCAATAAAAATATTTTGTTAAAAAAACGAAACCTACACTGAACATATGACCCAATAATTATACTCCTGAGTCTTTATCCCAGATAAATGAAAACTTATATCCACACAAAAACTTGTATACCACTGTTCATAGCAGCTTTATTTGTAATAACTAAAATCTGAAAATCAAAATGTTCACCAACATATGTATGTCTAAAGAAACTGTGGTATATCCATATCATGGAATACTACTCAGCAATAAAACGAAATGAACTTTTGATACATAAAACAATTTATATGGACCTCAAGAGCTATGCTGAGTTAAAAAAAATCCAATTCCATAAGGTCACATACTGCATGATTACATTTTTTATTAAAAACTTTTAATGTTGACATTATTGCAGGCTTCCTCCCATTTACCCCTTTTACCCACCTCCTCCTCCCGCCTCCCCCTCTTTTGCATTCCTTTTTATGTAACAATCTGAAAATGAAACAGTTATAAAGATGGAGAGCAGTTTAGTGGTTGCTTAGGGATGGTACTAGGGAAGGCTGTAGGTGTGACTACAAAGAAGTGGCACAAGGAAGATCTTTGTGGTGATGGGAGTGTTTTGCCTCTTTTTAAAAAAGTATATATTTTTATTGCCCTAGCCCAGTGGTCGGCAAACTCATTAGTCAACAGAGCCAAATATCAACAGTACAACGATTGAAATTTCTTTTGAGAGCCAAATTTTTTAAACTTAAACTTCTTCTAACTCCACTTCTTCAAAATAGAGTCTCCCAGGCCGTGGTATTTTGTGGAAGAGCCACACTCAAGGGGCCAAAGAGCTGCATGTGGCTCGCGAGCCACAGTTTGCCGACCACTGCCCTAACCGGTTTGGCTCAGTGGATAGAGCGTCGGCCTGCAGACTGAAGGGTCCCAGGTTTGATTCCGGTCAAGGGCATGTACCTTGGTTGTGGGCACATCCCCAGTAGGGGGTGTGCAGGAGGCAGCTGATGGATGTTTCTCTCTCATCGATGTTTCTAACTCTCTATCCTTCTCCCTTCCTCTCTGTGAAAAATCAATAAAATATATTTTAAAAATTATTAAAAATATTTTTATTGATTTCAGAGAGGAAGGGAGAGGGAGAGAGAGATAGAAACATCAATGGTGAGAGAGAATCATCAACCAGCTGCCTCCTGCACGTCCCCTACTGGGGATTGAGCCTGCAACCCAGGCATGTGCCCTTGACCAGAATTGAACCTGGGACCCTTCAGTCTGCAGGCTGACGCTCTATCCACTGAGCCAAACCAGCTAGGACAGAGTTTTGCCTCTTGATTGTAGTGGTGGTTATGCAAAGCTACACATATGACAAAATCACATAGAATCATACATATGCTTTGTACCAATGCCAATTTCCTGGTTTTGGTATGGTATGACAGTTCCGCAAGATATAATTACCTTGGGGAATATATGAACAGTAAATATCTTGAGGGAGACGGGGTGAAGGGTACATAAGACCCACCTGCACTATCTTTGTAACTTCCCTGTGCATATATAATGATTTTTTAAAATAAAAAAAAAGCAGAACACAAGTGCGTGCGCGCGCACACACACACACACACACACACACACACACACCATCAGACCTAGTGCTTCTTCTGGGATTCAATCAACAAAATGTAATGACAGTATTTTTAAAAAACGAACCTGAAATACTACACAGATGCTTTATAATAATTTATTGGCGACAAGGTAAGGGAAGAAAAGTCGAAACCCAAAGAGGAAAAATGATGTCTTGCACCAAGGGAAGAGTATTGTGGAGAGTATGGAAACATTGCTATCTAGTTGCTCTTGCCATGGAGAACTGATCCCAGCATGCCTCAAGGTGGTCCTAAACTTACTAAAGGAAAGATGGCTGTGTTTCTGGAGCTGGATTGACTCGCCAGCTGATAAGTCTTTGGCATAGGCTGGATGCTGTTATTCGTTCTCTGTTCCCAAAAGTATTCCACCTGAGGGGTTGGCAATGTTGGCACTCATGACCCCATCTCTTCTGATCTTTCTTCGCCTGAGGGTGAAAGTCTTAGATTTAATCTGCCCATTCTTTTAGGAACCTCTGAAACATCCTTTTGCTTTTTTGCTCTCTGTTTTTTGTCTCTTCTCATCCCTTTCCTGCTCTCTCTTGTCAGAGAGGGGGAGGGGTGTTATCAGAGTTGAGCTTTAAGTTGTTGAGTTGCTGTATGAGCTTATCGCAGGAGGAAGAATGAGAGGTTGTTGCTTCCTTCCCAGTTGAGATCCCAGAAGTGGTGCCCACATATCTCAGGCAGTAGTAGCATTCACATTTGAATCTGTTTTGATCTGTATCACGTGAAGAAGAGGTTTTTGCTTTTCTGTCAGTTTGATAAGGTGCCGCGGACTTGACATATTTCCATCTGGAGCGTTCCACTAACTTTTTTCCCTTTTTCTTCTGAGGTACCCTTGAACTTTCCCATTGCTGTTCTTCTTCCATCCTCTAAAAAGGTACATATATTAGAAACTCAAAGAGTATACTTAAAACATGCCTTGTCATATCATTCATAGAACACCTACTAACAAACACATATACACACATTTCAGAAAGAGTCCCTGATAAATTAAGCAACTGGAATCTATATTTCAAATGTATTTGTTTGGTCATTTATTTTTTTAATTTACATTTCTTTTTTTAAATTTTTTTTTATTGCTTTCAGAGAGGGAGGGAAAGGGAGAGAGAGATTGAAACATCAATGATGAGAGAGAATCATTGATCAGCTGGATCAGTGGTCGGCAAACTGCGGTTTGCCGCTCTGTTGACTAATGAGTTTGCCGACCACTGGGATAGGGGCTTAATCACAAGGAACAACAACAGCCTGTAATTATTGGAATCGAGAGTCTAGGTCAGTGGTCGGCAAACTCATTAGTCAACAGAGTGGCAAACCGCGGCTCACAAGCCGCATGTGGCTCGCGAACCGCACTTTGCCGACCACTGGAGTGAATTGCATTGATTATTTTTTGTGTGATAAGAATACTTAATATAAGACCTACCCTCCTAGCAAATTTTAAAAGTATACAGTATTGTTATCTATAGACATAGTTTCAAATGTACAAATACTGATATATTTTGAAGCACCACTTCACAAAAAACCTGCTCTCTTTTAAAAAATATTTTTATTGATTTTTAGAGAGGGGGGAAGGAAGAGGGAGAAAGAGAAATATCGATGTGAGAGGGGAACATCGATTGGCTGCCTCCTATATGTCCCCTACTGGAGATCGAGCCCGCAACCAGGGTATGTGCCTGACAGGTGAATAGAACCTTCAACCTCTTGGTGGCGTGGAATGATGCTCAACCAACTGAGCAACACCAGCCAGGGCAAGCCTGCTCTTGAACTTTAAAAAAGAAACCTCATTCTCTTCATAAACTTTGTGTAATGTAATATGAGGCAGCTCTTTCCCAACAGAGACCTTGAGATTCGCAGGTCCCATAAAGAAATTTATCCCTCATCCTAGAAGGTAAGGTGTTAAGCACAATGACATATTTACACTGCCACTCGTTTGGGGAGGAAGAACAGAAACAATGAAAGTAAGTGTCCTTAACTCCTCACGACCCCTATTTTCCTCTGCTACAGTCCCTCTCCCCAGATGGGAAAAAACTCCCAAAATTCCTAGAAATAAATATATGCTTAATTTGCCCACTACCTTGGGTTTCCTGCACCAACTCATGCCCCTTTTTATAAGGCAAGTAAAAAACTTTAAAGGAGAGAAAGGAACCTAAAGAGTAAGTTATTGTCCACAGATCCAGTTTTGTATGTGATTTCTCATGTTTTATTCTTCCAACCTTTGACAACATTTCTCTCTAATCCAATCCAAAATATATTTACTGAGTGTGTGTCGCATGACCTCCCCTGTGCCAGGTGATACAGAGATATGTGACAGATAACAGTCACCATTTATTTATTAATATATTTTATTAAAATTTTTTTTACAGAGAGGAAGGGAGAGGGATAGAGAGTTAGAAACAACTTTGAGAGAGAAACATCGATCAGCTGCCTCCTGCACACCTCCCACTGGGGATGTGCCCACAACCAAGGTACATGCCTTTGACCAGAATCGAATCTGGGACCCTTCAGTCCGCAAGCCGACGCTCTATCCACTGAGCCAAACCGGTTAGGGTAACAGTCACCATTTATTAATTTAAGGATACTTTTGGATTCGGTACAGTGAGTTAGATGCTTTACATCCATCCTTCATTAATTCTATCCCAAAACCTTCAAAGTAGGTAAGGCTGTCATTTTGCAGATGAGGAAACTGAGACTTAGTAACAGAATGACTTAAGTGTCAGGGCCAGCACTGGAATTCATATGTGTTCCATATTACACCAAAGCCAATGTCAATGAAAACTGTGAATGTGGAAGTGAAATTGGGCTGAGAATGGAGGGGGACTGATGGTCGGGTCATGAGGTAGGGGGACATTGAATTTCATGGTAAGAGCAGCAACGAAGGCACAGACATAGCCTGAAACATTCTCCATCAAGTAGTTACATTTGCAATCTCTCTGGGGGCAGAACTGAGCATGAATGCTCAACGGTTCCCTACAATATAAGGAGTTATATATTTATAACTAGAGGCCTGGTACATGAATTCGTGCTTGGGTGGGATCCCTACGGGTGGCCTGCAGGGATCAGCCGAAACCCATAGTCCAATGCTGCCTTCTGCTCCTGCCTGCTGCTCCACTCATCCGGGCCCCACTGCACCTTCTGTGGGCTTGCGCCCAGTCACTCCTGATCAGGAGAGGCTTGCGCTGCACCTCAGCTCACCAGCCACCAGTGGTGAGCCCTGCATCTGGAGCCCATCCAAAGGGGGGTGGGGGAGGGGCCGGGACTCGATAGGCCCTCAGGGCAGGCTGTGGGATGCCCTTGCCAGCCCAGGATCCAGATTCATCCCGCTGACATTCGTGCTGGTTATCAGGAGCCACCTGGCAGCCGCTTTTATATCATTTTGTCCTTGCGGAGCGTCTAGGGAGGGGAAGCAGCTGTGGTGCCCAAGGCTGACTTCCAGGAGGCTGGCTGCATTGTTGGGATCTTGCCAGCGGCACTAGTCTGTAGGTGCCTGACCAGTTCTCCAGAGATTGGACCTGTAGGACTACTGCGGGAGTGAGTGGCTGCTGTTCAGCTAGATGGCCACCAAGACAGGTCGGTCAGCTAAGTGGTTCTCCCGCTGTGGGAGAGCACTGACCACCAGAGGGCAGCTCCTGTGTTGAGCGTGTGCCCCTGCTGGTCAGTATGTGTCATAGCGACTGGTCAACCAGTCGTTCAGACCTAATGGTAGCTTAGGCCAGTGGTCGGCAAACTGCGGCTTGCGAGCCACATGTGGCTCTTTGGCCCCTTGAGTATGGCTCTTCCACAAAACACCACGGCCTGGGTGAGTCTATTTTGAAGAAGTGACGTTAGAAGAAGTTTAAGTTTAAAAAATTTGGCTCTCAAAAGAAATTTCAATCGTTGTACTGTTGATATTTGGCTCTGTTGACTAATGAGTTTGCCGACCACTGGCTTAGGCTATCCTGTCTAATAAAGAGGGAATATGCTAATTGACCATCACTCCGTCACAAAGATGACTGCACCCACAGCTGAGGCCAAGTTCCCATAAGGAGCCTTAACAAGCAATTAGCAGGGACCTGAGGCTACGCCCTCCCCCACCCCCGTGGGGCTTGACAGGGGACCTCAGGCCATGCCCCCCACCCAGCAGGGCTTGACAGGGGAGTTCAGGCTGCACCCCCCCACTCAGCAGGGCTTGACAGGGGACTTCAGGCTGCTCCTTCCACCCAGCAGGGCTTGACAGGGGACCTCAGGCTGCACCCCTACCCTGGCACCAGGCTGGGGGACCTCATACCGTACCCCCTGCCCCAGCACCAGGCCAGGGGACCTGAGGCTGCGCCCCCCTGCCGGTGGGGCTTGACAGGGGACCTGAGGCTGCACCCCCCTCCTGCTGCCAGGCCAGGGGAGCTGAGGCTGCACCCCCCTGCCTGGTGGGGCTCAACAGGGGATCTCAGGCCGTGTCCCCCACCTGGCGGGGCTTGATGGGGGACCTCAAGGCACGCCCCCCACCCCGGTCTGGGCTGGGGGACCTCAGGCCACGCCCCCCATCCTGGTGCCAGGCCAGGGGACCTGAGGCTACACCCCCTGCCCAGTGGGGCTTGACAAGGGTGGGACTGGCTGGGTCTGGATCTAGCCCAATTGGAGGGGGGGTGCCCAGGTCTGGGTCTCACGCGATTTTGAGGTGCATGTGGGTGAGCCGGGACTTGACTCTGGGTCCCGAAGTGTGCCCCAGACTCTGACAGGAGGAAGGTTTTCATATACATTTTACTAATTTTCTTTCATCTCTGACACTTCTATTATAGAGAAAGGGCAAATAGCAATATTAAATTATTTCCTCTAATTAATCCCCTTTTAATGTGCACCAATTTCATGCACCGGGCCACTAGTTGTATATATACTAGAGGCCTGGTGTACGAAATCGCACACAGAGGGGGGCGTTCCTCAGCCTCTAACAATCAGGGACCACTCGGGGAATGTCCGACTGACAGGTTAGGCCCAATCCCTCAGGGATCCCTGAAAGATCTGGCCTAAACCGGCAGTCAGTTATCCCTCCTACAATGCGGGACCACTGGCTCCTAACCCCTCACACTGCCTGCCTAATCAACCCTAAATGCTCACCTGCCTGCCTGATCACCTGTCTGCCTGATTGCCCCTAATTGCTCGCCTGCCTGCCTGATCGCCCCTAACCACTCAAGAACCTGCCTAATCAAATTAACCACTCTGCCTGCCTGATCAATCCTAACCACTCTGCCTGCCTGCCTTACTGACTGATCACCCTTAACCACTCTGCATTCCTGCCTGGTCGCCCGTAACCACACACCAGCCTACCTGATCGCCCCTAACCACTCTGCATTCATGCCTGGTCGCCCCTAACCAACTCGCCAACCTGACTGATTGCCCTTAACCACTCTGCCTGCGTGCCTGCCTGCCTATCATCCCTAACCACTTGCCTGTCTGCCTGATTGCCCCTAACCACTCTGCATTCCTGCCTAGTTGCCCTAACCACTTGCCTGCCTGCCAGATGGGCCCTAACCACCCTACCTCCCTGCATGATCACCCCTAACCACTGGCCTGCCTTCCTGATCGCCTCTAATCAACTCTGTGTGCCTGAACACCCCTAATGACTTTGCCTACCTGCCTGATAACGTGTAACCACTCGCCAGCCTGGCTGATTGACCCTAACCACTCTGCCTGTCTGCTTGCCTGATCATCCCTAACCACTCCCCTGCCTTCCTGATCACCTCTAATCAACTCTGTGTGTGCCTGATTGCCCCTAAGCACTTTGACTGCCTACCTGATCACCCCTCATCATTACCAGCCTGCTTGATCCCCCCTAACCACTCTGCCTGCCTGCCTTTTTGCCACTAACCACTCTACCTTCCTGCCTGATCATCCCATACCCCCTCTGCTCGCCTCCTGATTGACCCTAACCACTCTACCTGCCTGCCTGATTGCCCTAACCACTCTACCTCCTGCCTGCCTGATCACCAAAACCCTCGCCATCCTGCCTGATCGCCCCGAACCATCCTGTCTGCCGGCCTGATTACCCCTCACCACTCTGCCTGACTGCCTGATCCCCCCTAATCACTCTGCCTGCTGGCCTGATCGCCCCTAACCACTCTGCAGCCTGCCTGATCACCCCTAACCACTCAACGGCCTGTTTGATCACCACTAACCACTGACCTGCCTGCCTGTTTGACCCTAACTGCACGCCTGTTTGCCACATCCCCACTGACCGTTCTGTCTGCCTGTCTGAACAGCCCTAACCACCCTTCCTGACTGCCTGATCAAGCCTAACCACACACCAGCCTACCTGATGGCCCCTAACCACTCTGCAGCTTGCCTGATCACCCCTAACCATTCACCTGCCTTCCTGATCACATCTAATCAACTCTGTCTGCCTGACTGCCCCTAAGCACTTTGCCTGCCTGCCTGATCACCCCTAAACATTACAGGCCTGCCTGATTGCCCCTAACCACTCGACTACCTGATTGATCCCACCTAAACACTCTGCCTGCCTGCCTTTTTGCCACTAACCATTCTACCTTCCTGCCTGATCACCCTTAACGGCCCCTGCCTGGGTACCGGATCACCCCATACCCCCTCTGGTGGCCTCCTGATTTCGCCTAACCACTCTGCATGCCTTCGTGATCACCCCTAACCACTATCCCTGCCTGCCGGATTAGCCCTAACAACTCTGTCTGCCTGCCAGATCGCCCATAACCACGTGCCTGCCAACCTGCCCGTGTGATCATTGCTAAACACTCACCAGCCTGCCTGAACGCCCTAACAACTCTGCCTTCCTGCCTGATCAACCCTAACCACTCTGACTGCCTGGCTGATCACCAAAACCCTCGCCATCCTGCCTGATCGCCCCGAACCATCCTGTCTGCTGGCCTGATCACCCCTAACAATTCTGACTGACTGCCTGATCCCAGCTAATCACTCTGCCTGCTGTCCGGATCGCCCCTAACCACTCTGCAGCCTGCCTGATCACCCCTAACCACTCAACGGCATGTTTGATCACCCCTAACCACTGACATGCCTGCCTGATTGACCATAACTGCTCGCCTGTCTGCCACATCCCCCCTGACCGCTCTGTCTGCCTGTCTGATCATCCCTAACCACTCTGCCTGATGGCCTGCTCACCCCTAACCACACACCAGCCTACCTGATCGCCTGTAACCACTCTGTTTCCTGCCTGGTCGCTCCTAACAATTCGCCAGCCTGACTGATCGCCCTTAACCACTATGCCTGCCGGCTTGCCTGATGATCCCAAATGACTCTGCCTGCCTGCCTGATCACCAAACCCCTCGCCATCCTGCCTGATCACCCCGAACCATCCTGTCTGCCTGCCTGATCACCCCTAACCACTGTGCCTGACTGCCTGATCCCCACTAATCACTCTGCCTGCTGGACTGATTGCCTTTAACCACTCTGACTGCTGGCCGGATCGCCCCTAACCATTCAACCACCTGTTTGATCACCCCTAACCACTGACCTGCCTGCCTGTTTGACCCTAACTGCACGCCTGTTTGCCACATCCCCCATGACCGCTCTGTCTGCCTGTCTGATCACACCTAAACACCCTTCCTGACTGCCTGATCGCGCCTACCCACACACCAGCCTACCTGATCACCCCTAACCAATCTGTCTTCCTACCTGATCGCCCCTAACCACTCTGCAGCTTGCCTGATCACCCCTAAACACTCACCTGCCTTCCTGATCGCATCTAATCAACTCTGCCTGCCTGATCACCCCTAACCATTACCAGCCTGCCTCATTGCCCCTAAACACTCGCCTGCCTGATTGATCCCCCCTAACTACTATGCCTGCCTGCCTTTTTGCTACTAACCATTCTACCTTCCTGCCTGATCACCCCTAAATGCCCCTGCCTGTGTACCAGATCACACCATACCCCCTCTGCTGGCCTCCGGATTGTCCCTAACCACTCTGCCTGCCTACGAGATCACGCCTAACCACTCTGCCTGCCTGCCTGACCACCAAAACCCTCGCCATCCTGCCTGATCGCCCCTAACCACTCTGCCTTCCTGCCTGGTCGCCCTAACCACTTGCCTGCCTGCCAGATTGGCCCTAACCACCCTACCTCCCTGCATGATCACTTCTAACCACTCGCCTGCCTTCCTGATCGCCTCTAATCAACTCTGTGTGCTGATTGCCCCTAAGCACTTTGACTGCCTGCCTGATCACCCCTCATCATTACCAGCCTGCTTGATCCCCCCTAACCACTCTGCCTGTCTGCTTGCCTGATCATCCCTAACCACTCCCCTGCCTTCCTGATCGCCTCTAATCAACTCTGTGTGCCTGATTGCCAATAAGCACTTTGACTACCTGCCTGATGACCCCTCATCATTACCAGCCTGCTTGATTGCCCCTAACCACTCGCCTGTCTGATTGATCCCCCCTAACCACTCTGCCTGCCTGTCTTTTTGCCACTAAACCCTCTACTTCCTGCCTGATCATCCCATACCCCCTCTGCTGGCCTCCTGATTGCCCCTAACCACTCTACCTGCCTGCCTGATCACCAAAACCCTCGCCATCCTGCCTGATCAACAGAACCATCCTGTTTGCCGGCCTGATCACCCCTAACCACTCTGCCTGACTGCCTGATCCCCCTAATCACTCTGCCTCCTGGCCTGATCGCCCCTAACCACTCTGCAGCCTCCCTGATCACCCCTAACCACTCAAAAACCTGTTTGATCAACCATAACCACTCAACGGCCTGTTTGATCACCGCTTACCACTGACCTGCCTGCCTGATTGAACCTAACTGCTCGCCTGTCTGCCACATTCCCCCTGACCACTCTGTCTGCCTGTTTGATCACGCCTAACCACTCTGACTGATGGCCTGATCACCCCTAACCACACACCAGCCTACCAGATCGCCCCTAACCACCCTGCCAGATGGCCTGAACGCTCATAACCACACACCAGCCTAGCTGATCGCCCCTAACCACTCTGCCTTCCTGTCGGCCTGATGATCCCAAATGATTCTGTCTGCCTGCCTGATCACCAAACCCCTCGCCATCCTGCCTGATCGCTCCGAACCATCCTGTATGCCTGCCTGATAACCCGTAACCACTGTGCCTGCTGGACTGATCGCCCCTAACCACTGTGCGGCCTGCCTGATCACCCCTAACCACTCTGCAGCCTGCCTGATCACCCCTAACCACTCAACTGCCTGTTTGACCACCCCTTACCACTGACCTGCCTGCCTGATTGACCCTAACTGCTGGCCTGTTTGACACATTCCCCCTGACCGCTCTGTCTGCCTGTCTGATCACCCCTATCCACTCTTCCTGACCGCCTGATCAAGCCTAACCACACACCAGCATACCTGATCGCCCCTAACCACTCTGCCTTCCTTCCTGGTCGCCCTAACCACTTGCCTGCCTGCCAGATGGGCCCTAACCACCCTACCTCCCTGCGTGATCACCCCTAACCACTGGCCTGCCTTCCTGATCGCCTCTAATCAACTCTGTGTGCCTGAACACCCCTAACGACTTTGCCTACCTGCCTGATAACGTGTAACCACTCGCCAGCCTGGCTGATTGACCCTAACCACTCTGCCTGTCTGCTTGCCTGATCATCCCTAACCACTCCCCTGCCTTCCTGATCGCCTCTAATCAACTCTGTGTGCCTGATTGCCCCTAAGCACTTTGACTGCCTGCCTGATCACCCATCATTACCAGCCTGCTTGATTGCCCCTAACCACTCGCCTGTCTGATTGATCCCCCCTAACCACTCTGCCTGCCTGCCTTTTTGCCATTAAACACTCTACTTCCTGCCTGATCATCCCATACCCCCTCTGCTGGCCTCCTGATTGACCCTAACCACTCTACCTGCCTGCCTGATTGCCCTAACCACTCTACCTGCCTGCCTGCCTGATCACCAAAACCCTCGCCCTCCTGCCTGATCGCCACGAACCATCCTTTCTGCCAGCCTGATCACCCCTAACCACTCTGCCTGGCTGCCTGATCACCCCTAACCACTCTGCCTGAGGTTCTGATCACCCCTAACCACACACCAGCCTACCTGATCGCCCGTAACCACTCTGCCTTCCTGCCTGGTCTCCCCTAACCACTCGCCAGCCTGACTGATCGCCCTTAACCACTCTGCCTGCCTGCCTGCCTGATGATCCCAAATGACTCTGCCTACCTACCTGATCACCAAACCCCTTGCCATCCTGCCTGATCGCCCCGAACCATCCTGTCTGCCTGCCTGATCACCCCTAATCACTCTGCCTGATGGCCTGATCACCCCTAACCACTGTACCTGACTGCCTGATCGCCCTTAACCACTCTGCCTGTTGGCCTGATTGCCCCTAACACTCTGCAGCCTGCCAGATAGCCCCTAACCACTCAACCACCTGTTTCATCACCCCTCACTAATGACCTGCCTGCCTGTTTGACCCTAACTGCACGCCTGTTTGCCACATCCCCCCTTACCGCTCTGACTGCATGTCTGATCACACCTAAATAGCCTTCCTGACTGCCGGATCGCGCCTACCCACACACCAGCCTACCTGATCACCCCTAACCAATCTGTCTTCCTACCTGATCGCCCCTAACCACTCTGCAGCTTGCCTGATCACTCCTAACCACTCACCTGCCTTCCTGATCACATCTAATCAGCTCTGCCTGCCTGATCACCCCTAACCATTACCAGCCTGCCTCCTTGCCCCTAAACAATCGCCTGCCTGATTGATCCCCCCTAACTACTCTCCCTGCCTGTCTTTTTGCTACTAACCATTCTACCTTCCTGCCTGATCACCCCTAACCGTCCCTGCCTGTGTCCCGGATTACCCCATACCCCCTCTGCTGGCCTCCGGATTGCCCTTAACCACTCTGCCTGCCTATGAGATCACCCCTAACCACTTTGCCTGCTTGCCTGAACTCCCTAAAAACTCTGCCTGCCTGCCTGATCACCCCTAACCACTCTGCCTGCCTGCCTGCCTGACCACCAAAACCCTAGCCATCCTGCCTGACCACCCCTAACCACTCTGCTTTTCTGCCTGGTGGCCCTAACCACTTGCCTGCCTGCCAGATTGGCCCTAACCACCCTACCTCCCTGCATGATCACTTCTAACCACTAGCCTGCCTTTCTGATCGCCTCTAATCAACTCTGTCTGCCTGATCGTCCCTAACGACTTTGCCTGCCTGCCTGATAACCTGTAACCACTCGCCAGCCTGGCTGATCGGCCTTAACCACTCTGCCTGTCTGCTTGCCTGATCATCCCTAACCACTCCCCTGCCTTCCTGATCGCCTCTAATCAACTCTGTGTGCCTGATTGCCCCTAAGCACTTTGACTGCCTGCCTGATGACCCCTCATCATTACCAGCCTGCCTGATCCCCCCTAACCACTCTGCCTGCCTGCCTTTTTGCCACTAACCACTCTACCTTCCTGCCTGATCATACCATACCCCCTCTGCTGGCCTCCTGATTGCCCCTAACCGCTCTACCTGCCTGCCTAATTGCCCTAACCACTCTACCTCCTGCCTGCCTGATCACCAAAACCCTCGCCATCCTGCCTGATCAACCGAACCATACTATTTGCCGGCCTGATCACCCCTAACCACTCTGCCTGACTGCCTGATCCCCCCTAATCACTCTGCCTGCTGGCCTGATCACCCTAACCACTCTGCAGCCTGCCTGATCGCCCCTAACCACTCAACGGCCTGTTTGATCACCCCTTACGACTGACCTGCCTGCCTGATTGAACCTAACTGCTCACCTGTCTGCCACATCCCCCCTGACCACTCTGTCTGCCTGTTTGATCACGCCTAACCACTCTGCCTGATGGTCTGATCACCCCTAACCACACACCAGCCTACCAGATCGCCCCTAACCACTCTGCCTGACGGCCTAATCGCCCTTAACCACACACCAGCCTACCTGATCGCCCCTAACCACTTTGCCTGCCTGACTCGTGGACCCTAACCACTCGCCAGCCTGACTGATCACCCTTAACCACTCAACAGCCTGTTTGACCACCCGTAACCTCTGACTGCCTGTCTGATTGACCCTAACCGCTCGCCTATCTGCCACATCCCCCCTGACAGCTCAGTCTGCCTGTCGGACCACCCTTAACCACTCTGCCTGACAGCCTGAACGCTCATAATCACACACCAGCCTACCTGATCGCACCTAACCACTCTGCCTTCCTGTCTGCCTGATGATCCCAAATGATTGTGTCTGCCTGCCTGATCACCAAACCCCTCGCCATCCTGCCTGACCGCCCCGAACCATCCTGTCTGCCTACCTGATCACCCCTAACCACTCTGCCTGACTGCCTGATCCCCCCTAATCACTCTGCCTGCTGGCCTGATCACCCTAACCACTCTGCAGCCTGCCTGATCGCCCCTAACCACTCAACGGCCTGTTTGATCACCCCTAACCACTGACCTGTCTGCCTGATTGAACCTAACTGCTCACCTGTCTGCCACATCCCCCCTGACCACTCTGTCTGCCTGTTTGATCACGCCTAACCACTCTGCCTGATGGCCTGATCACCCCTAACCACACACCAACCTACCTGATTGCCCGTAACCACTCTGCCTTCCTGCCTGGTCTCCCCTACCCACTGGCCTGTTTGATTGATCCCCCCTAACGACTCTGCCTGCCTGCCTTTTTGCCACTAACCACTCTACCTTCCTGCCTGATCATCCCATACCCCCTCTGCTGGCCTCCTGATTGACCCTAACCACTCTACATGCCTGCCTGATTGCCCTAACCCCTCTACGTCCTGCCTGCCTGATCACCAAAACCCTCGCCATCCTGCCTGATCGAACCAACCATCCTGTTTGCCGGGC
Organism: Plecotus auritus; assembly: GCF_963455305.1. Lineage (NCBI taxonomy): Eukaryota > Metazoa > Chordata > Mammalia > Chiroptera > Vespertilionidae > Plecotus > Plecotus auritus. Next base: position 134,788,939 of record NC_137784.1, read on the forward strand.
TGATTGCCCCTAACCACTCTGCCTTCCTGCCTGGTTGCCCTAACCACTTGCCTGCCTGCCAGATTGGCACGAACCACCCTACCTCCCTGCATGATCACTTCTAAACACTCGCCTGCCTTCTTGATCGCCTCTAATCAACTCTGTCTGCTTGATCGCCCCTAACGACTTTGCCTACCTGCCTGATGACCTGTAACCACTCGCCAGCCTGGCTGATCGCCCCTAACCACTCTGCCTGTCTGCTTCCCTGATCATCCCTAACCACTCCCCTGCCTTCCTGATCGCCTCTAATCAACTCTGTGTGCCTGATTGCCCCTAAGCACTTTGACTGCCTGCCTGATCACCCATCATTACCAGCCTGCTTGATTGCCCCTAACCACTCGCCTGTCTGATTGATCCCCCCTAACCACTCTGCCTGCCTGCCTTTTTGCCACTAAACACTCTACCTTCCTGCTTGATCATCCCATACCCCCTCTGCTGGCCTCCTGATTGACCCTAACCGCTCTACCTGCCTGCCTGATTGCCCTAACCACTCTACCTCCTGCCTGCCTGATCATCAAAACCCTCGCCATCCTGCCTGATCAACCGAACCATCCTATTTGCCAGCCTGATCACCCCTAACCACTCGACCTGACTGCCTGATCGCCCCTAACCACTCTGCAGCCTGCCTGATCGCCCCTAACCACTCAACCACCTGTTTCATCACCCCTCACTAATGACCTGCCTGCCTGTTTGACCCTAACTGCCGCCTGTCTGCCACATCCCCCCTGACCACTCTGTCTGCCTGTTTGATCACGCCTAACCACTCTGCCTGATGGCCTGAACACCCCTAACCACACACCAGCCTACCTGAGCCCCTAACCACTCTGCCTTCCTTCCTGGTCACCCTAACCACTTGCCTGCCTGCCAGATGGGCCCTAACCACCCTACCTCCCTGCATGATCACCCCTAACCACTGGCCTGCCTTCCTGAAGGCCTCTAATCAACTCTGTGTGCCTGAACACCCCTAACGACTTTGCCTACCTGCCTGATAACGTGTAACCACTCGCCAGCCTGGCTGATCGACCCTAACCACTCTGCCTGTCTGCTTGACTGATCATCCCTAACCACTCCCCTGCCTTCCTGATCGCCTCTAATCAACTCTGTGTGCCCGATTGCCCCTAAGCACTTTGACTGCCTACCTGATCACCCCTCATCATTACCAGCCTGCTTGATTGCCCCTAACCACTCGTCTATCTGATTGATCCCCGCTAACCACTATGCCTGCCTGCCTTTTTGCCACTAAACACTCTACTTCCTGCCTGATCATCCCATACCCCCTCTGCTGGCCTCCTGATTGACCCTATCCACTCTTCCTATCTGCCTGATTGCCCTAACCACTGCTTGATTGACCCTAACCACTGGCCTGTCTGATTGATCCCCCCTAACCACTCTGCCTGCCTGCCTTTTTGCCACTAAACACTCTACTTCCTGCCTGATCATCCCATACCCCCTCTGCTGGCCACCTGCCTGCCTGATTGCCCTAACCACTCTACCTGCCTGCCTGCCTGATCACCAAAACCCTCGCCCTCCTGCCTGATCGCCACGAACCATCCTGTCTGCCGGCCTGATCACCCCTAACCACTCTGCCTGGCTGCCTGATCCCCCCTAATCACTCTGCCTGCTGGCCTGATCGCGTTTAACCACTCTGCCTGTTGGCCTGATCGCCCCTAACACTCTGCAGCCTGCCAGATCGCCCCTAACCACTCAACCACCTGTTTCATCACCCCTCACTAATGACCTGCCTGCCTGTTTGACCCTAACTGCACGCCTGTTTGCCACATCCCCCCTTACCGCTCTGACTGCATGTCTGATCACACCTAAACAGCCTTCCTGACTGCCGGATCGCGCCTACCCACACACCAGCCTACCTGATCACCCCTAACCAATCTGTCTTCCTACCTGATCGCCCCTAACCACTCTGCAGCTTGCCTGATCACTCCTAACCACTCACCTGCCTTCCTGATCACATCTAATCAGCTCTGCCTGCCTGATCACCCCTAACCATTACCAGCCTGCCTCCTTGCCCCTAAACAATCGCCTGCCTGATTGATCCCCCCTAACTACTCTCCCTGCCTGTCTTTTTGCTACTAACCATTCTACCTTCCTGCCTGATCACCCCTAACCGTCCCTGCCTGTGTCCCGGATTACCCCATACCCCCTCTGCTGGCCTCCGGATTGCCCTTAACCACTCTGCCTGCCTATGAGATCACCCCTAACCACTTTGCCTGCTTGCCTGAACTCCCTAAAAACTCTGCCTGCCTGCCTGATCACCCCTAACCACTCTGCCTGCCTGCCTGCCTGACCACCAAAACCCTAGCCATCCTGCCTGACCACCCCTAACCACTCTGCTTTTCTGCCTGGTGGCCCTAACCACTTGCCTGCCTGCCAGATTGGCCCTAACCACCCTACCTCCCTGCATGATCACTTGTAACCACTAGCCTGCCTTTCTGATCGCCTCTAATCAACTGTCTGCCTGATCGCCCCTAACGACTTCGCCTGCCTGCCTGATAACCTGCAACCACTCGCCAGCCTGGCTGATCGGCCTTAACCACTCTGCCTGTCTGCTTGCCTGATCATCCCTAACCACTCCCCTGCCTTCCTGATCGCCTCTAATCAACTCTGTGTGCCTGATTGCCCCTAAGCACTTTGACTGCCTGCCTGATGACCCCTCATCATTACCAGCCTGCCTGATTGCCCCTAACCACTCGCCTGTCTGATTGATCCCCCTAACCACTCTGCCTGCCTGCCTTTTTGCCACTAACCACTCTACATCCTGCCTGATCATCCCATACCCCCTCTTCTGGCCTCCTGATTGCCCCTAACCGCTCTACCTGCCTGCCTGATTGCCCTAACCACTCTACCTCCTGCCTGCCTGATCACCAAAACCCTCGCCATCCTGCCTGATCAACCGAACCATACTATTTGCCGGCCTGATCACCACTAACCACTCTGCCTGACTGCCTGATCCACCCTAATCACTCTGCCTGCTGGCCTGATCACCCCTAACCACTCTGCAACCTTCCTGATCGCCCCTAACCACTCAACGGCCTGTTTGATCACCCCTTACGACTGACCTGCCTGCCTGATTGAACCTAACTGCTCACCTGTCTGCCACATCCCCCCTGACCACTCTGTCTGCCTGTTTGATCACGCCTAACCACTCTGCCTGATGGTCTGATCACCCCTAACCACACACCAGCCTACCAGATCGCCCCTAACCACTCTGCCTGACGGCCTAATCGCCCTTAACCACACACCAGCCTACCTGATCGCCCCTAACCACTTTGCCTGCCTGTCTCGTGGACCCTAACCACTCGCCAGCCTGACTGATCACCCTTAACCACTCAACAGCCTGTTTGACCACCCGTAACCTCTGACCTGCCTGTCTGATTGACCCTAACCGCTCGCCTATCTGCCACATCCCCCCTGACAGCTCAGTCTGCCTGTCAGACCACCCCTAACCACTCTGCCTGACGGCCTGAACGCTCCTAACCACACACCAGCATACCTGATCGCACCTAACCACTTTGCCTTCCTGTCTGCCTGATGATCCCAAATGATTGTGTCTGCCTGCCTGATCACCAAACCCCTCGCCATCTTGCCTGACCGCCCCGAACCATCCCGTCTGCCTGCCTGATCACCCGTAACCACTGTGCCTGCTGGCCTGATCGCCCCTAACCACTGTGCGGCCTGCCTGATCGCCCCTAAGAACTCTGCAGCCTGCCTGATCGCCCCTAATCACTCAACTGCCTGTTTGATCACCCCTTACCACTGACCTGCCTGCCTGATTGACCCTAAATGCTGGCCTGTTTGCCACATACCCCCTGACCGCTCTGTCTGCCTGTCTGATCACCCCTATCCACCCTTCCTGACCGCCTGATCAAGCCTAACCACACACCACCCTACTTGATGGCCCCTCATCATTACCAGCCTGCTTGATTGCCCCTAACCACTCACCTGTCTGATTGATCCCCGCTAACCACTCTGCCTGCCTGCCTTTTTTCCACTAAATACTCTACTTACTGCCTGATCATCCCATACCCCCTCTGCTGGCCTCCTGATTGACCCTATCCACTCTTCCTACCTGCCTGATTGCCCTAACCACTGCTTGATTGCCCCTAACCACTGGCCTGTCTGATTGATCCCCCGTGACCACTCTGTCTGCCTGTTTGATCACGCCTAACCACTCTGCCTGATGGCCTGATCACCCCTAACCACACACCAGCCTACCTGAGCCCCTAACCACTCTGCCTTCCTTCCTGGTCGCCCTAACCTCTTGCCTGACTGCCAGATGGGCCCTACCACCCTACCTCCCTGCGTGATCACCCCTAACCACTGGCCTGCCTTCCTGATCGCCTCTAATCAACTCTGTGTGCCTGAACACCCCTAACGACTTTGCCTACCTGCCTGATAACGTGTAACCACTCGCCAGCCTGGCTGATCGACCCTAACCACTCTGCCTGTCTGCTTGCCTGATCATCCCTAACCACTCCCCTGCCTTCCTGATCGCCTCTAATCAACTCTGTGTGCCTGATTGCCCCTAAGCACTTTGACTGCCTGCCTGATCACCCCACATCATTACCAGCCTGCTTGATTGCCCCTAACCACTCGCCTGTCTGATTGATCCCCCCTAACCACTCTGCCTGCCTGCCTTTTTGCCACTAACCACTCTACTTCCTGCCTGATCATCCCATACCCCCTCTGCTGGCCTCCTGATTAACCCTAACCACTCTACCTGCCAGCCTGATTGCCCTAAACACTCTAGCTGCCTGCCTGCCTGATGGCCACGTACCATCCTGTCTGCCGGCCTGATCACCCCTAAGCACTCTGCCTGGCTGCCTGATCCCCCCTAATCACTCTGCCTGATGGTCTGATCATCCCTAACCACACACCAGCCTACCTGATTGCCCGTAACCACTCTGCCTTCCTGCCTGGTCTCCCCTAACCTCTCGCCAGCCTGACAGATCGCCCTTAAACACTCTGCCTGCCTGCTTGCCTGATGATCCCAAATGACTCTGCCTGCCTGCCTGATCACCAAACCCCTCGCCGTCCTGCATTATTGCACCGAACCATCCTGTCTGCCTGCCTGATCCCCCCTAATCACTCTCCCTGCTGGCCTGATTGCCCTTAACCACTCTGCCTGTTGGCCTGATCGCCCCTATAACTCTGCAGCCTGCCAGATCGCCCCTAACCACTCAACCACCTGTTTCATCACCCCTCACTAATGACCTGCCTGCCTGTTTGACCCTAACTGCACGCCTGTTTGCCACATCCCCCCTTACCGCTCTGACTGCATGTCTGATCACACCTAAACAGCCTTCCTGACTGCCGGATCGCGCCTACCCACACACCAGCCTACCTGATCACTCCTAACCAATCTGTCTTCCTACCTGATCGCCCCTAACCACTCTGCAGCTTGCCTGATCACCCCTAACCACTCACCTGCCTTCCTATCACATCTAATCAACTCTGCCTGCCTGCCTTTTTGCCACTAACCACTCTACCTTCCTGTCTGATCATCCCATACCCCCTCTGCTGGCCTCCTGATTGCCCCTACCGCTCTACCTGCATGCCTGATTGCCCTAACCACTCTACCTCCTGCCTGCCTGATCACCAAACCCCTCGCCATCCTGCCTGATCGCCCGAACCATCCTGTCTGCCTGCCTGATCACCCGTAACCACTGTGCCTGATTGCCTGATCCCCCTAATCACTCTGCCTGCTGGCCAGATTGCCCCTAACCACTCTGCAGCCTGCCTGATCGCCCCTAACCACTCTGCGGCCTGCCTGATCGCCCCTAACCACTCAACGGCCTGTTTGATCACCCCTTACCACTGACCTGCCTGCCTGATTGACCCTAACTGCTCGCCTGTTTGCCACATCCCCCCTGACCGCTCTGTCTGCCTGTCTGATCAAACCTAAACAGACTTCCTGACTGCCTGATCGCACCTACCCACACGCCAGCCTACCTGATCACCCCTAACCAATCTGTCTTCCTACCTGATCGCCCCTAACCACTCTGTGGCTTGTCTGATCACCCCTAAACACTCACCTGCCTTCCTGATCGCATCTAATCAACTATGCCTGCCTGGTCACCCCTAACCATTACCAGCCTGCCTCATTGCCCCTAAACACTCGCCTGCCTGATTGATCCCCCCTAACTACTCTGCCTGCCTGCCTTTTTGCTACTAACCATTCTACCTTCCTGCCTGATCACCCCTAAATGCCCCTGCCTGTGTACCAGATCACACCATACCCCCTCTGCTGGCCTCCGGATTGTCCCTAACCACTCTGCCTGCCTACGAGATCACGCCTAACCACGTTGCCTGCTTGCCTGAATGCCCTAAAAACTCTGCCTGCCTGCCTGATCACCCCTAACCACTCAGCCTGCCTGCCTGACCACCAAAACCCTTGCCATACTGCCTGATCGCCCCTAACCACTCTGCCTTCCTGCCTTGTCGCCCTAACCACTTGCCTGCCTGCCAGATTGGCCCTAACCACCCTACCTCCCTGCATGATCACCCCTAACCACTCGCCTGCCTTCCTGATCGCCTCTAATCAACTCTGTCTGCTAGATCAACCCTAACGACTTTGCCTGCCTGCCTGATAACCTGTAACCACTCCCCAGCCTGGCTGATCGGCCTTAACCACTCTGCCTGTCTGCTTGCCTGATCATCCCTAACCACTCCCCTGCCTTCCTGATCGCCTCTAATCAACTCTGTGTGCCTGATTGCCCTTAAGCACTTTGACTGCCTGCCTGATGACCCCTCATCATTACCAGCCTGCGTGATTGCCCCTAACCACTCTCCTGTCTGATTGATCCCCCCTAACCACTCTGCCTGCCTGCCTTTTTGCCACTAACCACTCTACATCCTGCCTGATCATCCCATACCCCCTCTGCTGGCCTCCTGATTGCCCCTAACCGCTCTACCTGCCTGCCTGATTCCCCTAACCACTCTACCTCCTGCCTGCCTGATCACCAAAACCCTCGCCATCCTGCCTGATCAACCGAACCATCCTATTTGCCGGCCTGATCACCCCTAACCACTCTGCCTGACTGCCTGATCGCCCCTAACCACTCTGCAGCCTGCCTGATCACCCTAACCACTCAGCGGCCTGTTTGATCACCCCTTACCACTGACCTGCCTGCCTGATTGAACCTAACTGCTCGCCTGTCTGCCACATTCCCCCTGACCACTCTGTCTGCCTGTTTGATCACGCCTAACCACTCTGCCTGATGGCCTGATCACCCCTAACCACACACCAGCCTACCAGATCGCCCCTAACCACTCTGCCTGCCTGTCTCGTGGACCCTAACCACTCGCCAGCCTGACTGATCACCCTTAACCACTCAACAGCCTGTTTGACCACCCGTAACCTCTGACCTGCCTGTCTGATTGACCCTAACCGCTCGCCTATCTGCCACATCCCCCCTGACAGCTCAGTCTGCCTGTCTGACCACCCCTAACCACTCTGCCTGCCTGCCTTTTTGCCACTAACCACTCTACTTCCTGCCTGATCATCCCATACCCCCTCTGCTGGCCTCCTGATTGACCCTAACCACTCTACCTGCCTGCCTGCCTGATCACCAAAACCCTCGCCCTCCTGCCTGATCACCACAAACCATCCTGTCTGCCGGCCTGATCACCCCTAACCACTCTGCCTGGCTGCCTGATCCCCCCTAATCACTCTGCCTGATGGTCTGATCACCCCTAACCACACACCAGCCTACCTGATCGCCCGTAACCACACTGCCTTCCTGCCTGGTCTCCCCTAACCCCTCGCCAGCCTGACACATCGCCCTTAACCACTCTGCCTGCCTGCCTGCCTGCCTGATCACCAAACCCCTCGCCATCCTGCCTGATCGCCCCGAACCATCCTGTCTGCCTGCCTGATCACCCCTAATCACTCTGCCTGATGGCCTGATCACCCCTAACCACTGTACCTGACTGCCTGATCACCCCTAATCACTCTGCCTGCTGGCCTGATCGCCCTTAACCACTCTGCCTGTTGGCCTGATTGCCCCTAACACTCTGCAGCCTGCCAGATCGCCCCTAACCACACAACCACCTGTTTCATCACCCCTCACTAATGACTGGCTGCCTGTTTGACCCTAACTGCACGCCTGTTTGCCACATCCCCCCTGACAGCTCTGTCTGCCTGTCTGATCACACCTAAACAGCCTTCCTGACTGCCGGATCGCGCCTACCCACACACCAGCCTACCTGATCACCCCTAACCAATCTGTCTTCCTACCTGATCGCCCCTAACCACTCTGCAGCTTGCCTGATCACCCCTAACCACTCACCTGCCTTCCTGATCACATCTAATCAACTCTGCCTGCCTGCCTTTTTGCCACTAACCACTCTACCTTCCTGCCTGATCATACCATACCCCCTCTGCTGGCCTCCTGATTGCCCCTACCGCTCTACCTGCATGCCTGATTGCCCTAACCACTCTACCTCCTGCCTGCCTGATCACCAAAACCCTAGCCATCCTGTCTGATGGACTGAACCATCCTGTTTGCCGGCCTGATCAACCCTAACCACTCTGCCTGACTGCCTGATCCCCCCTAATCACTCTGCCTCCTGGCCTGATCGCCCCTAACTACTCTGCAGCCTGCCTGATCACCCCTAACCACTCAACAGCCTGTTTGATCTACCCTAACCACTGACCTGCCTGCCTGATTGACCCTAACTGCTCGCCTGTGTGCCACATCCCTCCTGACCACTCTGTCTGCCTATTTGATCACCCCTAACTACTCTGCTTGATGGCCTGATCGCCCTTAACCACACACCAGCCTACCTGATCGCCCCTAACCACTCTGCCTTCCTGTCAGCCTGATGATCCCAAATGACTCTGCCTGCCTGCCTGATCACCAAACCCCTCGCCATCCTGCCTGATCGCCCTGAACCATCCTGTCTGCCTGCCTGATCACCCGTAACCACTGTGCCTGACTGCCTGATCCCCCTAATCACTCTGCCTGCTGGCCAGATTGCCCCTAACCACTCTGCAGCCTGCCTGATCGCCCCTAACCACTCTGCCTGACTGCCTGATCGCCCCTAACCACTCAACGGCCTGTTTGATCACCCCTTACCACTGACCTGCCTGCCTGATTGACCCTAACTGCTCGCCTGTCTGCCACATCCCCCTTGACCACTCTGTCTGCCTGTTTGATCACGCCTAACCACTCTGCCTGATGGCCTGATCACCCCTAACCACACACCAGCCTACCTGATGGCTCCTAACCACTTTGCCTGCCTGCCTTGTGGACCCTAACCACTCTCCAGCCTGACTGATCACCCTTAACCACTCAACAGTCTGTTTGATCACCCGTAACCTCTGACCTGCCTGTCTGATTGACCCTAACCGCTTGCCTATCTGCCACATCCCCCCTGACAGCTCAGTCTGCCTGTCTGACCACCCCTAACCACTCTGCCTTCCTGTCAGCCTGATGATCCCAAATGATTCTGTCTGCCTGCCTGATCACCAAACCCCTCGCCATCCTGCCTGATTGCTCCGAACCATCCTGTCTACCTGCCTGATTACCCGTAACCACTGTGTCTGCTGGACTGATCACCCCTAACCACTGTGAAGCCTGCCTGATCGCCCCTAACCACTCTGCAGCCTGCCTGATTGCCCCTAACCACTCTGCAGCCTGCCTGATTGACCCTAACTGCTGGCCTGTTTGCCACATACCCCCTGACCGCTCTGTCTGCCTGTCTGATCACCCCTATCCACCCTTCCTGACCGCCTGATCATGCCTAACCACACACCAGCCTACCTGATCGCCCCTAACCACTCTGCCTTCCTTCCTGGTCGCCCTAACCACTTGCCTGCCTGCCAGATGGGCCCTAACCACCCTACCTCCCTGCATGATCACCCCTAACCACTGGCCTGCCTTCCTGATGGCCTCTAATCAACTCTGTGTGCCTGAACACCCCTAACGACTTTGCCTACCTGCCTGATAACGTGTAACCACTCGCCAGCCTGGCTGATCGACCCTAACCACTCTGTCTGTCTGCTTCCCTGATCATCCCTAACCACTCCCCTGCCTTCCTGATCGCCTCTAATCAACTCTGTGTGCCTGATTGCCCCTAAGCACTTTGACTGCCTGCCTGATCACCCATCATTACCAGCCTGCTTGATTGCCCCTAACCACTCGCCTGTCTGATTGATCCCCCCTAACCACTCTGCCTGCCTGCCTTTTTGCCACTAAACACTCTACTTCCTGCCTGATCATCCCATACCCCCTCTGCTGGCCTCCTGATTGACCCTAACCACTCTACCTGCCTGCCTGATTGCCCTAACCACTCTACCTGCCTGCCTGCCTGATCACCAAAACCCTCGCCCTCCTGCCTGATCGCCACGAACCATCCTGTCTGCCAGCCTGATCACCCCTAACCACTCTGCCTGGCTGCCTGAACACCCCTAACGACTTTGCCTACCTGCCTGATAACGTGTAACCACTCGCCAGCCTGGCTGATCGACCCTAACCACTCTGCCTGTCTGCTTCCCTGATCATCCCTAACCACTCCCCTGCCTTCCTTATCGTCTCTAATCAACTCTGTGTGCCTGATTGCCCCTAAGCACTTTGACTGCCTGCCTGATCACCCATCATTACCAGCCTGCTTGATTGCCCCTAACCACTCGCCTGTCTGATTGATCCCCCCTAACCACTCTGCCTGCCTGCCTTTTTGCCACTAAACACTCTACTTCCTGCCTGATCATCCCATACCCCCTCTGCTGGCCTCCTGATTGACCCTAACCACTCTACCTGCCTGCCTGATTGCCCTAACCACTCTACCTGCCTGCCTGCCTGATCACCAAAACCCTCGCCCTCTTGCCTGATCGCCACGAACCATCCTGTCTGCCAGCCTGATCACCCCTAACCACTCTGCCTGGCTGCCTGAACACCCCTAACGACTTTGCCTACCTGCCTGATAACGTGTAACCACTCGCCAGCCTGGCTGATCGACCCTAACCACTCTGCCTGTCTGCTTCCCTGATCATCCCTAACCACTCCCCTGCCTTCCTTATCGTCTCTAATCAACTCTGTGTGCCCGATTGCCCCTAAGCACTTTGACTGCCTGCCTGATCACCCCTCATCATTACCAGCCTGCTTGATCCCCCCTAACCACTCTGCCTGCCTGCCTTTTTGCCACTAACAACTCTACTTCCTGCCTGATCATCCCATACCCCCTCTGCTGGCCTCCTGATTGCCCCTAACCACTCTACCTGCCTGCCTGATTTCCCTAACCACTCTACCTCCTGCCTGCCTGATCACCAAAACCCTTGCTGCCATCCTGCCTGATCACCCGGAACCGTCCTGTCTGCCGGCCTGATCACCCCTAACCACTCTGCAGCCTGCCTGATCACCCCTAACCACTCAACAGACTGTTTGATCAACCCTAAACACTGACCTGCCTGCCTGATTGACCCTAACTCAGGGGTGGGGAAACTTTTTGACTGGAGGGCCACAATGGGTTTTTAAACTGGAACAGAGGGCTTGAACAAAGCATGGATGGAGTGTTTGTGTAAACTAATATAAATTCAAAGTACAGGAGCGGAGGGGAGAGCAAGAGAACCGGATAGAACCGGCGGATCCGGCCCACTGGCCATTGTTGGCCCAAGGCTGCCCTAACTGCTCGCCAGTCTGCCAAATCCCCCCTAACCACTCTGTCTGCCTGTTTTATCACCCCTAACCACTCTGCCTGACGGCCTGATCACCCGTAACCACACACCAGCCTACCTGATCGCCCCTAACCACACACCAGCCTACCTGATCGCCACTAACCACTAAGCCTTCCTGTCTGACTGATGATCCCAAATGACTCTGCCTACCTGCATGATCACCAAACCCCTCGCCATCCTGCCTGATCGCCCCGTACCATTCTGTCTGCCTGCCTGATATCCCGTAACCACTGTGCCTGACTGCCTGTTCCCCCCTAATCACTCTGCCTGCTGGCCTGATCGCCCTTAACCACTCTGCCTGCTGGCCTGATCGCCCCTAACACTCTGCAGCCTGCCAGATCGCCCCTAACCACTCAACCACCTGTTTGATCACCCCTAACCACTGACCTGCCTGCCTGTTTGACCCTAACTGCTCTGCCTTCCTACCTGATCGCCCCTAACCACTGTACAACCTGCCTGATTACCCCTAACCACTCAACAGCCTATTTGATCACCCCTTACCACTGACCAGCCTGCCTGATTGACCCTAACTGATCGCCTGTCTGCCACATCCCCCCTGACCACTCTGTCTGCCTGTTTGATCACCCCTAACCACTAAGACTGATGGCCTGATCACCCCTAACCAACACCAGCCTACCTGATAGCCCCTAACCACTCTGCCAGACGGCCTGATCGCCTTTTACCACACACCAGCCTACCTGATCACCCCTAACCACTTTGCCTGCCTGCCTCGTGGATCCTAACCACTTGCCAGCCTGACTGATCACCCTTAACCACTCAACAGCCTGTTTGACCACCCGTAACCTCTGACCTGCCTGTCTGATTGACCCTAACCACTCGCCTATCTGCCACATCCCCCCTGACCGCTCTGTCTGCCTGTCTGAACCCCTAACCACCCTTCCTGACTGCCTGATCAAGCCTAACCACACACCAGCCTACCATATCACCGCTAACCACTCTGCCTTCCTACCTGATGGCCCCTAACCACTCTGCAGCTTGCCTGATCACCCCTAATCACTCACCTGCCTTCCTGATCGAATCTAATCAACTCTGTCTGCCTGATTGCCCCTAAGGACTTTGCCTGCCTGCCTGATCGCCCCTAAACATTACAGGCCTGCCTGATTGCACCTAACCACTCGACTACCTGATTGATCCCACCTAAACACTCTGCCTGCCTGCCTTTTTGCCACTAACCATTCTACCTTCCTGCCTGATCACCCTTAACGGCCCCTGCCTGGGTACCGGATCACCCCATACCCCCTCTGGTGGCCTCCTGATTTCGCCTAACCACTCTGCATGCCTTCGTGATCACCCCTAACCACTATCCCTGCCTGCCGGATTAGCCCTAACAACTCTGTCTGCCTGCCAGATCGCCCATAACCACGTGCCTGCCAACCTGCCCGTGTGATCATTGCTAAACACTCACCAGCCTGCCTGAACGCCCTAACAACTCTGCCTTCCTGCCTGATCAACCCTAACCACTCTGACTGCCTGGCTGATCACCAAAACCCTCGCCATCCTGCCTGATCGCCCCGAACCATCCTGTCTGCTGGCCTGATCACCCCTAACAATTCTGACTGACTGCCTGATCCCAGCTAATCACTCTGCCTGCTGGCCTGATCGCCCCTAACCACTCTGCAGCCTGCCTGATCACCCCTAACCACTCTGCAGCCTGCCTGATCGCCCCTAACCACTCTGCCTTCCTGCCTGGTCGCCCTAACCACTTGCCTGCCTGCCAGATTGGCCCTAACCACCCTACCTCCCTGCATGATCACTTCTAACCACTGGCCTGCCTTCCTGATCGCCTCTAATCAACTCTGTCTGCCTGATCGCCCCTAACGACTTTGCCTGCCTGCCTGATAACCTGTAACCACTCGCCAGCCTGGCTGATCGCCCCTAACCACTCTGCCTGTGTGCTTGCCAGATCATCCCTAACCACTCCCCTGACTTCCTGATCGCCTCTAATCAACTCTGTGTGCCTGATTGCCCCTAAGCACTTTGACTGCCTGCCTGATGACCCCTCATCATTACCAGCCTGCCTGATTGCCCCTAACCACTCGCCTGTCTCATTGATCCCCCCTAACTACTCTGCCTGCCTGCCTTTTTGCCACTAACCACTCTACCTTCCTGCCTGATCATCCCATACCCCCTCTGCTGGCCTCCTGATTGCCCCTAACCGCTCTACCTGCCTGCCTGATTGCCCTAACCACTCTACCTGCCTGCCTGCCTGATCATCAAAACCCTTGCCATCCTTCCTGATCGACCAAACCATCCTGTCTGCCTGCCTGATCATCCCTAACCACTGTACCTGACTGCCTGATCCCCCATAATCACTCTGCCTGCTGGCCTGATCGCCTCTAACCACTCTGCAGCCTGCCTGATCACCCCTAACCACTCAACAGCCTGTTTGATCAACCCTAACCACTGACCTGCCTGCCTGATTGACCCTAACTGCTCTCCTGTGTGCCACATCCCCTCTGACCACTCTGTCTGCCTGTTTGATCACGCCTAACCACTCTGCCTGATGGCCTGATCGCCCTTTATCACACTCCAGCCTACCTGATCGCCCCTAACCACTTTGCCTGCCTGCCTCGTGGACCCTAACCACTCGCCAGCCTGACTGATGACCCTTAACCACTCAACAGCCTGTTTGACCACCCGTAACCACTGACCTGCCTGCCTGATTGACCCTAACCGCTTGCCTATCTGCCACATCCCCCCTGACAGCTCAGTCTGCCTGTCTGACCACCCCTAACCACTCTGCCTGACGGCCTGAACGCTCCTAACCACACACCAGCCTACCTGATCGCCCCTAACCACTCTGCATTCCTGTCTGCCTGATGATCTCAAATGACTCTGCCTGCCTGCCTGATCACCAAACCCCTCGCCTTCCTGCCTGACCGCCCGGAACCATCCTATCTGCCTGCCTGATCACCCCTAACCACACTTCCTGACTCCCTGATCAAGCCTAACCACACACCAGCCTACCTGATCGCCCCTAACCACTCTGCCTTCCTTCCTGGTCGCCCTAACCACTTGCCTGCCTGCCAGATGGGCCCTACCACCCTACCTCCCTGCATGATCACCCCTAACCGCTGGCCTGCCTTCCTGATGGCCTCTAATCAACTCTGTGTGCCTGAACACCCCTAACGACTTTGCCTACCTGCCTGATAACTTGTAACCACACACCAGCCTACCTGATCGCCCATAACCACTCTGCCTTCCTGCCTGGTCTCCCCTAACCACTCGCCAGCCTGACTGATCGCCCTTAACCACTCTGCCTGCCTGCCTGCCTGATGATCCCAAATGACTCTGCCTGCCTGCCTGATCACCAAACCCCTCGCAATCCCGCCTGATCGCCTCCAACCATCCTGTCTGCCTGCCTGATCACCCCTAACTACTGTACCTGACTGCCTGATCCCCCACTAACCACTCTGCCTGCTGGCCTGATCTCCCCTTACCACTCACCGCCTGTTTGATCACCCCTAAGCACTGACCTGCCTGCCTGATTGACCCTAACTGCATGCCTGTTTGCCACATCCCCCCTGACAGCTCTGTCTGCCTGTCTGATCACACCTAAACACCCTTCCTGATTGCCTGATGGCGAATAACCACACACCAGCCTACCTGATCACCCCTAACCAATCTGTCTTCCTACCTGATCGCCCCTAACCACTCTGCAGCTTGCCTGATCACCCTAACCACTCACCTGCCTTCCTGATCACATCTAATCAACTCTGCCTGCCTGATCACCTCTAACCATTACCAGCCTTCCTCATTGCCCCTAACCACTCGCCTGCCTGATTGATCCCCCCTAACCACTTTGCCTGCTTGCCTGAATGCCCTAAAAACTCTGCCTGCCTGCCTGACCACCAAAACCCTCGCCATCCTGCCTCATCGTCCCGAACCATCCTGTCTGCCGGCCTGATCGCCCTAACCACTCTGCCTTCCTGCCAGGTCGCCCTAACCACTTGCCTGCCTGCCAGATTGGCCCTAACCACCCTACCTCCCTGCATGATCACTTCTAACCACTCGCCTGTCTTCCTGATCGCCTCTAATCAACTCTGTCTGCCTGATCGCCCCTAAGGACTTTGCCTGCCTGCCTGATCACCTGGAACCACTCGCCAGACTGGCTGATTGACCCTAACCACTTAGCCTGTCTGCCTGCCTGATCACCCCTAACCACTTTGCCTGACTGCCTGATCCTCCCTAATCACTCTGCCTGCTGGCCTGATCGCCCCTAACCACTCTGCCTTCCTACCTGATCACCCTTTACCACTCAACAGCCTGTTTGATGACCCCTAACCACTGACCGGCCTGCCTGATTGACCCTAACTGCTCGCCTGTTTGCCACATCCCCTGACTGCTCTTTCTGCCTGTCTAATCGCCCCTAACCACTCTGCCTTCCTGCCTGGTTGCCCCTAAACACTCACCTGCCTTTCTGATCGCATCTAATCAACTCTGTCTGCCTGATTGCCCCTAAGCACTTTGACTGCCTGCCTGATCACCTCTAACCATTACCAGCCTGCTTGATTGCCCCTAACCATCCTGCCTGCCTACGTGATCCCCCGTAACCACTCTGCCTGCCTGCCTTTTTGCCACTAACCACTCTACCTTCCTGCCTGATCACCCCTAACCGCCCCTGCCTGTATACCGGATCACTCCATACCCCCTCTGCCGGCCTCTTGATTGCCCGTAACCACTCTGCCTGCCTGATTGCCCTAACCACTCTACATGCCTGCCTGACTGATGATCCAAATGACTCTGCCTGCCTGCCTGATCGCCAAACCCCTCGCCATCCCGCCTGATCGCCCCGAACCATCCTGTCTGCCGGCCTGATCACCCCTAACCACTCTGCCTGACTGCCTGATCCCACCTAATGACTCTGCCTGCTGGCCTGATTGCCCCTAACAACTCTGCAGCCTGCCTGATCACCCCTAACCACTCATCAGCCTGTTTGATCACCCCTAACCACTGAACTGCCTGCCTGATTGACCCTAACTGCTTGCCTGTCTGCCACATCCCCCCTGACCGCTCTGTCTGCCTGTCTGATCACCCCTAACCACTTTGCTGACTGCCAGATCGCCCCTAACCTCACACCAGCCTACCAGATCGCCCCTAACCACTCTGCTTCTTGCCTGGTCACCCCTACCTGCTCTGCAGCCTGCCTGATCGCCCTTAACCACTCAATAGCCTGTTTGATCACCCCTAACCACTGACCTGCCTGCCTGATTGACCCTAACTACTGGCCTGTCTGCCACATCGCCCCTGACCACTCTGTCTGCCTGTCTGATCACCCCTAACCACCCTGCCTGACTGCCTGATCGCACCTAAGCACACACCAGCCTACCTCATCGCCCCTAACCACTCTTCCTTCCTGCCTTGTTGCCCCTAACCACTGGCCAGCCTGACTGATCGTCCTTAACCACTCTGCCTGCGTGCCTGCCTGCCTATATCCCTAACCACTTGCCTGCCTGCCAGATTGCCCCTAACCACTGTACCTGCCTGCATGATCACCCCTAACTACTGGCCTTTCTGATCACCTCTAATCAACTCTGTGTGCCTGATCGCCCCTAAGGACTTTGCCTGCCTGCCTGATAACCCATAACCACTGGCCAGCCTGCCTGATTGACCCTAACCACTCTGCCTGTCTGCTTGCCTGATCATCCCTAACCACTTGCCTGTCTTCCTGATTGCCCCTAACCACTCTGCCTGCCTGCTTATCATCCCTAACCACTTTCCTGCCTGCCTGATCACCCTTAACCACTCTGCCTTCCTGCCTGATCGCCCCTAACCACTTGCCAGCCTTACTGATCGCCCCTAACCACTCTGCCTACCTGCCTGATGCCCCTAACCAACCTACCAGTTTGCCTGTCTATGATCCCTAACCACTTGCCTGCCACCCTGATTGCCCTTAACCACTCTGCCTTCCTCCCTGGTCACCCCTAACCACTCACCAGCCTGACGGATTGCCTATAACCACTCTACCTGCCTGCATGATCACCCCTAACCACTCGCCTGCCTTCCTGATCGCCTCTAATCAACTCTGTCTGCCTGATTGCCCCTAACCATTACCAGCCTGCCTCATTGCCCCTATCCACTGGCCTGCCTGATTGATTCCCCCTAACCACTCTGCCTGCCTGTCTTTTGCCTCTAACCACTCTACCTTCCTGCCTGATCACCCCTAACCGCCTCTGCCTGTATACCGGATCACCCCATACCTCCTCTGCTCGCCTCCTGATTGCCCTAACCACTCTACCTGCCTGCCTGCCTGATCCCAAACCACTCTGCCTGCCTGCCTGATCGCCCAACCCCTCACCATCCTGCCTGATCGCCCCTAACCATCCTTCCTGCCTACATGATCACCCCTAACCAGTTTTCCTGCCTGCCTGATTAGCCCTAACCACTCTTCCTGCCTGCCTGATTGCCCCTAAGCACTGTGCTTCCTGCTTGCCTGCCTGATGATCCCAAACCACTCTGCCTGCCTGCCTGATTGCCCCTAACCACTCACATTTCTGATTGACGTCCCTAACCACTCTGAATGACTGCCTGATCACCGCTAATCATTTACCATCCTGTCTGATCGCCCCTAACCACTCTGCCTGTCTGTTCATCCCTAACCACTAGCCTGCCTGCCTGATTGCCCCTAAATACTCGCCTGCCTGAGTGATCCCCCCTAACAACTCTGCCTGCCTGATCGCCACTAACCACTCCTCCTTCTTGGCTGATGCTCCTAACCACTTCTTCCTGCATGCCTCCTCGCCCCTAACCACCTCTGCCTTCCTGCCTGATTGTCCCTAACCACTCATCTGCCTGATTGATTGCCCCTAACCACCAGCCAGCCTGCCTGATTGCCCCTAACCACTCCGCCTGCTGACCTGCCTGCCTGAACATCCCTAACCACTCTACTGACTGCCTGGTCACCTGTAACCGCTCTGCCTGCCTGCCTGATCGCCCCAGCCTAACCACTCTATCTACCTGCCTGGATGATTACCCCTAACCACTCACCTGCCTTCCTGATTGCCTCTAATCACCTCTGCCTGCCTGAACACCCCTAACCACTGTGCCTTTGCTGCCTGCCTGCCTGATCATCCCTAACCACTAGCCTGCCTTCCTGATTGCCCCTAACCACTGACCTGCCTGATTGATCCCCCTTAACCACTCTGCCTGCCTGATTGCCACTAACCACTCAAATGCCTGATTGACCACCCCTAACCATTCTGAATGCCTGCTTAATCACCCCTAACCACTCGCCAGCCTGCTTGATCACCCCTAACCACTCTGCTTGCCTGTCTGCCTGATCATCCCTAACCACTAGCCTGCCTGCCTGATCACCCCTTACCACTCTGCCTGCCTGCCTGATCACCCATAACCACTCACCTGCCTGCCTGTTCACCCCTAACTGCTCGCCCGCCCATCTGATCACCACCAACCACTCTGTCTGCCTGTCTGATCACCCCTAACAGCGCAATTGCCTGCCTGATCACCCCTAACTGCTCGCCTGCCAGCCTAGTCGCCCCTAACCACTCTGCTTGCCTGCCTGCCTCATCATCCCTAACCACTCTGCCTGCCTACTGATCTCCCCTAACAGCTCTCCTGCCTGCCTGATCACCCCTAACCTCCGCTGCCTGCCTGGTCGCTCCTAACCACTCACCTGCCTGCTTGATAGCCGCAACCACTATGCCTGTCTGCCTGCTTGCCCCTAACCACTCTGCCTGCCTATATGATTGCCAATAACCACTCACCAGCCTGCCTGATCAACCCTAACCACTCTGTTTGCCTGCCTGCCTCATCATCCCTAACCACTGGCCTGCCTGCCTGATCGCCCCTAATAACTCAACTGCCTGCCTGATCTTCCCTAACTGCTCATCTATCTGCCTGATGGCCCCTAACCACCTCTGCCTGCCTGCCTAATCGGCCCTAACCCCTGCTGCTTGCCTGCCTGGTCGCTCCTAACCACTCACCTGCCTGCTTGATAGCCGCAACCACTCTGCCTGTCTGCCTGATCACCCCTAACTACTCTGCCTGCCTGCCTGCTTGATAACCCCTAACTGCTTGCCTGCCTGCCTGATTGCCCCTATCCACTCTGCCTGCCTGCCTGAGTGCCCCTAACTGCTCACCTGCCCGCCTGATCACCTCTAACCACCTCTGACTTGGCCCCCGCTGCCACGCCTTTTTCTGGAAGGAAGTCCGGAAGGTCGTTCGGCTGTCTGGTCTATTTAGCATATTATGCTTTTATTATTATAGATAGATTCCTAGATATGGATATGTGGTGGTGGGAACTCAGCATCCAGGTGAAGGGGTTGATGCATGGAAGAACAAGAGAGAACACTAGAACAGAGGAAGAAGAGGCTGTCAGCAAGACCCTTTACCTCTCTGAATCTGATTGCTCTCTGTAAATGAGGCTAATAAGATCCACCATTCCCAGGAATGTTGTGTATGTCTGATTAGCACAGAGCCTGTTCATTGTAAGTTTTTTACCTTTTATTGTGTGTGTTTTTTTGAAGCTGAATGTTATTCTGTCGTATGTATGTTCCTATTTTTTTGATCCATCTGTTGATGGACAGTTAGGTTACTTGTACCTTTTTTAAAAAAAGCTATGCTTTAGATTTTATACAAATAATATCTCCTTAATATCACACATCCAGTCAATATTCAAATTTCCCTAATTCTTGCACATTTTAACAGTTTCTTTCCAGAATAAATGTTACTTGATTTTTATGCCTACCCCACCATTATAGAGGTTTTAGATATAGTAACAGTTTTCCTTCTTAATATGTTAAAGAAATAACTGAAGATGCATAAAGTGATTTATGATCAAAGATATTTACCCAAGCTTTTTTTTAACAATGGAAAATGGGAAACAAAGACCATGAGTAAGGGTTTGGTTGGATAAATTAGCCTTCATATTTGCAATGGTAGGTTATGGCTTTAACCCTCTGAGTGTGCCTCAAATTTTCCAGGCAAACCTAGGAAGTAACATCTTGACTCCTGTAGAAAAGGATTTAAAATAACTGTCTGTGTTATCTTGGACTCCCAGGACATCACACATGCTGTTCCATCCTTCTTGAAACTTCCCCATTACCATCACCCTCCCACATACACATCTGACAAAACCCTAGTCATGCTTCAGATCTCAACTCACATGGTACTTCCAATGGCCAGCTTTCCATGATCCTGTTAATTGTCAGTCCCTATATCAGAGATAGCATTCACCATTTGGTTGTGATTGCTTGCATAGTTAACTATCTCCCCTACTAAGTTACTATTCCCTATGTTTAGCACAGGGTTGTTTGCATGTTCTGGCATAGACTCCAGGCACACGCCCACCTCACATGTTTTTGCTGCCTATTCCCACTAGTCCTCCAGATACCTTTGTGCTTTGATCCCACACCATCTTTAAGATCTGCTCAAATGTCACCTCCTCAGTGAGGCATTTAAAACTGTATACAAACTGATCAGCACTGCCAATCCCACTTTCCTGCTCTCTTCTTCCAATGGAATATATTGCTCCTACTGCATTGTAGTATTTTATTTATTTATATTCATTGCTCTCTCTACAGCTAGAGTATAAACACAACAAGGGTGGGCACTTGCATCTGCTTAGTTCACTGGTGCACCCCCAGCTCCTAGAACACTGCTGAGCACGCAGGTGATCTCAGTAAATATCTGTGGCTGGAAGGAATGCCGTGCCTAGTGCAGAGTAGGTGCTCAGTGAATGGCAGCCTTTATTATTGCTACTTCCCTGGTTCAGTGATGCTGGAGAGGACACAGTCGATGACAGCACAGTGCAAACTGCTGAACACAGGAGGAAAGCACCATCCTTATTAGTCAGACCATCCACCCTTTTCTACAGGAGCCAGATGTTACTTACTTCCTAGGTTTGTCCAGCATGGAAAGGGACACTAAAACAGGAAGCAGGAGCTGGATTCCTTTATAGCTTCCTCTACGACATCTCATAAAATCTCATGTTTACTTTATAAATGCTTCAAATTCCCAGTCACCTCTTGCTGTAAATATTAACAAGAGACTTATTACCCCATGAAATATGAATGTTTTGTTGCAATATGATCCTTCCCTTCTGTTAAAGAACAATAAAGGAGAATTACAAGGTGGATGTGGTGTTCCTAGCCTGAGAAAATGATAAGCCCCTCTCATCTGTCCAGTTACAAGAGCTTAGGGTCAAAGCTGCTCCCATACTCTCTGGAGAGGGCAGGCCTATTGGGATAAGTTCTTATTTTATGGGCTGGAGCAGAAACAGAAAAGAAACAATTGGCATTGTTAAAAGCAGAAGTCCTGACGTCATTGAATCTAACATCTCTCTAATTTTTTTCTTAACACCTAGTGCCATCTACAGAATTTTGGCAAACAGCAACCTACCTGATCTAATCCTTTCATTTCAAAGACCAGGAAACAGAAAACAAAGGGAGGCAATACAGCTTGCCCTAAGTCACCCAAATAATCTATCTGAATGTGCATATAGTCATTAATATTCACACAGTGGCCCTAGCCAATTTGGCTCAGTGGATAGAGTGTTGCCTGAGGACTGAAGGGTCCCAGGTTCGATTCTGGTCAAGGGCATATACCTTGGTTGCAGGCTCGAGCTCCATCCCTGGTCTGGGGTGTGTACAGGAGGCAACTAATTGATGTGTCTCTCTGTGTCTTTCTCCCCCTCTCTTCCACTCTATCTAAAAATCAATAGAAAAACATCTTCAGATGAAGATTAATAAAAAATTATATATAATACAGTGACCCAAGAGAGGTTTTGAGAGCAAATAAATCTAAATGTTAAAAATGGCAAATTCTCCCTGAATAAAGAAAAAAAAGCGTCTATCAAACAGCTTCACTAAATTACAAAGTGCACTCCAGTGGGTCTGCTTTCCCTCCACATCAGGCCAACAAACAAGGAATTTGTACCATGCTGTGCACTGCATTGAAATGTCAGATAACTGTTGACTCCGGTAATTCATCATTGAATTGAAGGCATTACATATGGGAAGATCAAAAATCTAATTCCCGTTTCTTTCAACAAGAATTGATCTAAGAGTTCATTACAGAAAGTAATTTTTATTAATGCAATGACAACAAAAAAAGAGTGACAAGGATTTTATTTCCAATCACTATGTCTTGAAAATGTCAACATTATAATAATAACTATTAACTCCTTTGTACAGAGGATAAAAACAAAGCTCAACAAAGCATAGTGACAGGACTAATGTTACAGAGCTAGTAAGTGACAGAACATTTATTTAAATCATGGTAAGCCTGGCTCTAAAGCCTGTGAACTTTCCATCACGTTTCAAGTGATAATATCTACTTTGCTGAGAAAACTGTACCACAGAGGAAGGACAACTAGTGGGGTAGGGTTAATAGGCAGATTGGAATGCTTAGCCAGTTTCCTGTTCATCAAGCTGCTTGAAAAATTAACAGCAATAACACATAAATTTTACCAGAGGGAACATGAAGGAGGCTGATTTTAAATTTCCTGAATGGACTAAAGTCTAATTCTGGCTCAGAAAAAACATACTTAAAAGTATTTTCTGCTTATTACACTTGATATCTTTGTCTTGCTAGAATGCATGTTTGCAAAATATTTTATTTTGGTTGAGTGATTTTAGGGTTGTTATGAAAGTAGACTATCTGGAGTGTCACAAAATGTCTAAAAGATTGTATGTGCTTATAAAATAGAATATTTAAAGAATCATTAAACTATGAAAAAGGAAAAATAAATGACACCTAAGTAAACATATTTCTTTCAATCTTTTTTCTGTCTTTATGTGTGGCTGTGGGTATATGTATAATTTACACCACTGAGATGATGCTCTCTATATAGTTTTACATTCAGCACATTTATATAATTATTTATAGTTCTTCTTCTAACCATTAATGTAATTATTTAGAACATAAGATAAACACCCCCAAAAAACAGACCAAAAAAAAAAAAAAAAAAAGGATTGTTTGGAAAACGGTATAAGTACTGGGCAGATCAGGGCCAGGCCTGTTGGGAGAAGATGGCAGGAAGTTGGCCAGCCAGCCGGCTGGCCCCATCCCGCAGATCAGTCTGATCAGGGATGGGCTGGCTGGGGGGAGCAGCCATGGGCGATTGGCTGGCAGGCCCGGCCCTGATTGGGATGGAGGGGGCTAATGGGGGCCAGCAGCCTGGGGGAGGGGCCATGGGTGGTTGGCCAGCGGGCCCTGCCCCTGATCAGAGTTGGAGGGCCCATTGGGGGCGGGGCCAACCAGGCAGTGGGGCTGCAGGAGGTTGGTCAGCCAGCCCCGCCCCCCTATTGGGGTGGGGGGGGGCAATGAGGGGTGGGGCCGGCCAGGGGGAGGGGGCTGCAGGAGATTGGCTGGCCCTGCTCCCTATTGGGGTGGGGGGGGCGGGGGCGATCAGGGGCAGGGCCAGCCAATTAGGGGTGGGCCGGCCTGGGGGAAGGGCCGTGGTGGTGGTGGTGGTGGTGCGAGGGGAGGGTTGGCCAGCCACCCTGCCCTCCATCAGGGTGGGAGAGGCTGATCAGGGGCGGGGCCTCAGGAGGTTGGCTGCCGGCCCCACCCCCAATAGGGCTGGTTCACTAGCAGCAATGGGTGTCATAGCAACTGGTCATTCCGGTTGTTATGGCGTTCCAGTTGCTGGCTTTTTATATATATAGAATACTATGAAAACTACTAGAAATAAATACTGTGTTACTGGCTGACATATCCCATCATTAATTTTAATTGATGTTATTGTTTACCTGAGAGAGGCAAGAGAATACGTCGGAAGATCTCTTCAAATAACGTATTGAGAAACCTTAATGGAAAATCTGAAAAACTTAGAAAATGAAAATGATAAAATTATTTTGAGCACTCTATTAGATGCTAATAAATGGAGAGAATTTGAGTCTGGTTAGAGGATGATGAACAAGGTGGCTGTGGGTGAGGAAAAAGTTATCATAATAAAAAAACCTAAATATAAGGACTGAAACAAACAAATAAAAAATAGAAGAAAATGTAGGCACCAAGATTATGGACCTTGGTCTTAGAGAGGATTTTATTAATTTGACCTCAAAGGCAAGGGAAATAAAAGCAAAAAAAAATTAATGGAACTATATCAAACTAAAAAGCTTCTGCAGAGCAAAAGAAACCATCAACAAAACAAAAAGGCAAAAACAAACAATCCAATTTTTAAAAATGGGCAGAGAGCCTGAACAGATACTTTTCCTATAGACATAAAAAGATGCTCAACTTTACTAGCAGGGAAATGCAAATCAAAACCACAATAACATGCCACCTCATACCTGTTAGAGTGGCTATTATCAACAAGACAAGTAACAAGTGTTGGAGAGGTTGTGGAGAAAAAGGAACCCTCATTCACTGCTGGTGGGAATGTAAACTGGTACAGCCACTATGGAAAACAGTATGGAGAGTTGTCAAAAAATTAAGACTAGAGTTACTGTATGACCCAGCGATCTGTCTTCTGGGCATCTATTTGAAAATTTTGAAGATATTTATTTGCAAAGATATATGTATCCCTATGTTCACTGCAGCACTATTCACAGTGGCCAAGAAATGGAAACAACTGAAGTATCCTTGCATAGATGATAGGATAAAGAAGATGTGGTACATATACCAGTAGACAATGGAATACTATTCAACCATAAGAAAAGGTGAAACACTGCCATTCGCGACAAGAAGAATGGATCTTGAAAATATCATGTTAAGCAAGCTAAGTCAGATGGAAAAAGTCAAGAACCACATAATTTCACTCATATGTGGGATATAAAACTGAAAGCAACAAACAAACAAAAACTCATTGATACAGACAATAGTATGGTGGTTACCAGAGGGAAATACGGGTGGTGGGTAGTAAGGTGTCAAATATATGGTGATGGAAGGAGACTTGACTTTGGATGGTGAACACACAATAGTTCAGTGAGGTTTCTCAATGACCTCAATATGGAAAATGTAGGTTTCCATATCGAACTAATTTTACATCACTGCCTGGCCAATTTATCACATACTTCATAGCTTCAAACAATATTAAGTTCCCATCTCACAGTTTTTGTGTGTCAGAAGTCCAAAGGGGGTTGGCTGGGTCCTCTGATTAGAGTCTTACAAGGCCATAATCAAGCCTTCCTGGAGGCTCTGAGAAAGAACCTGCTTCCAGGCTCATTCAGGTTGTTAGTAGATACAGTTCCTTGCCAGATGTCAGCTGAGGGCCGGTTTTTTATCTGAGGGGCTGCCTGCATTCCTCCTCATGCTTTCTGTGTGGCTTTCTCCAGCAACAGTGGGTCAAGTCCCTCTGTGACATTCTGAATCTCTCTGCCTTCCCCTTCTGCTGCATCTCTTTGACTGACTTTTCTGGCCCCCCTCTTCTGCTTTTAAGGGCTCATGTTATATTGGGCCCACTCAGATAATCCAAGATAATCTATTTTAAGGTCAACCGAATTACAGCTTCAAAGTACTTTCAACAGTAGTACCTATATATGTATTTGGTTGAATAGCCAGGGGAAGGGAATTTGCGGGAATATCTTTAGAATTTTGCCTACCATATGTTTATTTACTGAAATTATTATTATTAATCTATTTTTAGGGATGTTGGTGAATTTCGTGGCACTGTGCCAAGGAATGATCTCTGACACTGATTCAAACTCATTTAGTTCCTGCCCTAGCTGGTTTGGCTTAATGGATAGAGCATCAGCCTGTGAACTGAAGGGTTGTGGGTTCAATTCTGGTCAAGGGCATGTACCTCGATTGCAGGCTTGATCCCCGGCCCCGGTTGGGGTGCGTGTGGGAGGCAACCAATTGATATGTCTCTCTCACATCGATGTTTCTCTCTCTGTCTCTCCCCCTCCCTTCCACTCTCTAAAAATCAATGGAAAATATTCTCAGGTGAGGATTAACAAACTCAGTTAGTTCTGAGCACCATAGAAAGTCTAAAGATCCTATTTCTACAACCAGAAAAAAAAATCCACACAGAGTTTTAAATGAGAAATCTGAGATTGGAGGCAGGGCATCTGAGGAATACAATTCTTCACTTAGAAAGCCGCACTTATGGTTAGCAATAAAGAGTACATTCACATAAGGTATAGAGATACTAACTCTCACCTGGCCTTTTCAGGAGATCCTCTTTCTCTTTCTCTCTCTGGATCACTTGTCTCGAAGTGTTGGCCCGTGGAGAAGATAGAAGTTAGACCGCTCAAGCAGAAGTCCTCCTGAGATTCTAGAGAAGCAGAGTCTTCCAGCAGCCAACCTGTAGGGAGTAGTGACTGGATGTGGCAAGTGATTCTTGAGAAAAAGCAGGACTTTCTGAAGGATTGGAGGTTTCCTTACAGGGATAGTACAAATGAGATAAACAGGGCCCCAAATTTCCCCCCTTTGGTCTGGGGTGACTAGAGAACAACTGTTCAGGGGCTTAATGGTGATCAGCTTCTCGGTGTTACAAGAGGGTTAGAATTTTTTTTTCTTTTCATCTGAAATAAATCACTAACCCTGATTGAGACCCCTGAAATTAACACCCCATTCCCTACCTCTAGCTGGACAGTGGCACCACTGAGGGGCCCCTCCCCCAGGCTTTAGCTGCTTACTGGGACACCTGATGACAAAATAAGAGTTTCCAAGACACTAGAGATGATGTAACAGTAGAGTGATTGGGAAACGGGTCATAAACCCCATCCCTGTGGTGACGGGGATGGGGCTGTGGGGGAGAGGAGGGTGTGTCCAGGCAGGAGGACGTGATGGGTAGAAGAATTTAAAGGAGGCATAAATCTCTATGTGACTGACTGGTGTTATTTCTTTTAGCATACACATCAAAGAATACAATTTGTATGCATTTACACCTGTTTCTAATGAGAATGCATACACATGTTGAAAAAACTCATTGTATCTTGTATGCATATGCAAGCACACACAGAGGGATTCGTTCCCCTTTTGCCTAGGGCCATGGTCGGCAAACTGCGGCTCGCGAGCTACATGCGGCTCTTTGGCCCCTTGAGTGTGGCTCTTCCACAAAATACCATGGCCTGGGCGAGTCTATTCTGAAGAAGTGGTGTTAGAAGAAGTTTAAGTTTAAAAAATTTGGCTCTCAAAAGAAATTTCAATCGTTGTACTGTTGATATTTGGCTCCGTTGACTAATGAGTTTGCCGATCACTGGCCTAGGGGATAACTGACACTTGAACAGTCATTTAAAGGCTAAAAAATGGACCTGGTCAGTGTTGCTCAGTGGTTAGAATTTCAAAGATAACGTTTAAAAAATGGAGCATTATTTTATACTAAATGTTCACCGCAGATGTGATTATTGCAAATGATTGTCATTATCCTTATGTTTTAGATGATAAAATAGGCACTTTAAAAGAAAAAAAGAACAAAAAATAAATAAAACTGAGGCACTTTATGTTCTTAAGAGAGCTTAAGTATGCTACACAAAGTAACAAATGTAGTAAGTGTTGGAGCCTAGATTCAAGATCATCTTGGACCTTAACCACTATGCTGTGCTGCCATCCACTGATGACTCCCAGATCCACATCTTCAGCTCAGTCTCTCTCCTTGATGACAGTCTTGAGTATCCAGTGACCCTCTACACATCTTTATGTTATGGTCCCATAAACACCTGACACTCAACATGTACACCCCTAAATTTAGCCTTGGCAAATGTATGCCTTCTCTGATGTCAGTAACTCTGTGAAAGATACCTTCATCTATCCAGCAGTTTCAGCCACCTCAGACTCTTCCACTACTCTCACCAACCCTAACACATCCATCCAATCAATAGCCAGGTCTTTAAAATAAAACTTTACCCCTCTCTACCCTCTTCCTACACCTGCCTAACTTCTACTAACCTTAGATGAGTTTTTCTGGCTAAGCTATCTCTTAGGGCCCACAGAATGGCCCTGTGATAGAGAGACGTCTTCTCAGATTGTAGCACTGCATATTTTATTAACTAGAGGCCTGGTGCACAATATTTGTGCATGGAGTGGGGGAGAGGGGTTCCTCAGCCCAGCCTGCACCCTCTCTAATCTGGGACCCCTCGGGGGATGTCTGACTGCCGGTTTAGGCCTGATCCCACAGGGCCTCTAGTATAAGTACAGTAATGTTCACAGTTCAAAAATAAAAATCCCTCAAATGTCCATCAACAAAAAAATGGACCATAATCTGTGGTATATTACTATAATAAAATAGAATATAGCAAAGACAATAAATTAATCTACATCTAAAACTGGCGGTTGGACATCCCTCTCACAATCCGGGACCGCTGGCTCCTAACCACTCGCCTGCCTGCCTACCTGATTGCCCCTAACCCCTCTGCCTGCTGGCCTGATGCCCCTAACTGCTCCCCTGCCTGCCAGATTGTCCCTAACCACCTCTGCCTGCATGGGGGGGGGTGTCCCTCAACCCAGCCTGCACCCTCTCCAATCTGGGACCCCTGAGGGATCAGGCCTAAACCGGCAGTCGGACATCCTTCTCGCAATCCAGGACTGCTGGCTCCTAACTGCTCGCCTGCCTGCCTGCCTGATTGCCCCTAACCCCTCTGCCTGCCTGCCTGATCATCCCTAACCCCTCTGCCTGCCAGCCTGATTGCCCCTACCTTGCCCCCCTGCTGGTCTGATCACCCCTAACCACCTCTGCCTCGGGCCCCAGTCTGGCCTCCCTCTGTGGGATGTGACCTGGCAGATCAGGGGAAGGCACCACCCCCATTACCCCACTGCTGCTGCCACTGCCGGCCTGAGCCTCAGCCCTTAGCAGCTGCCCACGGCTGCCTGAGCCTTGGCCCTCATAGCTGCAGCAGCTTTGTCTGGAAGGACATCCGGAAGATGTCTACTCTAATTAGCATATTACCCTTTTATTAGTATAGATATGGTCTCTGATATACTGACCTCCATAAAAGCAAGATCCCTGAATTCCAAGAGACTTGCATATTACCTGGTACACCATTTTGAATAAATTCTATCAGAGTTGAAGACCAGGACTCGAGGGCCACAATGGGTTCTTAAACTGGACCTGAGGGCCGGAACAAAAACATGGATGGAGTGTTTGTGTGAACTAATATAAATTCAAAGTAAAGGAGCGGAGAGGAGAGCAAGAGAACTGGATAGAACAGCCGGATCCGACCCGTGGGCCGTAGTTTGCCCAAGGCTGTGTTAGGATGAGGATAGATTAATTTCTTAATCTTCCAATGAAGGTTATATCTGGATGAAAAGGCAAAAGGAAAGGATGTGAAACTTTTACTGAATGGAATGTGATGGGAACCCTTTATATCTTTCCCCACTTGACTTATATAGTATTCAGAATACACCCAGTAGAAACAGAGTCTGAAAGAACATGTAGTTTCTAGTAGACAGTTCCTTGGTCTTAATAGGAAACACATGGGAAGAATCAGCTCCACATTTTGCACTGCACATTACTGCTGTTGAGAATGTATCCTGGAAATGTGCAATAAAGGAGAAAGAACAATATGGAAATAGCATAGTCCCCTTGTAATGTCATCAGAACAGTGACCTAAATTATTTTTTATTTTTTATTCCATCCAGGACTTTTTAAAAATATATATTTTATTGATTTTTTACAGAGAGGAAAGGAGAAGGATAGAGAGTTAGAAACATTGATGAGAGAGAAACATTGATCTCTGCCTCCTGCACACCCCCTACTGGGGATGTGCCCACAACCGAGGTACATGCCCTTGACTGGAATCAAACCTTGGACCTTTCAGTCCACAGGCCAACGCTCTATCCACTGAGCCAAACCAGTTAGGGCCAGGACATACATATATATATATATATATATATATATATATATATATATATATATATTTCAAAGAGGAAGGGAGAGGGAGAGAGGGATAGAAACATCAATGATGAGAGAGAATCATTGATCAGCTGCCTCCTGTATGCCCCACACTGGGCTAAGTCTCCTTGAGTTGATAGAGTGGCCTTGTGTAGTAGGTGTCCTATAGGGCCCAGTGGCTCAGCCTCCCCTATCACCTGAGGTGGACACTCTTGATGCACCCCTTTGTGGGCTGTGTGCAAAGTCTTGTTGTAGTTGAGCCTTGATTGCTGTTGGTGTCACTGGGAGGAACTGACCTCCAAGCCAATTGTCTATGAGGACCAGCTGCGACTACAGTGGAGAGCTGCTGTGCAGGAGACACCCTTATGGGGCAGGACTTGCTTCAGTGGGGCTTTGGTGCTCATTGAGTCTGCCCCTTGAGTGTGTCACTTATGGATGTAAAGAGTTGTAATCTGGTATGGTCTCACACTGACCATTGGGTACACTGGCTCTTGGGTCTCCAGGGAGGTGCAAAGTCAGTCACTGCCTGGGGCTACCCAGCAGGAGCTACAGAGAGATCTGCAGATTCCTCCTCTTTGTATCTGGTTTGGAAGTGCCCAGACGAGGCCCAGCTGTGAAGCAAGGCAAGCTGGTGCTGGTGCTGGGTCTTGAGCCTTTTATTGATAGGTTTGGGGATCCCTAATCCAGCTCCAGCTCCTTTGACAGGTTTTAGCCTGAGAAAGGACAGGCCCATCATATGCAAAAGCTGCTGCACACAGCTTGGGTGGGGTTGTAAATTGGGTGGGGCAGGGTCTCAGGAAATCACCAGGGCTGAGCAAACAGAAATGGCTGCCAGTCAGCCCTGCAACTGGGGAGGGCCCAACATAGGAACAATGACAACTGCAACCACCTCTATCTGGAAGAAAGCCACCCTTGAGTTCCTGCCCCGATGCCAAACAGCCCAGTTTCTCCTAGAATGTGTCTGGGTCCCCCCAGAGCCTCACTTGGCACTGGAGTTCAGAGGAAGCAGGAGCTTGTAAGTTCAGTTTGTAGTGCTGGCCTTTTAAGAGGAGCAGCTGGGTCTCCAGCAGCCTCTGTGTCACTGAGCCCCTATCTGCACTGGTTTTTACAGCCCGTAGTTCTTACTGCCCGTAGAGACTTCTTTTCCCAGTCCTGGGGCCCTGGGCTGGACGTCTAGTGTGGGGCTGGGACCCCTTTCTTCTCCAGGTGGCCTCCACCAAGGCGAGTTCCCTCCTGGTTAAAAAGGTGACACACGTGGGTGCCAGACCATCCCGTTCTGCGCCTCCGCACCTCCTACCAGTCTCAGTGTGTTTTCTTCCTTACTTCTCTAGTTGTAGGGCCTCCATTAAGCCAGATTTCTGGTGGTTCTGGATGTTGGTTGTTCTGTATTTTAGTTGTAATTTTGATGTGGTTGTGGGAGGCAGCGAGTACAGGCATTTGCCTGTGCTGCCATTTTGGTTCTACCAAGGCCTATGAGTTCTTTATAAATATTAGGTATTAACCCTGGATCAGATATATGATTGGCAAATATTTGCCCTTATTTCAGAGGTTGCCTTTTCATTTTGTTGATGGTTTCCTTTGCTGTGAGTTAAACAGTTAGCAACAATCTACTCAGGACTTTTTGTTATATGAGATAATTTGTCATCATGTGTTAAACCAGTTTAGTCAAGATCTTCTGTTTTGGTAAAGAAAAGTGGCTTATCTGAGAATTCTCACTGTGCCAGGGGTTTGTTTTATGTTCATTCTGAGTTACCAAGAAGGCAAGAAGCAGCTACCTACTGGCTTATGGGGTCCTTCTGGAGACTATAAAGAGGCCTCACACATCCCATTGGCACCCTCAGAAGGTTCACAAACCCATGGAGGCAATAGTGCCAGTTCCTTCAATACCAAGCAAATTGAGGCATGCCATTGTAGCACCAGTGATTAAAGACGGACCTTGAGGGTGGCCTTTATTCATTGAGAGTCTATCATTTTAATTCCTGTGAGCACAGCACACCTAAGAATAATAAGGTATGTAAATTTAAAAAAAGAAAGAAAATTCTAGAAATAGCACCAACCCTGCCCCTTCACCCAATGCTGTCATGACAAGCTAAAGACAGACTAGAACCCCAATGGTCTGGCATCCCTTCCCTTCACAGTGATTGTAGATTATCTAGGCACAGTGTGAATGCCTCCTTATAGGCCAATGCTAGGCTGTGTGTGTCTTTCACCCAAGATAGAACAGGAGGACTAGAATTAGTATCCCAGGCCTCACCCAGCTATGACACCCAGCTAGTGGGTCACCACCTACAACAGTTCTGGGCTATAATCAGGGCTTGTCTCCTACAGTTAATCCTTTAGAAAATAACTATATTTTCTCTGGTCAAGGAGGAGTGGAGGAGGGTGATATGGACCTATAACTGATTATACTGTGTATATATATTAGAGGCCCAGTGCATGAATTCGTGCATGGGTGGGGTCCAGCCAGGCTGGCCAGGGGGAGGGGACATGGGCGGTTGTCTGGCCTACCTGCTGGTCAAACTCCTGGGCGGGGGGACAATTTGTATATTAGACTTTTATTATATAGGATATACACTGAGTGGCCAGATTATTATGCGTTCAGAGATCATAATAATCTGGCCATTCAGTGTATGTCCCAGGCAAATGAAGAGAAATTAAAATTGCTATTAATGTAAAAAGCCAGGTCATTTTAAGAAAGATTATATAAAACAGAAATGGGATTTAAAAAAAAGTAACAGAAGCAAGCATAGGGCTGCTCTGAGAATTATGAGAGCATTTCCACTTCTTACCAATACTTTAGGAGAAATTGAAATTACCATAACAGGGGAAACTACCAAGGCCCATATGGATACCAGGGTTACTTTATCTATTCTTACCCCTACCCAATTAAATCACTCTCTCCCTCAGAGTAAAGCTTCTGTACAAATTGAAGGAGTATCTAACCAATCAAGGTCTGTTTTTAAGTCAGAATCTATTATTCCCTTCCAGCTAGGGAACATGTTATGGAGCAATACATATTCTTATTAGTCAAATCTGCCCCAATTCACCTGATAGGGCAAGATTTTCTTGAAATGTTCATTTAAAACTAAATGAACCAGGCACTGAAACAATTGAGAAAATAATGATTTTAAAGGAGCCTCAACAACAGGAAACTAATCTTGAGACTGAATGTTTGCTACAAAATGTTCCTATGAAATTCTGGGCTCTTTCCAGTATGGATATTGGCAAAATTAAGTTAGCCACTCCAGTTAAAATAACTATTGACAATACTTTACCTTCACTTAATTTTTGTCAATATCCTTTTAGACTTGATGCACTGGCCAGAATCAAACCCATTATACGAGATTACTTTAAAGAGAGGGCTTTTCTTCCCATGCACGAGCTCCTGTAATACTCCTTACCTTTCTAGTAAAGAAACCCAATGGGAAAGAATGGACATTTGTACAATATCTCAGAGCTATAAGCAAAATAGTTATTCCTAGACATCCTGTGGTTCCGAATCCACATACTCTGTTACCTACCATTTCTATTTATTGCCAATAGTTTCATGTAGTATTTTTTCAGCGTTCCTATAGAAAAAGGCAATCATTATTTTTTTTTTCGCCTTCACCTGGGAAGGTTACCAATTCACTTGGACCACAATTTCCCCAGTGTTATATAAAGAGTCCCACATATTTCTCTCAAATACTAAAGGCTGATTTAAATGATGTTGAAATTTGCAGAGATTCTACTCTGATCTAATATGCGGAGGATTTACTTTTATGCTCCAGGGCATTATTAGATTCCCCAAAGGACACAGTTTATCTAAGGATTGTTTGTTTAGTTACTCTTTCTGAGAGTTCATTATTGGTGTATAAAAATGCCATAGATTTCTGGGTGTTAATTTTGTATCCTGCTACATTGCCAAATTCATTTACTAAATCTAGTAGTTTTTTGGTGGACTCTTTAGGGTTTTCTATGTACAATATCATGTCATCTGTGAATAATGACAGTTTTATGTCCTCCTTTCCAATTTGGATGCCTTTTATTTCTTCTTGTCTGATCGCTGTGGCTAGGACTTCCAGTACTATGTTGAATAAGAGTGGTGAAAGCATACATCCCTGTCTTGTTCCTGCTCTTAAGGGAAATGCTTTTAGTTTTTGTCCATTGAGTATGATGTTGGCTGTAGATTTATCATATATGGCTTTTATTATATTAAGGTATGATCCCTCTATTCCCACTTTGCTGAGAGTTTATCAAAACTGGGTGTTGGCCGAAACCGGTTTGGCTCAGCGGATAGAGCGTCGGGCTGTGGACTGAAGGGTCCCGGGTTCGATTCCAGTCAAGGGCATGTACCTTGGTTGCGGGCACATCCCCAGTTGGGGGTGTGCAGGAGGCAGCTGATCGATGTTTCTCTCTCATCGATGTTTCTAGCTCTCTATCCCTCTCACTTCCTCTCTGTAAAATATCAATAAAATATATTAAAAAAAAAAAACTGGGTGTTGGATTTTGTCAAATGTTTTTAAAAAATCTATTGATATGATCATGTGATTTTTGTCTTTCAATTTGTGTATGTGATGTATCATGTTTATTGATTTGTGAATATTGCACCAGCCTTGCATCCCTGGAATAAATCCCACTTGATTATGGTGTGTAATCTTTTTAATATATTGCTGGATGCCATTTGCTAATATTTTGTTGAGGATTTTAGCATCTATGTTCATCAGGGATATTGGCTTGTAATTCTCTTTCTTTGTAGTGCCTTTATCTGGTTTTGGAATTAGGATAATGCTGACCTCATAAAAAGAGGTTGGAAGTGTTCCTTCCTCTTGGATTTTTTGGAATAGTTTGAGGTGTATAGATGTTAGTTCTTCTGTGAATATTTGGTAAAATTCCCTTGTGAAGCCATCTGGATCAGGGCTTTTGTTTGCTGGGAGTTTTTGTTGACTGCTTCACTTTCATCAATTGTTATCAGCCTGTTCAGGTTTTCTAATCCTTCCTGATTCCGTTTTGGAAGATTGTAATTTTCTAGGAATTTGTCCATTTCGTCCAGGTTGTTCAGCTTGTTGGCATATAGTTGGTCAGTATTTTCTTACAATCCTTTGTATTTCTATGGTGTCAGTTGTTACATCACCTCATATGTTTCTGATTCTATTTATCTGGGTCCTCTTTCTGTTTCTCGATGAGTCTGACTAAAGGTTCATCAATCTTGTTATCTTTTTAAAGAACCAGCTCTTGGTTTTTTTTATCTTTTGTATTGTGGTGGTTTGTTTGTTTGTTTGTTTGTTTGTCTCTATGTCATTTATTTCTGCTCTAATCTTTATTATTTCCTTCCTTCTTCTTACCCTGGGATTTTCTTGTTGTTCTCTTTCTAATTCTTTAACTTTTAGAGTTAGATCATTTATTAGAAAATTTTCTTATATCTTGAGGTGGGCCTGTAGTGCTATGACTTTCCCTGTCAGGACTGCTTTTGCTGTGTCCCATAGATTTTGGGTTGTTGTGTGTTCATTTTCATTTGTTTCCAGGGAGGTTTTTTTTTTATTCCTTGGACTTCATTGATAACCCATTCATTGTTTAATCAACCAGTCTTTCTCGGCTCCTATATAGGAAAGTATATTGATGGAGCCTCCCATGTTGGTCTGTGTAAGGACACCATATACCCAACCAGTTGCAAGTTAGTAATGGTCAGATGAAATAAACAATACAAATTATCTCACACCTAGTAGTGTTGGCAGCAGGGAAAACAGCACCAGGTGTTAGATTGGTAGGGTCAGGCAGGACCTAGGTTCAGCAACCTCACTACTTGAATTCTAGTTAGGAAAGAATTC
This sequence comes from Plecotus auritus, assembly GCF_963455305.1. Lineage (NCBI taxonomy): Eukaryota > Metazoa > Chordata > Mammalia > Chiroptera > Vespertilionidae > Plecotus > Plecotus auritus. The sequence continues at coordinate 134,825,237 of NC_137784.1, forward strand.
AGAGCCAAGACTCAAACTATAAGAGAACATCCTATATAATAAAGAGGTAATATGCAAATTGATCCTCATGCCCTCACAAGATGGCTGCCTACAACCAGGCCAGAAGGGGGGTTAGTGAGAGATGACCAAAGGACTAAACAGCAGGCTATGTGGGGCGACCAGGCCAGTGGGGGGGGCAGTTGGGGGTGACCAGGCTGGCATGGAGGCAGTTGGGGGTGATTAGGCTGGCAGGGGGGGCAGTGAGGGGCAACTAGGCCAGTGGGGGGGCAGTTGGGGTGACCAGGACAGCAGGGGGGGCAGTTAGGGGCAACCAGGCCAGCAGAGGAGGGCATTTGGGGGTGACCAGGCCAGCAAGGGGGGCAGTTAAGGGTGATCAGGCTGGCATGCAAAGGCAGTGAGGGGAGATCAGGCCAGCAGGGAGGGCAGTTAGGGGTGACCAGGAAGGCAGGCAGGTCAGCAATTAGGAGCCAGTGGTCCAGGATTGTGAGAGGGATGTCCGACTGCCGGTTTAGGCCAGCAGTTGGGCATCCTCCAAGGTGTCCCAGATTGGAGAGGGTGCAGTCTGGGCTGAGGGACCCCCCCCCCCGCACGAATTTCATGCACTAGGCCTCTAGTTTATTTAGAAAATCACAGAGGTAGAAGAAATAATTCTTGGAAGAAATGGGCTTAGGAAATAAGTTATAGAGGCAAAGGAAGGGCCCTTGGAGCTTATGGGGAGAGTGAAGGGAACACCAGGCTGTACTCTCAGGAGAGAGAGAGTGTTCCCCTCTATTCTAAGGGTTTTTAAGGTGGAGATTTTAGGGGAGGTCCTAGGGGAAGATCTCAATGGAATATTCAGCAGCTTTCCAAGTGTGTGCTGATTGATTCAGTGCCAGGGCTGGGGTCATTATTCAATGCAGCTTGTCCTGAGTCAGCTGTGATATCCCTTGTCTGGTTTTGCTGCTTTTCCGGGTCTAGAGCTGAAATACAACTGAGGCCCAGATGTTATCTCTAGGAAGGAAAAGTCAGGAGGTATAAACTGAATGACCCGTGATTTGAAAGGTCAGGGGGTCCACATAGTATGACCAGTGATATGCTAAGTGAGGAAAGGTCACCCTGGGAATGAGGTCCCACCCTATAATTGTCTGTTGCTAGGCACTCAGAGCTTTCCACTCTAGTGTCCTTCTGTACCTGGCCCAACGTCCTTGCTCTGCTCACGTCTGTCTAACTACCTACCACAGTAGTGCGCAAAAAATATTGATACATTCAAGTTATCACCCTGATCTTATCTACTCTATACACACACATACCACAAATTCTACTCAAATCTGTTTTTTTATTTCTATCAAAATCCTCCAGTCTTAGAAGAGATTACAGACAGATATAAATCCCCCCCCCCTTTTACTCCCTTCTTAAACATTAAAGGCAGTTCACTTTAACTTATAACATCTCTGTGGTGATCACGAGATTAAAACAACAGGGACTGTATCAAAAAGCAGTTGCCGGGAGAAACCAAGATGGCAGCATAGGTAAACACCTAAACTGCTGCCTCGCACAACAATTTCAAAACTACAACTAAAAGACAGAACGGACATCATCCAGAAACACAGGAAAGCTGGCTGAGTGGAAATTCTACAACTAGAAGGAAAGAGAAAAGCACACTGAGACTCAGAGGAGCTGCAGGAGGCAGAGGTACTGAGACACGCGTGGAGAGGACTGGCAACTGAGTGTGCAGCTGGCTTTTTCAAGCGGGAGGGAGACAAAAGCTCCCAACTGTGCTGAACTCCAGTTCCGGGTGAGACTCTGGGGACCCAGACTCATACGGGGTGAAACTGGACTGTCAGGAAAGAGAAAAGCACACTGAGACTCCGAGGAACTGGGGAAGGCAGAGGTACTGAGGCGCGTGCACAGAGAGGGCGGGCAACTGAGTATGTGGCTGGCTTTCTCAAGTGGGAGGGAGACAAAAGCTCCCGACTGCACTGAACTCCAGTTCCGGGTGAGACTCTGGGGACCCAGACTCATTCAGGGAGAAACTGGACTGTCTGGAAGCGGGCGGAACTCGAAGGTGGCTTTCTCTCAGAGGTGCTTGCAGCGATTACCATGGGACACTGAGACACAGGGGCCTATTAAGGCAGGGCTGACGGGAAACCAATGCTGCTGATCCACCCTGAGACTCCGCCCCATCCAAGCTGATCACAGAGGCTTTTGCAAGTCTTGTCTCACAAGGGAGTCTCCAGCACAGAAGTTCTCCCAGTGTAGACACAGCTGATCCTCACAGCCAATTGGCCTGGAGGTCAATTCTTCCCAGTGATACCAACAACAATCAAGGCTTAACTACAACAAGACTGTGCACACAGCCCACTAAGGGGTACACCAAGAGTGTCCACCTCAGGTAACTGGGGAGGCTGAGCCACTGGGCCCTATAGGACACCTAGCACACAAAGCCACTCTATCAACTCAGGGAAGCAACCAAAATGTGGAGACAAAGAAACAGATCACAAATGAAAGAAATGGAGGAAAGCAAATGACTGGATATAGAGTTCAAAACCACAGTTATAAGGTTTTTCAAGAATTTTCTAGAAAAGGCCAATAAATTTAACGAGACCCTCGAGGATATTATAAGGACCAACTAGAAATTAATCATACACTGACTGAAATAAAAAATAATATACAGAGATCCAACAGCAGACTAGAGGATCGCAAGAATCAAGTCAAAGATTTGAAATACAAAGAAGCAAAAAACACCCAACCGGAAAAGCAAAAAGCAAAAAGAATCCAAAAATATGAAGATAGTGTAAGGAGCCTCTGGGACAACTTCAAGCATACCAACATCAGAATTATGGGGGTGCCAGAAGAAGAGAGAGAGCAATATACTGAAAACCTATTTGAAGAAATAATGACAGAAAACTTCCCCCACCTGGTGAAAGAAATAGACTTACAAGTCCAGGAAGCGCACAGAACCCCAAACAAAAGGAATCCAAAGAGGACCACACCAAGACACATCATAATTAAAATGCCAAGAGCAAAAGACAAAGAGAGAATATTAAAAGCAGCAAGAGAAAAACAGTTAGTTACCTACAAGGGAGCACCCATATGATTGTCAGCTGATTTCTCAACAGAAACTATGCAGGCCAGATGGGAGTGGCAAGAAATATTCAAAGTGATGAATAGCAAGAACCTACAACCAAGATTACTCTACCCAGCAAAGCTTTCATTCAGAATTGAAGGGCAGATAAAGAGCTTCACAGATAAGAAAAAGCTAAAGGAGTTCATCACCACCAAACCAGTATTATATGAAATGCTGAAAGGTATTCTTAAAGAAGAGGAAGAGGAAGAAAAAGGTAAAGATAAAAATTATGAACAACAAATACATATCTATGAACAAGTGAATCTAAAAATCAAGTGAATAAAAAATCTGATGAACAGAATAAACTGGTGAATATAATAGAATCAGGGGCATAGAAAGGGAGTGGACTGACAATTCTCAGGGGGAAAGGGGTGTGGGGGGGTGCGGGAAGAGACTGGACAAAAATCGTACACCTATGGATGAGGACAGTGGGGGTGGGTAAGGGCAGAGGGTGGGGTGGGAACCGAGTGGAGGGGAGCTATGGGGGAAAAAGAGGAACAATTGTAATAATCTGAACAATAAAGATTTATTAAATTAAAAAAAAAAAGCAGTTGCCACAGAGCAGAATCTATTTTATCATTAGAAGAATATTATCGCCAGTGGTAGACTACCTGTTTTAATACTCTGTAATCAAAAACATTAACAGATTTATTCAATTGTATATGTGAAAATGTACAGATAAGTGGCTAAAAGTGTTTATACAACATTCAAATAGAAAAACTGCTCTGAGCTGCCTGCAGCTGTCAAGAGGGTGCAGTCTACATTTTTTACACTAGGGGCAGCAACATATAAGAAATGGTTCTTTATTCCCATGACATTTCTAAGGGACTGTAATATTTGACCAAAAACAAATACATATTAATTAGAAATTGAAAGACTGATACTTTGGGACCAGTTTTCTGGGATTTGAGGAAGACCTCTAGGGGAAGATGTTGATTGGTGTGGTATATACTTTTGTTGCTTTTAAAGCTAGATGAAATGATGCCTTTGTCTCTCAGCATGAGACACAGCATCAAATGGGAGAATAGCACGCAGCAGGGTCTGGATTCAAAGTCATTCCATAGAGTGATTCTCAACTAAACTTCTAAAAAAATCTCTCTGTTTATCTTTGTGTATTTATATAGTGTATGTAAAAGAATTATAAGGATGAATGAGTCTGCTTGTTTGGTTAAACCCATCTTCCAGGTAACTCCATATTGTTTTCCATAGTGGCTGCACCAGTCTGCATTCCCACCAACAGTGCACAAGAATTCCCTTTTCTTCACATCCTCGCCAACACTTGTTTGTTGATTTATTGATGGTAGCCATTCTGACAGATGTGAGGTGATATCTCCTTGTGGTTTTAATTTGCATTTCTCTGATGATGAGTGACATGATGGATTTTTTCATGTCTACTGGCCATCGGTATGTCCTTTTTGAAGAAGTGTCTATTCAGGTCCTTTGCCCATTTTTTTAATTGGATTGTTTGTTTGTTTGTTTGTTTGGTGTTGAGTTTTATAAGTCCTTTAGAAATTTTGGATATTAACTCTTTATTAGATGTATCATTGACAAATATGTTCTCCCATTCAGTGGGTTGTCTTTTCATTTTGTTGATGGACCTGGAGAGTATTATACTAAGTGAAATAAGCGAGTCAGAGAAAGACAAGTACCATATGATTTCACTTATATGTGGAATCTAATGAACAAAATAAACGAACAAACAAAATAGAAACAGATACTCATAGATACAGAGAACAGACTGACAGCTGTCAGAGGGTGGGAGTGGAACTGGGTGAAAACTGTGAAGAGATTAAACAAAAAAACCCTCATAGAAACAGACAATAGTATGGTGATTACCAGCAGGAAAGGGAGTGGGGAGGTAGAAGTGAGTAAATGGGGGATAAGTGGTGATGGAAGGAGATTTGACAAGATGGTGAACATATAATACAATATACAGATGATGTATTATAGAATTGTACAACTGAAACATAATTTTATTAACCAATGTCACCCCAATAAATTTAGTAGAAAATTAAAAACACTCATCTTCCATAAGGTTGTGCTTTTTGAATACCAATTTTGTTTTTATCTCACAAGCTGAGGAATCAAGCATATTCAGCTTCAGTTTCCTTGGCAACCAAACTGCTTCCTGTCTAGACTTCTGGTCATGAGAAGAGAGAAAAGGAAAAACAAAGAATGGGGGAGGGAAGCTAAAAAATGTTATACCTTATCTCCCTTGCCTTTCCCTACCACAGTCTAATAATTCTCTACCACTCTAACCACTATCCACTAAAAATAAATTAAATTAAATCTGTGGATGATGTTGAGTGAGATTAATCCCACATGTAAAGTCCAAATTCCCTTGCTCCCATCTATGCATCTGGGGTAAAATCTAAGGTTTTCTTTCTTTTTAAAAAAAATATATTTTTATTGATTTCAGAGAGGAAGAGAGAGGAGAGAGAGAGAGAGAGAGAGAGAGAGAGAGAGAGAGAGAGAGAGAGAACATCAATGATGAGAGAGAATCATTGATTGGCTGACTCCTGTATGCCCCACATTGGGGATCAAGCCCACAATCTAGGCATGTGCCCTGATCGGGAATCAAATCCTAACCTCCTGGTTCATAAGTCGATGCTCAACCACTGAGCCACACCAGCTGGGCTCTGAGGTTTTCTTGACAAGAGACCCTAGACTGAGAACCCTTGACATCTTTATTTCTACTCCTTCCTGCCTCTCTTTCTCAAATATAGAATAGGATTTTTATCACTAATCATAGAAAACAGCTCTATACTTTTTTGTTCTCCTATTCCATCCCCTTATGTCTACTGAAATGAGTGAAGGAAGAGAAGAAATTTGACCCACGGAAGAGACAGGGGCCAGCACTACTCCTGGAATTCCTAAATGGTAAACTATTCCAGAGCAGAGGTTCTCAGTCACTCCTATCAATGCCTCCACATTGCATTATAAAGGAAGGCTTTTTGTTTCAGACCTGCCTTCATCTTCTCCAATCCAGCATTGTGTGCTCACTCTAAATCATCCTCATTGGCACCCATGCCACCATTCTCATTCTCATTCTCAACCTCTACTATGAATCCTCCCATAATAAACCATTTTGTGACCCTTATCACACTTCAAAGGGGCTGCCTGGAAATCCAACTCTCTGGGATAAACTTCAATGCTAGCAAACCTCAAATGCATGCCCTTAGATTGGCTCTATCATCTTGGCCTCAAGATTCTCCCTTTCTGGATTCTAGTTTTTAGTTGCAACAGGGTGCAAGGATACATTCAAATCCTCTCTTTCTTGGCCTAAAAGACTCCTACCACTTATAGGGGTCTGGACATCAGGGCCTCCAAATTCTCTCCCATGCACCTCTATCCTTTCTTACCCCCAGTTTCCCCATTCCCAGCCCCCACAGGGCGACAGGGAGCAGGGGATGCAGGATAAGGATATCATTGCCAATATTTTCCCTGTAAAAAATAGAGCAATGTGCCCTAGGCAGTTTGGCTCAGTGGATAGAGCATTGACCTGCAGACTGAAGGGTCCTGGTTTCAATTCTGGTCAAGAGCACATACCTCAGTTGCAGGCTTGATCCCTGTGTGGGAGACAACCAATTGATGTGTCTCTCACATTGATGTTTCTCTCTGTCTGTCTCTTCCTCTCCTTTCTACTCTAAAAATCAATGGAAAAAATCCTCAGGTGAGGATTAATTTTTAAAAAAGAAAAAGAAAACAGAGCAATTTAAAGAAAGCAACCAAAGTTTAAATTGTGAGGAAAGAGCTTGATGAGCTGAAGATATGTTTATAACTTTGTCTCTATTCCAAATGATCTGGGTGTCCCCACTGATATAAGTCCCAATCCTAGTCTCCCTCTCAGAGGCCCAGCTGTAGGCTGGAGCTGAGACCCTATACTCCACTCCACAACAGCTACCTTCACCCATATTCATTGGTTTAAAACAAAAAAACTTCTGCCGAGACCGGTTTGGCTCAGTGGATAGAGCGTCGGCCTGCGGACTGAAGGGTCCCGGGTTCGATTCCGGTCAAGGGCATGTACCTTGGTTGCGGGCACATCCCCAGTGGGAGGTGTGCAGGAGGCAGCTGATCAATGTTTCTCTCTCATCGATGTTTCTAGCTCTCTATCCCTCTCCCTTCCTCTCTGTAAAAAATCAATAAAATATATTTTTAAAAAAACAAACAAAAAAAAACTTCTAAGTTATCTTGGGGTAAAGATGAAATTTTTAAAATGCAATTACATGGTAATTTGAACTGGAATCAGTAAAAACATTATACATTCAGAGTTAAAGGAACCATTCAAGTCTATCCTCAGGCTAATTTTCATCTTGAACTGTTTTTTGTTTTTCTTTTAAATAAGAGAAACTGAAAAAAACCCACAACAACACTGAATTTTCAAAATTGTTCAACAAGCAAGCCTGAGGAAAGCAAAATAGACAGTAGAGAAAATAGCAGCAATCTTTGGCATAGTAAATTAAAAAATTGTTAAAAATTTTTAAATTTTATCTGATAATTATGTGAAATACCACAAAAACAGAGTGGACTCACATAAATAAAATCAGAAATGAAAGAGAAGTAACAACTGACACCTCAGAAATACAAAGGATAGCCCAGCTGTCCTGGCTCAGTGGTTGACCTATGAACCAGGAGGTCACGGTTCGATTCCTGGTCAGGGCACATGACAGGGTTTCTGGTTCGATCCCCAGTGTGGGGTGTGCAGAAGGCAGCCAATCAAAGATTCTCTCTCATCATTGATGTTTCTATCTATCCCTTCTCTGAAATCAATAAAAATAAAAGAAATACAAATGATTGTAAGAAAATACTATGAACAACTATCTTTCAAGAAATTGGACAAACTTGGCAAAATGGATAAATTCCTAGAAACATACAATCAATCTTCTGAAAATGAATCAGGAAGAATTAAAAAAAAACTGAATAGACCAATTACAAATAATTAAATCAAAGCAGTAATAATAATAACAATGATAATAAAACTCCCAGGCAAAAAAAAAAAAAAAGTCTTGGACCAGATGGCTTCACAGGTAAATTTTATCAAACATTCAAGGGAGAAGTAACACCTATCCTTCTCAAGCTATTTGAGAAAATTCAAGAGAAGGGACGACTTCCAAGCTCTTTTTATGAGGCCAGTGTTGTCCTAATTCCAAAACCAGATGGAGACAATACAAAGAAAGAAAACTCTGGGGCAATATCCCTGATAAACAGATGCTAAAATCCTCAACAATATATTAGTAAACTGGATCCAGCAATACATTAAAAAGATCATACACCATGATCCAGTGGGATTTATTCCAGAGATGCAAGGTTAGTACAATATTAGCAAATCAATAAATGTGATACATCACATAAACAAAATGAAGGATAAAAATCACATAATTATATCAACAAATGCAGAAAAAGCATTTGATAAAATCAGAACCCATTTATGATAAAAACTGTCAGCAAAGTGGGAACAGAGGGATCATATCTCAACATAATAAAGGCCATATATGACAAACCAACAATCAATATCATATTCAATGGGCAAAAACTAAGTGTTTCCCTTAACATCATGAACAGGACAGGATGCCCACTTTTACCACTCTTTTTTTTATTTAATAAATCTTTATTCAGATTATTACAATTGTTTCTCCTTTTTGCCCCCCATAGCTCCCGTCCACCTGGTACCCACCCCACCCTTTGCCCTTACCTCCCCCCCACTGTCCTCATCCATAGATGTACGATTTTTGTCCAGTCTCTTCTTGCACCCCCCCATACCCCTTTCCCCCTGAGAATTATCAGTCCACTCCCTTCCTATGCCCCTGATTCTATTATATTCACCAGTTTATTCTGTTCATCAGATTTTTAATTCACTTGATTTTTAGGTTCACTTGTTGATAGATATGTATTTGTTGTTCATAATTTTTATCTTTACTTTTTTCTTCTTCCTCTTCTTTAAGAATACCAGCATTTCATATAATACTGGTTTGGTGGCGATGAACTCCTTTAGCTTTTTCTTATCTGTGAAGCTCTTTATCTGACCTTCCATTCTGAATAATAGCTTTGCTGGGTAGAGTAATCTTGGTTGTAGGTTCTTGCTATTCATCACTTTGAATATTTCTTGCCACTCCCGTCTGGCCTGCATAGTTTCTGTTGAGAAATCAGCTGACAATCATATGGGTGCTCCCTTGTAGGTAATTAACTGTTTTTCTCTTGCTACTTTTAATATTCTCTCTTTGTCTTTTGCTCTTGGCATTTTAATTATGATGTGTCTTGGTGTGGTCCTCTTTGGATTCCTTTTGTTTGGGGTTCTGTGCGCTTCCTGGACTTGTAAGTCTATTTCTTTCACCAGGTCGGGGAAGTTTTCTGTCATTATTTCTTCAAATAGGTTTTCAGTATGTTGCTCTCTCTCTTCTTCTGGCACCCCCATAATTCTGATGTTGGTATGCTTGAAGTTGTCCCAGAGGCTTCTTACACTATCTTCAACTTTTTGGATTCTTTTTTCTTTTTTTGCTTTTCCGGTTGAGTGTTTTTTGCTTCTTTGTATTTCAAATCTTTGACTTGATTCTTGTGTTCCTCTAGTCTGTTGTTGGCTCTCTGTATAATATTTTTTATTTCAGTCAGTGTATGTTTAATTTCTAGTTGGTCCTTTTTCATATCTTCGAGGGTCTTGTTATATTTATCAGCCTTTTCTAGGATATTTTTGAAGAGCCTTATAACCGTGGTTTTGAATTCTATATCCAGTCGTTTGTTTTCCTCCATTTCTTTCGTTTGTGATCTGTTTCTTCTTCTCCCCATTTTTCACTGCTTTGCTGAGTTGGTAGAGTAGCTTTGTGTGCTAGGTTTCCTATATGGCCCAGTGAGTCAGCCTCCCCAGTTAACCTGAGGTGGACACTCTTGGTGCACCCCTTTGTGGACTGTGTGTACAGCCTTGTTGTAGTTAAGTCTTGATTGTTGTTGGTATCACTGGGAGGAATTGACCTCCAGGCCAGTTGACTGTAAGGATCAGCTGTGTCTACGCTGGGAGAAGTTCTGTGCTGGAGACAGCCTTATAGGATTAGACTTGCCAAATTGCAATAGCCTCTGTGCTCAGCTTGGATGGGGTGTAGTCTCACGGCGGAGCAGACAGTCTTGGCTTCCAGTCAGCCTTGCCCTTTTACGCATGCGCCTCCAGACCTCTGCCTTCCCTGGCTCCCGAGTCTCTGCCCGAGAGTCCAGATTCCCCCCACAAGAGTGTGGGTCCCCAGGGGCTCGCCTGGAACTGGGGTTCAGTGCAGTCAGAACTGGGGTTCAGTGCAGTCAGAACTGGGGTTCAGTGCAATCAGGAGCTTCCTACTCCCTTCTGCTAGGGAAAGCCTGTGGCAAACTCCGCAGCCTTTGTGCACACTGGTGCATGCGCCTCCAGTCCCCTGCCCGCCGGGGCTCCCCCGGGTCTCCCCCGGGTCTCCGAGTCTCTGGGTGCCTTTCTCTCTACCTGACAGTCCAGACTTCCCCTGTATGAGCCTGGGTCCACGGGGTTTCGCCTGGGACTGGGGTTTAGTGCAGTCAGAACTGGGGTTCAGTGCGGTCGGGGGCTTCCTTCCCCCTTCCGCCAGAGAAAGTCAGCCAGGCTCTCAGCCACCCTTCCTCTCTGTGCGCATAAAGACCCTTTGCCATACCTCCAATTCTCTGTGAGCTTTTCTCTTTCCTTCTAGTTGTAGAATTTTCACTCAGCCAGCTTTCCTGTGGTTCTGGATGGTGTCTGTTCTGTCTTTTAGTTGTAGTTTTGAAATTATTGTGCGAGGCAGCAGTTTAGGTGCTTACCTATGCCGCCATCTTGGTTTCTCTTGGATTTTTTTTTTCTTTTTGCTTTTTCGGTTGAGTGTTTTTTGCTTCTTTGAATTTCAATTCTTTGACTTGATTCTTGTGTTCCTTTAGTCTGTTGTTGGGTCTCTGTATAATATTTTTTATTTCAGTCAGTGTATGTTTAATTTTTAGTTGGTCCTTTTTCATATCTTCGAGGGTCTCATTATATTTATCGGCCTTTTCTAGGATATTCTTGAAAAGCCTTATAACCGTGGTTTTGAATTCTATATCCAGTCGTTTGTTTTCCTCCATTTCTTTCGTTTGTGATCTGTTTCTTTAACGCCACATTTTCACTGCTTCCCTGAGTTGGTAGGGTAGATTTGTGTGCTAGGTTTCCTATATGGCCCAGTGGGTCGGCCTCCCCAGTTAACCTGAGGTGGGCACTCCTGGTGCACCCCTTTGTGGACTGTGTGTACAACCTTGTTGTAGTTAAGTCTTGATTGTTGTTGGTATCACTGGGAGGAATTGACCTGCAGGCCAGTTGGCTATGAGGATCAGCTGTGTCTACACTGGGAGATTTTCGGTGCTGGAGAAAGCCCTATAGGATTAGCCTTGCCAGATTGCAAAAGCCTCTGTGCTCAGCTTGGAATGGGTGGAGTCTCAGGGCGGAGCAGACAGTCTTGGCTTCCCATCAGCCCTGCCTTTGCTCGAGTCTCCAGACCTCTGCCTTCCATGGTTCCAAGTTTCCACCTTACAGTCCAGATTTCCCCAGTAAGAGCGTGGGTCCCCAGGGGCTCACCCGGAACTGCGGTTCAGTGCAGTCAGGAGCTTCTGACTCCCTTCCACTAGGGATAGCCTGTCACTTGCGCCTCCAGACCCCTGCCGCCGGGGATCCCCTGAGTCTCCATGTGCCTTTCTCTCTACCTGACAGTCCAAACTCCCCCTGTATGAGCCTGGGTCCACAGGGTTTCGCCCGGAACTGGGGTTCAGTGCAGTGGAACTGGGGTTCAGTGCAGTCGGGGGCTTCTTTCCCCCTCCCGCCAGAGAAAGCCAGCCAGGCACTCCGCCGCCCTTCCTCTCTGCGCGCGCATGTCTCCGTACCTCAGCTCTTTGCCGCTCCATCTCCGTGAGATTTCCTCTTTCCTTCTAGTTGTAGAATTTCCACTCAGCCAGCTTTCCTGTGGTTCTGGATGGTGTCCGTTCTGTCTTTTAGTTATAGTTTTGAAATTGTTGTGCGGGGCAGCAGTTTAGGTGCTTACCTATGCCGCCATCTTGGTTTCTCTGACCCCACTTTTACCACTCTTATTCAACATAGTATTGGCAGAAGGACTAGCCATAGCAATCAGATAAGATGAACAAATAAAAGGCATCCAAATGGAAAAGGAGGAATTAAAACTGTCATTATTCACAGATGGCATGATATTGTACATAGAAAACTGTAAACACTCAACAAAAAAAAAACCTTCTAGATCTAATAAATGAATTAAGCAAAGTAGCCGGATACAAAATATTCAGAAATTGGTGGCATTTTTATATACCAATAATGAACTATCAGAGAGAAATTAAGAAAACCATCCATCTCACTTACTATCACAACAAAAACATAAGGTATATAGGAATAAATTTAACCAATGAGGTAAAAGATGTGTCCTAGGGAAATTATGAGATACTGAAGAAAGAAATTGAGAAAGACACAAATAAGTGAAAGCATGGATAGGAAAAATTAGCATCATTAAAATGTCCATACTACTTAAAACAATTTGTAGAATGATTGCAATTTCTATTAAAATACTAATGACATATCTCACAGATCTAGAATAAATAATCCAAAAATATGTATGGAACCAAAAAAGACCCCAAATAGCCTCAGCAATCTTGAGAAAGAAGAACAAAGTTGGAGGTATCACACTACCTGATATCAAACTATACTACAAGGCCATAGTAATAAAAACAGCATGGTATTGATACAAGAACAGGCATATAGATTAATGAAACAGATTAGATAGCACAGAAATAAACCCATGTTTTTACAGGCAATTAATATTTGACAAAGGAGGCCAGAACATACAATGGGGTAAAGACAGTCTCTTTAACAAATGGTGTTGGGAAAATTGGACAGATACACACAAAAAAATAAAACTGGACCACCAACTTACACCATACACAAAAATAAACTCAAAATGGATTAAATACTTAAATATAAGTCACAAACCATAAAAATCCTAGCAGAAAACATAGGCAGTATAATTTCAGACATTTCTCATAGCAATATTTTTGCTGATATATCTCCTGAGGCAAGGCAAACAAAATAAAAAGTAAACAAATGGGACTACATCAAACTAAAAAGCTTTTGCACAGCAAAAGAAACCATTAACAAAATAAAAAGGGCACCCACTGAATGGGAGGTCATATTTGCCAATGACATATCTGATAAGAAGTTAATTTCCAATGTATATAAAGAATTTATACTACTCAACACCAAGAAGACAAACAACCCAATTAAAAATGGGCAATGGACCAGTATAAATACTTCTCCAAAAAGGACATACAGATGGCCAATAGACATATGAAAAAATCCACAATGTCACTAATCATCATCACAGAGATGAAGATTAAAAGCACAATGAGGTACCATCTCACACCTGTCGGAATGGCTATCATCAATAAATCAACAAACAACAAGTGCTGGCGAGGACGTGGAGAAAAGGGAACCCTAGTGCACTGCTGGTGGGAATGCAGATTAGTGCAGCCACTGTGGAGAACAGTATGGAGTTTCCTCAAAAAATCAAACTTCCTTTTTGATGCAATGATTCCACTTGTGGGAATATATGTGAAGAAACCCAAAATACTAATTTGAAAGAATATATGCACCCCTATGTTCAATGAAGCATTATTTACAATAGCCAAGATATGGAAACAATCCAAATATCCATCAGTAGATGAGTAGATAAAAAAAAAGCTGTGGTCGATGTACACAATGGAATACTTCTCCACTGTAAAAATGAAGAAAACCTTACCTTTTGGGACAGCATGGATGGATCCGGAGATTATTTTGCCAAGTGAATTAAGTCAGTCAGAGAAAGATAAATGCCATATGATCTCACGTATATGTGGAATCTAATGAACAAATAAACTGGGGAACAAAATAGAAACAGAGGCATGGACACATGGAACAGACTGACAGCTGTCAGAGGGGAAGGGGGTTGGGGAGCTGGTGAAAAAAAGGTGAAGGGATTAAACAAAAAAAGTGTGGATCTGAAAGCCAACTGCCTGGTTTCGTAGTTGGGCTATGTACTTACTAGCTGGCTAATTATCAGTTACCTCATCTTTCTTAGCCTGTTTCTTCATCTGTAACATGGGGATAATAATACCTATCTTGAAAGGTCCTTATGAGGATAAACTAAGTTAATCCATGTAAAGCACTTAACCAAGGGTCTGGTACATAATAAGCACTTGACATTGTTACTTCTTTGGACCAGGCACTGTGCTTAGTGTTTTCTGTACATGATGCTATTGAATTGTACAATGACCTAGATGTCACCTATGGAAGCTGACTGCTAGAGAGAGCCCTTCCTACTTGTGCTACAGTTGCTTTTGAGTTTTATTGCCCATCTTTTATAGCTGAAGAAAATGAGGGTCAGAGAGGTAATTTTGCTCAAGGTGCCTTAGCTATATATGAATGATCTGATTCCAAAGCCCAGCAAGTTGATTTTACTACATCAGAAGAAGAAGAGAAACAAAATAGAAAGGGGAGAGCCAATGCTGGGGGAGGGGGGAGAGAGGACTACATTGGGTTTTATCTCTAAGAAGGGCCTAAGATACCTTTGGGGCCAATGCAAGGCCAGGCCAGCAGAAGGCGGGGTGGGTGGAGCTGAGCCAAGGAGGAAGGGATAAATGCCAGGTCCTGACCCACAGCATCCACCCAGTCGTTCGTTCGTCCTCAGTGCAGGGCAACAGGTAAGAGTGACTTCCAGCCTGGTGCCCTCTTTCTGGTCTGTCTGCCCACCTAAAGGCTGCACATGCTAACTCTCTGGCCTGGCTAGATCTGACTCTGTTTCTTAGAATCTGTCTCTGTCATTTCCTCTCCCCTTCCCCCCATGTATTTTCCTGCTTTTCCCTATTTTTAGCTTTTTTTTTTTTTTTTTTTTTTTTTTTTTTTTTTTTTTTTTTTGGTCTTTGTCCCCTTGTTTCCTCTCCTTTGTTAGTTTTCAAGGTCACTCACTTCAGTTCATCTCTCTCCAACACACTAGCTTTCTCTTATTTTCCCTTCTTTGTCTGAATGCTATCTGTGTTCTTCCCTCCTCTCTCTCTCTCTCTCTCTCTCTCTCTCTCTCTCTCTCTCTCTCTCTCTCCATCTCTTCCTTCTATTCTGCTCAGTCTCTGTCTTTCTGTCTCTCCCTTCCTCTACTTCTCTTTCTCCCAGAAAGATGTCCCGATATTTCTTCCAGCAATTCTCCATTCCTCTCTCACTTTGACTCCTTCTCTCTGCTTAGCTGACAGCATAGATCTATGAGTCAGAGCCTAGGGGGACAGAAGTAGGAAGAGAAAACAGGACATGTAGAGATTATGGGAATAATGAATTGGGGAAAGGTTTGAAGGAATTGAGAGATGGATAATTAGTAGAAATAAGGGGGAAAGGTGAAAGAGGAAAGTGGTGTCACTGAAAGTCAATAGATTTGTTTTCTCACACTAATTCATTGTGAGACTCTCTGAAAATGGAGCTTAGCCTATAATTTCCATGGCTTCTTTTAATTTTGATTTTGTGGTCTTCTAAATTTTTCTGTGTTTAAGAATTTCTGATTTCTGCTTCCTGTTATCTAAAATTCTCTATGATTCTTTCATGATGGAGAGAGGGTGCTAGGAAGGGAAGTAAAACCTGATGCTTCCAACTCCTGTAAATAAGTGTTCACATCTACTCCAGACCTAACCTAGTCTAGCAAAGCAGGCCACAAAGGGGAAAGAGGAGGCAATGAATGCTACAATTAGTGGTTTCTGGCTCTCTGCTGGGGTAGAGTTGTGGTTGGCTCTTCTGATATCAGGGACTACAGATTGGCTGCTGACATGAGAGAGGATTTTAAGGTACAGGGAAAACCTTCTAGTAATGATCTGTCATTTGGCCTGAAATTGCACTATTATGTCTTTGAATAAAAGCATTGTTTTAATAAGAGCCTTGGCAAGGATTGCCACAGAGTGGGTGCATAAGTTATTAACTGGTGGAATGAATGAATGAACGTTCACCAGTGCCTGAAATTTTACTTCAGTTAGAAATATGTTCCTTTGGTAAAGGCATTGGTCACATTTCAAATTCAACTATTCCAGAAAGGAGCCTGTTAGTACAGCAGAGGGGATTGACCTCTGGAGTTGAGCTCTCAGTCAAGAATATATATAGTAATATTTAAATCACAGATCCACAGTGGTTAAGTTAGTAGGATCTGGAACCAGATTCCCCAGGTCCTCTTACTTAACTAACTCTGTGACCCGGACAGGTTACTTAATCCTTTTGAGCCTCAGTTCCATCGTCTTTGAAATAAAGTTGTCAGTGTCTACCTCGCAGAGTTATAAGGATTAAATAAGTTAATTCATGTGAAGTATTTCCAACAGTTAGTACTCTATGAGTGTTTGCCTATTAGAATCTGATGGATTCTATGAAGTTATCTAGTCCACTGTCTGTGGAGAAACTGAGGCCCAGGAAGAGAAAGTACAGGACCCACATTCACATAGTGAATTGTAACAGAATAAGGGCAAGAATTAGGGTTGAAACAAGAATCAATTTTTGAGACCTGGTCTGATGTATTCATGATGTAACTTCCCTTGGCTGTACCTTCACTTTCCCTACATAGAAAATGTAAAAAGCAAAAATAATAGCTAACACTTTTTCAATGTTTACTATGGAATAGACACTCTTCTATATACTTTATATAGATTATCTTACTGAATCTTCACAACATCCCTGTGAAGTAGATTGTCCTTGTTATTATCTACATTTTACAGATATAAGACACAGAGCAGAGATGTAACTTTTCTAAGGTCCCAGAGCTAGTGAGTGGTAGAGCCAGGATGAAAACCCAAATAGTCTGGCTCCAGAGGCTGTGCTTTTAATACCCCAAATCACTAAAAGACATCTTTGATTCAATTTTACTCACTCCAGTTTCATGACGGGTAGTGGGATGGATTGTAAACAGAACCCAAGGTAAATAGACTGCACAGTTATGGGTCATAAAGATGGACAGGCATAGTGAGGCGGGACAAATTCCAGGAAAGGAGTAAGAGAACAGAGAAATTAGAACTGAAACTTGAAAGAACTTGTTAGTTCAATGAATTCCAAGAAGTAGTCTATATTTTTCTAGGTCCCTGAGAACAGCATAGCCAAAACCTCTTAGAGATGATGAGTATATTGCACTTCTTCCATTTTTATACAAGGGAATGGAAGTAGGCTTTAATTCATCATCATCCCAAAGCAGGACTTGACTTTGCTTCTGATCTTTGGGGCTCTCCTTACTATTACATGTCCCACTGTTGTTGTCATTACTCTCAGTGTTGATATTGGAGAAAAGCATTTCTAAGAGCCTGGAACCTAGCTATTTGTTTTGCGTTCCACTCCTGGGTGTCCACCCCTCCTCACCACCAATAGCCAGAGTCAGCCCCAAGCCAGATGCTCAGACGTGATTCTAGAAAGGAGCTCCTCTTCGATCCCACACCCTGGTCTCATCTGGGGAGCAGTCATACCTCAGTGGCGATAAACTCTTGGAGCTTTATCTGTGGTCTGCAGGCTCAGCCTCAAGTGCTTTAGCCTTTGCAGGCAGGCAGGGAAAGGAAAACTCATATCTCCAGATACAAAGTGGTTATTGGGCCCAATTCATTACCTTCCATATGAGGTAGGCATAAATACCTTACATTTGACAGCTGATGAAAGCTGAGACCAAGAGGGGAAGTGACTTTTCAAGAATGTCCAATAGGGAGTTGGAGAGCTAGAATTGCAATAAGAAAAGCTACCATTTATTGAAAACTATGTGCTGGGCACTGTCTTAAAAGCTTAACATGATGAGTTTCATTTAGTCCTTTGAACACCCCTTGACTTTTTCCAATTCCAAGGTCCACACACCCTGCCCCACCTACTAATCTGTGCTCCTATGACAGATTGTGAGAGTTAGAGGGACAATGCTCTGGGGTGAAACAAGGGGAAGAGATTGCTTTGTGAGTTAGGGAGCACATGCTTGCTTTGTGAGACCTGGAAGGGAAGGTGTTGCTCAGTAGGAGGTGAAGGAGGTTGCCATATGAGAACAGGGCTATGAGCTCCTTCTGTTCACTTGTCCCTTACAACAGAAGACCCTATATCTAATAGCATAGAGGTGCTATTAGATTCTACTTAGTAGTTTTCCTGGTGGTGCCAAGGCCTTAGTTTTCCCACATTCCTTCACATCTCTCCTATTGTCTTGTCCCATATCTTGTCTCTTGATCCTCTGATGCTGGATATCCAGTTTTCCCTTTTTCTTTTCATCTGTTCCTCCCTCTTGCTCTCACTAGCTGTCTTTCTCTGTGTATCTCTCAGCCCTCCCTCATACCAACCCCCAACCCACCTTAACCACCTCTCTGTCTCTATTGTTTTATCTTGTCTCTACTCCCTTCTGTCACTCAGTCTCTGTCTCATCTCCCTCAACAGGGCTGAGCTCCTCTTCCCCAAACTCTTCTTAGTTGTTCTCTCCCATCCCCTCAATCTCTGACAACTTTTGTCCTTTATTTTTGTGCCTGACTGACTCTCTGCCCCTCCTAAATTCTCTCGATGCCTACTCTCAGTTTTCTGAGTCTTTGTATATTCCTCCATGCTCCTTGATCTGTCCTCATTTCTCTCTCTCTTTTTTGTTGTTAACCCCCACCTGAGGATATTTTTCCATTGATTTTTAGAGAGAGTAGAAGGGAGAGGGAGAGACAGAGAAAAACGAGACACATCGATTGGTTGCCTTCTGCACACACCCCGGCCAGTGCCGGGAACCTGTAACCGAGGTACGTGCCCTTGACCAGAATTGAACCCTGGACCCTTCAGCCCGTGGACCTGCCCTCTATCCACTGAGCCAAATTGGCTAGGGTTGTCCTCATTTCTCTTTTGTGTCCTTCTGTCTCTGCCTCTACCTCTGCTTTCTCATTCACTAATATCTCTCTCTCTCCTCCTCCTCCTCCTCCTGCTGCTGCTGCTTCTTCTTCTTCTTCTTCTTCTTCTTCTTCTTCTCTCTCTCTCTCTCTCTCTCTCTCTCTCTCTCTCTCTCTCTCTCTCTCCCCTCTCCTCTTTCTCTGAGCTTAGTCTCTTTCCCTATTCTTCTGTATTTCCCATCATCCTCTTGTCCTCTGTTTTTCTGGAGCAGTCCTCTTCTCCTTGTTCTTATCTCTACCCTCCCTTTTCCGTCTGGCTTTTATCTTTTTCTCTCTTACAGTTTCTGTGCTTCTAACTCCACTACCACGACTGTACATTTGTTGTCTCTCACTTTCCTTCTTTATCTTTCCTAATTTTTATATTCTCCTGACTCTTCCCCTACTCTCCTCTTTTCTCCATTTGAGTCTCTGTTCACTCATTAGTTTACTCCCAAATTCAACAAATATTTATGTGTACTTTGTTTAAATGATCTTCTCTCTGTCCCCTTTCTCTCCTCTGTCTTAGCCTCCATCTCTTTCGTTCACCCATAGACTTGTTCCCCAGGCCCTTTGAGTCTTGCTTTCACCTCCTTCTCGATCTGTATTTTATCTTGTAAAATACAGAAGCAAGTCCAAGAACAGCAAAATACCATTCTTGGGGAACATGGTTTGTAGGGCCTAGGGCCTGCCATTTTGTCCTATTCCCTGAATATACTTAATCTGGTACCTGTGGCAGAAAATCTCTGGGATGAGGCTCAGAAGTTCTGATCAAAGGTATCTTTGTGTATTATCAGGCTGAATCTCCACTGGGCTGAGGTCAATATTTTTAGAAAAATTCTTGGTCTTTAGTTGTGATTCAAAGAGTTAGTGGATTTTCAACTCCCATCCTGGCCACAGTCACACTTCAATGACCCCTCTGCATCACAGAGGGGGTCAGTGGCAAAGTCTGAATCAGAATTCAGGCTTTCTGACCTCCAGTTGGAACTCTTTCCTTCACCTCTTTGCTTAACAGCCAGTTTCCTATTTCTTCCTCTCTGATGCCCTATTGGTACATTTAAACATTGGGGAAATTCTTACCCTGAAAGGACAATAAGGGCAAGCATTGGGTAGGACGCTAAAGACAAAGAATCAAATACAGGAAAGACCCTTGGCTTTTGGCGGGGCCTTCATGATGAGATCTCATCTCTTCCACATCTTCTGCAGGACTTCGGGCTCAAGATGGTGGCAGCAGTCATGTTGCTACAACGCTGTCCTGTGTTTGCCCGGGGTCCCTCGGGCCCCCTGGGCAAGCTGATTAAGACTCACCAGTTCCTTTTTGGTAATGGATGCTGTCCCATCCTGACCACCCAAGGACCAACCTGTTCTCAAATCCACCTTAAGGCAACCAAGGCTGGAGGAGGTAAGAAGAAGCTACTGGAAAATGGGGAGAATGTCTGGGTCCTAGACACAAGGTCCCAAGTCACACAATTCATCTTTGCCTAATGATTGGTAGGGTTTATGTGAAAAGAGTTAAGGCAGAATGAGCTGGCCTAAAATGAGCTGGGATCTGACTTCTGCCAGCATCTCCAAAGAATCTCAGGCTCATGCCCCTCATACTGTACATACTCCAGTCACTCTGAATTACTTAAAATTGCCTAGATCAACTCTATTATCTGAAGCTTCTGTGCCTTCACTCCTCTCAAATGATCCTCTTCCACACTCTTTACCAGTTTATCTCATATTTCTCATGAGACACTTAACTTGGGCATCATCTTTTCTGTCAAGCCTGCCTAGACTTCCAGCCTGTCCAATTCCAATTCTTTGTCATGTGTCCTCCCTGTTCTAGACTTTCTAGGCTTTCTGTACCCTCCCAGCACTATTTATACTGTGTCTTCAGTGAGTGCCATTCCTGCCAGTTTAAGAGCTCTCATCACAGGGATCTAGCATAGGGACCAGACTCATCCATCTCTGTGTCTCTACCATAGTCTGAGATGGCACTTTGGGTTATAGTAGGTTTCAGTAATAATTGCTAAATTGAACTTATGGTTAAAAATGCACTGCCACTTACTCTCTTACCTTTGCATAGACTCTCCATCTTGGGCCAAGAGCCACTGTCCCTTCATGCTGTCAGAACTCCAGGATGGGAAGAGCAAGATTGTGCAGAAGGCAGCCCCAGAAGTCCAGGAGGATGTGAAGACTTTCAAGACAGGTTGGATTCAAGTTCCATCTCATCAACCTCTACTCCTAATACTTGAACTCACTTCACTACAGTCCTGAGCTAGGCTACTCCAAGGGCAGCTAATATACATCCCATTATGGGGAGTCTATTCTTTCTAGGGGAACCATGGTAGGCAATAGCTTAGACTGTGCACTGAAATGCACCCTCCCCAATACACACAAATGCACAGGTTCCTGTAACTTTTAGCCATTAGTCTAAAATACCATTCTTGGGGAACATGGTCTGTAGGGCCTAGGACTGCCATTTTGTCCTATTCCCTGAATATACTTAATCTGGTACATGTGGCCTCAAATTCCTTCTCCCTTTAGAGTTCTGCCTCTTCTCTTCCAAGTGGCTAAATGGATCCCAACAGTCTGGGCTCCCACATTTAAGCAATACCACACTGACAATCTGGATTTGCATGAAAGAATACGTGTTGGAAACAGGTACATACTATCCAAGGTTATGGAGCCCCAGGTCAACCCAAATGGTTCAGATCACTCAAGATAATCACACTTGAGAGATGGTTGCATTGTTGACATCTTTCATAGGCCCTTTGGGTTATAGTAGGTTTCAGTAATAATTGCTGAGATCATTAAGGATAAAAATTTCAAAATCAAATTTTAATGACATTCAGAAAAGAAGAGTAAGATACACTGTGCTTCATCTACCTCCCACATGAAAGACCCAGGGTGGCTTGCCCCAGTTACCTCACCTAAGGGAAAGTTCTAGTGGAGAGAAATGTGATTCACATTATTGAAGGTTTCCTGACACAGGAGGCTCTACTTGGGGAGATAAATAGGTGCTCACTTTTCAGAACATTTTTTTTCTTTCTGCAGAGGGCTTACCTACTTCATAACCTTGAATTAACATATTTTGCTTTGAGTTAAAAATGACTACACATGCTTTCTTTGCCTCCCTTCCCCCGCATCTTCATGGCCTACGTATTCCACATTCCCTTTCAGACCTATCCAGCTCCCTGGCTTCAACCAGCCTGAGGAATCTATTCTATAGTCCCCAGGAACCAGAGCAAATTTCAGAGAAAGTCACATATCTGCTACAGAACAACATGGCTAGTGAATTTGCTGAGATGGAAATAAAGGAGGTAGAAATATGGAAGGAGTGCTGAAAGGGCTTCTAATATAGTAGTGGAAATGGCAAGGAAGCACTTTGAAATCAAAGGGAGTGTGAGTTTAAATTTTAATGCTGGCACTTGATGGATCTGGATCAGTGCGATTTTAATACCTGCTTCAGTGGACATGTCTCTAGCTTGTTATGAGGCCTCATTAAATGTTGTTTCTTCCTATCATTTATTCTCCATGCTTCCCTTAAAAACACCCATCCTTCATAGAGCCTTTTCCCTCTTTTGTATTTGTTTATATTCATTTTCATAATGGAATTTGTTTTATTATCCTAATATAAAAGGAATATGATTCACTGTAAAATATTTTCCAACAGATACAGTAAAGTATAAAGAGAAAAATTTAAAACCAGAGCTCCACAATGCACCATTATTTTTTGCTGTTTTCTTCCAGATATTCTTCTATGACTAAACACACACACACACGCCTCCTACATTCTCCTCCACATATGTTTTTATTAGGAATGTGATCTTATTCTACCCAGAGTTTGTTATTTTGCTTTGTTCACTTAACCATATGTCACGGGCATCATTCCATGTCTCTAAACATGGAGCTGCATAATAATTATTAAGGGCCGAGGCAGCCAGTATCCCAAGAGGCAGCCAGTATCACAAGGGACAGTCAATATCACGAGAAGCAGCCAGTGTCGCGAGAGGCAGCCAGTATGCAAGAGGCAGTCAGTATCGTGAGAAGCAGCATCAGGGGCAGGACAGTCTCAGACAAGCATCTATTTCCGTGATAGGTAATAATAATGAGGGGGAAGCACACACACAAAAAGGGTCAAAGTATATTCTGTAGCATGAATGCAGTATCATTCAGTTAATCAAGCACCTATATTTCAGGTTATTGTTTCCACTTTGTTGTGCGAATTCTTTTAATTTATACTGTATGTTGATGTTCCATTCATATAAATGTACCCAGATATAATTTGTAGTATTATCTTAGACTTAGTATGAATACGTATACTTGAGATAATTTATCTACTCTATTGGGTTGCTTCTAATTTTTCCTATTACAAACAGTGGTACAACAAACATCATTGAATGTATCTCTTCATACACATAGGTAAGTGTTTCTCTAGGATAGACACTAAGAGTTAGAAATTCTTGGGGTGTAAGGGTGTGTACATTTTCAGTATTAATAAATATTGCCTATTAGCCCTTCAAAGTGATGCACCAGTCATCACAGAAAGTATCCACATTCTCACACCCTCTCCAGCACTTGATATTATCAAACTTGTAAATCTTTATCAACTTGATAGTGGAAATATGTTTTTGCAGTTTATTTTTCCCTGATGAAGCATCTTTTTCTACATTTATTGAATTCTCTGTCTATATTCTACTAGACTGAACATTGTTCATAGTAATGTTTCAATGTATAAAAAGAAATTCTGGATATCAATAATTTTTGTCAAACGTGCTACAAAGTTTTTGAAGGTATGTCAGTCTGTGCATTTAATAAACTTTTTTATATATACTTTTATTGATTTCAGAGAGGAAGGGAGAGGGAGAGAGAGATAGAAACATCAATGATGAGAGAGAATCATCGATTGGCTGCCTCCTGCATGCCCCACACTGGGGATCAAGCCCGAAACCTGTGCATGTGCCCTGACTTGGAATCAAACATTGACCTCCTGGTTCATAGATGGATGCTCAACCACTGAGCCATGGGCACATTTTTAAAACTTTTTTTTTAAAATATATTTTATTGATATTTCACAGAAAGGAAGGGAGAGGGATAGAAAGCTAGAAACATCGATGAGAGAGAAACATCGATCAGCTGCCTCCTGCACACCTCCCACTGAGGATGTGCCCGCAGCCAAGGTACATGCCCTTGACCGGAATCGAACCCGGGACCTTTCAGTCCGCAGGCCGACGCTCTATCCATTGAGCCAAACCGGTTTCGGCTTTTTAAAACTTTTGATACATATTTCTAAACATCCTTGCAGCAAAAATGTTATCAGGGTACACACCCCTACATCATGAATTACCATTGGCAACAATCATGATTTCTGTCTCATGTATAGAGCTCTAGAGTTTAACAAGGCCTTTGGCATATGTTATTTCAATTTATTCTGAAAATAGGATTGCCCCATTGTGTATTGGTAGTGGTCACTTACTGGTAGGCCACTTACTTGCTGTATGACCTTGATCAAGTTACCTAACCTCTTTGTGCCTTGGTTTCCTCATTTGTAAAATGAAGATACTATTAGAACT
Source organism: Plecotus auritus (assembly GCF_963455305.1). NCBI lineage: Eukaryota > Metazoa > Chordata > Mammalia > Chiroptera > Vespertilionidae > Plecotus > Plecotus auritus. The sequence goes on from NC_137784.1 coordinate 134,849,789, forward strand.
TTCCACATGGAGTTGTTGTGAAAAATAAATAAAATAATAGTTATAAAGTTCATAAGGCAGAACATTACAAATAATAGTCAGTCATTAAATATTGGCTATAATAATATAATCAAATAGTTATTATTATTACCACTACTACTATTACTTTACTCATAATAATATGTGCCAGGTATTTCTTTAGGTGTGTTACATTCTGTGTGTAATCAGATGATCCCAATTCTTCAAGAAGGTATTATTAGCCTCATTCTACACATGAAGAAATTGAAACTAAGGGAGAGAATTCATGACTTTCTCAAGGTCACATAAGTAGAAAGTGGCAAAGTAATTACTTGAAACTAGATCTGTCAATATTCTTTCCACTGATACTGGAAATAGTGATTCCAGTGAGGCTTCTACACTAACCACAGGGGTAGAAAGCCTGAGTGAATGTATGAATAAATTACTGAGTGAATGAGTAAGCAAAAGAATGGTTGAATGAAGTAGTAGAGGGTTAATGTGGCCCAGTAAGTTAATGACTGATCAAACAAATGAATAAATGGAAAGAAAACTAGAGAAGGCAAGATGAACTGTATAAATAAAATGCGGACTTGCCAGGAAGTGATTTTAAAAGAATTCTTTTCATCCCCATCTCTACTCCTGCAGGAAACCATGTCTTTGGTTATGACCAGTTTTTCAAGGACAAGATCATGGAGAAGAAACGGGACCACACCTATCGTGTGTTCAAGACTGTGAACCGCTGGGCTGATGCATACCCCTTTGCCCAACACTTCTCTGAAGAATCTGTGCCCTCAAAGGATGTGTCTGTCTGGTGCAGTAATGACTACCTGGGCATGAGCCGGCACCCTCGGGTCTTGCAAGCTACACAGTGAGTAGTAGGGTCTGGGCCATGAGCTGTGGGGACAATCCAGAGAAGAGCCAAAGCCACACATGGAAGGAAAAGGCAGAGCTGGAAGTCGAAACCTGGGTTCCACCCACCACCTCTGTTGTACAAGGACCTCCAGCATATTTAATCCTCAGATAGGAACTAAATCAGTCAACAAACCATGTTTTGTAAACCCTTGAGTATACAGTGCTATTGAGGAGAGGATGGAAGAACAAGCAAGCCCACTCTCCATTCTGGCTGCAGAATGAGTACTGACAGAGATGGTGTAGGACCTCCTCTAGAAAGTCTTCCAAGCTGCTCAAGCTCAACCTAGATTCTCCCTCCATCCCTGAGTGCCTTCAGTCTGAGAAGGAGGTTCCAAGTCTTTCCACCATCCCCATCCTGCCCTCTACTTAGTCACTTAGGTCACAGCTCACACAGGATCACTGTCATCATTGACCCCCATCAATAGGTGGAACACATGAGAAACCTACCCAGTTCCTCAGTGTCTGTCAAGGGTTTCTTCTCCTTGTCTCCCCTCTGTTTTTTCCTGACTAGGGAGACCCTGCAGCGTCATGGAGTTGGAGCTGGTGGCACCCGCAACATCTCCGGTACCAGTAAGTTTCACGTGGAGCTAGAGCAGGAGCTGGCTGAGCTACACCAGAAGGACTCAGCCCTGCTCTTCTCTTCCTGCTTTGTGGCCAATGACTCTACTCTCTTCACCTTGGCCAAGATCCTTCCAGGTAAGCCTAAGGCCTAAGCTTTATACAGCATACAGTCTGTTTTCATTACTCTTTCCCTCTATTCTGTGTTCACTTGCTCGCATTGCCCTTCGCATATCCTCAACGCTGGATGACTACAGTCCTCTCCTTTCTTCTCTTCCATACATAGGCTGAAGATCACTACTAAGGAACATTGCCCAACTTCACAGAAGAGTAACACAATAAATTTGTCACCCCCAACTCAACTAGGCTCTTAATACTCATAAACAATACTTTTATGTCCCCACATCCAATTTTTAAAACTTTCTTCCCTCATCTAAAACCTGTGACTATCTCCTCCTTCACTGTTAACCAATTACCTCACATTTTACATCACATGCACGCACGCAAATCACCAGACAGGGACTCCTTTAACTTACAGCCACCAAACCTACACATTTTTCTAATTGTTCATTGATTCTTCTTTCATTCTTCCCTTTTACAATTTGAAAGTGCATCTCTTCTTTTGCCTAAAGCCAATCCCTTCCCTTGTACACTGGATCCCATCTGGATCCCACCTTCCCACTCTCTAGTCAATAACATCCCACCTTCCCTCTCTCCCACTCTTTAGCCAATAATATCCTCAACTCATCTGCCTGTCATCTTTCCATCACAGCCCCAACCCGGGATGGATATAACTCTCCACCTTCTCTCTCAATCCTGGGCTTATATAATTGCTCAGGCGGAAGCCACTAAAAATTTATGGTTCCCAACTTCTATCAGCTTGTCTATGCTCTCTGGCAATCCTGTTTCCATGGTCAGTTCTCCAAGTCTCCAGGGTAGCTTTGCCAATTCCCATTCTCCTCAGCCCTCCTAGACCTATACCTCACTCTCACCCACATGAGCATCCTCACATGTCTTTCCCTCTGTGTCCCATTCCCCTATACTTCCTCAGGAACTTTGATCTATAAGTTTCCTCTCCCCTGTATCTTCAGCCTCTCTCTTTCTTTAATCTATTGAAGTCTTTTGCATCTTACAAAAAACATTTCCCCTCATTATGCTCAAGCTATTGCCCTATCTCTCTCCTTATAACTGGCAAACTGCTTGACAGAAGTCTTCATACTTGCTAGCTACTTCCTCACTTCCTGCTGATTCTTTGGCACACTATAAACATCACCACTGCTTCTCTGAAACTTATTCTGAGGTCACACATAACCCCAACTAAATCCAATATCCTTGGAAATTTTTTCAGTGAACCCCCTCCTCAACCATTACAATTCAACTTCTTTCCATTTCCACTGCAACCATCTTAGCCGACCAATATAATTTCTTTTTTAAAAAACATATTTTTATTGATTTTAGAGAGGAAGGGAGAGGAAGAGAGAGATAGAAACATCAATGATGAGAGGGCATCATTGATTGGCTGCCTCCTGTATGTTGGACCGAGCCCACAACCCAGGCATGTGCCCTTGACCGGACTCAAACCTGGAACCTTTGGGTCCGCAGGCTGAGGCTTTATCCACTGAGCCAAACCGGTTAGGGCCAATATAATTTATTGATTTCACATTTGCCCTCCTGCGATCTATTCTTCACATCAGGCAGAATGATATTTTTTAAATGCATACATATTTTTGTTACTCCCCTGCTCAAAACCCTTTAATATGTCCTCATTGCCCTTAGGACCAATTCCAAATTCTTTTTTAAAAATATTTTTTCATTGATTTCAGAGTGGAAGGGAGAATGAGAGATAGAAACATCAATGATGAGAGAGAATCATCGATTGGCTGCCTCTTGCACACTCCACACTGGGTATCAAGCCCACAACTTGGGCATGTGCCCTGACCGGGAATCAAACCATGACCTCCTGGTTCATAGGTTGATGTTCAGCTGCTGAGCCACACTGGCCAGGCCCAATTCCAAATTCTTTATCATGGCTTCTAAAGCTCCAAATAATCTGGCCTCTACCTACCTCTTACGCCTCATCTTTTGATACCTCCTTTTTTTCATTCTTTCATTTAGCAATATATTCACTCATATATTTATTCACTCACATATATTAGTTATGTTTATTCATCCATTTATTCAAGAAGTGCTTATTTATTAACTACTGTGTACCAGAAAGAGAAAGATAAAAAGATGTGGTTCCTTATCAATTGTCGGGGAAATCTGATGAAAACTCGCCCCTGTGCACAAAGATGCACGTTCAAAAATGTTCACTGCAAATTTGATTCGAAAAGTGAAAATTTGGAAATTCTAAAATGTCTACTGGTGTGGGAGTGGTGAAGTGGGTTATGGTGCACCCATTACTCATGATAGATGCAATTGTAAAAACAAGGTAGCCTTGTATTTACTGATATGGAGACCACCAAGATATACAGACCTGTTGCCAAGTAAAAAGAAAGAAGTCACTGAACAATGGAAATTGTCCATTTAGATCGCCACAGACGTAAGTGAAAATGCACAATTTTGTAAACTGAGACAAAGGTAACTTTCTGAAAGGACCATGTGGGAACGTAACAGTGTTTCCCTCTTGCACACATGGAGTCAGGGTCCTCTCCACTTTCCACTCTATTTCCATGTTGATAGAATTGTTTATAACTAGGGTGAATTTCCTTGTTCCCTATGTAATTAAAAGAAAATAATAAATGCTGCTTTAAAAAAAAAAAAGATGTGGTTCCTGCTCTTAAGTAACTTCCAGTCTACTACTTGTCCTTCATGGTAGGTTCACCAGAAAGTCATGCAGGGTCTTCAGTGGGCGGAAAGGGTTGGCCCTCTGTCCCTGCCAGATCGTTCCTGAGGATAAAGTAGGAATACTGGGACAGAAACTTAAGAATTATGCATCTGGTTCCTCAGGGTGCGAGATTTACTCAGATGCAGGCAATCATGCTTCAATGATCCAAGGTATCCGCAACAGTGGAGCAGCCAAGTTTGTCTTCAGGCACAATGACCCTGACCACCTGGAGAAACTTCTAAAGAAGTCCAACCCTGAGACACCCAAAATTGTGGCCTTTGAGACTGTTCACTCCATGGATGGTATGTATATGTGTGAGTGTATGTTTACTAACATTGGTCTCACAGAAACCATGATAATAATGATAACAGCTAACATTTACAGAGTGCTTATTACATGCCAAGCAAAATTATTAGCATTTTATGTATATTAATGTACTTAATCTTCACAATTCTATGGGGTAGGTGCTATTATTCTATTCATTTACGTGAGGAAAGTGAGACACAAAACTAGTGAAGTAACTTGCCTAAGATCACACAACCAGGAAATGCCAAAAGATTGAGGCAGCTATTATAGTGATCTTACAGATTAAGAAATGAAAATTCATAGGCAGCTTCCAATTTATCCTGATTCTAATATGATTCTAATTCCTTCATACAAGGGCTCCCTCCGTGATAAATTATGTATAAATCAATGATATCCATGTCTGGTTTCTGCAATAGAAAATTTTACAAATTATTGCCTGAAGATTGTCTTCAAGGTTCAGAATGAAGCATTGGAGTCAAAACAGGTTTTGAAATCAGACAGATCTGTGTTCAAATTCCAGGAACTTACTGGCTCTATGACCTTGGATAACTCTAACTCTCTGAGCCTAAGTTTCCCCAAGGTAAAATATCTAGTTGTAAGAATTAGAGACAATGAAAGTCATCCCAATTATTATGATCTAAGTAGAAAAAATGACCTTTTCCCTCCTGCCTCTTCCTCCCCAACTGAAACAATGCTCAAATCATTTTATTGCTGCCCCCTTTGAGCAGAAATCATGTATTTTAGACATCGGCTTCTGGATTTATTGAAGGGAAGAGGCCCTCACTTCATTTCAATTTGTCACTTTTCCAACTAAAACAAAGAAGAGTTCCTGATATAGCGAACATACATGCCATCAGCATCATGTAATGGTAATACACAGGCCGTGAAACCAGACTATTCATTTTGAAAACTCAGCATGACAAGTTACTTAACTTGAGCAAGTTTCTTAATTGCTATGTCTCAGTTGCCTTATTTGAAAAATAGAGGTGATAATAATAGAGTAGCTGTGAGAATTAAACGAGTTGACATATGTACAGAACTTATTGTGCCCACTCCCACATTTCTACAACTAGCAATAAAGTAAAACCATCCTATGATTATATTCCTACTACTGAGACTAATCTCATTCATGATTTCTCTGGTGGAAACCATGTTAGGACCATCCTACTTCCTTACATTCGCAAGTGAATGGTTCCTTTTTAAATTTGTTTTTAAATCCTCACCCTGGGACATTTTTCCATTGACTTTTAGAGAGAGTAGGAGGAAGAGAGGAGAAGGAGGGAGAGAGAAACTGACATGAGACAGAGACATCGATTGGTTGCCCTCCAACAGGAGCCCTGACCAGGGTGGGGATGAATCTGCAACCGAGGTACATGCCCTTGACCGGGAATTGAACCCGGGACCTTTTGGTCCGTGGGCCAACGCTCTGACCACTGAGAAAAACCAACCAAGGCTGCTTCCTTATTTTTTGATGGAAACTCTGCCTAAATTATCGTAGGGCAGAATTTCTCTCATTGAAATGGTGCTTGAGCTATCACACTGCCCCATTTGTCTTGGGCTCCATCTCCTGTGGTTGTTCCCACCAGTTGCTCACATTCTTTAATCCTGGCCTGGAGTCCCTGTTTCCCCGTGAACAAGTTTCTTCTGTATTTTGATTCTCTGCACCTGAGTAGTTTCCAGGGATTGTGAAGGTGTGGATTCTTGTATATGCAGAGTCTGCATATGGGATTCATAGCCACTGGAAACCTTATAAAAACTATAAGCATATAAGATGTCTACAATAACCTAGAAAAAAAAAGGTAATATGTATGGAAATTAAGAGGAAACTACAGATCACTTCTAATTCACCTTCAGTTCAATAGATTGAGATTAAGCCTGTGGGGGGGGGGTGCCCTCATATAACATTGACAGAGATGAGAAATACGCTGTCATGGAGACACAGGGAATACAAAGAGACAGAGGCACCATAAAAACAACAACAACAACACACACACACACACACACACACACACACACACACAGAAAAGGACACAAAGGTACAGAGAAAGAAAGTCCAAAGCAGAGAGATAGAGAGGTAGACAGAAAGGGACACAATGAGGAAGTGAAGGAGGGAGGGAGAGAAGCAGAGACACAGAGAGGAAAGAATGGGAGGGGAGAGAGAAAAATATGGCAGAACCTAAAAATAGAGATATAGAAACAAAGATGGAAATGCCACAAAAAGAGAGATAGTGACAGAAAGCCAGACAGATAAAAATAGGGAGGACCAGTGAAGGATAAATATATTGCCAGGGCTGCCAACAGCACCTGGCTGAGGGGATGAGTGGTATCTGAAATCAGAATGGCATTAACCTGGAGCAAAATGTGACTTTTTTCAATTTATTTAAACAAAGGTATCACACAGGCTAGTGCCAATCCTAAATGGAAATAAACAGATTGGGGGTGGGGAGGAAGGAAGCATAGAGAGGCTGGAAAATGACATAAATAAGAGAACATATATTGGCAAAATGAAGTAAAAATAGGAAAGAGAGGCAAGCCTTGATCATAGCCTGGAAAACACACACACACACACACACACACACACACACACACACACACACACACACACACACACAGAGGGGAAGGAGACGCTCAGCCGGCATGGCTCAGTGTTTGAGCATCGACCTATGAACCAGGAGGTCACAGTGCAATTCCCATGCCCGGGTTTCAGGCTCGATCCTTAGCTGGGGTGTGCAAGAGGCAGCTGATCAATGATTCTCTCTCAGCATTGAATCATTGATATTTATCTCTCGCTCTCCCTCTCTGAAATAAATTAAAAAAATATTTTTAAAAGAGGGGTAGGGGAGGGAGAAGGGAAGGCAGAGGGAGAGGGAGAAAGAACACGCACGAGCTTGGGCAGGAGTGAGGTGAAGACAGTCATTGCATACAGAGAGGTCTGAAATAGTCCTAAAGTAGTTGTGGGTCCCAATTCCACACTGGAGATGGAGTTGGGGAAGGGTTATGATCTACCTCTATTCCTTGGCTTTGCTCAGGTGCCATCTGTCCCCTCGAGGAGTTGTGTGATGTGGCCCACCAGTATGGAGCTCTGACCTTTGTGGATGAGGTTCATGCTGTAGGACTGTATGGTTCCCGGGGCGCTGGGATTGGGGAGCGTGATGGAATTATGCACAAGATTGACATCATTTCTGGAACTCTTGGTGAGTGAGTGCCTTGGACTTCCCTGACGTATAATCCAGAAAGGAGGCCCCTGTAAGATCCTTTTCTCCCTACCCAAAGTTGCAGAAGCTATTTGTGTAGAATTCACAGCCCTAGACTGTGGAACTCCTGGATTCCCTCCTTCCACTCCCTCCTCACTACAGAGTTGCTAAAAAAAAAATCTGGGTGTTTTTTTTTTAGAAGACCCCTGAGCTGAGCCAAATAGCCAGGTTCCGCTCAGTAAGTGGAGAGTTGTAGTTCTAATCTTGTTTCCCATCCCAGCTCCAAGCTTCATCTGAGCTCCACCTTTGGGCCTAAACAGCTCAAGATCCCCACCCACCTCCTGCCTATCTAGTCATTGCATATGGCAGGCCTTGAAAGTCCTATCTCAAAGCAGCAGAATTATTAGCTCTTGCTGATAATAATTCTCCTGTCACGGGCAGGAAAAATGAGCAGAGGTCTGGGAAGAGAGTCTGGAGCTCCAGCTTCTGCTGCACCTCCTTGTGTTACCTGGGGTTTGATCCTATTCTTTGGAGGAATGAAAATGGGGTCTGTGCATATCTTCCTCCTCCCTGTCTCCAGGCAAGGCCTTTGGCTGTGTGGGCGGCTACATCGCTGGCACCCGTGACTTGGTGGACATGGTGCGCTCCTACGCTGCCGGCTTCATCTTCACCACTTCACTGCCTCCCATGGTGCTTTCTGGGGCTCTGGAATCTGTGCGGCTCCTCAAGGGAGAGGAGGGCCAAGCACTGAGGCGGGCCCACCAGCGCAATGTCAAGCACATGCGCCAGCTACTAATGGACAGGGGCCTTCCTGTTATCCCCTGTCCCAGCCACATCATTCCCATCCGGGTGAGAGCCCCATGCTTCCCATCACCCTCTCCTCCTCTCTCTTCTGGGAGCCTTCCCACACCCAGCAAACTGACACCTGCTCCTGTCTCCTGTCATCAACTCTTTGCTTTCCTGTTAACCATTTTTGAAAAGTTATCAGTCATTCTGGATTAACCAGTCTTTTGTTTTTTTCTTTACTTACTTTCTTTTCTTTTTTTTTTTTCATTAGCCATCCTTATTAGACTGTTCTGACCCTCACAATATTGAGTCTATGACCTATGTATAATTCAGTGTTTTTCGGACTGTGCATAAAGAATTAGTGGGCCATAACATCACCTTAATAGGTTATGATGAGAATCTTTCTTGAACATCCAGCTTCTTAAAGAGACCGCCTCTTAAGGAGCCTATAAACTATGCATGATGAAAATGCTTGTATTTTATTAAGGAATGGCCATTGTCTTAACTCACCACATCTATGGTATCGTGACTATAAATATAGTTGCTTACAAAAAAATAACAACGAAGAACATGTACATCACATATAGTAAGGGTTTCATTTTATGGGAAATTTGTTTCAGTTTTGCATATGACTATATGCACATGTATGTACATATGTGTATGTGTGTAGCATGATCATGAAATATATATTTTTTTATTGAGAATTGAAGTCAGAAAATATAAAATCAAAAGCCATGGGACTATCTGCTATTTTTGTTTGTTTTGTTTTATTTATTTATTTTTCTAGCTGCTATTTTGGATCCTCAACTATGTTTGAGTGTTTACTGCCTTTACAAATTAACTGCGACTTCTTTATTATTATTTTTTATCATTTACAAAGTTATAGATGTCTCCCCCTTCTTCCCCTTTGCCCCCCTCCACCCAGCCCCTATCCCACCCTAGGCCTTTACCACACTATTATCTGTGTCCATAGACTATACATATATGTATATATGTTCTTCTTTCTTAAATAACATGCACTTGTATGTCGGTAAGTAGGGGAGCAGGGAGGATACTTTTTGTGACTGTTGAAAGAAATAGTCATTGCTCCTTGGACCAACCCAACATTCTCTTGAAATATTGCTTTTGTAAATAACTGTTGTTGTTTTTTAATTAACCCAGTGGCAGCATCCCAGATGGGGGGTGCTTAAGGGATTTTCCTTCTTATCCAGAACCACCCAAATTAAATACTAGCTAAGTAAAACCTGCTTGCTTGCTCTGCACACAGCTTCAAGACAAGGTTCCTAGCAGCACCTCCACCCCACTCCTTAAAATTTGATTGGTGCCTCTGAGTAACTCCTCGATAGAGATATTCTGAAGCTGCCACTGATTAAGGCCCTTATGAAAAAAATATGTTTAGAAATTCAGTGTTGTTCCTTCATCTGGTTCCCTCTACCTGCGATAGCGGGACAAGGGTGATAGATATTGACAGGCTTTTCTCCTGAGCCCAGGTGGGTGATGCAGCGCTGAACAGCAAGATCTGCGATCTCCTGCTCTCCAAGCATAGCATCTATGTGCAGGCCATCAACTACCCAACTGTCCCCCGGGGTGAGGAGCTGCTGCGCCTGGCACCCTCCCCCCATCACAGCCCTCAGATGATGGAAGACTTTGTGGGTAAGTCCTCAACATGGTTGCCTATAGCACTTTCCCTCCTTTCAGCCCCAGGATCTGAAGAAGTTGAGTGAATGGATGCCATTCATTTTAAAAATATATTTCTGAAACATCTATTGTGTGCCAGACTCTACACTAGGGCCATAAATGGATTAAAAACACACACACACAACAGTCCCTAGACTTGTAGGGCTCCAGTTTGGTTGAGGAGGCCATAGCAGATACAAACAATGACTTCAAGGGGTGAAAGTTCAACAAAGACAGTACATGTGGAAGGTGTGGGAGCAGAAAGGAGGGGCCTGACCCAACATATGGGATTCAAGACAGGCTTCCTAGTGGAGATGACACCTGAACTGAGTCTTTCAAGGTGAATGGTATTGAACCAAGAGAATAAAGAGGGTGTGGAGGGGTACTCCTAGCAGAGGGAAGAACTTAAAGGCAAGGAGGAGAGGGTAAGAAGCAGCCTTGGATATATCAAGAATAAGAAGGTGCCCAGCCGGTGTGGCTCAGTGGTTGAGTGTCGACCTATGAACCAGGTCACAGTTCAATTCCCGGTCACGGCACATGCCTAGGTTGCAGGCTTGATCCCCGGGGGGGGGGGGGGGGGCGGCATGCAGGAGGCAGCCAATCAATGATTCTCTCTCATCATGGATGTTTCTATCTCTCCCTCTCCCTTCTTCTTTGAAATCAATAAAAAATATTTTTAAAAAATAATAAGCAGGTGTTAGAGGAATGCAGGATAGTAGGAATGGTGTGGGGGAGGGGAGTGTCAAAAAGACAATACAAAACAAGGGCTGGATTGAGAGATTTATAGTGCTAACTGAATAGCTTGGTTTTTATCCTGAAAGTTGGCAGTTTAGTCAATTCACCTAAAATTTATTGTATTCCTTTAGGGTGCAGTTTTTAGCATGGGGCCTGACATTGGAGATATTGAAAGGCAACTGAAGATACAAGTCTAGAATTCAGGAGGGTGGTCTGGGATGGGGATGAAAATTTGAGAATCATCAGCATAAAGATGGTGTTTAAATCCATGAGACTGTATGAGATCACCAAAGGAATGGTCATTTAAAAAGCCATGGACAGCCCTAGCCAGTTTGGCTCAGTGGATAGAGCATTGGCCTGTGGACTGAAGAGTCGTGGATGAGATTCTGGTCAAGGGCATGTACCTCAGTTGCAGGCTCAATCCCCAGCCCTGGTTGGGTGGCAACCAGTCGATGTCTCTCACATCGCTGTTTCTCTCTCTCTGTCTGTCTCCTCACCCATCTTCCACTCTCTAAAAATCAATGGAAAAGGATTATTTTTTTTAAAAAAACAAGCCATGGACAGAGCCCTGGCACACACCTGAGGCATTTCTGAAAGTGAGGTCAGGTTCTCTCCTCTGGGTTTCCACCCCCTCCAGGAACACTCCCCACCCCAGGTTCCCGTGTCACAACAGTGACACTGTGTGGTTACTGTCAGTGTCATTTTTCTCTCCAGGCTAGGTGTTTCAAAGTAGATGGTTTCACTTCTTGGGCCATAGCATGTCCTGTACCAGGCCAGTACAGCTATAAATTGTGTCAAATTAGGAGCTTGCCAATCTTTTATACATCACAGCACCCATTCACAAATGGCAACGTTCATCACACACACTGGAGCAAACAAGAATCTACTTCTAGTTCCAAGACATCTTGAAGGGTTGAAGGGAATCTACATCTTGGCACAGCTATACTGTGACACAAGGATTAAGAAAACCTAGTCTAACCAATTCTTTCCCTCCTCTCCTCTCACCATCTTCAGAGAAGCTGCTGGTGGCCTGGACTGAGGTGGGGCTGCCCCTCCAGGACGTGTCTGTGGCTTCCTGCAATTTCTGTCGCCGTCCTGTGCACTTCGAGCTCATGAGTGAGTGGGAACGCTCCTACTTTGGAAACATGGGTCCCCAGTATGTCACCACCTATGCATGAGAAGCCAGCTGACTTGGATCCCCAGCCACCTGCACTTCACTTGGGGCTGGGCCTCTTCCTTTGCTTTGTTGTGTGCCTTCAGCTGACTTGAGTTGAAAACAAATAAAGAGCAAATTGCAGCATTTGTTGCCCTCTGTTGGACAGAGAACAAACGACTGCACTAAACCCGACTCCCTAAGGACAAGTGGCAGGGCCATCAGTAAACCACAGATCACTTGTAGATCCGACCACCCCATTTTACTGGTAGGGAAACTGAAATCCAGAAAGAAGGAGACTATACAGTAAGTTGGACAAAAGCGGAGACACTTGGCAGGTTTATTTGAAACTAGAGGCCCAGTGCGCGAATTCGTGCACGGGTGGGGTCCTGCTGGCCACCCCAATTGGGGCCAATGGGGCCAGGCTGGGCCGGGGGGAGGGGCCACAGGTGGTTGGCCAGCTGGCCCCGGCCCCTGGTCAAACTTCAGGTTGAGGGGACAATTTGCATATTAGCCTTTTATTATATAGGATGGCTCTCACCCAATAGTTTCAACAAAAATCCTGGGATTGACTCTTCACTGGTAGGCCTGGACACCTGAGCCTCGGATAGCCCCTGAAGCCAGGAGGTAGAGTCGGCTCAAACCAATCTGCCTAGAGGAGAAGAGTAGTTCCCCAAAACTTTGGAGTTATTTTCCAGCAGAAGGAATGGATGTCCTCCTCAATCCATTATCCTTGCCTTCCCACACCTTATAGAACAGGATTACCAGCCCCAAGAGGCTTGACTATAGAAAGCAACTTATTCAAGGCAATGCTCCCAACCTTCCCAGGTCACACAGAAAACATTTGCATGGCATACTTGGGTAAACTAGTGATACTTGCCTAGGAGGAAATCTTCCCTGACACTTGTGCAATTCTTGACCCTGGCTGGCAACTCTAGAGCTGAGACCCATTACTTTCCACCCCATAACCCATTTATGGCAGCTGTCAGACACACCAGTTGGGAAGTGTTGGTTTATGGCTATCCAACCCACCTGAGATTTCTGTCACACCACACCCACCTCCTCTGTCGAGCCAACCTCAGTAGTGCAAGAACCCCTACAACTCAGCAGAGCCCTTTATGGTGAGCACCACTCTTCCTTCCTCCCATCTTCCTGAGTTATACCACCAGGCGACAGGCAGTTGGCAAACCCAGTATTGAGATAACATCTCATGGAGCATATCTAAAACCTTCAAATGACATGGTGCACTAAAACAAAGACACAAACTTTATTGAGGCAGATACATTTCCTAGCAAGGGAGGAAAGGGTCTTAAAAGTTCCTGGAGCAATTGGTTCTTGTGTACCTCTTACAGGAAGGTGGAAATTGGGGTGGAGGACTGGGGTGCAGAATTAAGGCACAAGTAGCTCACCAATGAGGAGCAAGGCAGAAGAGAGAGGAGAGAGGCCTTAGAGGAGGAAGAGAAAGAAGAAACAGAAGGATTCCTGAGGAAGGTGAAGGAGGAGGAGGGGGGTGGGGAAGGAGGCCTAGGGGGAGGAGGTGACAGCTTAGGAAGGTGCTGGCCTCAGTTCATGTACAGGGCTGACCAGGCCAGATATCCCTCGGCTGGGTGGGCTCAGCTGGGCCTACTCCAGAGGAAGAAGTTGCAACGAGAAGAGGGGTCAGTGGAAGGCCCCCGGGGCCTGGAACACATGTAGAAGTGGCGGCCCTGGTTGGGTCCTGCCTTCTTCACAGTTCGCATCACACATGGCTCCCCATGGCCCCCACAGAGCGGCATGGGCAAGGGACCCCCCAGCACAGACTTCCAGAATGAGGTCCGTACCTCCTTCTTATCTTTGGCCTCTGCATCCTTGGCCTGCCCCTCTACCCCTTTGCCCATCACCTCGTCTTCTGGGATCTTTGGGGTCACAAGGGCACACAGGTTAGGAAGCTCCAAATTGGGAGAAGCTTGGAGACGGCTGGAGGATGGCTGGAAGTAGTTGATCAGTTTTTTCTGGCCTCTGCTGGAGCCAGCCCGACTTGGCTGAGGCCTGATCGAGCGCACATGGGCTTTGTTTTGGCGCATCTGTCCCTGGGTTTGCTTGCTGAGCTGCAGCACTGACTGCTTGGACACAGGCTCTTGTTTTGGATGGACTAGGAAATGAAGGATCTTGAGCTGGGTGCCTGAAAACTCAGGGAGGAAGCGGGTGCAAAGAGGAGGGCATTGTTTTGCTGGCACAGAAGACACGCTCAAGACTGCACCCACGGGACAATGGTCAGAGCCCATCACCTCAGGCAGCAGGAAGGAGTCCTGGAAGGTGTCTATAACCAGAGTCCTGTCTCCCAGCACATAGTCAATCCGGGAGCCATAGTTCAGACGGCGGGCGCCAGTGATTGTTGACCAGCAGGTAAAGGCCCTCTCCTGCTTCGGATGGAAGCAGCGGTAGGTATCGATAAAAGCCCCAACGTGGGACCCACCCTGGCAATCCAGCTTACTGAGCAGGCCATCCATCCACTTGCGTCCTGGGTCCTCTTCAAAGCATTCCTGGGGAAAGGGAAGGGGGACAAAGAGAGAGGCAGAACTAGATGCCGGAAGGGACTTTGCTTCATTTTACAGACAAGAAAACGTAAGCCAGCAATGGCTGGGATTCCATTTCCATCCTTCCTGATTTGTTATTTGCTTCATCAAAGCAATTCTTAGAATTGCTCACCAAAAGAATGGAAAATAGGAAGCTAAAGGTGGCTGCCTCTAAAAAGTAGGGCTAGGGCTAGGAGTTAGAAGACTGCTGCCTTTTCATTTAAACCCTCTGGCACTATTTGGCTTCTCTTGTGTCAAAGCCCTCCCTGATCATCCCTCACTCCTGTGCTCAGGGGCTCCAGAAATCCATGTCTGATTACTTCCTTTGACTCTGCTCCCCAGTTCATCCATCCATCCAATTCACCCACCCACTCATTCAATCAACAAATGTTCAAACAACACTGAGCAGGAGTAACCTAGGCAGAGGGCGTTACCAATGAAGAGAACAGCCTCTCTTATGGGCCTCTGGAAGGAGGGACAGTATACCCAAACACTTGAGGGGAAGCCAAACTGAGGGCCAGAATACCAGCAGAAGATGACTACTATAGTTCATGCCAGCAGGAGATGATGGTCACTTAGACTAGAGGTGTACCAGAGGAGACAGAGAAAACTGAAATTAAGCGATGATCTGGAGCCCGACAGGTGTGGCTCAGTGGTTGAGCTTTGACCTATGAACCAGGTCATGGTTTGATTCCCAGTCAGGGCACATGCCGGGTTGCGGGCTCAGTCCCCAGTGGGGAGCATGCAAGAGGCAGCCGGTCAATGATTCTTTCTCATTATTGATGTCTCTATCTCTATCACTCTCCCTTCCTTTCTGAAATCAATAAAAATATATTTTTAAAAAAGAGATGATGTGGAGTTAGACTCTATAGTACTCGCTGGCCAATTGAATGTGGGAAGGGTAGAGAAGGGAAGAAGGACAATAGTAACACAATTCCCAGGCTTCTGGGAAGAGCAACCAATGGGATGATAGTGCCATTTTTAAAGATGAGAAGACTAGAAGAGCTGGTCTTGTGGGAAGTGGACATATTCTGCTACTTTGGACAGTGTCATGTGGCCTGGTGCTATTAATTCTCGTTTGCTGGAAGAAAGAAGGTAGGAGGTGCACTTAGATCTAGGACAGTTCTGAACTAAAAAAAAAGAAAAAGGTTCATGAGCAGAAGACAGAGTGTATTAGAAAAATGATTGCCCTAGCTGGTTTGGCTCAGTGGCTCAGTGGATACAGCATCAGCCTGAGGACTGAAGGGTCACAAGTTCGATTCCAGTCAGGGGCACATGCCTGGGTTGTGGGCTTGATCGCCATTAGGGGACATGCAGGAGGCAGCCAATCAATGATTCTCTCTCATCATTGATGTTTCTTTCTATCTTTCTCTCTCCCTTCCTCTCTGAAATCAATGAAGATATAGTTAAAAAAAAAACTAAAAAAGAAAAATGATTGGCCCTTGAATTCTGGCTCCAAAGGGGCCCCATCTCCTGCCACTCACCTCCCTTCCTATGTCACCCCCTAATAAGAATGGGACTTACAGCTCCCTATGCACACCAGGCAAATTCTCAACCTGCAGCCTTTTCTCATGCTAGAATGCTTTGGTGCCCTCATCCCAAACCTCTACTCTACTCATCTTTTAAGATTCAGGACATTTTTCAGATGCCTCCCCGATGCCCAGGCTCGTCCAGGAATCCCGTTTCTGAGCTCCCTAGCTACCTGGACTGCCATCTCTGTCTCAGCCCTGAAGACACCATTCCATAAGTGGCTGGTCATGTGTCCATAGCCCACCACCACGCAGAGAGCTCTGAGGGGCCAAGAGCCAGAACTGGGTGGTAACCTGAGTCCCCATCATGTGAGTCAGGCTAGGTCAAGGGTAGGGTCAGTAATGTCTATTGAATGAATAAACAATCCTCAGTGGTTTGAGAATAGTATTTCAAACTAAGTTCTGCTTTTCCAGGAAGGAAGCTGCTCCTGAGCCAAAAACAAAACAAAACAAAACAAAACAAAAAAACAAAAAACAGCACTGATTGGCTGGCTGAACAGAACCACAGTCAGGAGTGAGTTCAGAGGCATAGAGGGAGCCTTACCAGGTTGACTGCATCCCAGTGGTCAATGGGGCGGTGCGCTGTGTTCAGGTCACCCAGAATGATCACATGGCTGAAAAACACAACAGTGGGATTGTCAACTGGGAAGTCAAGAGAGGGAAGCAGTAGTCCTGGCCCATCTATGTTCTCCTGGGCTCAAGAGCTCAGACAGGCCACCTCCCAAATTGAGGCCAAGGTGAGAACCAACAGCAACTCAGAACAGCCTCCTTCTCCAATCTCATTGTAACCTTGCTGCCCTTTACTCCTGACCAACTCAATTCTGATCTCCAAAGGTGACACTGTTCCATCTGACATGACTGTCTGGCTGATCACCTCAGGGTATTTTCCTGGTCCTTCAAAGCTGAACTGGGGTATCACTTCTTCTAGGAAGCATCCTTTGATTACTCTAACACACCCTCACTTTCCTGTCCCTCTCTGGGATAACACTTATTATTTGCTCCCAGGAATTTTATATTTCTCATCTCATTTCATTCTTAAAGCTATTCTGCGAGACAGAGAGTCATACATTCATTGGACAAAAGAGAAAAGAGAAGCAGGACTACCCTTGGGGCTTGTAGTGAGTAAAAGGAGGAGCCACAAGAGGTATTTGAGTACAAACCCTGTATTTGTGTTCCTTTCCCTGGTCCTTATAACTCTTATAGAGCAGAGCCTATTCAGGCAGGCATGCTGGTGTCTGCCACTAGACTATGAAAAAACTCACAAAGATGAAGATCCCATTTCCCTTCCAATGGAGCCTGACATAGGCTGGGCACACAAGATAAACTCAAGGAAGCCTTGCTGCCCAGGCTTGCAGTACCTGCCAGCTGCCAGGAGGGCTTCTGCTCGGATCTGTAGCAAGCGATAGAAGCGCATCTTAAAGGTCAGCCGCTCAGGCCTCCCAGGGTCAGCGTGGGGGCAGTACACGTTGATTATGGTCAAGATCTTCTCCTTACCATCCCATGTGCTGGGGAGAACAGAACCCCCCCAAGAAAATGAGTCATTTTCAAGCCTCTCCTCCCCACACCTTGTGGCTTTCACTTAATGGGTTATCTGTGGGATGGGCGCAAAGAAAGGGGACAGAAAGACATGAACGAGCTGGCACACACAGGACTTGGGGACTGACTATAGATTTGGCAAGGAGAGGGCCATCTAGGATGACAGCCAGGTAAAGCAGGGGATGGTGCTACCAGTCAAAAAGACAGGACACACAGAATGAGAGCACCTTGGGGCAAGGAGTTCAGCCCACGATAAATTGCTTTTGTTTGTGCCTGTGGAAATACGAGAGCTGAATCTCCTGGCCTTGCCCCCTGTAGAGATGGGGAACTCAAGGCTCAGACGGAACACGATTTACCCAGTGTCACACAGTGAGTAACCCAGCCAGGACTAGAGTCCAGGAAAGGCAAGTTTGGGAAGTTTCCTATGGTGAATGCCTGTTTATAAAGGCTAGCCTCAGAATCACCACCTACAACCAGCAGTGCTCAGTGACAGGGGGAGGTGGGCTATTACCGGATCTTGTGCTGCGTGAGGAGGGCCCGGCCCTCATTATCCAGAGCCCGAAGCTCCTCTTGGCTGAACTCATCCATGTTTCCATAGCAACCCACGTCCCCATTCTGAGGGGCAAGTAGGCCACTCAGGCCTTCTTCAGCAGCCAGTGGGGTGGTGCTGTCCTTACAGAAGGTGGCTACACCTAGAGACAGACAGGGTATTTTGAGCAGGCCTGGCAGCCAACAGCCTGTTGCCCCCACACAAGTCACCTCAAGTCACCCGAGTCATCTCCATCAAGTGTGGTTGTATCAACGCTTCTACCAACTCAAAGGCCTTGATGACTCCCTAGAGCCTGGGGAAACTCTACTCAAACCCAGAAGTCTCAATTTCTTCACGTACAACAGCTAATATTCTAAGTGTTGTACATGAATACATGGTAAGTATTCAACTAGTGTTAGCTACTACCATTATCACATGAACTCATTTGTGTAATCCTTATAATTGCCCTAGGACAGTGGTCAGCAAACTCATTAGTCAACAGAGCCAAATATCAACAGTACAACGATTGAAATCTCTTTTGAGAGCCGAAAACCGACTTCTGCGCATGAGCCACGAAGTTTCAATCGCACTGTACGTGCACGCCCGCATGTGGTATTTTGTGGAAGAGCCACACTCAAGGGGCCAAAGAGCTGAATGTGGCTCGAGAGCCGCAGTTTGCGGACCACTGCCCTAGGAGGTACGTATTATCCCCATTTTCTAGCTGAGGCATAAAGAGATTAAGCAACTTGTCAAAGGGTACAGAGCTAGGAAATGAGCTAGGATTTAAACCCAGGCAGTCTGACTCCAGAGCTCATACAAGTAACCACCACACTACTGTGCTTATGAGGTCCAATAGGATAATTTTACACATAAAATTTGACACATAATTTTATGGGGCTTTAGCTCTATGGACTAAAAGCCTAAGTTTCTCATTACCTTCTCATCAAATATTGGAAAACCCTTTCTTCCTACCTGCTTTCATCACCAATTTCAAGTCCCCAGAAACCCCCATTTACCGGAATAGCCACTACGGTTGCGGCTGAAGCTGAAATAGGAGTTATAGCCCTCAATGATAGCCAGGGGCTCTGTCAGCACATCCCCTGGAAAAAGATGCAAGATTATGTCAGAGATGAAACTAAGACCCAGGGCACATAAAGGCCTGGAATTACAGTTGTAAGGCTAATTCCTTGTATCTATGATTAGAGGAGGAGCTAGAAAGTCAAGGACTAGAGAGGGAGTTGATATCGGAATTAGGAGGGAACTATGAAATGGGAGGTGGAGAATAGGAGGAGGGAGGTGACTAACTGACAGGACGGAGCTGGGGGAGGGAAATGGGGATCTGGGAGAGGGAGCTGGGAATCTGGGCTGGGTGTAGGAGAGGGAATCAGAATTAGAGGATCTGAACTGGAGATGGTAGGAAAAGTAGTTAGGGAGTCTCAGAAGGGAGTGTGTGGGGCAGAGAAGGAATCAGGAGAGGGAGCTGGGGGTGGGAGATGGATGGGAAGGAGAGGGAATTGGGAGGAATAAGCTTGGGATGGGACACGAGGGAGAAATGATGAGAGGCTCTGAGCTGGGGAGCAGAGATGGGAGGAGAGATAAGGGGAACCAGGGATCTAATTAGAAAGTATAAGGAGGAAATTAGGGAGTCCGATTTGGGGGCAAAAATGGGGTGGGAATGAAAGGATCTGAGCTGGGGGCAGGGAGGAGGAATTGGGGAGTCTGACTTGGAAGTGGGAGATGGACAGTGTGTGGGTGGGGAGAAAATTATGGGGCCTGAGCCGGGGTGGGAGAATGAATGGGAATTAGAGGATCTGAGCGAGGATGGAGGTTGCAAGGGGGAGGGAATTAAAGGTCTGCTGGGGACAGGAGAGATGAACTGGGAATTAGGAGATCTAGCTGAATTGAGAAATAGGGGTTTCAAGGGGAGGGGACCGGGGTTCTGAGAGGGTCTAAGAAGGGGAGGATTCTAAAGACAGAAATGGAAGAGTGAAATGAGATGGAGCGGCGGGCAAGTTAGCAGAAAGGGGAAAGTATGGTAGGGGTCTTGGATTCTTGAACGCTCACTGGTAACTTTAGTCTCCTGAAGACAGAGGATGTCAGCATCCAGCTTGTCCAAAATGCGCGCCAT
The DNA here is from genome assembly GCF_963455305.1 of Plecotus auritus. Taxonomy (NCBI): domain Eukaryota; kingdom Metazoa; phylum Chordata; class Mammalia; order Chiroptera; family Vespertilionidae; genus Plecotus; species Plecotus auritus. The sequence continues at coordinate 134,870,211 of NC_137784.1, forward strand.
GGCCATGGTGGTACAGTTGTTGGGCTCCTCCGCTTGCAGAGGGCTCCGGATCCCATTAATGTTCCAGCTCACCACGCGCAGCATTGTGACACCAAATACCTTAAGCCTCCCAGCCCGCGCCCTACCCGGGGACCCGAGAGCGGCGGGCTCCCCCAAGTCGCCCTGGCGCGGCCTTCGGGCCTTCCGGCTTTCCGAGTGCACTTGCGCAGGCGCGCTCTGACGTACCACGCAACGGTGGAACGCACGTGGGCGGGGCTTCAAGCCCCTCCGTTCCCATTGGCTACAGGAGAGGAAGCTGCAGGGGGCGGTGCGGACGTCTAGGAGGAATGAATGGCGGGAAAAAGGCCTCCGGTAGCGCTTCTGCTTCTCCCGCAGCACTTTATTATTTTTTGTCTTTATTGTTAAAAGTATTACATATGTCCCCTTTCCCCCGCATTGTCCCGCAGCACTTTAGCCCACGCATCCTAGTGTGACTGCGTTTCTGCTCTGCCCAAAAGCCCTTTTGATGCTTCTGATGACTTACAAATGCAGCGGAACTGTACAGCCACCGAAGCCCCTCCCCCAATGTGACAGCCCGCCTTGCCGGAAAGCAGACTGCTGTAGCGCCGGCGCCCTAGGAGGAGCAGCTGACGTAACTGTGCTGCGAGGGAGGAAGGATGCATGAAGGGAACTTTGCCGCTGCAGGAGAGAGCATTAAGAAGCAATACGACTTAGGAGAGGGCTCTGGCTTTATTGGGTGGGGAGAGTGGGAGGGAGGAGGCTGTCTCAAGCCTGCCCTGTAGCCATTATTTGTCTTGAGCCTTATAACATCCTAAGGACGCTGGACACATACATTCTCTTGGCTCCATTTCTCAGATGAGTAAAATTGAGGCCCAGAGAATTTAAGTGAGCTACCAAGCTCCCATGGCTCTTACATATGCATTATCTCATTTCATTCTCAGGACAATCCTTTAAGGGCCATTGAGACTAAGTAGGAGAGATTGAGTGAATTCACTCCATTCTCAGAGAAGTGATAGAGTCAGGATTCAAACCCTATCTTAATCAGCTCAAGGAATATTTTTTTAAGTAACTTTTTCCTAACCACCCACTTCCCCAGTTAGATCTTTTCCTCTAGGCCAGTGGTTCTCAACCTTCCTAATGCCGCGACCCTTTAATACAGTTCCTCATGTTGTGGTGACCCCAACCATAAAATTATTTTCGTTGCTACTTCATAACTGTAATTTTGCTACTGTTATGAATCGTAATGTAAATATCTGTGTTTTCCGATGGTCTTAGGCTCTACAGCAGTGGTTCTCAACCTGTGGGTCGCGACATTAGAAAGGTTGAGAATCACTGCTCTAGGCCCTCATGGCACCCTATGGTCCATTCTGTCACAGCACTTATCATTGCACAGCTACCATTGATTTCTATTTCTGTCTCTAGACTGCCAGCAACTTGAGAGCAATGAACATGTCTGATTCGTCTTGTTAGTCCCATCCCCTAATATAGGGGATAACGTATATTAGAGGAGTTAGTAGATATTTGTTAAATGAATAACAAAGGACAATAGCAATAGCACCAACAGGTTAGTAACTTGATTTTTTAAGTTAATTCATTTTATTATTAATTATTATTATTTATTTTAATCCTCACCTGAGGATATTTTTTCCATTGATTTTTAGAGAGAGGGAAAGACAGAGAGAAATATCGATGTGAGAGAAACACATTGATTGGTTGCCTCCTGCATGCGCCTTGACCAGGGTCCAGGCCGGGGAGGAGCCTGTACCAAGGTACATGCCCTTGACTGGAATAGAACCTGGGACCCTTCGGTCCGCAGGCTGATGCTCTACCCACTGGGCCAAACCGGCTAGGGCGTGACTTGTTTTTGAGAACACAAAATAGAAATAATAGACATATACAATGTACAGGGAAAAGTATAACTTAGGTTCCTCACCCAGAATTGCAGCATAATTATTCCCTCCCCCCCCCCCGAATTTGATAGCCTTAGATTAACCATCCTCAATGTCTGCAGACTCAAAGAGCTGCTTTTCCTACTGGGGGACTTAAAGGTTACCTTCCAGTTGTTGCCATCAGAAAACAGCTCTGCAATTAAAATTAAATATGTGCTATTTTAAACTTTTTCATGCTTTGGTGGTTATTGGTTCAGGGTTGAATCTCAGGAGTGGGATAATGAGGACAAAGGAAATGAACCTTTTTATTGCTCTTGCTTTATATTGCCAAATTACTCTCCAGTAAGGGATCATGCCTACTTACACTGAAGAACAATCTGAAATTTAGCCCCAAGGAAATGCATACAGATCTTGCCTGTCTCAGTTGCTGGTTTTAATTTTCCCATTCTGCAGTGGCTTGTTAATATTAGTTCTGACCTTTGGGGCAAGGTGAACACATGGTTAGCTTGAAGAGAAAAGGCTCTGGGTGGCTCAGGAACTTCTTTGGCAACTACAACAGCTGATATTTCAACAGAGCACACACACACCCCTCTTACCAAGGGTACTTCCCGAGCCTTCCCAGGGAACCAACGGAAGGCTCCAGGCTCCCTCTTTGACGCCACCCACTGGACCTGTTTGGGGCGTCTAAATAGAAGAGAACTGCGTGTCGGATAATTACCAATGGAAGAAAAAACCTCTAAGAGAACAGGTAGGTGAAACAGAGGAAAAAAGAGTTACACAAATCCAAATCCGTTCTTTAGGCTGTCTGGAAAGTTTTTTTTTTTTTTATTTGCATAGGTGGCCACTTGAAATGTGCATTAAAGGGTGTGGGAGAGTTGGGGAAAAGATGATATCTATATCTATCTATCTATCTATCTATCTATCTATCTATCTATCTATCTATCTATCTATCATCCTTCTGATCTGTCTTTGTGGGACACTGGCCCAAAAAGCCTCTCTGACTTGGTCTACTTCAGTTTTGAATAAACTGGGAGATAGAGATTATGTCTTTTCTTCCCCCATTGTATGAGGTAGGGATGGTTTGCTCTGGCACTTGCAACAAGACTTTTAACTTCTCTGGGCTTCAATAGCCTCCTCAACTAAAATGGAGAGTGAAGTTCCCTTAGAGGACTGTCTCTAGGTGAAGAGGAGTGGAAGGACAGGAACCAGAGCTCTTTAGAGATATTTCAGGACTTCCATACTCTCTGTGACATTAGTGATCCTGCTTTTTCTGCAGTCTTGGCAGGCAGTACAACTCACAACCCTCTCTCTGCTCTTCTCCTTGTGTGACTGTGGTCTGTGAAAAGCTACTCCTAGAACTAGGATGCAGTGAGCCTTGGACCCAACACATGGGGCTGAAAATAGTGGGGGATGGTGGGCCAAGGCTGTAGCTAAGAAAGAAGAAGATCCTAGGCTGCTGCCGCAGAAGACCTGATACTTATATATAGGCACCTGACCTGTAAGCATGTGGCCAATCTCCCCTCTGCACCCTAACCTCCCACAAATGCATTCACACCCACACGCTTCAAGAATTACCAATAGGGAAACCCCACTGGTGATTTTGTTACCCATCCGTCCTATCTTGATACTGCTTTTAATGGAATTCTCTAACATAACTCATACTCTGGGAGGATGATCAGGATCAGTGGGCCTCAGGAAGTCACACTGTATGCTTTTCTTCCCCAGAATTAACCCCATTTTAGAATTTGTGGCTCAGCTTTTGGTCTTGAGTGAGTCTCTGATATTGAGTGAACACTTCTTTAACCAATTAATTCGACCTGTTCACGGAGGACTTCCTTCTTTTATGTATTCTGTTCTGCCCCATTCAAGGTGGAGAAAATTACTAGATGCCACTTTCTATCTTCAGACCAAGTTAGTTCCTCCACCCAGGACCCTGCATAGCTCTCTGTATAACATTTACCTTGTTTGAATGGGTATTATTTGCCCACATATTCATCTCATCTAGGGCAGAGATGTAGATTGTACAAACACTCATTGAGCAATTGTCTCCTCTGTGCCAAGGCCTTAGCTGGACACTGGAAACACAGATTACAGATAGCTGAGATCCCGTTCCCATTCTCAAGAATCTCAGTCTAGTAAGGAAGCAGACCAGTAAAAACACAGGTGGACATTTGCTCAGATAGACGGAAGCATAGTTAATATGATAACCAAAGACAAAATCTGCCCTCAGGGTACAGGGAAGGCTTCCCAAGGAGGCAAACATTGAACAGGGCCTTGAAGAGTGAGTTGTATTTTGTTGAGTATGGAAGGGAAGAGAAGGCATTCCAGGCTAAGCAAAGACTGAGGCAAAATAAAAAAAAAGTACATGGTGTGTTTTGGGGCCCAGTGAGTCAGCCAGTGCAGTTTAAGCATGGGGGTGCCTAAAGAGATGCATGACTAGAGAGGTGGGTTAGGCCTGGATTGACAAGATCCAGGCTGAGGCCTTGCCATGAAGCTTGTTTAATTCTCCTGCTTCTGGGACCAGAATTGATAACAGGGGTAAAAATAAATTAATAGCTAATTCCAGGCCTTTTTAAGCTGGGTTTTCAAGATTGGACCCTAGGTTTACCATTTCAGTCCTTGCCAAAAGCCCGCTAGTCTCCTATATCAGATTTCCTACTGCTAAAATTATCTTTCTGCCTCTTGGCAGGATCATGAGGACAACATTATAAACAGATGAGAGCTCATGTTACTGGCTCAATTACCTTGAACAAGCCCTTTCCCCTCCCACACCTCAGTTTCCCTGTGAGGCTAGTGAGAGTGTTTGTAAGGAGCAACTACGATAAGGAATATGTTGCTGCTTTGTGGGCCATGGAAAACATACATGTAAAAAGTTATTAAGATTATTAGCTTTAGCAGAGTGATATTTATTAAGAGACTTTTTAGGATTAAGAGAGTTACATATCTTTCAAAGTCTAGTTATGAGACTCTAAAGATTCTAAGCTAATGTGGAAGGACACATTCTTAAATCAAGCTAGATTGATCAATTAACCAATGAAAAGCCCTGGAGTGGGAGAAATATGGTACCCAGTGTTCTACTCCTGACTTAATTGCTGCAGAACCTTAGGAAAATACTTCCTTCTCTAGGCCTCCAGTTTCTTACCTGAGCGGGTTGGATGAAACAATTGCTAGGGGGCTTCACAAAACCAAAAATAAAAGTGAATTCATCTTTCTAGTTGGTTGGCAGGAGCCCTTTATTTATTATAAATGTTAATCCTTTGTCTTAACGTTGTAAATTTCCTTTATCGAGTGAGTGATTCCTGTTTGCTCATTACATTTGTCAAAGACATGAGTGATCATTTACTTCACAAAATGAATCACACAGTGTTAGGTGATATATATTGAGCATTTCCCGGGTTGCTCTACATGTATTAACATGTTGAACCTTCAACAACCATAAGGGGGTAGGTACTCTTAGCAGATGAAAAAACTGAAGCATTAAGTTGTCTTCTGCCCTGGATCTCATGACAAGGGGCAGAGGTGGGAGTCCACTCAGGTAGTATGGCTCCAAGAGCCTGTTGCTCTTCACCACTGTGATCCACTGCTTCAGTAGATCCATTTACATGGGCAGGCTCTGAAATGCATTGAAAATTTATGATTTATAAGCAGCAACTGGAGGGGATCTAACCCTTGTGTAGAGTAGGACACTGAGAATGTACTTCAGGGAATTTCTTAAAAGGCAAAGTGGAGCTAAGAGCATTGGAGGGCAGGGGTTGGAGATTTCTATTCCCAAGAGATTGCCCCTGTATAGCCCAGCTGAGTGGAAGAAAGTTGAGCTTCCTTGTAGCCAATCACAAGAGGTTCATCAGGGGGTGGGAAGGTTGCAAAATAATGAAGTAAGAGCGCACTTGGACACCTTCCAGGTAAGCTGTGCCTTTAGATGAATTCTACACATAAAGCCTCAATACAGCCAGGGGAAATGGAGGGTAAAGTGGAGACATCTGGGTGGGATGTCCTACTTTGAGTTCATTGCTCCTTATTGCCCACACTCAGCCTGCTACAGCCTCCATCCTAAACCTCCATTCCTATGGGTTGGCATGAGGAACTTTTGCCAGGTTTTGAATCAGATCACATTGCCTTTTTCCCTAGGGCACCCGATGGCTGCTGGCAGCCAAGTGGGCAGTGCTTGCCATCTCTCCCCCAGCAATGGCTGCATTCATTCCTCTTCCCAGAGGTGTCAAGTTTACTCCTATTTATTTAGCCTTGGCTGGAGAGAGCATAAAGATGATTAGTTAGTGCCCATCTCTCCAAGACTGCCCCAGGCCGCGTATTTTAGGAGGAGAGGCTCTGCCATAGGAAAGTCAGCAGAATTGAGGGGAACACAAGTGTTGCAATGCCATTTTGTAGGAGAGGGTGGGGTAGTAAGGCAGTGAACCTTCCACTTCCAGTTTGGGCCTTTGATTGCTAGATCAAAACATTGCATTCGTCAGTAGGGACTGTGTGTGTTCATATTTGGGAACCTTGCATTTCTGATGTGGATCTCTGTTTCCGGGTTGAACCTTGACATTCTACTTGGGCCTGTATTTTATTTCAAAGCTGTGAAAGCTGTTGAGACCTGCCTGCATCACCTTTGCCTCCCCACCTTGCACAGGATGTAAGCGCATGATCTTTGGTCTTTTATTTGCATACTCTACTAGTCCTGTCTTCATTGGAGGGAAGTGACTGGCCAGACCTGGGCTGTCTTGCTGGCCACCCTCCTTTGCTGGAAGGAACTTATCTCCTATGTACACAGCTCTTGGAGTTCAAAGGCCTCTACTGACCTCTGCCCAACCTCTCCCTCTCTGCACCCAAGTCCCCACTGCTACATACAGGACCAAAGACAGGCAAGGACTAGGAAAAAGGAGAGGAGGCTGGAGACAGGCTGCCAGAGGGCTCAGCTCACTTCCCTGTTCCAACGCTGTCCACCTACTGCTGTGGCCACAGCAACAGAAGAGACAGTTAGCAGGACAGGAAGTGAGGCCCGGTACCTTGTGGACAGTGGTGTCATTAGCTGTGACATCTAAGATGTCTCGAGAGATGGAAGAGCTCACCCAAACAAGGTTACAGAAGATCTGGATTCCACACAGCAGCGACAGCAGTGGGCTGCAACGGAGGAGGGGCTGTAAGTGGGGTTTGCTTCCGTGGACTTCAAGGTGGTGGTGGTAAAGTGGGTATAGAAGAAGAGCAAAGGACATGCCTCCCCTATACACCCCTACCCCAACCTGGAAGTTGGAATTGATGAATAGCTGGATAAAGTAGCTATAACATAACAAGGGGCTAATGTCAGAAAAGGTAGAGAAAGAATGAAAGAACGACAAAAAGAGATAAAGACAGACAGAATGAGGGTTGGGTCAAAACCACTTAATCAGAGGGATTTTTGACTAGGAACTTTTTTTTCTCATCTCAAGCTTACTTGGAATGCTTCTTGTTTGAAATTTGACATTTCTAGTTTGGAACCGTTCAGTGTTTAGCCGAGAGTGTCTCATTTTGGTGACCTCAGTGAAATGTCTGATTATTGGTCCTGTCTGATAGTGCATGGGTGAAATAAGGTTATGGCTCCTAGAATAGTTTCTTAGGGGACAGGTGCAGGGTACACAACAGTACCATATCATTGGTCAGTTTTGTTCCTCCTCTTTCTCAAGCCTCTTCTAATAAATCTATACCTGACTGGGTTGGGAAAGGCTGGGTGTCCTGTCTCCTACGTTGCCTTCTTGGCACATATGGACACTTTCGCTGCTCTCATCAGAGAAAGAAGACAGTCTTCTCAGGGAAAGCCTGTTGTGTTGTTATATTGTTCACTTTGAAAATTTAAGGAAGCAGAGGGGCAAGGGAGAAGCAAATGAAACCTGTAAAACTATTTTTAAAAAGCTGGAGTATACCATTTCCCATAGATAATAGAGGACAGTTGTGGACCAAGGTGCTTCCAGCTCAAGGATTATGGCCTGAGGAGCCATAAGGTGGGCAGAGATAAGACAGCTGTGGACTGTGGGACTGAGACAACTCAAGGACCAGCTGACCAAGCTTCCATTATGCTAATGCTGCAGGAGGTCCAGGGTCAGGGCCTGGTGGGAGGAAGGGTAGTTGCTTAGAGGATCCAGGAAGATGTAGGATGTTAAATAACATCTGTAAGATGTAGGATATAGATGGAGGAAGAAGAGCAGAAGGGGGGGAAACCCAGCCTCATGTTCTCCTCTGTCTTCCTTTTCACCAGCAGTTTTACTCACTCATTGGGAGATCTAGGAATTGCATTTCACCCTCACCTACCTGGACAGTCTTAAACCTTTCTAAGGGACTGTTGGGTTTAGGTGGCATGCAGGCAAGCCACTCTCTGCATACTGGGTTCTCCAGAATTAAGACCCTTATATTACTGGGAACTTCTTTTTTAGGTTGGAGAAATAATACATACCAATCACCTAATATAGTCTCTGTCACATAAAGGGTACAAAATAAATATGTGCTCTCTTTGGTTCTGAGCTTCTCTCTCCTCAGCTGTAAACAGGATTAATACCTATCCCCCATATTGTTGGATGATTCAGTGATTCAGAGGTTCTGGATTTAGACTGCCTAGGTTTCAGTCCCAACTCCTGCCTCCGTGACCTTGGACAAATCTGTTTGTGCTTTCATTTCCTCATCTGTCAAAAGAAGTTAGTAGTAGTGTTGTTATGAAGATTAGAGAGCCAAAGCATATAAAATGCTTAGAAGAGAGTCTAGCTTATATTAAGCACTCAAGAAATGTTATTATTATTTAAACAAGAAGATGGGTGTGTGGTCCTTTCCCCACCATATCCCCAGCATCAAGACAAGGGCATACTATATAATAAAAGGCTGATATGCAAATTGTCCCTTCAGGAGTTCGACCGGGAGTTCAATCGCTTGCTATGACATGCGCTGACCACCAGGGGGTGGAGCGGAACATGGCGGGTGATCAGCAGAGGTGGCAGGGTGCTGAGGGAGCGAGGGAAGGAGGAGGCTGGGAACCTGATTGGCCCTGATTGCCGGCCAGGCCTAGGGACCCTACTTGTGCATGAATTTCATGCACTGGGTCTCTAGTGGTACATAAAGGTGCTCAGTAAATGGTCACTCTATTACTTCCACTCTACCACTCACCCTAGCCAAGCATGGAGTTCTCTGTGTGCAAGACTACGTGACTGATTGAATTATGTAAGATCACAGGTGCAATAAGCTTAGATAGCGTTTGCCACATCCTGCCTGGGCAATGTCTGCTTCACTTTTTTTGCTGGGGAAGTCAGGTTATTTACCCCAGAAATATCTGAGTCATCTTTTGCTTGGAGCATCCTCTCTAGAAGACCTGCCTGGCCTCAAAGGGGGTGGTGGCTGGGAGGCGGGGGGGGGGCACACAATCACTTAATGAGGTTGTTCTGAGGATTAAATGCATTAACATGTATAAAGTGCTTGAACTGCTGTCTATATTCATCTGTAACTTGTTTTTCTCATTCATTGTTATGTTTTGCTGGCCACCTATTGTTGCATGCAATTACAGCTTGTTTATTTTTGCTGTGTAATGTTACATTTTGTGAATGTCCCAGTTTATTCATCTTAATGTTCAGGAGCATTTAGGTAGTTTCTAGTTTTTGGTTATAAAATCTAATTGAATAAAATGAAAATGTCCCATAAATTCTAGAATCAGCTTTTCAAGTTACACCAAGTTACATGCACACACACACACACACACACACACAGAAAATGTTTGGGATGTTTATTGGTATTGCATTCAATCTGTAGATCAATTTAAGGAGAGTTAACATCTTTGCAATGTTGTCTTCTGTAAACATGTCTCTCCATCTATTTAGACTATTTTCTTTTTTACATATATTTTATTGATTTCAGAGAGGAAGAGAGTGGGAGAGAGAGATAGAAACATCAGTGATGAGAGAGAATCATCCATCAGCTCTCTCCTGCACATCCCACACTAGGATAGAGCCTGCAACCCAGGCATTTGCCCTGACCAGGAATCAAACCCTGACCTCCTGGTTATTGGTTGACGCTCAATCACTGAGCCACTATTTTCATGTCATTTAAGTAAATTTTTGTTATTTAAAAAGGCTTGCTTAAGCCTTGGCCAGCGAGTTCATTGGTTAGAGCATCGGCCTGCACACCAATGGGTCATGGGTTCAATTCCCAGTCAAGGGCATGTACCTGGGTTGCAAGTTAAAGCACGAATGGGAAGCAAGCAATCAATGTCTCTCTCACATTGATGTTTCTCTCCCCCTCTCTCCCTCCCTCCCACTCTATCTAAAAGCAATGGAAAAATATCCTTGAGTGAGGATTAACAATAAAAATAAAAATAAAAGGGCTTGCACATCATCGTAAGAAATTTTTTGGTTTTTTTGTTGCTATTTTAAAGAATACATTTTTAGAAAAATTACATTTTTTAGCAGTTTATTGGCAATGTATACAAATATAATTGGTTTGTTTTATATTGCATTTATAACAAACCTAATCAATCATTACTTTTTAAAAAATCCTCACCTGAGAATATGTTTATTGATTTGAGAGAGAGAGAGAGAGAGAGAGAGAGAGAGAGAGAGAGAGAGAGAGACATTGATGTGAGAAAATTCCATGGGTTGCCTCCTGTATGCACCTGGACCAGGATCAAACCCACAACCTTTTTGGTGTGTGGGACAATGTTCCAACCAACTGAGCCAGCTGGCTGGGGCTAATTTTGATAAGTTTTATGTAAATAAGTTTTCTTTATTCCCCTCCATTCCTTATATTTTTAGTCACTTTTTCTTATATTACTGCACTGCTAGGACCTCCTCCCTCCAATACACACACATCATTTTCAGTACAATGTGAATACAAATGTTAATAGTGTACATTAGGTTGACCCTAATTTTAAAGGGAATACTTTAAAAGTTTCACCTTTGAGTAAGTTTGCTGTAGTTTTATTATGGATACCATTTAACAGGCTAAGGAAGTTTCTTCTTCTTCTTCTTTTTTTTTTTTTCTTTCCACAGTGTGAGGTTTATTAGGGGAGATTCCCCAATTTTCCAATAGGATTATTTTCAAATGAGTAGATGCTGGATTTTATTAAAGGTGCTTTCTGTATCCACTGAGGGCTTGACAGGCTGATTTTACACTTTAATCTGTTAAGGTAAATTAAATTGAACTAATCTTGCAGTCTGATGACAAAAACTGCTTGGATTTAATTCATTAATATTTTGTTTAGGAATTTGGATTTAGTTCATTAATATTTTGTTTAGGAATTTGGATTTAGTTCATTAATATTTTGTTTCGTTCATAAATGAGATTGTCCTGTAATTTTTTCATTCTCTATTTCCCTATTTGATTTTGGTGTCATAAAATGAAATGGGAACTATTTTCATTCATTCTATTTTATGACAGAGGTTGTCCAAGGAATTACCAGTTCTTGAAATATTTGGCACAATTTTCAGGTAAAAACATTGGGGCCTGGCATCTTCTTTGTAAGAAATATTTTATTTTTAATTTTAAAAATATTTTTTTATTGATTTCAGAGAGGAAGGGAAAGGGAGAGAGAGAGAGAAACATCAATGATGAGAGAAAATCATTGATCAGCTGCCTCCTGCACTCCCTACACTGGGGATCAAGCCTGCAACCAGGGCATATGCCCTGACTGGAAATGGAACTATGACCTCCTGGTTCATAGGTCAACACCCAACCACTGAGCCATGCCGGCCAGGCAGAAATATTTTAACTGATACAATCTGTTAAATAATTATTGGATCACTCCAGTTTGCTATTTCTACTTGTCAGTTTTGTTAAGTTATGGTTTTCTAGATTTTTTTCTATTTCACATCACTTTTCAAATTTATTTGCATAAAGTGCCTATCTTTATATTTTAAAAATCTATGTTGCATTTACAGTTATATCCTCTCTTTTTTCTAACATTGTTTATTTACACCTTCTCTTTTTCCTTCTGGATCAGTTTTTCCAGAAGTTTGTTACATTTATCTGTTTTTTAAAATAATCGACTTTGGCTTTTTTATTCTTTCTGTATGTTTTTGTGTTCTTTTCAACTATTTTTCTTATCATTATCCTATTTCTTTCATTCTCTTTTGGTTTATTCTGCTATTCCTTTTAACCTCTGGAGTTAGATGCTCAGTTCATTAATGTTCAGACTTTCTTTTTTTAAATATAAGCTTCCAATGCTATAATTGGCCTACTAACCAGGGCTGATATTTGACAGATATACAATTGAATGGACACATGTATTTATAAAGTATCTCCAGAAAATTGGGTCAGTAAGCACTGCTCCAGGTTTCTTAGTTTCTCTGCCACTTAGCCGGTTGTCCTGACCATCTCAGTCCCTTTTCCAGGACTGCTGGGGCCTCAAGTTATCATCTTGCAACTAAAGGGTTAATGCCTGCACAGCAGGAGACCTTCCTTAATCCCTGCCTGACCTTGGGCCAGGGCAAGTTTCAGTTTTAACAGATCATTGCCCTTGTCATTTCCAGTCTGATTTAATTATCTTCACAGAACAAACTTTGCATGATTTCAGTTCTTTGAAATCTACTGAGATTGGCTTTATGGTCTAACATAAAGTTTTTGGTGAATATTCCATGAGCATCTGAAAAAAATGTACATTTTACAGTGGGTTCAGTGTAGTATATACTTAAGTCTTATTTGTTTATCTGGCTCAAGTGCTCAATTTTTCTGGAGTTTTGGCTGCTTATTGATATGCAAATTTTGTTAATGTTTCCTTGTGACTATGTCAATTTTGAAGCTTTGTAAATAGTTACAAACAAGTTTAGAATTGCTATATCTTCCTGGTGACTTGAACATTTTATTCATGTGTAAGGAGCTTATTTATTTCTGGTAATCTAGTTCATTGGCATTTTGCCCTGAAATCAAATTTTTTCTGATATTAATATACATATTAGTTTTATTTAGCTTAACATTGGCCTGGTATATCTTTTCCTATACTTTTTTAAAAAATTGTCCTTAATAGAGATATAATTCACATACTATCAAGTTCCCCATTTTAAAATGTACTTATTGGTTCCCTAGCTGGTTTAGCTTAATGGTTAGAGTGTCAGCCCTTGGACTGAAGGATCATGGGTTCATTACCCTCAAGGGCACATACCTGGGTTGCAGGTTCTATCTGGCTGAGGTGCTTGCTGGAGGCAACCAATCCATGTGTCTCTCACACATTTCTCTCTCTCTCCTCTCTCTCTCGCTCTCCCACTAAAAAAATCAATGGAAAAAATATGCTCAGGTGAGGATTAACAAAAAAATAAAGTGTACTTAGTGGTGGTTAGTATATTCACGGTTGTATAGCATCACGACTAATTCCAGAACATTTCATCACCCCCAAAAGAAACCACATACCCTTTAGAGTTATTCCACATTCCTCTCTTCCCTGAGGCCCTGGCAACCACTAATCTACTTATTGTCTCTATAGATTTGCCTAGTCTGGACATTTCATATAAATGGAATCAAACAATATGTTGCCTTTTATATTTGGTTTCTTTCATTGGGCATATTTTTAAGGTTAATCCATATTGTAACATGTATAGGTACTTCATTCTTTTTTATAGCTCAACTAGAGGCCCGGTGCATGAAATTCATGCACGGGGTGGCAGGGGTGTCCCTCAGCCCAGATTGCACCCTCTCCAATCTAGGACCCCTCAGGGAATATCCAACTGCCGGTTTAGGCCCAATCCTGAACCAGCAGACAGACATCCCTCTCACAATCCAGGACCACTGGCTCCTAACCGCTCACCTGCCTGCCTGCCTGATTGCCCCTAACCACCTCTGCCTGCTGGCCTGATCACCCCCAACTGCCCTCCCCTGCCAGCTTGATCACCCCCAACTGCCCTCCTCTGCTGACTTGATCGCCCCCTAACTGCTCTCCCCTGCCAGCCTGATCTCGCCCCTAACTGCTTGCTCCCCTGCCAGCCTGATCGCCCCTAACCACCTCTGCCTTGGCCCCTGCCACCATGGCTTTGTCCAGAAGGAAGTCGGACATCAGGAAGATGTCTGGTCGACCCAGTCTAATTAGCATATTACCCTTTTATTAGTATAGATAATATTCCATGAGTAGGGATTCACCACATTTGTTTAGCCATTCATAAACTGATAGACACTTGGGTTGTTTCCAATTCTGGGTATTATGAATAATGTTGCCATGAACATTCTTGTAGAGCTTTTTTTTGGACATATGCTTTTATTTCTCTTGGGTATATACCTAGGAGTGGAATTGCTGTGTCATATTGTAACTCTGTATACAATAGTCCCCCGCACAGGGGATATGTTCTAATACTCCCAGTGGATGCCTGAAGCTACAGATAGTGTCGAAACCTAGATATACTATGTTTCTCCTACACACACAGACCTATGATAACGGTTAATAGGCAAATTAATTTCAGTAAGAGATTAACAATGGCCAGTGAAAACAAAATAATTATAACATATAATAAACGTTACAATAAAAGTTATGTGAATTTGGTCTCTCTCAAAATATCATATGGTACCATACTCACCTTTCACTTGAAGGAAGCACTTTACAGCTTCTTTTGGCATATCCCAATTGCCAGCAACACTATTCTTGTGCTTTGGATCCATCATGAAGTAAAATAAGGCTTATTTGAACACTAGCAGTTTGATACCATGACGTCGATCTGGTAACTGAGAAGGCCACTAAGTGACTAACAGGTGGGAGGTGTACACAGCATGGATATGCTGGACAAAGGGATGATTTACGTCTTGGGCAGGACGGTACTGGATGGTGTGATATTTCATCACTCTACTCAAAATAGTGTGCAATTTTAAGCTTACCAATTGTTTATTATTGGGATTTTCCATTTAATATTTTCAGACGATGGTTGAGCGAAACCCAGAATAAGTGGGGACTGCTGTAGAATACTTTGAGACACTGTCAAGCTATTTTTCAAAGTAGTTTCACCATTTCACATTCCCCAAAGCAGCATATGAGGGTTCCAATTTTTCTATATCCTCACTACCACTTGTCCATTTTTTATTGTAGCCATCTTAAGTGGATAGGAAATTTCTCATTGTGATTCTCATTTGCATTTCATTAATGACTTATGATGTTGAACATTTTTTCATGTACTTATTGACCATTTCTTTATCTTCTTTGGAGAAACGTCTGTTCAAATATTTTGCCCATTTTTAAAAAATATATATTTTATTGATTTTTTACAGAGAGGAAGGGAGAGGGATAGAGTTAGAAACATCGATGAGAGAGAAACATAGATCAGCTCCCTCCTGCACACTCCCCACTGGGGATGTGCCCGCAACCAAGGTACATGCCCTTGACCGAAATCGAACCTGGGACCCTTTAGTCTGCAGACCAACACTCTATCCACTGAGCCAAACCGGTTAGGGCTATTTTGCCCATTTTTTTTTAAAATAAGTTATTTGTCTTTTTATTTGTATTGATTTGTAAGAGTTTTTTTATATATATATTTTGGAAACTAAGCTCTTATCAGATATATGAATTGCAAATATTTACTCCTAATCTGTGGGTTGTCTTTTCATGTTCTTGATAATATCTTTTGAAGCACAAAGTTTTCATTTGGATGAAGTGAGATTTACCTATTGTTTCTTTTTTATTATTTAAAATATTACACATATCTCCTTTTTCCCTGATTGAACCCCCCTCCCCCAGCGCCACTCCCTCCCCCCAGGACAAGCCCCCACCGCCCCACTGTCTGTGTCAATTGGTTATGCTAATATGCATGCATACAAGTCCTCTGGTTGATCTCTTACCCTCCCCCCACCTTGTCTCTGAGGTTGGACTGTCCAGTGTTCTTAGTCTCTGGATCTATTATTGTTTATCAGTTTATGTTGTTCATGTATCTCACGTATGAGTGAGATTATGTGATATTTATCTTTCTCCGACTGGCTTATTTCGCTTAGCATAATGCTCTCCGGGTCTATCCATGTTGTTGCACATGGTAAAAGTTCCTTATTTTTTATAGCAGCATAGTATTCCACTGTGTAGATGTACCACAGTTTTCTAATCCACTCATCTGCTGATGGGCACTTAGGCTGTTTCCAAATCTTAGCTATTATAAATTGTGCTTCTATGAACATAGGGGTGCATATGTCCTTTCTGATTGGTGTTTCTGGTTACTCAGGATATATTCCTAGAAGTGGGATTACTGGGTCAAATGGGAGTTCCATTTTTAACTTTTTGAGGAAACTCCATACTGTTTTCCACAGTGGCTGCACCAGTCTGCATTCCCACCAGCAGTGCATGAGGGTTCATTTTTTCTCTACATCCTTGCCAGCACTTGTCATTTGTTGATTTGTTGATGATAGCCATTCTGACAGGTGTGAGGTGGTACCTCATTGTCGTTTTGATTTGCATCTCTCAGACGATTAGTGACTTTGAGCATGTTGTCATATGTCTCTCAGCTTTCTGTATGTCCTCTTTCGAAAAGTGTCTATTTAGGTCCTTTGCCCATTTTTGATTGGATTATTTATCTTCCTTTTCTTAAGTTGTAGAATTCCCTGTAAATTTTGGAGATTAAACCCTTATCTGAGATGACATTGGCAAATATGTTCTCCCATGCAGTAGGCTTTCTTGTTGTTTTGTTGATGGTTTCTTTTGCTGTGCAGAAGCTTTTTATTTTGATGTAGTCCCATTTGTTTATTTTCTCCTTAGTCTCCATTGCCCTAGGATCTGTATCAGTAAACATATTGCTACGACATATGTCTAATATTGTGCTGCCTATGGAGTCTTCTAAGATTTTTATGGTTTCCCATCTTACATTTAAGTCCTTTAACCATTTTGAGTTTATTTTTGTGTGTGGTATAAGTTGGTGATCTAGTTTCATATTTTTTTTTTTGCATGTATCTGACCAATTTTCCCAGCACCATTTATTGAAAAGACTGTCTTGACTCCTACCTATTGTTTCTTTTGTTGCATTTGCTTTAGGTATTATATCCCTGAAAACATCTAATCCAAAGTCACAAGAGTTATGCCCAGGTTTTTTCTGAGTTGTACAGTTTTAGCTCTTATATTTAGGTCTTTGATCCATTTTGAGTAAATTTCTTCATATGTTTCTTTTCTACGTCTAGATGCTCTAATACTTACCATTGGGGTATAATTGCCTATACTATTCAGTACAGTAACATGCTGTATAGATTTGCAGCCTAGGAGCAATAGACTATACCATATGGCCTGGGTGTGTAGAAGGCTATACCATTTAGGTTTGTGTAAGTGAAATCTATGATGTTCACACAATGATAAAATTGGCTAATGACACTGCTCAGAACATATCCCCACTATTGAGCAGTGCATATCTGTATAACTCTTTGCTCTGGGACTTGGTTAAGCTATTTTAATTAAGTCTATTTCCCTGTGGTGTTGCTCCTGGAACCTTTGGGCTCACGTTGACTATCTCTTTCCCTGATCTGTCTATTAGGCTGTCAGTCTCAACTGCTATTATGCTAGGCTCTACTACTTACTGATTGCCCTATTTTTGTTTTCATATTTGCCAGCTTTGCTTGTTTCACTGGGGGAGTAGGTACATGGAGCTCCTAATGATGGAAATGAAAGTCTCACAATTGATTTTTGTGCATTGACCTTGTATCCTGCAACCATGCTGAATTCACTTCCTAGTTCTAAGGTATTTTATAGTTTGGAAGAATTTCTATGTATATAATCATGACTTCTACATATATGGAATATTTTATTGATTCTTTTTCAAATTATATGCCCTTTGTTTCCTTTTACTGTTCATTGCACTGGTTAGAATTTTCAGTACTATGTCAAGAGTATAGAATGGACATCCTTATATTGTTTCTAATCTTATGGGAAAAGCATTCAAGCTTGCACTTTCAAGGGTAATGACGATGTTAGGTTTTTGTTATAGAGGTCCCTTATCAAGTTTAAGCAATTCACCTCTATTCTTAACTTGCCGTACATTTTCTTATTAATGGGTGTTTAATTTATGAAGTGTTTTTCTTCATGAATTGATATATTTTTCTTCTTTAGTTTGTTAATATCATGGATTATGTTGATTGACTTTTTTGAACATTCATCTAATCTTGCATACCTGGACAGAATTCCACTATGATTCTTTTTATGTGATGTTGGATTCTATTTTACAATATTTTCATGAGGATTTTTGCATTTAAGTTTATGAGAGATACTGGATTCTAGGGCTTTTTTGGCATTCTATTAGTCTTGTTTTGGTATATCTGGTACCTCTGGTTACCAGAGGCCAGGGTTACTCTGGATTCATAAAAGTAGTTGGGAATGCTCCCTCCTTTTCTTGTGCTCTTAAGCTACAGTTTTATTGTCTTTTCCCCATGATGATTAGGGCTTTTTTTCTACCATAGGGTATGTAGAGAGAATGGTCTGGGGAAAAATTTCAGCAATAGTTGCTGTTTTGTTCCCCTTCCCAAGCAAGAATAAAATATCTTTCTCAGGATTCTTCTCAGTCTTCCCTGTCAGCACTTGGTGGAATTCCTAAAGGAAAAGTCTACAAGAGGATGCACAATCACCTATGTCTACAGCCCCCAGGGTCTTCACATCTTACACTAGCCCACAGCTAACATTTAGCAGTTCCTTAACCATGTTTAGCTGAATTTCTTATGAGTTTATATGTTGTTCAGTAGTATCTCTGAAAGATAAACAATGATCTGGATACTGTCCCTGAAAAAGCTTGTCTCTACAGATTTTAGGTTAGATGTTTGCACTGCAATCTCAGTTTTCTGATTAATTCAAGAGAAGTCAATTTGCAATTTCCAGGGATTTTTATATAGTTATAAAATTCTGCATCCCTGAGTTGATACTAGAAGATCATATGAACCTGGAGACAAGTTTTTGAGGCTCTGTTTGTCTTCCAGCAACTATACCCCAGTTTACCAATTCCCCCACAATGGTGATTATGGTGGGTTTACCAGCTCGAGGAAAGACTTACATCTCTACGAAGCTCACCCGATATCTGAACTGGATAGGAACACCAACTAAAGGTAAGTCTCTGAAACGTTTTGTTATACAGCCCCCTACAGGCTACTGGATGAAAACAGAGTAAGGTGGTATGCCTTAGTACTAGGAAAGTCTCAATTATTAATAGAATGTGGACTATTACTGCTACTGCTACTGCTATAACTACTACTACCACTATACTCTTATAAAATTTGAAAATTTCTTGAGCACATACACTGTGCCCTGCCCCAGGCTAGGCGCTAGGCAGGAAAACTAGTAAGATTAAATATCTTTCCTCAAGGAGCTCCATTTTTGCAAGACCATGCACCTCTGAGCTCCCACACAAACCCTACCACAGCCCCCTGTATGCCAACACTAATTACATAGTGTGTTGTTATAGTGTGTGTCTGGGTCTCTCTCCTCCGGACCTGCTCTGGGGGGCAAGGGACTAGATCATATTTATTTCTGTCTCTCAAGTATGACAAGATTAAAACTAAATACCAAAAGATAGGGTGTTCCCACATCATACGCAATTCAGAATACAAACAGTAAATGTAAGATAGTCTACCAAAGGTTTTTATTTATTCCCTAATGACTATGCTGATGCTTTTAAAGAATATCAACATAGCTGAACATTTTTATTCGGCCATGTTCCTCCTTTACGTGTGCACTAGGCAAGTAGTTAGACTTCTCTAGTGAAATGGAGCACACTACTCTCCAGTGCAGAAAACGGGTCTCCTAGGCATTCCTTTATCCACTCATGCATTAATTATTCGTTGGATGTTGGGCAAACAAAGACAAGTAAGTCAGGATGTCTGTCCTCACAGAACTCACAGATATTCTTAAGTTCTTAAAACACCCAGGAAGGAGGAACTGTTATCATCATTTCACAGTTGATAAAATTAATACCTGGGAGGTGAAGTGTCTTGTCTAAGGGCACATGGCCAATCAGTGACAGAACCAGGATATGAACCCACATTTACGTGATTCCAAAGCCTGACACTCACTGTGCCAGGGCTCATACTTGGCTCCACTGATGGGAAGAGAAAAGAATCCCACATTGGCCCTGTACCCTCCCTTCCTCCACTCTTTTCCTCTCCTTTCTCTTGCCCATCCCAACACCCTTATTTATCTGCCCCATTCCCAAACGCGCCCCCCCGTCTCCTCCTCTTTTCCTCCCATTTCTTCTTTCTCTTAATGCACTTTCTCTAATTCACTAGTGAAGAGTTTCCCAATGCTTTTCCATGTGCCAAACCCATGCTAGGCATTGAAGGTGCAAAAATGGATGCAATTTGCACCCTGTCCTTGAAGAATTCTCCATCTGGTTGTGATGCATAAGAGTACTTCATGTTACCTAGGAATCCAGATCAGGGTACTGAGGGGGCTCACAGAAGAAATTACCAACAGGAAGGCAGTGAAAACTTCCAGATAGGTTATATTTGAGCTGAGTCCTATGGGAGAAGTAGGGCATTCACAGAACAGAGGGCAGAAGGAACAGTTCTCCTGGAGGCCTGCAGGCTCACAGGAGCCTCTCCTGAGTGTGGGAGGCACATAACCCAGTGGTGGATGGGTCTTAACTCCAAGCTCCTTGGCCTGTTGTTCAAGGACTTCTACAATCATCCCCTGCAAATCTCTCAGGCCTCAGTCACAGTGGATGACTCACCATCCCCCAAACATGCTCTGCCTTCTGCCAATGCCCTACCTTTCTTTGCTCAAGCTGTTCCTCTACCTGGAATTGTCTTTGTTCCCCCCATCTCCCATGTTGGCCCGTAAAAGGCCTGCCCCCCCCCCAAAAGGATTAATTCAAGTCTGCTTTCTCCAAGAAGCCTCAGATCACTCAGAAAGTTAGTCTTTCCTTTCCCCTTACTTTTTTACATGGCTCTGTCAGAGCACTTAACAAACTGGATGAGAGCTCTGTTTACTGATTTGTTCTCTGTCCTGTCTGCTGGATTCTGAGGACTTTGAGAGCCTCATCACACAAATATGGTTCATCTCTGAGACCCCAGAAGTCATGTCCTTCTTCACAGAGTGGACATCTGAAAAAAAATGTATTAGTTGAATGCATGAAATATTGCTTTACCTCATTGCCTATTATCCCCTTTCCTTCCCTCCTCTCTGGCTTTTTACCATTACAAATGAGAAATATGGCCTAGAGAGGGCTTAAATTTAGTTTCTCTGTCAGAATACAGAAAGATGTAATAGCATTGGACTATGATTCAGAAAGCCCAAACTAGTTCTGACTCACTGTTTGACTCGTGGTGATTGATTTTACTCACTGGACCTCAGTTTCTTTATCTTTCCAATGGAGTAGGGCATGAAAAGGGTTGGAGTTTATGATAAACTAAAATAGTGGAAAGACCACCAGCTTTGGAACCAAACAGCTCTGAGTTTAAACTCCAGTTCCCCACTAATTAACTATGGTGTTACTTACCATCTCTGAACTTCAGTTTCCTCATTTGTAAAATGGAAATGGTGATTCCCACTTTGCAGGATTGTTGTGAACAATAAATAATCTGGTAGACAAAATTTAAAACTTTATAAGCATATTATATAGCTACAAATTATACCTTCTTCTACCTCTAAATTCCCTCCCAACAAGGACATGTTTTTGCTACTGAGATCTTCCCAAACTCTTCACCAGTGTTCCCTGCTTTCAGTGTTTAATTTAGGCCAGTATCGACGAGAGGCAGTTAGCTACAAGAACTACGAATTCTTTCTTCCAGACAACATGGAGGCCCTACTTATCAGGAAGTAAGTATCTAACATTTTAGGGACCTGCGCTGCTCCCTGGCTGAGGGAGGGCTTTGTTCAGGTGATGGGGGACTAGGGCAGAGCCACGAGGGTTATCAAGGAGGCCCTCTAGACTCTCAAAGGGTGGTTTGGACAGCCCTTCTACCATATTACCTACAATCTGTTTCTGGTCGTAGCTATCCCCTGCTTAAAAACTTTAAACAGTCTCTTCTGACAGGAAAGAATGGAAACTTTTCAGGCTAATATTTGAGACAAGAGTCTCAGTAGCTTGGCATATTACAATCTCTCCAATCACATCCATTCAACCTCAAGGTGTCTCTCCTCTACAAGACTGAGCACTTACAGAAAAGAGCCCTTGTCTCACTTATTGATCCATGCCTTCATAATAGAACCTTGAAAAGAGTAATCACTAAATAGATTTTTACCAAAACCATAAATACATGGCCAATGCCATACATGTGCTTGCACTGGTACCCATGTCAGGAATGCCTTCTCCTTCACAGACCATATACTCAGGCTCTAACTGAGTTCAAGAAGCAGTTCAGCTTGAGCTCTAGTAACTCAAGGGATGGAGCCTTTAATAGTATGGCTTCTGTCATTCAGTTTTTCCTGGGCATGCCACTTTATACCTGCCCCTAAGATGTTCACACAGAGCCACTTTCCCCTGTGTGACATCTCTGTGCTTGTCATGGTGCCTAGAAGATAGGACACCTTGTGTAGATGTTTAATAGGTGAATAATTTAATCTAGGACATCTGAGAGATGGTGCAAAAGATACTGCAGAAAAATGGAGAGGAACCAATCTTGAGGATGGGTCTTGTTTGTTTCTCTCTCCTTTTACAGGCG
Source organism: Plecotus auritus (assembly GCF_963455305.1). Taxonomy (NCBI): domain Eukaryota; kingdom Metazoa; phylum Chordata; class Mammalia; order Chiroptera; family Vespertilionidae; genus Plecotus; species Plecotus auritus. Next base: position 134,892,623 of record NC_137784.1, read on the forward strand.
GTGTGCTCTGGCAGCCCTGAAGGATGTCCATGATTATCTCAGCCGTGAGGAAGGCCATGTTGCGGTAAAGAAACTTGTATTGTTCCCTAGGGTTTCTGCTGGGATGGAGAACAGTTAATATGTGTATTGAGCATTCACTGTGTTCCACACGTTATTCTAGGTACTTTGTACATATTAATTTAATTCCATCTTACCCCATGAGATAGGTATTATACCCCATTTTATATCCCAGAAGAATGACACACAGAGAGATTAAATAATTTCCCAAAATGGCACAGTATGTATGTGGCAGGACAGAACTGTAATCCAAGTTGTGTCACTCCTAAATATACAGTTAACTACTATACCTCCCACCCCACTCCCAAGAATTTAGCAGCACTACACTACAATTTAAACTACAGTAAAACATTTTGAGTTCTGATATTTACCTGAACATTTTAGTCAATTTAATCTCAGACTTTTGAAATAGGATTTGCAAATTCTAAAAGGGGAAAAGATCCTCAGATATGCAAATTGTCCCATCTAAGGTGCTGGATCTAGGGAGTTGTTTCCTGTTGTTAAAGAGCTCCAGGGTGATAAGGAAAGAAGAAGCCTCACCTAGAAGATGATAAATCAGTTCTAACTCTGCTCTGTCAGCAACTCTCAGTGACCTTGGTTAAGACAAATCCTTCCTCAAAGGCTCAGTTACTTCACCTGTTTAATGACCATAATAAAAACCCACAATTTTTGTTTGGCCAGCATGGCTTAGTGGTTGAGCATCGACCTGTGAGCCAAAAGGTCATGGTTCGATTTCTGGTCAGGGCACATGCCCACGTTGCAGGAGGCTGCCGGTCAATGGTTCTCTCTCACCATTGATGTTTCTGTCTCTCTCTCCCTCTCACTTCCTCTCTGAAATTGGTAAAAATATATTTTTTAAAACCCCACAATTTTTTTGTCTTATTATACTTACAAAGCCTGCTACATTTTGGGAGAGACAGTAGGACTCAATGAATACTTGAGAAATTGACACAAGCCAATTCCAAATCTTTCCTATCATTCGTCCCCTAGTCCAAGTTTTCTCTCCTCCTGGTAGCACACCACTTGGCTAAATACAGGGATGCTCAAAGAGTAGGCGTTCTACCAGCACCAGACTCACAGTAAACCAATCTCATCATGTGCCTCTAGGTCTTTGATGCCACCAACACTACCAGAGAACGACGGTCACTGATTTTGCAGTTTGCTAAGGAACATGGTTACAAGGTACAGTAACACTGCCACTCTTATCTAGAGCCTACTGATCCAGCACAAACTCCAAAGAAAGGCAAACCAGTGGACTCATCGGTGCCAAATCAGCTACCATAGGCTCAACATTTTAATTTGTTTGAGATGGCTTTCCAGATCATGGTTAGAAGCAGCAAAACAGAACAGAACAGGAAAGGAGAGGTGCCATGTTAGGCAATGAAGGTGATGGCTGACAGGCTGACACTGTGAGGGGTTGGGGGTGAGGAAAGTGGAGAGAGAACCACTACAAAACACATATACACTGAGTGGCCAGATTATTATGATCTCTGAACGCATAATAATCTGGCCACTCAGTGTATATCCTATATAATAAAAGGCTAATATGCAAATTGTCCCCTCGACCAGGAGTTCGACCAGCAGGCAGGCCAGCCAACCGCCCATGTCCCCTCCCCCTGGCCAGGCTGGCTGGACCCCACCATGCACGAATTCATGCACCAGGCCTCTAAAATATATATATATATATATATATATATATATATATATATATATATATTGAGTGGCCAGATTATTATGTGTTCAGAGATCGTAATAATCTGGCCACTCAGTGTATAAGAACTAAAAGCCAGTAAACACAACACAGGAAACCATGAACAAAACGAGAAAAAAAATCTACTGAATGAGAGAAGATATTTGTGATATACTTGATAAGGGGTTAATATCCAAAATATAAAAAACTCATACAACTCAATATTAAGAAAACAAAAAAATCCAATTGAAAAATGGGTAGCAGACCTGAATATATATTTCTCCATCAGAGACATACACATGACTGATAGACATAAGAAAAGATGCCCAACATCACTGAACATCAAAACCACAGTGAATACCACCTCACACCAGTCAGAGTGGCTATCATCAATAAGTCAACAAGCCCTGGCGGGGTGGCTCATTTAGTTGAAGCGTCATCCCATACACCAAAAAGTGGCAGGTTTGATTCCCAGTTAGGGCACATGCTGAGGTTAAGGTTTGGTTCCCAGTTAGGGCAGGTAACTGATCGATGTTTCTCTCTCATATTAATGTTCCTCACTCTCTTCCTCTCTCTGAAAAATCAATTTTAAAAATTTTAAAGCCAACAAATAACAAGTGTTGGTGAGAATGTGGAGAAAAGTGAATCCTCATGCATTGTGGGTGGGAATGTAAATCGGTGCAGCCACTGTGGAAAACAGTATGGAGATTCCTCAAAAAATTAAAAACAGAATTGCCATACGCCCCAGAAAGACTACTTCTGGTTTTTTATTCAAAGAAGATAAAAACACTAATTAAATATATATGCACACCTATGTTTATTGCAGCATTATTTACAATAGCCAAGATATGAAAGCACCCTAGGTGTCCATCAATAGAAAATATGGTATATGGAGAACGATGAGGTTCTTAGAAAGATGTAGTGCTCCAAGAAGGATGTATATATACTTACACACACACAGTGGAATATTACTTAGCAATTAAAAGAATGAAAATTATCATTTTCAACAACATGGATGTACCTAGAGGGTATTATACTAAGTGAAATAAGTCAGAAAAAAAAGATGACTACCATATGATTTCACTTATTTATAGAATCTAAAACACACACACAAATGAATAAGTAAAACAGAAACAGACCCATAGATACAGAGAACAAATTTGATTGCTAGAGGGAATATGGGTGTAAAAGGTGAAGGGGAATTTTTAAAAGTTTTCTTTGCAAAGAAAGAAAGAAAGAAAGAACGAAAATGATCATGAATTAATTAGATGAATTGGCATCAGGAGAATTGATTTCAGGTGAAATGGTATCAGGTGAGCTAAATCCCCATTACCACCGTAGCATGCTACTTACAAAAGGTTGTCCATCCCTCTTGGAACATTGTCTTTCTAAGAGCCTGATTTATTTTGTAGACATTACTTATAGGATCCCATGTTTTAAAAAACAGTCAAAATACAAAGCAATCATCTGGAGCCATTCAATTTAGAGCCCATCTGCCCCATAAAAATCTGAATCCTTGAAAGCACCACTGAATGAAATTCTGTTGTCAGAAATGCCCCCAGCGATGAATCAGAGCCATTGAGAAGGGGTCAAGCTCCTATCAAACATAATTCCCTGCTGGAAATCTCTCTTCTGTTTCTCTTATAGGTGTTTTTCATTGAGTCCATCTGTAATGACCCTGGTATCATTGCAGAAAACATCAAGGTAAGGAGCCCCAGTTACCTTTCCTCCTTACTTTGCTTCAGGCTTGGATCATGCCTAAAATTACCTCTATAGTATCAAAGGAGGTATTCTTCCCCAAGATTCTCTTCCCACTTCCTACAGGAAGCATTCCATGACAACTGTGGCCTACAATTTTCCTATGAAATTAAATGAGGCCAACATATATAGAGTTATTAATATGCACCAGGCTCCAAGCTTTACTCTCATTGATTTTTCACAACAAACCTGCATGTTAGGAATTTTCAGTGTTGGAAACAAGAAACTGAGGTTCCAAGAGAAGTGACTTGTCAAGGGTTTGTACAGTCAGAAAAAGGTAGAACTGGGACTGGACTTCAGACTTGGCTATCTTCCTCAAAAGCTCTTTATTCTGCCCCACGATTCACAGCAGAGCTATCACTGCTTTTAGATTCTAGGCATGTGGTCTAGAACTAGATCACTTACCATATTTCATTGTTCCTTATTTCATCAAATTACTGAAACTCAGTGACAGAAGAGACCTTAAAAGTCATCTTCAACCCTCCATCAGATACTTGAAATCTCAGGTGAATGTTTGTCTAGACTTTTTCCTCATATCTCCAGTGACAAGAGGTGCATTGCCTTCATCAAGTGCAGTCCAATCAAGCTGAAATCTGCCTCCTTGTAATTTCCATTTAACTGGTCCTATTTTTGCCTCTACAGGCACAGAACATGCCCAATCCTTCCCTTTCCTCTTTATCTACCCATCTATTAATCCATTTATTTATTCAACAGAAAATGAATCCATACACCTGTGCTGGGCCATTCTGGGTATTAGAGACATAGAAATGGATAGAGAAGAATATTGCTCTTGCGCTCACGGTCTAGTGAGAAAGACTGACGAGTTTATAGGCATAATTCTGTGCTATCAATGCTAAGATGAGGGAATAAGGGAAGCTGTGGGGACAGAGTGTTGAGAACCTAACCTTGCATGAGAGGGGTAGGGTGCATCAGGAAGGCTTCTCAATGAAGGTAATAGCTGACCTGCATCTTGAAGAATGCATAGGAATTTGGCAGGCAAAGAATGGGAAATAAGGGAATAGCAAGTATGAAGTATAGCATCTCCAGGGAACTGTAAGTTGCTTAGATTGGCTAAAGCAAAGTGTGCAGAGGAATAGGGGAGTAATAGGAGATGAAGATGAAAAAATCCTTTCCGGCCCAATCATGATAAACCATGAGTCACCCGCTAAAATATTTCATACTTTGTGCTAAAATATATGAGAACTGGTGAAAGGTCTTAAGCAAGGGAATTCTATGGTCAGATGTGCATGTTAGAAATATCCTTCTGGCTATTAGGGAATAGAACCATGACCTCCTGGTTCATAGGTCGATGCTCAACCACTGAGTCACACCGGCTGGGCAGAAGTAACAAGATTTTAGACAGAGTGATCAGTCACAAAGCTATCATGAACATTCAGGCAAAAGAAAATACAGGCCAATTGAAGAGATATTTATAAGATATAGTGGAGAGGATTTTGGTGCCTGCTGAGAGGAGGGGAATGTTAGAAAGGGACTCATCTAGGATGTCTCCCAGTTGCTTTTTAGGCTCTGTTGACTGAGTGGATGATAGTGCCCATTCACTGGGATGGGTGGAGAAGGTAGGTATTGAGAGAATTGGAGATGCCAGCCCTAAAGCAAACATGCCATATTCTCCCAGGAAACACTCAATACATGTAAGCTATTGTGACCCCTGGCCAAGATCTCCTGTTCTTCAACCATTTCTCATGGCACAATCTTCAGGCCTCTTATAAATGTTCTTTTTAAACAGTGCGTTCTAGAACTGAATATAATGCAACATACGTTGTTTGGCTACACAGAGATATAAGTAATGAAGAGTCACACAGTCCAGATTTTCTTCCACTGACTCATTTTATAAACTTGAGCAAGACCCTTTCTCCAACTCTCAGTTTTGCCATCTTTATTATGAGGAATGTTTTACTCAATGATCTCTAATGGCCCTTCCCAAGGGCACTGTCAGAGTCTCTGTCTTTCATGGTCCCTCTGTCCTTCTCTCTTCTCCCAGCAAGTGAAACTCGGCAGCCCTGATTACATAGACTGTGACCGAGAAAAGGTTCTGGAAGACTTTCTAAAAAGAATTGAATGCTATGAGCTCAATTACCAACCCCTGGATGATGAACTGGACAGGTAAGAGCCCAGAACTCCACAGTCCAGGTCTGGATGCTTAGCCCCGTTTCAATATGCTGTAGGATCTAGGGAAATTTCTTCCCTCTATGGACCTCAATCAGCTCCTGTTTCTGTAACATCAGGGAGCTGGACTTGATTTGTATTCAAGGGCCCTCCTAGTTCTAATTATCAATGAGGTGGTGATTCATTGACGTGCAAGGTGTTCACAAGAGGATTGAAGTAGTGTTTTCCTGAGCAACATGGACATATCAGGGACCTGATCTTTGGTGGGGGTGTGGACAGACATTTATAGTTCCTCCTGTCTTTGTTGCTATTATTTTTTGAAAAGTATTCTTTACTTGTGGATGGCATTTCAGTTTCCAAACATGTTCACATTCTTTGTTTCATTGAATCCCCTGTAAAGGAGACTAAAATAGGTCTTATGATCAGAAATATTCAAGAAGAGGAAATTGAGTCTTAGAGAGATGAAACTACTTGCCCAAGTCCCACCATTAGAGCTAGGATTCTAACCACATATTCTGTCTCCTAGCCATGTCTCTTCTTACAATGCCCACGTATACCTCTTCAATTAGTAAGTAGTAGGTCCCTCCGGGTTGTGGTGTACACAGGGAGTTAAATAAGAGCAAGAGAGGTGGGTTCTATTCTCAGGTAGCTTCCATAGTGCCTTGAAATATGGGAAGACACATGAAAAATTTGAAACTTTTATTCCTAATACCAGCTAAAGATAGGAGAGGTGTTAGCTGTCAGTACAGGGAAGATGTATATTTTAGACATAGGTTGTTCCAAGAGCCCTACTCTTTTTCAAAAAGGGTTGTGATGAGAAGAGACTTTCAGAGTCACTCAGACTCTGTAATCCAAGTGAGAAGGGTAAGGAGGTTTCAAGATGAATACTACCCTAAGAAGTTTAAAGAACATCCTTCTAGCTCTGTCTAACTGAAGTCCTAAGAGGTGAGCATTGTTACTGTCTCACTCCTCAGATAGGGAAAGAGACCCAGAGCAGGGCAAGGGCTTATCTGAGGCCACATAATGAATCAGTAGCAGAATATATACTCAAACACTTATCTCCAAACTTCCAGCCTGGTTCTTCCCTTCTCACATCCCTAGGTCATAAAAAGTGTCACATGAGGCTTAGAGACACAGTGCAAGGGGCAGGACCTTAGGTATAATTGTGAAGATTGTTCACTGTGCAAGGATATTTAGGTCAAGGGTATACTTACTTTCCTCACCAAGGCATGTGTGCTGGAGTGGGGCTGTTTCTGCCCTGAGGAAAGTGTAACTTTTTCCAGTTTCCACAAGCAGCATAGGGGCTAGCAGCCTATGGTGAAAGAAATTTTAAGGAGAGGAGCTGAGGTGAAAGAATGGCATTGAGAAAGCCCCTAGCCTTCTAGCCTTAAACCTATATTCCTGCAGGTGCTTAGTTAGTGTTTGATGAATCAGTTTGAGCATCACAGTTGACTTTAATCATTTTTCCATGAACAGACATTTATAATCCATGCCTCAGGGCACAGCCCTAAGCTCTGTCCTAGGAACCCAAAGAGCGAAAGTCTGTCCTTGCTCTGATAGAATGACCATTTGGTTGGGGAAGACAATGAGTATGCAGTTGATCAGAATAGCGGGGATGGTCAAACAAGTGGGCTGGAGGAACACAGAGGAGAAGACCCAGCTCATCTTGGAGGAAGAGGTCTAGAAGAGCAGGTTTACCCAGTAGGTAGACTAGACATGTGTTTAGGACACCAACAAGGAAGGGGCTACCAAAAATAAGAAGAAAATAATCTTGAAATATTTTAATATTTTATATTTCCAGCATTAAGGTAGTCAAAATAGTAAAAATAAAACCAGAACTTGGTAGAACCTCCTTATAATATAGATTATGATTTTTATTTTAAATTATGTATGGTAGGGTGGAGTATTAGCTACTGTAATACTTTATGTGTGAAGCACTTCTAAGTGACTTCACATGTCTGGGCTCAAAGAAGTCTTCCTAGAGAGAGTAAATGTAGAAGGATGGATGCGTAGGGGCTCAACTGTGGAGACCAGGCAAGGAACACATTTTCAAGCAAAGAGAATAGCACTTCATAATGGCCTAGTTAAATCTGACTAAGAGTAGAGGAATACAGAGAATCACCCAGAAAAAGCATAAAGGCTAGAGTAAAACAGAAGTTATGAGCATGGGCCTGGAACAGTGAGGCGAGGCCAAATGGGACCAGTGTGTGAAGGCACCGAGAATGTCAGACTAAGCTGAGGAATTTGGAAATCATCCTAGAGCCACCAAGAACCTAGTGTCAGGAACAGACAGTAACCAGACAACAATGCTACATCATATATTTTCTACCCTTAAGCTCTGAGGGTCCTTGGAGAGGTTGACCTTAGGCAAATCACTTCCTTCTCTCCGTTTCAGTTTCCTTACCCATAAAACAGAGATAATAATTTCTGCTTCCTACGATTGTTATGAGAATTCATGCACTTTGAAGTCTGCATTCCCTGCCAGAAGCTCCCAAAATGTTCAGCAAATATGAATGCCCTATGGGACCATTGGACATGAATGACAGGAAAGGGCATGCTGAGTATGGTGCAGATAGAAAGGCCTTCTTTAGGAATCCAGAGAGGCTTTCTGAAACCAAACCCATCGCTCACCGCCTTACCTGCTTTGGGGTAGTGCAGCTATTTTCATTCACTTGGTTTTGTTACTGTGCGCACAGGGTTGCTAGTGTGTCACCCCATTGCCCCAGCCTCCCCCACCTCTTTCCAGGGATCACCATGAACTCCTCACAATAAAACAACTTAGGAGTTAGTGCCTGGCAAAGCAGATGCCTCAAAGCCTTGCTCCATGGTTCTATTCTTGATTAGTCAGTCCCCCATTTCGAGCTCCTCTGCAAACAGGTTGTTGAATAATTTATCATTCTGTGTATAGTTATTAGTTCATGACAAAGAGGAGACTGAAAAATGGCTCTAAGCAAGGACCACAAGTTCCCCACTGATGCTGTGAACCACATCTGTATTCCCATGGCCCAGCACATGACACATCTTAGAGTATGTTTGTGGAATGGGTGTTGAGCATTGGTCATGCATTTCTAAGTATATATTCCCAACTGGCCTAAGAACTTCCAAACACAATGCTTAGAACAAACAAGGGTATATTTGTTGACTGCTTGGCCGATAGGGAAAGAACCCAACTCACTCCCCTTTCTGAGTAAGGAAGATACATACACACAGAGACACAGCACACACAGACACAATCTTGTAACTGCCTATAGAGTATCAAATACAATATATCACAGATTCAAAGAACAGAGAAGCAGAGCTCAGGTCATGATTTGAAAGGGTGAGGGAGTGGACAAGTTTGGAGCTGCTGGGGAGATGTTGGAGGTATCCAGAGACACAGAGGATTATCTCTCCAAGTATGTCAGGAGTGTGAACCACAGAAGACAGAATCCCAGATGCCTGGAATGTGATAAGTGAAGGTGAAAAGACAACCTGGCTCAAGTTGAGACTAAGAAAAGGATACAGAGGGAGATGGTAGCAGGCAGTGAGCTCCTGAAGGTGGCCAGGAATCAAGTTTCTGAAACAGGTTCCTAGAATAAGAAAAGGCATGGCATCTTGTTAGAGGAAAGGTAGGTGAAAGCTGGGTTGTGGAGGAAGCTTGAAGGCAGGGTGTGTAGTTGGGGTTTCTCTTGGGATTAGCCTTTCCACCATCAGCCCCTGAACTGCCCTTGCTCTTACTTGGACTGGCCCAGCCACCTGTCCTACATCAAGATCTTCGACGTGGGCACACGCTACATGGTGAACCGAGTGCAGGACCACATCCAGAGCCGCACAGTATACTATCTTATGAACATCCACGTCACACCCCGCTCCATCTACTTATGCCGGCATGGTGAGAGTGAACTCAACCTCAGAGGCCGCATTGGAGGTGACTCTGGCCTCTCAGCTCGGGGCAAGCAGGTAGGGAAGGCCCCATATACCCAGAGGCATTGGCTGATCTGGACCACGGGGTGCCACAGGTGGGTGGAGTAGCCACTACCTGGGTCCTGAGGATTGGGAGTCTCAGTGACAGGGTAGAAGCAGGTTCTGGTAACTCCCACTCTTCTGCCCTGATAGCCACTCAGTCTTGAACCATCCTTAAATGCTACCATGTACCCACAGGAGCTACAAGGCTGAGAAGCTAGGTCCTGGCACTCCAGTCGTGTTCATATCTCGCTGCTTCTCCAACCCCAGCATGATAAGCACCTTGGCCCCGCCTGACTGGTCCCCTCATCTTCCTCACAGCTCTGTGCCTTTACTTGTGCAGTTTCCCCACCTAGGCTGCCTTACTCTGTCAGCTGATGACCATCACTTGCACAGATAGCTACCTTGAAGAGCCCCACCCTTGAATCCATCTTCTCCTCCCTTACTCAGGGCTGATGCTACACCCCCTCCAACCCACTGCAGATAATCATACTGTCAGCACTTATCCCCAACCTGTTACTTCTTCCTTCCTGCCCCACCTCCCACACCCTACCAGGGTCCAGTTGCTGCTCCATGGTCTGGTCTAGGAAGCCCTTCACTGTCCTCTCCAGTCCCCAGACAGCTTACCATGCCCTGGACTCCATCTCTTCCAGTACTGGCCCATCTCTGACTTTATGGCATGAGTCCTTTCTATCCAGCTAAGCACGGTGACCTGCATATTATGGGTGCTGGCTCAATAAAGGGACACATTTTCCCCAGTGTTCAGCCCTGTGCCTAGGCTTGTTAGCACAGGTCCTTGCTGGGGAAATCGCTTGGGAATGGGACAAATGGGATGTGGGTGCACAAGGAGGAAACGCCCTCTTTCATTGGACACTTGTGGCCTCATTTAATCTTCACAGCAGCTCTGTGGGGTGGGCATTACCATCATCAGTTTATGGATAAGGAAGTTGAGTCCCATACAGGAGCAGAGAGCAGCCCCAAGTCGGACACAGCGGGAGCCAGGACTGAAAACCAGGCCTTCCTGCCTGCCCTCAGCAGCCCCACTGCAGAGGTGGCATTGGCACAGGCAAGGGACTACACCCATCCTCGTGGCTCCCTTTCTGTGGCCTTCACACTGGCAGCCTCCCCTCAAGAGGGACTCCCCTCAAGAGCAGAGTCAGAGGCCACCAGAGGCATCACCCCCACCTTGTGGCACCACCTGCAGCCAGGGGTCTCTTGGGTGGGGCTGGCCACGGCCCTGCCCACCTAGCTCAGCACCCAGCTTGGACACATGGCCACTCCACACAACTGTGAGCATGGACACGCTCGCGCCTGGCCCCCACCTTCACGGGTGGGCACAGGGCACCACGCCCTTTCCCAGGGAATGGCACCCACATCCATTACAGTAGCTCTCACCTACCGTGTGCCAGAGGGTGCTCTGGGCGCTCCCCATCCACGAACTAATCTCCACTCGCAGAGACCAGGCTGGGTGAGCGAATGCTGTTCACATCTTACAGGCAGGAGGTCTCAGGCCAGAGAGGGCAGGGACGCCCCAGGCACAGGGAGCCGTGTAAGGGAGCTGCAGCAGTTCAACCCCATCCCCTACCCCCCAGTCAAGGGCTCCTTCCACCAGAGCACACTGACTGCTGCTGACCCAGAACCCACGCTCAGAGTGTGTGCACACAGTGCCCATATTCGGACGTGTAAACGTGTGCCGTGTCTATGCGTCTGTGCCCATGGTCCTCACACACATCTGTACCCATAATAACGGCCTGCACGCGGAGGAGAGGGAGTCACCGGCCCCTCTGGGCTCCCACCGCCCTTGGTGGTTTCTCTCGGTGCTGTCACCGTTTCCCTCCCTGCACTGGCCGTGTCTTGAGAACAGGACACCCTGATACTCAGTGCAGGTCCACACATACTCAGCACATGTTTGAATGTGGTTAGAACCTGGGTACTAGCACCCCTACTAAAGCAGTAAGAATTCAAAGAATCAAAGAGAAATATTCCCAAAATCCCACTCTACCACATCTAGACCACACTCTGAGTACCCAGAACCCAAGAAATCTCTGCCCTGTGGTCTGGTGCCTGTGTGGCCCTATCACAGAGTCTGTCCATCTAAAAGCAGCCCATATCACTGGAGTGTTCACCCCTAGGTGAAGGCGTGGCCAAAGGGATCAGGGGGATCTGTGAGGATATGGTGTGGGCAGAACTTGGTCATGTGATAGATTATCCACATACCTGTACTCAAGGCATCTATGAGTGCAGGATGGAGGCAGGAAGAGAAGGGAGATAGACTGTGGATGGAGAGCCTCCCTATGCACTCTTGTCCCAGTCTCCACAAATGTTAGAGGTGGACTGTTTGAAGGAATGAATAACCGAGTAGGGAGTTCAGTGAACAAGCGTCAACAAACACACACACATAAACGCACATATTCTATTCTATTCCCTTGATCCGTAGTCACATGGGAAAGAATATGGCTTTTTATAAATTGGAAACATTTAAACTGTATTCTTGCTTATTCATCATCATTCTACCATGTGTGATAGATCTGAGCTTGTTCTCATGGCTACCCTGTCTTCTTTCATCTCTCTGTTGCTCCCCTCCTCTCCTCATCTGTACCCTCTACTTTCCAGTATGCTTATGCCCTGGCCAACTTCATTCAGTCTCAGGGCATCAGCTCCCTGAAAGTGTGGACCAGCCACATGAAGAGGACTATCCAGACAGCTGAGGCCCTGGGTGTCCCCTATGAGCAGTGGAAGGCCCTGAATGAGATTGATGCGGTGAGATATAGGGGAATGGATTTCCTGGTGGATGGTGGGGCTTCACTTTCAGCTTATACCCTGGGTTGCCTCCTCTGGCTCCTATGGTAACCTAATTAATTCAACAAACATTTCTTGACATCCAGTCATGTGCCAGACACTATTCTGTGTGTTGAGGATCCATGAAGGCCAGAACAGACAAATTCTCTGAACTCATGGAGCCCATATGCAGACAGTAAATAAGACACTGCTTCTCATGTGACAAAGGGTTGTGAGAAGGGAAGTACAGGGACTATGGGAGGCTGAGGGTGCTCCTGACAAGACTTGGTGGTGTGAGATTTACAAGGAAAGCTTCCTAGATGAAGGTGGAGATGAGAAAAGAAACAGGCAAAATGGTCTGGGAGTGAGGGAATAAATTTAATTTCAGTGGCAAGGAACAACTCATGTGAAGGCCCAGAAGTGAGAAGAGAGCGTGGCATGTTCAGAGAACGGAGGCTAGAACAGCAGAGAGGCTGGGACAATGATTGTGAGGTCTGGAGATAAGGTTGGAAAGGAAGGTAGCTCATAGGGCTTTATATCGTATTGAGGAATTTGGGTGCTGACCTATAAATGGGAAGCCATTGATGTAGTCTAAGTCAAGGAGGAATGACTTGAATGTGATTCACTTTTTAAAAAAAATAAAAAGACCATTCTGGCCACAGGTGGAGACTAGATAGGAAAAAGGCCAGAAAGAGCACGTAAACTGGTATGGAGATGGCTGCATTAGTCCAGGAAGAGGTGAGGGTGTGATGGTCCAGAGTAGTGGCACTGGAGATGGAACAAAGAAGAACTTGAGGAATATTTTATCAGACCCTTATCACATGGCAATCTCTCTTTGGGTCAGGTTTTCCCATGAGCTCTTTTTTCAAATGTTTTTATTTGTTTAAGAGAGAGGAAGAGGGAGAGAGAGAGAGAGAAGCAACAATGATGAGAGAAAGTCATTGATTGGCTGCCTCCTGCACACTCCACACTGCAGAAGGAGGCCACAACCCGGGCATGTGCCCTGACTGGGAATTGAACCTTGACCTCCCGGTTCATAGGTCGATGCTCAACCACTGAGCCACACCAGCTGGGACCATGAGTTCTTTGAAAAGGCATTGTTTCCTCTCCATTGTTTCACCTGCACTATAGATACACTGATATCAGATAGTGGCACATAGGTTACAATTGTTAGACCCCAAAGTAAAAGCTTCACCACAGATACAAATAACTTGAATGTAGGTAGGTTAACCTGCTTGCCTACTAAATATGCCTCTATAAATACTGACAAGTATGTGTGTGTGTATATATATATATACATACATACATATATTCTTAACAATAGATGTACAGTGATACCCATACTTACAAAAAGGGATATGTAGCATCATTCTGCATATTACATGTATTTGCTATAAGATACATGCAAGTAAATATGTCAATTCTTCATCCTAACAGTTCAGTTATGGTTTGTTTCTTGCACACATGTGATATAAACATTTATTTGATACCTACTTTGTTTCACAAAATCTGTTTCACATATTTTGGTTCCTGTCTTCACTGAATTTTCAGGCTAAACAGGTTAGACAGAGGAATAAACAGAGGAATACAAAGCAGTGTGTGTAATACAGGCTCTGGTAGGCTAGACTGTGGGTGCATAGATGTTGAGGCAGGACATGTGGCCCAGCCAGGATCTGCCTAGAGGAAGTGATGCCAATGTTAACTTGGCAGGTTAATAGTGAGCCAGATAGAGAATATTAGGAGTGGTATACCAGGCAGAGAGAACAGCTTAAACAAAGAGGGTATTGTGTGTGTACAGCTGCTAAGGTTGTAGCAGTGGGGGCTAAGAGGGAGGAAAAAGGAATAGATTTGAGAGAAATTTAGGAGGTAGAATCCCAGAAATGGGTTATGAGGGTGTGGATGAGGAAGAGGCAAGAATTTAGAATGATGACTAAGTTTCTGGTTTGTTTTCCATGATCAATAATATATTGATAATTAGTTCCATTTATTGAGTCTTTAAAATGTGCCTTATATATCCTGCACTAGTCTCTTTTGCACATATTACCTCTCATATTCAAAACACTCTTGTGGGGTAATTGTAATTCTCGTCATTTTGCAGATGAGGAAAATAAAATTCAGAGAGGTTAGGCAGTTTTCCTTAAGTCAATAGGGAATCGGTGACCATTTCCACTGGCAACAGGTCCACAGAATGCCTCTGAATAGAAAGTCAAAGCCAATCTGGAAGGATGTTGTGTGTCCTGTAGGGTGCACTTTCTCCCATGGGCAGGGCCAGTTGAAGAAGTTTGACAATGCATAGCTGTTTGTGGGCTGGGGAAGAGGTGAACCTCACACCAGAACCAGCTGCTTCCCCTACAGGAAGGTCTAATCCTTAGAATCCACACAACCAGATGGAAAACTTATAAACTCAACATGGCTTCCCTACCCCACCAGCAGCCACCTCACTTCTGGGAATTTCTAAGTGGATTCGGAACTCTCTTATGCTCATGAGGGACAGTTTCTGAGCTCTCGATTCCTCCTTTGGAAAGAGAGTGTGTCTCCCATAGGCCCACTCTGAAACTGTTAGGGATTTACTAATTCTTGCCTTCTGAGATGTCTGTGGATAGCTGTTTATCTGCCAGAGATCCTGGGGCAGAGGTAGGGGCAGGAGGGATGAGAGATGCTCTAAAATGGGAGAACCCTGCTGTGGATGCATTAACTTGCACACACAGTTACAGACACTCACCTCAGTATGCTTACAGTCACAGACATGCACTTCATGGACACTAGTCAGACACAGGCTCTCTCTCAGACACATCTACCAATAACAGCCACACCATACGCACAGACACATACACACTTAAGACACACCTAGAGATACATGCAGACACAATCACAATCACCATAGACACACATGCAGTCTTTACACATTTCTATATCACATAAGCATAGAGGCATACCATGGGCACACACACAGTATATCACACAGCCTCGAGCATATTATCACAAATTCACACAGGCTTCAGACATAGGCACACAGATGTTCACACATATCCACCAGAAACATAATCAGGCACATACACACTCACAGATACACATGCCACAGACACACTGAGGTACACATGGAAAGACAGACCACAGAAACATTCATGGAGGCACTTTCTCAGATGCTCAGACACCCTGTACACACACAGTCACATGAGCACACTACATATGATGAGACAAATATACAAACACAAAGCATAGATCCCTAAACATACCACAGGTACACACCATAAGCACACTGCACACACACATGCAAAGTCACAAATCCTTAAGCCCACATATTTATTTATTTTTTTAATCCTCACCCAAGGATTTTTTTTCATTGATTTCTAGGGAGTGTAGGAGGGGGAAGGAGAAGGAGAGAGAGAGAAACATCGATGTGAGAGAGATATATTGATTGGTTGCCTCCCACACGCACCCCTACAGGGGCTGGAGCATCTGCACCCGAGATAAGTGCCCTTGACCGGGAATCAAATCCGTGACCATTTGGTCCATGGGCCAATGCTCTAACCACTGAGCAACTGGCCAGGGAAAACCCACATATTTATAAAAATGCATACACATATGTACAATATACACCTACAAACCTGTTGGGATAATCATATAGGAACACATCTATACACATGTACTCTTATATCTGCACAGCCACATACCTCGTGCACACACACACACACACACACACACACACACACATATACACTCAGACAACAGGCACAAACCTAAAGCTGTGTTCACAGAAACCTAGGTGCTACTGTTCTACAATCATTTGGCCTTAAAACTATGGTAAAGGCTGGCCAGGCTGGCATGGCTCAGTGGTTGAACATCGACCTATGAACCAGGAGGTCACAGTTCAATTCCCAGTCAGGGCACTTTCCCGGGTTTCGGGCTTAATCCCCAGTGTGGGGTGTGCAGGAGGCAGCCAGGCTGTGCGGATTTCACCATGTGAATACTTTTGTCCCCAAATAATGTTTCTCAGGGTGTCTGTGAGGAGATGACCTATGAAGAAATCCAGGAACATTACCCTGAGGAATTTGCGCTACGGGACCAAGATAAATATCGCTACCGCTATCCCAAGGGAGAGGTAAGCTTTGAAGGGTGGACTGATTCCTAGAACTCCTCCTCAGTATCCTCATTCCAACCCTCGAGGTTTCTTAGTTTCCTAGATTGCTTTCGAAACAGAATAAAGCATATATTGCAGCAACTGCCACCCCACAGGCACGTGATTATCTGGCCCTCGGCTGACTCAGATTCTTGGCTATGGGCAACAAATTCCTCTGTTTTAAAAGTTATACGTTTGCCCTGGCCAGTGTTTCTCAGTGGTTAGAGCATCGGCCCATGCACCAAAGGGTCTCGGGTTCGGTTTCCGGTCTAGGGCATGTACCTGGGTTGCAGGTTCGATCTCCAGCCTTGGTCGGGTTTGTGTGGGAGGCAATCAATCGACGTGTCTCTCTCACATCGATGTTTCTCTCTCCCCCCACCTCTTTCCCTTCTTACATTCCTCACTTCCACCCTCTCTGAAAATCAATGGGAAAAATATCCTCCAGTGAGGATTAAGTAAGTAAGTAAATAAATAAATAAATAAATAAATAAATAAATAAATAAATAAATAAATGAAATAAAAGCTACATATTTGCCTGCTATTTCCTTTCTGCCTTTCAGGAGGATTCACCTGACCTAGACTTTGTCTATGGTATACTTTCACTAAAGGCACTTGAACTACTTCAACATACTCTAATTTCCTGACATTTTATTGTCAAGTTGTCTAAAGCTCCAGCCCCTCTGAGCAGTGGGTTGGAGTCCAAATGGACAATGGCTAATATTTTAACCTACTTCTTTGCCACCACATAAACCAGACCATCAGTTCTCTATCCCCATATGAGGTGAATCCTCATTGCTTTCTACACAGCCTCC
Source organism: Plecotus auritus (assembly GCF_963455305.1). Classification (NCBI taxonomy): domain Eukaryota; kingdom Metazoa; phylum Chordata; class Mammalia; order Chiroptera; family Vespertilionidae; genus Plecotus; species Plecotus auritus. Next base: position 134,909,907 of record NC_137784.1, read on the forward strand.
ATTTAGCCAGTTCAACAGTTCAGAGTATTTATTAGTCATACCCCATTTCTGATACAAATTCCTGGGAATAGTTATCAGAAAAGCTAACATCAGGGAATATAAAACAATTAATAGCCTGTGTTACAAAGTATTTTTACTTTTTTATCTTCATCCTCAGAAATGACATTATCAAGTTGGTCTGAGTTTGCCCTCATTTTCCTTTGTATATTTTGAGGCTGTGTCATTAGAGGCATATAAATTTAAAGCAATTATATCTTCTTAGCAAATCATATATTTTATTATTATATAGTGAGCCAACCTCTTTTCTTCTAAAAATGATTTTGCCTAAAAGTGTATTTTATTTAATATTATTATAGCTATATAAGATTTCTTATAGTTAGTATTTGCCTAGTTCATCTTTATCTGCTTATTATTTTGAGCTTCTTTTTGTCTTTTTGTTTTGTGTCTATTATAAACAGTGCATAGTTGACTTTTGTTGTTTTTAATACAAATTGCAAATATATGTCTTTTGAATGGTAGGTTTGGTACATTTACTTTTATTGTAATCACTAATTTGTTTCAGCTTATTTCTGTTCTCTTGTTTGGAGCTCTCTATGCTTTATTTTTTTCTCTTTTCCTCCCTCCTTTAGAATTGATAGAGTTTTTAAATCTATATTTGAGTTATATAATATTTCCATTCTTTTAGAGGTTACTCAACATTTTAATATGCAGGACTAACAAAATCTAAAATCCATCTTTCCCCTAAGTTAAGAATTTTAACTCTGGTCATTCCCTCTCCCAACTTACATGTTCATTACTCTTGTATTTTAATGCAACCTGTGTCTTAATCTTCAAACGAATTCTTATTGTTATTATTAAATATGTTATTGTATATAATCAGTGTTTGTTTATATTTAATCACATGTCTACCAATTCCTTTGATCAATTTTTCTCCTTGCATCTCAAGTTTTCCCTCTGGGTTCAATTTCTATTTTCCTTTAGAAGTTTATTAGGAGTATCTGTTGGTAGTAAACTCACCATTTTTGTCTAAAAATATCTTGGCGGGGTTCAGTCGTGGATGATACTTTTGGTATAAAACTCTAGGTTCATGGTTGTTTTCTCTCAGCACTTTGAAGTTAGTACCCCCCACTGTCTTCTGACTTCTAATGTGGCTAAGAAGTCTCCTATCCATCTAATTGGTATTTCTTTTCTCTCTACCTGTTTTTAGGGTCTTTGTATCTTTTTTGCTTTTAAGTTCTACTCTGATTTGTCTAAATATTAATTTCTTTTGATTTATCTTGCTTGGGTTGGACACCTGTACCTGAGAATTGGGATTTTCATCAATTCTAGAAAAACTTTAACTATTCTTCTCTCACATGCTCTCTATTATCTCCTTCTGGAAATACAATTAGACATGTGTTAGTCCTGTCTCTATTCGTTATGTCTCCTATTTTTCTTATTTTTTATCTCTGCTGTAGTTGGAATAATTTCTTCAGCTCTGTCTTCCAAATTCCTATTTCTTCCATTGTATCTAAATTTCTGTTTAACAATTGAGTTTTAAATTTTAATTTATATATATATATATATATATATATATATATATATATATATATATTGTTTCTAGAATTCTATTTAGTTCTGTTTCAAATCTACATCATGTATTTGGTAGCATCTTGTTTCTTTCTTATATTTTTTACTCCATCTTTTAATTTTAAAAAAATTTTAAACATATTCGTTTATATTTTGGATTATTTATCTTGAGTTTTTAAGGTTCTCATCTTGTTTGTGTTTTTTTATTTTTATTTTTCTTTGCGTATTGTGAGCTTCAGTTTGGCAAAAATGTATCTGTGGGATTCCCATGTGGTGTGAGTTGAGAGAATCCAGAGAAAATTTCTATTTGCTTCTTCTGAGAAGCTAACAACTTGTATCACTTTTTATTAAACTCTCAGCTTAGCATTTTCTAAAACACATGGATAATAAGATTCTAAACCAAAAACCCACTTGAGGGTAGACTTGTGGTTGTACATTCTTATAGGAGGCATTTTCTAAATTTTTATACTCAGAGTCAGAGACAGATATAAGTTCTTGTTGTTTCCCTTTGCCTATATATACTTTTTTTCTAGTTTACACTTTTATTGAGGATGTAGCCCTTTGAGGGTCTTAGGTTTATTGGAGAAATTCAGTCCCAACTCTCTACTTTGTGTATACCTAAGGCCTTGTCTCATGTCTCTATAAAGTTTTAAAAATTTAAGCCTCACCCGGCCAGTGTTGTTCAGTGGTTGAGCATCAACCTATGAACCAGGAGGTCACAGTTCGGTTCCGGTCAAGGGCACATGCCCGGGTTGTGGGCTCGATCCCCAGTAGGGGGCGTGCAGGAGGCAGCCCATCAATGATTCTCTCTCAAGATTGATGTTTCTATTTCTCTCTTCCTCTCTGAAATCAATAAAAATATATTTAAACAATAATAATAAAATAAAAACTCAAGCCTCTTGGAAAACATGATTATAGATGCCTCCATGGCAGTTGTTGTTTCCACATCCACTTAGCACTCTTGTTTACCAAGGTTTTCTTCATTTTGGAACCCTATCTTTTTTTTCTTTTTTCTAAATATATTTTATTGATTTTTTTCACAGAGAGAAAGGGACAGGGATAGAGAGTTACAAACATCGATGAGAGAGAAACATTGATCAGCTGCCTCCTGCACATCTCCCACTGGGGATGTGCCCGCAGCCAAGGTACATGCCCTTGACCGGAATCGAACCTGGGACCCTTCAGTCCACAGGCCAGTGCTCTATCCACTGAGCCAAACCGGTCAGGGCGGAACCCTATCTTTATAATGTTTCCTTAATTTTCTTGAAAAGTCAGCAGTGCGGACATTTATTTTATCTAGCTTTTCTAGGAATTTTTTGTAGTGAGAAGTTTTATTACTGTTATAGATATCTAGTTGAATATATTGATTGCTCCCCATTTAACAGATGAGAAACCAAGACCCTAAGAAGGAAGTGAATTGCCTAAGGTCGTACTGCTGGGTCAACAGCTGAACTAGTACCACATCCAGGTTTTCCTGATTTCTAGTCTAGAGTTCCTCTCCTCTGGGCAACTGTGCCTCATCTCCCTTTCTTACCGAAGTATTTTCTTATTTTTAGTCCTACGAGGATCTGGTTCAGCGGCTGGAGCCAGTTATAATGGAGCTAGAACGGCAGGAAAATGTACTGGTGATCTGCCACCAGGCTGTCATGCGGTGCCTCCTGGCCTACTTCCTGGATAAGAGCTCAGGTACCACTCACTGTCCTCTCTGTTCCTGGCATAGGGAGCTGGATGTCATTTGAGACCCTGACACTAGCAATTGGTGGTTTATATCTTAGTAATTAAGAGCACAGTGTCTAGAACAAAGATGCCTGAGTTCAAGTTCTTGCTCTGTCACATTCTAGCTTTGGCAAATTACTTTAACCTGGCCTCGGTTTCCTCGTCTGTAAAATGGGGAAGATAATGATGAAGTTTAAATAAATCAAAATGTGTAAAGAGCTTAAAATAGTTCATGACACAGCGTGGGCTACATAAGTCTTAGCTACTATTATTGGTATTACTACCATTCTGAGCTAACGTCTTCAAAGCCGGCCTTAACAGTCTGCCTTGATCTGTAAAAGCTGAGCTAGTATTTCTCTGAATCAAGGTGGTAATGGACCTTCCCTGACCTCATGATCCTGATTTTAGGTTTCTATATTTGCTGTAGAGGTGATTTTCTCAAGATAGTGTTTCCATTGTTTTACATTTAAATGATTATTTCTTTTTCTAAAAAATGTCCAGACATTGTTAAGTATTTATACACTGAGTACACATACTGAATCGCAAACTCAGGCAGGTGGCCTGGCAAAAGACTATTGTGCCACCCTCGAGTGAGAGTCCACTTTCTGACGGGGATGCTGATGTGTTGGCATCTCCTGGACACTGTGAGGGTGTGTGAGGACAGCACAAAGCCGTATTTGAAGTGGGCAGTGTTTGACGATTTGTATTGTTTCTATGTTGTTAACTTCAAAATCAAGGGCACTTGTAATATAGAGTCATCCAGATTTGGAACCTGGGGAACTTGAGAACTTCACATTGGACAAATCATTCCCTCAATTTCCTCACTGAAAAGGGGTGGTGGGGGTCCCTGTGCTACTAGATTTCTGATACCATCCACACATCTGCTTCTCGGTGTTATCTTTGAGACTGCAAGGCAAGCACAGTGACCTGACTGTGCAGGTGAGGAAATGGCGGCTTTGAGAGGTCAAGTGACTGGCCCTACCTAGGTCACAGGGCTTAGAGGGGTTGGGAAGGACATTAATCCCAGATGCATTCCAGAAGCCTTCCCCTCTCATACACACATGGGATGTGTGGGTAGCTCGTGTGTGTCCTATTGGCACACTACTTTACCCACTTCCTACCTGCTTTCATGCACAGGACACACCAGCTATTCACAGCTACCCTGGGAGCTGAGCCAGGCAGGCTGAGCACAAGCTCTGACCCCTATTACTCAGGTGAGGAATGTGAGGCCCAGAGAGATGATGTGACTAAGGATGCAGACCCAGCAGACCTCGCAGCTAGGGCACTCTCAGCGTACACCTAATCCAATCCTATGCTGTGAGAGATGGGAACTCTCAGAGCCAGAGAGAGAAAAAGTAGGGCCAGGCCACTTGTGGAGGTTGTGGCAGAGCAGCATCAGAGACCTCAGGCAAGTGGGTTCCCTATTCTGAGTTTGTTCCCTCACATCTGCCATGAGGAACAGTAACTCCTTGCAGAGTATCAGCAAGGATGAAAGGAGATAGTGCACCAAAGTGCCAGGCCCAGGGCCTGACAGTGATGCTGACCAAGAGGAGGAGAAGGAGCAGTATGGACACCTAGGAAATTGCCAAAACAGATGTCTCAGGTGGCTGGGAGGGCATTGGCAGGCCCCTTAAAACTGTAAGAGGGGCCCAGCCAGCATGGCTCAGTGGTTGAGTGTTGACCTATGAACCCGGAGGTCACAGTTCTATTCCGGTAGGGGCGCTTCATCCCAGTGGGGGGCCATGCAGGAGGCAGCTGATCAATGATTCTCTCTCATCATTGATGTTTCTATCTCTCCCTCTCCCTTTCTTTCTGAAATCAATAAAAACTATTTTTTTAAAGTGTAGGAGGGATTCTAGGGATGAGAAGCCATGAAGGGTGGGTTCTGGCTTAATGAAAGGAGATGGGGAGTGGTATGGGCAGTCTGGGTGGATGGGCAGGTGGAGTTATCAACCCAAGATACTGTGAGCCCCTCAAAGAGTGGCAGCAGACTTCAGTGGACAGAGCACACAATTGAACTCAGAGGGTTCTGGGTTCCAGGCCCAGGGCTGCCACTCCATGGCTGTGTGCCTTAGGACAAGTGTCTTCACTCTGAGAGCCTTGCTTTCCTCATCTGTGCAATGGGCCCGATCATCCGCTCACCTCAGGGCTGTCTGGTAAACGCAACCTGGGCCCATACACGAAATTATAAGTGGATATTGAGAGAACTTCATGCATCATGGCCAATAACTGGAAACAAGGGGATAATGCTTGTCCATCAAAGAGTGAGAGGAGTCAGAGGGCGCAGGCCTGGGTGGGGGGAAAGCCGTGCAGGCTGCCCAGGTACCCGCACACCTCATCGCAGGGTCTGGTGTGCAGTAGGGTCTCAGGAACCCCTTCGGGAGATGCATTGTGGGCCTCTGTGGCCGGGGAGCCTGTGGAAGAACCAGGGCTGTGGGTGGGGTGGGGGTGGGAGGGGGTTGGAGGCCTGTGAGTGGGAAGGTAGGCCACCTCCAGGGTGGCTAGCCTGATCATCCCAGGGAAACCACAGTCTGGTGCATTCCCCAGGGCCCGCCTGCCTCCCCTCTGCTCTCTCCTTCCCTGGCCACCCTGCAGGCTGTAGGGGAGTGGGCCCAGGGGAGGCCGACCATGCGAAAGGGTTGTGGACAGGGGAGAGTCCTGTCAACCTGCAGGCCTGGGACCCCCCGCCCCAGCACCCTGTCTCTGATGGCTGCTTTCTCCTCCTTTCCAGATGAGCTGCCGTATCTCAAGTGCCCTCTGCACACAGTGCTCAAACTCACACCTGTGGCTTATGGTGAGAGCCCCCACCTTTATCTGGGGAAAGGCACATAGAGGCCATGAGCATGCCTCTAGTACAGGGGTCCTCAAACTTTTTAAACAGGGGGCCAGTTCACCGTCCCTCAGACCGTTGGAGGGCCGGACTATAGTTTAAAAAAAAAACTATGAACAAATTCCTATGCGCACTGCAGGCCTGGGACGAGTCAGCTGCTGAGCAGGACAGGCAGCGGCACCCGGTGGGCTGGATAAATGTCCTCGGCGGGCTGCATGTGGCCCGCGGGCCGTAGTTTAAGGACCCCTGCCTACCATTTGCTCAGTAGAGTCCTAGGGGAGGTTCCTTGGGTGGGTAGTTGGATGTCCTGGTAGAGGTGGGCCTGTTGGTGACAAGATGAGCACTGAGCATAGAACACCAAACTAGAGCAGGGTGACAGGGGGTGGGGTGGGGGAGAGTAGTCTCCAAAGGGGACCAGAGGAACAATTAAGTGTATGTTGGGGCCAGATTGAAGAAAGGCCTCAAAGGCTAGACTCTCTCTTGGGGCATTAGTTAGCTATGAAATGTTCATGGGTAGGGAAGAGACAGACAAATCTTTCTGGACTGTGAATAGGACAAATGGTGTACTGAGTCCCAGAGTAGAGTGCAACCCAGAGATGGAGCTAAGGGGGCTTCCATAGGCATTGGGTCTCCTCTGCCAGCCCCAGCCCCATGATACCACCGTCCTCCTTCAGGCTCCCCCAAACTCCCTGTGACCTCCACACCTTGAAGGTTCCATAACCACTGTCCTCTAATTACACTTTATCTGGGGCTGATGGTCTCAAGGCAAGTGGCCCAGACCTCCTCCACCACTTCACCGCCTGACAGAGCTGGGAGGATCGCAGAGCTCCATTATTATTATCTAGACTAGAGTGCTGTCCCACAGATCACAAGACTTGCGGGAGCCCGGAGATTATCTCTTTTCTTCTCGCCATTGACAGTTGAGCAACTGAGGCTCAGAGACCACTGAGACAATTAGGGGAAGAGCTGAGAGGATGTCTCTTTGGTGGCCTCTTAGGCCGGGTGTCTTCCCCACACAGCACAGAGCTGGTCTAAGTTCCCTCCTACAGGGAAGTCACAACTACACACAGCATGGAGCTGGGGGTGTGGGTGGTGATGGGCACGTTGAGGAATGACACCTCAGGGAAGACTTAGTCTTTCCTTGGGGGTTTATGGATGGATGGGTTTTTCTTTTTGAGGATGCAAAGTGGAGTCCATCTACCTGAATGTGGAGGCCGTAAACACACACCGAGAGAAGCCTGAGGTACGCGGGCACATGGTGAAAGCACCCTCCCCACCCAAAGGGCCACCCCAGTGCCACAGACCTTGGGTGTTTTGCACCATCAAATAGAATAACCAGCACCTAGAAATGCTGGATCCTCCGCCCAGATTGGGAGGCACCATGGAGATGCAGGGCTAGAGCAACCTCTCCCAAAAGGGCCTCAGACCAGACTCCTCCAGGCTCTCCTGAGAAAAGGATCAGGATGCAGGCCTGGATGAGGGAGGGGAGCCTGGTAGTGAGGACAACTGACAGGGGATGGGTTGGGGCTCCACACTGCTGTCTCCTTCCTGTTAATCCTGGGCTTTCTTCTCTCAGAATGTGGACATCACCCGAGATCCTGAGGAAGCCCTGGACACTGTCCCTGCCCACTACTGAGCCCTCTCCAGGAAGTCAAACTACCTCTTTCCTGACTGTCTTCCACCTTTAGAAGCTTCTATCCTTGCTCTTCTACACTGAGAAGACTTTGGATTTGGCCTCACTGGGAGATCCTGCTTCCAGTGAAGAAGCCCTCGGCAGTTCCAAAACAGGTGTCGATTTCTAGCTACAACAAGGAGCTGTCTAGCTCTGGATGAAACTTTTTCCTTAATTTTCATTCTCTGATCAATGAAAACTTCTCTTACTGCCTCAAAGAGGGGAGAGGTGGTCATTGTGAGGCTTCTCCCACAGGATCTTCTTAAGATCCTGACCCCACAAAGTGGCTCTGGTGATGTGGGGATGTGGAATGGGTGAGAGCTTCCTGGAGGAAAGACTTCTGGGAGGAGATAGGTCTCTGTGTCTGCCTATGGGCTTTGTTCTTTGGTGGGCAGTGTTCCTGGGGCATGGCACCATCATCCCTATACTCAGAGAAGCTGTACTTGGACCACAGTGCTCCTGTCTTCTCCAACTCTTGCTGCCATTCTGAGTGTTATCACTGTCCATGTAAATAATCCAAAGAATACCCTAGTCTCCCAGTCCTCCTCAACTCCATGACCACCCACTCCATGGACATTGGCACCATGTAGACTTCTCCCCAGTGTGACTTCTTAAATACAAGCATCCCACTATCTGACCACAGACCCGTAGTCCTTACAACTTTCTGTGTCATGCACAGGATCCCTAGCAGCATGCCTTCTATACAGCAGACATGCCCATAATATTTCTGGTCAGGCACCAGTAACCCAGTGCTGAAAAGACAAACTCATACAGTATTTTCTGGTACTCTAGCCCACCCCACCTTCTCAGGGATTGCCTACTTCAGTCAATTCATGACTATTCTTTTTCTATCTCCTGTCCTTTTCTGTTGGCTTTTGCCCCGATGGTCTATGCAACATGGTCAGGTCTCTCTCCTATCCCAATAAAACACTTCCTTGTTCCTGTGTCACCCTCTAATTACCGCCCCCCCCCCCTCCATTCTTACACAACCATCTCAAAATGAATGTATCATTACTGTCCTTGTATAATTACCTTCTCCCTGTGCATTCTGTTCCAGGCTTTCCCCCTTCATATCTTTGTTGATATGCCTGCCATACTTTCCCCAGGTCTCTATCCCACTGAAGTAATCCTTTCCTTTTAGCCTAAAGCTGGACCCCACATTTCCCAAAGAGCTATGCCGATCATTAGCTCTTCTATGAACTCAAAATGTCACTCACAACAATTAAGCATAATAAAGAAAGAAAACAACTCCAGTTCATTTTGCAAATTTAATGTAAAGCTGATACCCAAAGTACAACAACAGCACACAGAAAGCGAACAATAAAGCAGGACTGGCAACTGGATTTTTCATAGCATGTCAACCTCAGCTGATTGGTAGTATCTGCTTAGACTGCTGGGTGGACACAGATCCCAAGGATGTTCCTTGGCTCCATGGGAAGGAAGGACTGCGGCAGCTCATTAGCGGTATCTGTAAATGTGGGTCATAAACCTGAAAACAAAACACCAAAAAGGAACATATTTTAGCATCAAATATACTGTTTTCTCATACTTCCTCCACTGTCTTCATCTCCCCACCCTGCCCTCCCACCTCGGGGTTTCTTATAACATTTCCCAGCACTTATATGCATACCCATGGGCCTTGGCTATGGAAATGCTGTAATTACCTGAAACCTCACTAGCCATAGGAGAAGCTACAGGCACCAAGGCTGGTGGCTCCACCACCAAAGGGAGCACCGTTGCTCGGTCCACCGCTGAAGCCAGCACCGGTGTTCAGTCCACCGCCGAAGCCAACGATAGAACTGGGTCCACCATTGAAGCCAATGCTGGTGCTGGGTTCGCCAGTAAAGCCAATACTGGTGTTGGAACCACTGCCAAAGCCAATGATGGTACTCAGTCCTCCGTCGAAGCTGGTATTAGGCCCACCACCAAAGCCATCACTGATGTTGAGGCTACCACTAAAGCCAGCACTGGTGCCAAGTGTGCTGCCAAAACCAGCATTGGTGCCCAGTCCTCCACCAAAGCCATCGCTGGAGATCAGTCCGCCACCAAAGCCAGCACTGGTGCCTAGTCCACCATTGAAGCCAGTGCTGGTGCCTAGTCCACCATTGAAGCCAGTGCTGGTGCTCAGTCCGCCACCAAATCCAGTGCCGGCACTTAACCCATCACCAAAGTTAAAACCCACACTGGTGCTAAGCCCGTTACCAAAACTGGCACTGGTAGCTCCACTAAAGCAGGCGCTGGTGCTAGGAGGGCCACCAAAGCATAGGTTGGTATTAGGCACATTACCAAAGAAGCTGGTGCTGGGACCTGCACCAAAGCCAATGCTGGCGCTAGGGGCACTTGCAAAGTCGGTAGTGGTGCTAAGTGCCCCAGTGAAGTCAGCACTAGTGCTGAACATACCGCCAAAGCCAGAGTTGGTGGTGGGTGCACCACCGAAGCCAGGGCTACCACCGACAGCACTGCTGAAACCAGCACTGGTGTTGAGCGCACCACCAAAGCCGACACTGGTGCTGATAGCACCACCAAAGCTGGCACTAGGATTGGGAGAGCCACTGAAGCAAATGCTGGTGCTCAGTGTGCTGCCAAAGTCAGCGATGGTGCTGGAAGAGCCACTGAATGAGACACTGGTGCTGAGGATGCTATCAAAACCAGTGCTGGTGCTAGGAGAGCCACCAAAGTAGATACTAGTACTGAGCGTGCCACCAAAGCTGGCGCCAGAGCTGGGAGAGCCACCAAAGCAGACACTAGTACTGAGTGTGCCACCAAAGCCAGTGCTGGTGCTAAGTGCACCGCTAAAGACGGCACCGGTGCTGGGGGCACTGCCAAAGCTGGTACTGGTAATGAGAGCACCACTGAAGCCAGCAGTGGTGCTCAGTGTGCCTCCAAAGCCAGGGCTGGTCCCGCCACTGAAACTGGTAGTGGTGATGAGTGGGCCACTGAAACTAGAGCTGACCCCACCACCGAAGCTGGCACTGGTATAAGGTGTGCCACCAAAGCTAACGCTGGCTGTGCTGCTGAAGCTGGCACTGGTGCTGGGTGTGCCACCAAAGCTAACGCCAGTTCTGCCACCAAAGCCACCACCGCTGGGGCTGGGTGCACCACTGAAGCTAATGCTAGCACCATTGTGGAAGCTAGCTGCGGTGCCAGCTCCTCTGCTGAAGTCGATGTTGGTGCTGGCATCTGCATTTTCGTGGGCTCTGGCCTCAATTTCAAATGAAAATCTGCTCCAGGCCTGAGCATCATCGCCTAACTCTTCCCGTGTTAGGCAGTCGATATCCATGTCATCCCAATTCCAGGGCCCAGCCACAGCTTCCTCTCCAATTCCCATTTGGGCTCTTGCCTCAGCCCTGGCCTCAGCCTCAGCCACAGCCACAGCTGCAGCCTGGACTTCCATCTCCACTGCCTCCCGGTACTGAGCAGCCCAGTCCTTGGGGTCTTTCTTCTGTACCTGAAATGGGAATGATAATCATTATAAGGAAAATAACCTTATAACTATGTATTAAGTGCATAAATACACTTAATGGGCTTTGTATAAAACTAGTAGCAATATTTTTCAAGACTATCATGGGTCAGTCTTGAGATCCAATTTCAGCTCTAATGACTTAGGTACTGTGTGATCTTGGATAAGTTACTTAACCTCATTGAGCCCAAGTGTCTTCATCTGTAATATGGGAAATGATAAGAGAGTAAATGTGTCATGGATTAACTGCTGTGTCTCCCAAAAATTCATACATTAAAGCACCAACCCCCAATGTGACTGTATTTGGAGATCAGGCCTTTATGGAGATCAAGTTAAATGAAGTCATAATGGTGCGGCTCTGGTCCAATAGGATTAGTGTCCCCATAACAAGAGGCTCTCTCTCCACCATCTTAGGACACAGTAAGAAGGCATCCATCTGCTTTCCAGGAAAAGAGACCTCAGCAGAAACTAACACTGTTATACCTTGATCTGGTACTTCTAGCCACCAGGACTATGAAAAAATCAATTTCTGTCATTTAAGCCATCCAGTCTATGGTATTTTGTTATAGCATTCTGAGCATACTAGTGCAAACTATGAAGAATGAATGAAACAATGTAAACTTTATGTTGAGCAGCCTCTGGGACAAAATTAAATTCCATATGTTTATATGTGAACTGCAGGCTGCCCTGTACCTGCCCATCCCTACACATAGTCTGCCCCAATCAGGAGCAACCCGTACCCTTAATATGCCAAGTCAGGGCAGGTCTCCTATTACCTTGCAGGCAAACTTGAGGACTTTCATCTTGCTAGTCTCATGGTAGGAGCGCAAGCCCCAGAAGAACTCATATTCAGGTGGTCTGCTGTTGGGGACCCTCTTGTACTCCAGGTACCTTGGAGAAAGGAAATGAAACTTGCTTCTAAACAAACAAATCTGTTGTCTAACCACTGGGAACTAGGTGGCAACTTCCTTCAAACACTAAACTCAGCTCCTGGAGAAGATTTCCAAGACCCTTCATCCCCAGACTCACTCCCAAACATCATTCATGGTCTGGCCTCCACTATTAAGCCATTTCCCATGGGCTCTGTGCAAAAGAGTCACTTGGTGCTGCAGGGGAGGCATGTGTAGGGCATGATGTCACAGGGAGGCCAATGTACCCTGCCACCTGTGAGGAGTAAGCCCAAGTTCCTGTTGGGTGTGTTGTAAACAGAGAAGCCATTCTTCAGGCACTCTGCTCTGAGCACACCCCCCTAACAAGGGCCTTGTGTTTGATCTGGCCCAGCCTTGGAATGTCCTACCCATGGGAATTGTGGACAAGCCTCAGATTTGGGCCACAGGATGCCGATACCTCTAAAGCTAGTGTAAGAAAGGGGCTTATAAAGCACTTCCTGAACCAGACCAACACACCCAGAACACTTCAGGGCCTGACAATGCCCCAAAACACCACTTACTTCTGCTTCACAAACTCGTCTGTGATGAGTTTCCTCACTTCCCCAAAGAGCGAGTGCCTCACCCTGACAATGGGAAAAATAACCCATGAACAGAGATCAGAACTTCCCAGATGAGGACAGAGGCATTTCACAACATGGAAGACACCTCTCTAGCACATGTGGCCATCTTCATGAAACCAGAAAAACAGTAAACACATACATGATCACTAGAAGTATGCAGCTGAGGCCAAATGGTTCTTTGCCAGGGATACCCTGAAGGTCTATCTTACATCTCATCTTAGAACAGACAGAGGACAAAGAGGAGAGAGGGAGCAGGGAGTTAAGGACTAGTTTCCCCATTCACCCAGATCAGAGACATGGACCATCTACCCAACCCAATACCCCCACCCATTCCACCAGACCACCAGGCTGATGCGATCCGGGGACCATCCTCTCTTGCCAAAGGACAACACGGACAGCAAGTGCTGAGAGAGCCCAATCATACCCCGGGCGCAGCCCCAACTTGCGCAGCACCTCCCAGATGACAGCTGGAAGGGGATGCAAGAGGAGAGGGACAGAAAATGAACATGTGGAATTCTGACCATGTTCACCCATTCAGCTGCATGCTCAACCACTCACCCTCATTGGCCTTGTTGCCATTCATAAAAATGACACTCAGAATCACCATGAGGAGACCTAGTTTGGGTGTGTCCTTGGTCCTAGGGGAATAATAGGACAGAGAGAATGTTTATGACCCGCAGCCATCTGCAAAAAACACACCAGCCAGCTCACTAGGCTAGCCTCTCTCAGATTCCTCAGGTAGGGGAGAGTTCTACCCAGTCTATGCTTCCAGCTCCACATGACCCTGGGCAAGACACTTAAGAACCCTGAGCCTCAGTCTCCTATTCAGTGAAACGGGAAATCACATCCTCCCCTCCCCGGGCTGCTGAGAGAACAGAAGAAATCCTCCCAACAGAGTTAGACCCAGGCACTCAGTCAATGTGAGGCCCTTCTTCCTCTCACAGGACCCTCAGCCACGAGAGAATTCACAGCCACCTATGTGTCTGCCCTTCAAGCATCGTGATCCACCCACACCAGGAAGGCCTCCCTTGAGAACCACTCTACAAGACCAGTAGGAAGAGACAAGCAATGACAGGGCTGCTTTCCTGGGAAGCTTCTGGACAGACAGACAACCTGACAGTAGGCATGCCCCACCCCAGGCTTCGACACCCTTCAGTCCATCATAACCAGGCACAACTTTTGTGGACAGGGTTCCAGCTACATGTGGGAGCTGGAATGGGCTTCAGGCCTGTCTTTCCTGACTCTCTACGGAAGTGTGGAACAGAAGACAGGGATGGGGTAGTACCAGGAACAAAAGCAGAAGCCTCCCTCCCACCCAGCCCTTTCCCAGCTTACGTTCCTAGTATGCCTGCGGAGGATTCCTGAGTGCTGATGAGAATATACAAGCTACTTTGCTTATCAATTTCCTTCAGATTGACTCGAAACATCTGCCAAGTAAAAGAATAACCTGTGAGATAACAAAATTCAGCCTAGGCATCAATGAGCTTTCTGAGCATCCCACAGCTCCCCATGTACCTAGGGTGCGTGTGTGTGTGTGTGTGTGTGTGTGTGTGTGTGTGTGTGTGTAATCAGTGAGATAATGAATGTAAAGTACTTAGGTATGAGACCAGCATACAGAAAACAGGCAACAAATGTGCTATTGTTATCAATATCACCCTTGTGATTAGTGGGAATCTAGGCAAACAAAGAATGAGGAATAGAAGGAAGAGGTGAGCCTCTGGAATACATTCCAGGACATGTCCAGCAGCAGACAGAAGTTAGGACTAAGTTGGTTGGCTTGAGTCCTAGCTGTGCTTTTACCACTGACTTGTGTGATTCTTGGCAAGTCTATGCACCTTCCTAGGCCACTGTCTGCCCAACTGCACAGTGATGTGGCTGAGTTAGTCTCTGTAGTCCCCCCAGAAGGGACGTGTACACCTTTGTTTGATTCAAGGCTTCGCCACTGCACCCATCCCCCAGGGCTGCCCCTTCACCTTCTCCAGAGCGTAGCTTGCTCGTTCAATGATCTCTGGGAAATACTCATCATATTCTTGGATGACATCCTTCAGCATGTCTGCAGGAGGGGAGAGGTGGGAGCACCTGGGCTGAGCAGAGGCCACAAAGCTGCAGCCCTTTAGCAAGCCCTGTGGGGTCAGTGCAGTCTGAGTCCTAAACTATGTTTAATGGGAGATGCCATTAACACAGTGTGAGGAGAGTAGGGGAGGACATATGAGGGAAATAGCCCCCAGGGTATGGGGGAGAGGGGAGTGAGAAGAGAGCTAAGGGAGGAGGGTATGTATGACTCTACCTGAGCGCTTGATGGGGATCTTTGTCTGGTCCTTAACCAACAGGTATTTCACCAACTTATTTGCCTGGGAGAAGAGGAATACATAGGGAAATCTCAATATGTTTTAGAAAACTTGGGAGAATGCTAGAGAAGGGGGCAGGTGAAGAAAAGGCTGGGCAGCATAGGATTCTTACCCTTTCTTGCAAAATGGCCACATCTCGGGGTGGCGGAGGCCTCTGGCCCCATGGATTCCACCTGTAATTACGGCCACCTCTCTCATGCCCAGTCAGATGCTTGAACTGCATCATCAGAAAGAAGGAAGGTCCAGAGTCACCAGGTGAAAGAGATGGCTCTGTCTCTTTACCCTACCTCCTCCTGAAAGTCCCTTAAACCCTCCCTGTAGTGGGTTCTGACCTTACTTTTGACCACCCTGAGTCCTAGACTTGTCTTTCACTGTCTTCCAGGCAGGAGTTTCATTTCCCTGCTAGGAAAGGAGCAACCCAAAGGCAGGGCCTGGGGTTCCTCTTCTTTTGGCCACCACTAACTTCTGCTAGCTGTACCCCTTGGACAAGTCTCTTCATCTTTCTGGGATTCAATGTTCTTATCTGTAAAACCAGGACATATGATCCCTAGCTGGTAAGAGTTACTTTCAAAACATGAAAACATAACCTGTGTGAATGTACCCAACACAAAGCCTGGCACATGGTAACTACTATGTAAACACATGTTGCATTATATCTAGGTTGTAGTTAAGTATATGGATGTCTTATTTTCCCGCCAATCTGTGAACTGCCAGGGAGCAGGAACTACGTCACATTCTTCTCAGCATCTCTCACAGCCTATCTGAACACAGAGACTGTCTCAAGGTAAAAAGGCTCAGTAAAATTTTATAGAATAAATGAACAAACTAGGAGGATAGGAATGGAAACCAAGTGCAAATTTAAGGATTGTGATGTCAGAGATCTCACCTTTTGGTTCCTCTTGCCCCGGGTCCTGGTTGTGGGCTCCAGACTCAACTGAGCCAGGTAGTCATCTGCCAGGGCCTGGACAGCAGCAGCAACCTGAGTCTCAAGGGTACTTAAGTTGGTCTGAGAGCTGGCCATCTCGGCCTGAGCTCCTTGGTCAACAATTTGAATCTGGGTTTCAGCTACCCGGGCCTTAGTGGAAGTCTTCCGAGCCCTGGACCCTCTCTTGACCCGGAGGGTGGCAGCTAGGGCTTGATTTGTGACCATTTGAACAGCAGGTGGGGCCTCAGAGATCTCATAGGCAAAATGTATGCCCTTATTGGCAGCCTTCTTGCCTTTGGATTTTTTGGCCTGGATAGCCGCTGCTGAGGCCTCAATCTGCCTGATACCTCTCTCAGTGATATTTGGGAACCCAAGGACAGTGTTAGTATTTGTGCCTTTAACAGTTTCCCTCTTGTTTTTGGAGTATTTATTAGTTCAAATGGAAGCTGCCGTGGACTGGGTATTGGTTGTCTCACCAGTAATTTGGCCTTGGGTGGTAGCTGTGTGGATGGTGTTTGAAGCCAGTGAGATCTCAGTGGAATTATGCATGGCCTTATCCTGGAAGCTTTCTTAGGCTTGATGGAGGCTACTAAGGCCTGGGACTCACTGGCAAGTGGAGCCTGGGTAATCTGTGGGATGACTGGTAGGTTGAGGGCCTTCAAGGGTGACTTGATCTGTATAGTGACACTCTCACTGCCAGTTGGAGATTGAGGGCCTTGGGCTGCCTTAGCAGTAACTCTCTTTGTCTCGTTGGTTTTCTTAGACTGAGTGGTGACTGAAGAAGCCTGAATATTAGCTGCCTCAGTGGTAGCTAAAGCCTGGCTGATCTGGGGGCTGATTGGCAGTTTTAAAGCCTGCAAAGGTATTGTAGGCTTGTTGATGGTAATCACATTGGCAGATGGGACTGAGGGGGCAACAGGTATTGTCTCAGTAACAGCCTTAATGGGGGCCTTCTTGGTCTTGCTTTTCTTAGGTCGGTTGGCAACTGGTGGGTCCATAGCCAGGGGGTCCTTTGTTGCTGCCAAGAGGGTATGCATCAGCAAGACACTGTCCTCTTCAGTGGTCTCAACCGGTACATCTGGAGGGAAGTGAAGCCCCAAGCTCCCAGGGGTAGGTAGAGGGCCCTATACACTTAGGATTATAATCTGCTGATTCATCTGATCTCCCTACAGCCCACCCTTTCCATGAAGGTCTCCCCTCCCTCTGAGCAGTGATTGAAAGGGAGGGTGAGGGAAAAGGAAGAGAGCAAAAGAAAGAGTCAGGCCTTATATTTTCTTTTCTCCTCCTCCTCCACCACGCAGGGGTGGACTGAGACGGGCTAGTCAGAAAATTATGCAACTACAGAGTGGTAGGGGGCTCAAAGCAGGAAGTGAACTCAAGATGGCGCAGCTGGCCTGGCAAGAATGCAGGGGCCTCACCTGGACCGGGGGCATCCTATAACCGTAGTCATTTCTCCTATCCATTTTTCTGGGAGGTCATGTAACAGCTGAACCTGAGGGGAAGGGGTCTGAGTTAGGGGAGAATGGAATGAGAGGGAGGAGGAGATTCACCAGATTTTCTGAAGGAGGGGGGCAACCTCATCTAACCTTGGGCCCCAAACCCTTCAACTACGAGGTTCTCATACCTAGAAACCCAGACCATCTGGTTTGTAAACCCTACCTCCTTTTGCCTCTAAAAATCCACCAGTCGGTTCTACCACCCACCCCTTTACCCTACACAAGTCTGCCGCAACTCAATACTGCGTGTGCGCAACAACCAGAGCCCCGCCCATCTCAGGACCTCAGCGCGCAAGCGGCTTTGGTGGACCACAGTCTGACCACCTCAATTCCACACACTCCCCACCTTCAACATCTCCACCCACTCTTTCTAACTGCATCACATCTCAGTCCATCTTTCCCCCAAAACCGGCGTCCTCCCTCGTCTCTGCAGTACCACTTTGCTCCGCCCCTTGCCTAACACCGCCCACGTCTCCTCTGCAGTACAGCCACTCAAAGCCCCCCGCGATATGCCCCCTCCCTCAGCTCTGCAGTAGTTCTCCGCACTTCCCCTTCCTTTTAATATGCCCCCTCCCTCCGCTCTGCAGTAAGTCCTTGGACCGCCCCTCCCCCAAGACCGCCCCCTCACATCCACGTCTACAAGTGATCAGTCCCATCCTTTCTGCAACATGGACACCTCACCCACAAATCCAACGGTATTTCGCTTTTGTATATTCCTTGTTCCTGAAACCTACCAAATTCTGTCCCTTCCCTTTTCAAACCAAAATCTACCGGGTACTAGTCCCTCTTTTCTTCCCTCTGATCCGGGTCATTGCAGCTGTTCAAAAGGCATTCTGCTTCATCCTTTCTCCAAGTCCTGATTCCTTTTTCTGTGGCCCAAATCAGGTCCTGATACCTTTCTCCGGGCTTAAAGATTTCTGTCATCGCTTGTCTCTCTCCAGAACTGGGCTCTGCTCCATTCCTTCTACTGCCTGAACGATTTCTCTCTCTCTCTCCTTTCTGCTGTACCAAACGGGTCTGCATCCCTCCCTCCTGTTGCCTTAAGAGAGTCCACATCTCTCCATTCTGTGCCCAAAGGCGATTCTGCCCCCTCCTTTCTCCCTTGCAAACCGGATCCAGGCACCTCTAAACCCAACCACTTCGATGCCGTTAGCTCCCAAACACCTAGCAGGTTTTCTTCAAAACTTAGGGGCGTAAGGAGTCAAGCAGGTCAAAGCTGCAGACCAGAGGGCACCACAGTTTTCATTAAGCTGGGCACCTTAGCTCACCTCGTCCTTTTGAATCCAGAAGACGTCTGCTCTCTCCAAGCTTCTCCTTAGGTCTGAGCCTGTCCACTCCCCCTCCCCTGCCGGAAGTGGTCCTGCCTCTTTCCGCCTCCAGAGGGGTCTCCTTCCCTGCCTGTCAACCTCCTCCCTCCTCCCTACTTCCATCTTTCCATTCTCCTCAATATGGCCTTTTTTCTGATTACTACCCCATGCAGAAATCCATCTCTCCTATTATCCAGTTGATTTCTCCACCACCACCTCCCACTGTGTATCTCTGATCCTATTTGATTTCTCTGTTCCCACTCAGAGGACCATGAACCTCTTGAGCTCCCACACAAACCCTGTGATAGGCCCCTGTATGCCAACACTAATTACATAGTGTGTGTTTGGGTCTCTCTCCCCGGGACCTGCTCTGGGGGGCAAGGAACTAGATCATATTTATTTCTGTCTCTCAAGTATGACAAGATTAAAACTAAACACTAGAATATAGGGTGCCCCCACATCATATGCAATTCAGAATACAAACAGTAAATGTAAGATAGTCCACCAAAGGTTTTCATTTATTCCCTGGTGAGAAGTAACCAAAAGCAGGCAGATGGTGGAGGAGAGTTAAAACATAGACAAGTAACCTGCATGAGGGTAACTTATTCAGGTTTTTTTCTTCCTCAGTCTTGCAATGAGAGTGTGCCCCACTCATGGTTTGGAGCCACACAGGTAGCTAAAACTGTGATGGAAACTCTACCATCAATGGGGGAAATACAGACACATTATGATATGTCAATGTAGGTTCATCAATTGTAACAAATGTACCACTGTGGTGGAGGATGTGAATAATGGACGAGGTTGAGCATGTGTGGGAGAAAAGGGTACTTGTTTCAGATCTTGTGTTTAGGTCTTTGATCCCATTTTAAATAACCTAGTTTCATTTGTTTGTATGTGGTTTTCCAATTTTCCAAGCACCATTTATTGAAGAGGCTTTCTCCATTCTGTGTTTCTAGCTCCTTTGTTGAAAAGTATCTGCCCATATACATGTGGTTTTATTTCAGAGCTCTCAATTCCGTTCCATTGATCTGTGTGTTTGTTTATCTGCCAATACACATACTGCTTTGATTATCATAGCTCTGTTGTATAATTTGAAGTCAGGTAGCATGATACCTCCAGCTTTGTTCTTTTTCTGAAGATTGCTTTGGCTAGTTGGGATCTTTTGTGGTTCCATACAAGCCTGATGATTTCTCATTCTATTTCTTTTAAAAATGGCATTGGGATTTTTATGGGGATTGCACTAAATTTCTATATTGCTTTGGGTAATATGGCCATTTTAACTATGTTGAGTCTCTCAATCCATGAACACGGAATATCTTTTTATTTTGTTGTGTCTTTTTCAATTTCTTTTAATAATGCTTTGTAGTTTTCAGTATATAGGTCCTTCACATCCTCTGTTAAGTTTATTCCTAGGTCTCTCAGCTCAGCCACAGTTTGCACTGCTTACTTTTGCAGGAGTGCCCACAGATTTTCTCTGCTCCTCCTGACTAAAGGAAGCCCGAGCTTCCCCCCACCCCCACTCCCTGGGCTGAGCCCCCTGTGAGAGCCTGGCTGCAGGGCTGCATCCCTGGCCAGTCTGAGTCTCCTCCTTCTCACCTCCCCCCTCCACCCCGCCCCCTGTTTGTTCCCTTTGCCCACCTTTAGATGCTTCAATATGAAAATCTCTCAGGCATGTCTCTGCTGAGCAGGGAATCTTTTGTTGAGTTATGGCTGTTCAACTTGTTGAAATTTCACAGGAAGAGACCAAAGGGCTCTTTCACACCTCCATTCCTTGGACTTCACTGTGATGATTTTTAAGATCCTTAATATTGGCCCAGAGGCAATTTGGTTTTAAGACTTACTAAGAAGCTAAAATAACTGGATGAAAGAAGGTGAAGGGATTAGCTATAACCCATAGACAGACCCTGTGTGGTGATGGCCAGAAGGAAGGGGTGCGGAGGCTGGGTGGAGGTGGGTTCACAAAGGGGGTGGGGGTGAGGACATCTGTAATAGTGACAATAATAAAAATTTTTAAGAAGCTAAAATACTCACCATAGTTTTAAATTTAGGGGAATAAAAAATAAATATAAATTAATGAAACAGAATAGAGTCCATAAATTAACCCACACATTTATGATTCATTGATTTTTGTCAAAGATACAAAAACAATTCAATAGAGAAAAGAAGCCTATGTGACAAATGGTGCTGGAACAATGGTGCAAAGCAGAGTTCAGAACTAGAATATTATCAGGATAAAAATGTTATTTAATTATAAAAAATAATTCTTCAAAAAGATATAACCATCTGAACTGTGTATGCAAACAGCAACATAGCTTTAAAACTATACGACAAGATTTATTTCATTGAAAAGAAAAATAGATAAATCAACAATAATGGTTGGAGACTTCAACATTCCTTTCTCAGGAACTGACAGAACAAATAGAATAGAGAAGACCTGAATAAGTTTCAATCTCTTTGGCAAAGTACTCCTGTTCATTAATTTTATTCTCAATCTCATTGAACTTCCTTTCTGAGTTTTCTTTGATCTCGTTGAGGTTTTTTTATGACTGCTATTTTGAATTCTCTCTCATGGATCACAATCTTCCATGACTTTAAGTTTGGTTTTTGGAGAACTGTCATTTTCATTCTGTGTTACCATGTTATCTTGGTTATTCATAGTGTTTGATGCACTGCTCCTCTGCTGGCGCATTTGAAGTAGTGAACATCGCAGTGGTGATGGGAGTCAATGCCTGGATGACTTGGATGGTGGGTATCCCCACTGTGTCCAGGTCACCTGAGTCATGGGGCACCACATCGTGGGGGGGGGTGACATGTGAGGGAGGTGGCTGGGTTTCTAAACTCACTGGACTGTTTCATTGTTCACTGTGGCTGCTGGCCACTGCTGTGTTGTAGCTTAGAAGCCATAGAAACAACTCCACTGCTGTTACCAAACTGTGCCTAAGTGGGGAGAGGGAGCCAGATTCTCAGGTGCTAATGCTGCTTCTGCCCCTCTAATCTTCCACTGGACAGTGGTAAGAGGTCCATACCCTGAATCTTCACCGCTCTCACATTAGCTTGGGTCATGGTCTCAGCTGTTGTGGACTGGGAACCACATCTGCAGGCACTCTCTGTCCTTCCCCCTTCCTGCTTCTCCTATGTATTCCATTATGCACACTTTCAGATGTATCAATTTGTGGATCTATTAGTTGTGCTAGTGTGTTAAACAGAGAAACCTTTGTTGGGTTATAGATGTCCAACTTGTAGATTTAAAGAGAGAGACAAAGAAGCCTTCTCATTCTGCCATAATGCTAATGTCACTCTGAGAAAGAGCTCTTATCCAGCTACCACCCCTAGGGCACAGAAGAAAGCCCACAGTCTGAGGCACCCAGTCTATTGTGTAAGAAGTCTATTAGCTTATTCTCATAGCTGCATCCTAATTAAACAGACATGTAAGGGTCAACTGTAATGCTCCCCAAAGACCACAGAGGGTGGTAGCTATCTTAACACAACCTGCCGTGCACCAGAACAGTAGTAACTCCCAGTAGGTAGCTTGTACACACATCTTATGCCCTGATTTTTATGTATGGTGACAGTTTTTGTGGTTGCCACTCAGGGGAAATCCCTTGATTGCCAGGCTCTGGTGCCCAGTGGAGCTCACGTTCATAAGCTCAAAGAAAGAAACAGTTCTTAGCTGGCTATCATTCAAAGTCTCAGTAAAGAGGGCACAGACAAAAATGCCCATCTCCCAGTCTTCCCCTGAAAGGGTATATTTGTATACTTTAAAGTCTGCTGCTTGACTGTCTCGTTTCCAATCAGCTTGAATTTTGGATAATGCTGTCCTCCTGAAAAGAGCTTGGAAGTCTTCCCTCCTCTGGACATTTTTGGAATAGTTTGAGAAGGAATGGTGCTAGTTCTTCTTTGACTGTTTGGTAAAATTCACCTGTGAAGCCATCTGGTCCAGGATTTTTGTTTGCTGGGAGTTTTTATTTATTTATTTATTTATTTATTTATTTATTTATTTATTTATTTATTTTATGACTGCCTTTTGACCCAACAATCCCACTTCTGGGAATATATCTGAAGAAACCCAAAACACTGATTCAAAAGGATATATGCACCACTGTGTTCACTGCAGCATTATTTACAATAGCCAAGGTTTGGAAGCAGCCCAAGTGCCCATCAGTAGATGAGTAGATAAAGAAGCTGTGGTATATTTACACAGTGGAATACTACTTGGCTATGAAAAAGGGAAATCTTACTTTTTGTGACAGCATGGATGGACCTGGAGATTATTTCCTAAGAGAAATAAGCCAGTCAGAGAAAGACAAATACCATAGGATCTCACTCATATGTGGAATGTATTGAACAAAGTAAACTGATGGACCAAATAGAAACAGAGGCATGGATACATGGAACAGACAGCTGTCAGAGGGGAGAGGGGAAGGAGGGAATGGATGGAAGAAGGTGAAGGGATTAAGCAAAGAACATATATATGCATAACCCATAGACACAGACAACAGAGTGGTAATTGCTAGAGGGAAGGAGGGCGATGAGGGGGGGAGTGGGCAAATGGGAGGAAAATGAGTACATTTGTAATAGTGTAAACAATAAAAATAACGTTTTAAAAAGAAGAGGAGGAAAGTCTCAAAGACAAAGCAAAGACAGCTTGGATAACACTGTGGACTTTGAAAAGGGAGCCGATAGCCTGCTACAACTCAGGCTAAGACTCCAGAACTCCCACATTAGTATGAATATAAAGAAGAATTCAATGTTGTTTTCTCTCCCTAGTGTAGAGGACAGGTCCTGACAAGGTCCCAGAGTTTTCTAGTGCATCACAGCTTGCAAGAATACAGAAGAAATGCTGTGCAGTATCTTGGAAAATAGAGCTGCCCATTATTTCCTGTAGTCAAGAGCAGCATAGGAGCAGTGAAACATTTCCCAGGAAAGGAAACTGAAATAACTCTGTGACAATAACAAGAAAGATGTATCAGTGACTGGCATACACAAATGACCAAAGGTTACACAAGAAAATACCTAAGTGATGCCAGCATGGATATATAAGAGCATGGAGTACTAAAAGCCTGCCTCTGGAATTGACAGGTCTGCTCCAACCACGAAGACAAGAGGAGAAACAGTCCAGAGATGGAAGACGCTGACGACACCTTGCCACGCTAGCAGTCAGCAGCTGTGCGTAGCAGCAGGTTGCCTAGGACCAAACCAGAGAGGGTTGGACCTGCATTGCCACCATGGGCCCACCATCCAGATATCATTGCTGACATGTACACATAAGGAACTGTTTGACATTGAAACGGGGACTCAGAACTGTTGGACATGGAAATTGGGACTCAAACATTTTTTGTTATTATATGTTTATTTCTAGTCTGCAGAGGCAAGATTTTTTAAAGGAAAGAAAAGGGGAAAAATAGATACAGAGGCAAAGAAGCATTGAACAGACTGTCAAACTACAGCGGGAAGGCAGGGGGGGTTGGGGGGGCTGTAAGAGATCAACCGAAGGACTTGTACGCATGCATATAAGTATAACCAATGGATACAAGACACTGGGGGGGGGGCAGGTAAAGGCATGTACTGGGGGGTAGGGGAGGCTGGGGGGAGGTCAATGGGGAAAAAAAAGGAGACATATGTACTACTATTTGTAATACTTTAAACAATAAAAAAAATAATAAAAGCCTACCTCTGTATCCTCCCTCCAGAATATAAATACAACCCTGGTGAAAAGTGGAGGGTCAAAGGGGAAGGAATCCTTAAATAACTGAAATTAAGTTTCCACATTCTGGTATGATGGAGATTTAAAAAGAGAAAGAAAGGATCAGTGTTAGGGGTGGTGGGAAGCAAAATTTCTTACACCCTTAAATTGGTGCACTTAGCTTATACTATCAATATAGTTAAGTTTAGAATCAGTTATAAGTGGAAAAAACGAATGAACTTCTAGGTTAACTAACCACACCTATGCCCCAGCATACAAGAATATGCTCCTTTTGCCACCTGATGGCAGTGTACTCTAGAGTAGAAGCTCCCTTCAGTTTTGCATGAATGGAATGCTTTCTTCCTACATGCCATGCTGTTTTATATTCCCATATCCCATCCCTTCTGGCTGTAATGATCTTTCCCTGCATCTTGTCCACCTAATGAAGGTGAGGTCCCATTTATGTTTTATGTTTCAACTCAAATATTCCTTTATCTACAGAGCCTTTTTGTCCCCCCTCCCCATCTCTGATCCCCTACCCTCAATGCAGGTAAAAACAACCTCTCCTTTCTTTGTGTTCCAATAAGTTGGTACAGTACCAATTTCTTACTGTTATTTGTTCACATATCTGCTTCTTAGTAAGACTTTTTAACCCATACAAGGAATGAAGGTAGGTCTGAGTGATCTTGGAGTCCCAAAATTAGAAAGCAGATGGCAGATACAGAATATGAAAGCTCGGGAACTGTTTGATGATGAGTTTCATGGATATATGGAGAAAAGAAATCAATATTCTCTATCTGAAAATTGAACACATTCAATTTTAGAAAGCTTTTCTTAATCACTTAAGTCTTTCAACACTTTTCTACATACTAGACATGCTCCATTGTTGAAATAAGACAATTGATCTCTGTACTATAAATGTATGTTTCCATTTCCCATTCTACTAGTCTTGAAGGTAAGTATTTAGCTCCTATGTTGCTATGAATCCTTCAAAAATTTGAAGTCTTATTATTTATGATACTCTTAGTCATATTTAATAAATTTAAATATATGCTTTCTTTTTATGGTATGTGTTCCACTCGCTTGTGAGAGTAGGGAACAGGAAAATACCCAGAGTTTCTCACAGAACTATGTGAGGAGGCACAAGAGCAAGGCTTCATACATCAGCTCAGTCAAACATCTTAACAAGAAGGCAATTATCAGAGTAAATTGAGACTTAAAGAGATTGGCTACTCTTACATAGCTAGGAAATAGAACAGGCATCAACTCCAAAGCCCATGTTCTTTCTACTTCTCTGGGCCCCTGATCTACACATATCTAGTGATATCTTCCATAGCCACATTGCATTGGACCATGAAATCTGTCATGAAGCCTGAGCAGATTGGGCTCACAGTGATGGGTAGAAGGTAAGTATTTAGCTCCTATGATACAGATATAGGCTTCTCCCTCTCAGTCCTGGTGGACTGAGGTAAGCAGGCCTCATCTGCATGGGTGGAGTGAGGTAGCATGGAGAGTGCTATGATCTGACTGTATGTGTCCCTCCAAAATTTATATATCGAAGTCCTAACTCCCAAAAATGATGGTAAACAGGTGATATTACTTCACATCTCTTAGGATATCTTCTAACAAAAAGACAAAGGATAACAAGTGTTGGCAAGGATGTGGAAAAAAAGGGAACCCTTGTGTACTTGGAATGTAAATTTGTACAGGCATTATGGAAAATAGTATGGAGGTTCCTCAAAAAATTAAAAATAGAACTACTATACAATCCAGCAACCCCACTTCTAAGTATATTTTCAAAGGAAACAAAATCACTATTCAAAAAAGGTATCTGTACTCTCCTGTTCATTGTTGCATTATTCATGATATAGAAACAACTCAAGTGTTCATTAATGGGTAAATGGATAAATATATATTTCATGAAGGTAGGTCTGAGTAATAATATATATATATATATATATATATATATATATATATATGATCTTAATCAAGAGAAAGAAAGAAAGTCTGCCATTTGTGACAACATTGATGAACCTGGAGCACATTATGCTAAGTAAAATAAGTTAGGCAGAGAAAGACAAATATTATATGACCTTATTTATAGGTAGAATATTTTTTAAAAGGTCAAATTCACAGAAACAGAGAGTAGAATGATGATTACCAGGGGCTGGATGGCTGTGGAAATGGGGAATGCTAGTCAATGGATATAAGCTTCCAGTTATTAGATTACTAGATTCTGGGTATCAAATGTAGAGCATGTTGACTATAATTAATAACATTGAATTGCATACTGAAAATTACCCAAAAGAGTAGCTCTTAAGTGTTCTCATCACAAAAAAGGGTGATGGGTGTGTTAGTTAACATAATTGTGTTAATCATTTACCAATATACGTATATTAAATCATCATGTTGTATACTTTAAATATATACAATGTCACTTGTCAATTATACCCCAATAAAACTGGAGAAAAATAAAGTATATTTTAACATGAAAAAGAAAGTATTTTCAGTTGACAGGTGTGCTTTTTTTCAGCACTTTAAATGTCATTTCACTGTATTCTAGTCTCCAAGATTTCTGCTGAGAAATCAGCTGACAATCTTATTGAGAACTCCTTTTATGTGATGAGTTGTTTTTCTCTTGCTACTTTGAAAATTCTCTCTTGGTCTTTACCTCTCAACAACTCAATTAAAAGTATTTTTGTGGTATGGATTTCTTTCTTACTTAAAGTTTGTTGAGCTTCTTGAATTTCTAGGGTCCTGTCTTTCCCTCAAATTTGGCAAAACTTTAGCTATTATTTTTTCAAAAAATTTCTTTGTCCCTTTTGCTCTCTCTTTTCCTTCTGGGGCTCCCATAATTCGTATATTGGCCTACTTAATGTGTCCCATAAGTGCCTTGGACTCTCTTCACTGTTTTCATTATTTTTTATTTGCTCCTCAGATTCACTAATTTCAAATTTCCCATTTTCAAGTTCACTGACTTTTGCCCACTCAAGTCTGCTGCTGAACTTCTGTAGTGATGTATTATATTTTTCAGCAACAAAACTTTTGTTTGTTTATGTTTTGTATTTCTAGCTCTTTGTTGATATTACTTTGATCAGATATTATTGTCCTGATTTCTTCAGTTACTTGTCTTTGTTTTGTTTAGCTTTTGGAGCATATTTCAGTCAGTCATGGGGTTTTTTTTTCCTTAGTCCGTCTGGTGTCTGTGTATCTTTGGGGATGGTTTCTGCCATTTGATTTTCTCTCTTAGAATGAGCCATGTTTTTCCTGTTTCTTTGTTCACCTTGTGTTTTTTTATTTTTTGAAAATTGGGAATATGGGCGGGCTAGAAGGGACCAATGCCGGGGGGGAAGGAGATATATGTAATATTTTCAACAATAAAGATTTTTTAAAAAAAGAAAGCCACACAAAAAAAGAAACGAAAATTGGAATGCCCCAATATTTCCTCCTTTACACAGGAGGGATTAGTGTAGCCTTTTTAAAAACCACATACTAACCTGTCTAGGGGCTATTTAAAGGACTGTTCTCTGTTTTGCCCAACTTTGTTCTCAAGCAGGAGAAGCAGCCGGAATATCTTGGGAAAGCGGCACTTTCTTTCTTTCTCATGATTAAGATTATATATATATGTGTGTGTGTGTGTGTGTGTGTGTGTATACACAGACCTACCTTCATGAAATACATATTTATTCATTTACCCATTAATAGGACTGACTGAAATATGCTCCAAAAGCTAAACAAAACAAAGACAAGTAACTAAAGAAATCAGGACAATAATATCTGATCAAAATAATAATATCAACAAAGAGCTAGAAATACAAAAGTGCTGGCCCCCTCAAACATGTGTAGCCGCTGAAAAGCCAGAGGGATATCTAAGCTGTAAAAGTTCCTCCCTTCAGGAGTAAAGGTTTCTCCAACCCAAAGCAACTGAGTTGAAAAGAGGAACCTGCAGAGCATCTGGTGGTGAAAATCAGTGGGGACTCAGTGCACCTGTGAGAGAAGCGAGTCTGCTAAAGACCCACACACCACCTTTCCAGGGTCAAACACTCCTATTGTTACAGCAACAGCCTGAAGAATGCACTGCCCAGTCCTCCCACTATGGGCAAAACCACTCTGCTGTGCTCAGGTCCTGTAGAGGGGTCTGCTGGCTGCACCCACCCGGAATCATTGGGGCACTCTTTTTCTGGAGCTCTTGGGGGGAGACTCAGACAGTGATTGAACTGTGTAGCTTTAAAAAGGGGATAGTTCTTCCCAACCTCAAGTGCATAGCTGTCAACCCACACACACACACCTGCTGAGCCACTTGGCCTGCCCTTCCACTCTGGCCCTGCCCTGCTGAGTTCAGTCTCTCAGGGAGATGAGAGTGCTGCACAGAGCTGAGATTTTGGAGCGCATCTCCCAGGGAGGTTTCTGTCCAGGAATCAGCAGGCAGGAGCTGAGTTGTGTGGTTACATCATGGGGCTAGTAGGTAGGGGGTACTCCTATCTGCCCTGTGAACACAGTCCCTGCTATTGCAGAAAGTGGAAGAATGCCCCCCCTCCTCCTACAGGCTAGCTGGCACCATCTCAATGGGAGACTGTTAGAATCTGCCCCAGCAAGTTCTGGTGGCCCTGATCTGCTGCGCTCAGCCCCGCAGGGGGAAGGGAGTGCTGCTTGGAGCGGGGACATTCAGAGTGTGTCTGGAACTAGAACAAAGTACTTGGCCCCCTCCTGTGGGCTCAGGCAGCACCACCCCCAATGGAAGTCTCTTTTGATCTGTCCTCCCAGTGCCTGTGGCTCTGCTCTGCTGAGCTTGCTCCTGCAGAGGACATGGCTGGCTGCACCCAACCTGAACCTGTGGAGTACTCCTCCTAAAGGAGCTATAGCTAGAGACTCTGGCAGAGGCTGAGTGGTTTTGCCCTGGAGTATGAGCCACTTCCCCCCTCCTTTGAGTGCCTGACCACGCAACCCCCAAGTGGGGACACACTAGCCACATCCTCCTGACACTGGTTGCCCTGCCCTACCAAGCTCACGATGTGGAAGGGTCTGTGGGTCATCACCAGCCTGGGCCCACTATACAATCTTTCTTTGGAAGGCTCTGGAAAGAGCGCAGGCAACCTAAGAGAAAGACAGAGTAGCTGACAGGTAGAGGCAGACCTCAGGGAGCCTCACTTTTAAAGACATGCCCCCAGCTCTAAGCTTGGTACAGCTGATCCTTGTAAACATATTGGTCCCTCCCAGGCCCAGTAGACACAGCCACAAACAGTGAATAGCATGGTAACTCTAGGCAGGTAGCCCAAGGCCGGTTACACACAGCCTGACATCAACCTGTACCAGAACTCCACTCACTTGGACCCAGAAGTAACACCAGTGGTGGCTTCAGACCACACCTGAGCTCAACCTAGCCAGCCACCCAAGTGGCACACCCAAAGGGGGATTCCGATAGGCACTAGACCTTGCTGGGAAGAACTTTGCTTCCAGGAGAAGCCCCTGCACAGTGACTCATAGATGGTGGTAGCCATTTATCCTTATAGTCAGCCAGCCCACACGGTTAACTCCATCCATGAAAGGTCCGATAGGATTCAAGACTCAATTACAGGCAGGGGGTGGAGAGGAGAGGGAGTAAGAGATCAACCAAAGGACTTGTATGCATGCATATGAGCATAACCAATGGACACAGACAGTGGTGGGGGTGTGAGGGTATGTGCTGGGGGGTGGGGGCAGTCAGGGAAAGGTCAATGGGGGGTAAAGAAATTTAAATTTTAAAAAAGAAAGGCTCAACTACAACAGGAGGGTGCACATAACCCACAAGAAACATTCCTTAAGATCAGGAACAAAACAGAGATCTCCGCATTCACCACTCTTATTCAGCATAGTAATAGAAGTCTCCGCATTCACCACTCTTATTCAACATAGTAATAGAAGTACTAGCAACAGCAATCAAACAAGAAGAAATAAAAAGCATCCAAACTGGAAAAGAAGGAAGTAAAACTATCATTTTTTGCCAATGACATGATATTGTATAGAGAAAACCCTAAAGACTCCACCAAAAAACTACTAGATCTAATAAATGAATTCTGTAAAGTAGCAGGATACAAAATTAATATTCAGAAATTGGTGGCATTTTTACACACCAATAATTAACTATCAGAAAGAAAATTTAAGAAAAAAATCCCATTTATTATTGCAACAACAAATAATAAGGTACCTAGTACTAAATTTAACCAAGGAAGAGAAGACCTATACTAGGAAAATTATAAGATGCTGAGGAAAGAAAGTGAGGAAGATACAAATAAGTGGAATCATATACGTGTTCATGAATTGGAATAATTAATACCATTAAGATGTCCATACTACCCAAAGCAATCTATAGATTCAATGCAATTTCTATTAAAATACCAATGGCATATTTCACAGATCTAGAACAAACACTCCAAAAATTTATATGGAACCAAAAAAGACCCCAAATAGCAGCAGCAATCTTGAGAAAGAAGAACAAAGTTGAAGGGATCACACTACCTGATAGCAAACTATATTACAAAGCTATATTACTGTAATCAAAACAGCCTGATATTGACAAAGGAACAGGCATATGGATCAATAAAACAGAACAGAGAACCCAGAAATCAACCCACATCATTATGGTCAATTAATATTTGACAAAGGAGGCAAGAGCATACAATGGAGTCAAACAGTCTCTTCCATAAATGGTGTAGGGAAAATTGGACAGATACATGCAAAAAAATAAAATTAGATCACCAACTTACACCATACACAGGAATAAACTCAAAATGGATAAAGGACTGAAATGTAAGTTGCAAAACCCTAAAAATCTTAGAAGAAAACATAGGCAGCAAAATCTCAGACATCTCACATAGCATAATTTTCACCAATACATCTCCAAAAGAAACAAACAAAATACACAAATGGGAGTGCATCAAACTAAAAAGCTTCTGCACAGCAAAATAAACCATCATTAAAATGAAAAGGGAGGAGAAACCAAGATGGCGGCATAGGTAAGCACCTAAACTGCTGCCTCACACAACAATTTCAAAACTACAACTAGAAGACAGAACAGACACCATCCAGAACCACAGGAAAGCTGGCTGAGTGGAAATTCTACAACTAGAAGGAAAAAGAAAAGCTCACAGAGAATTAGAGGTACGGCAAAGGGTCTTTGTGCACGCAGAGAGGAAGGGCGGCTGAGAGCCTGGCTGACTTTCTCTGTGGGGAGGGGGAAGGAAGCCCCCGACTGCACTGAACCCCAGTTCTGACTGCACTAAACCTCAGTTCCTGGCGAAACCCCGTGGACCCAGGCTCATACAGGGGGATTCTGGACTGTCAGGTATAGAGAAAGGCACCTGGAGACTCAGAGACCCGGGGGAGACCCGGGGGAGCCCCGGCAGGCAGGGGTCTGGAGGCGCACGCGCCAGTGTGCACAAAGACTGCGGAGGTTGCCACAGGCTTTCCCTAGTGGAAGGGAGTTGGAAGCTCCTGACTGCACTGAGCCCCAGTTCTGACTGCACTGAACTCCAGTTCTAGGCGAGCCCCTGGGGACCCACGCTCTTGTGGGGGGGATCTGGACTCTCCGGCGGAGACTCGGGAGCCGGGGAAGGCAGAGGTCTGGAGGCACACGAGCACAAGGGCAAGGCTGACAGGAAGCCAAGACTGTCTGCTCTGCCCTGAGACTCCACCCTGAGACTCCACCCCATCCAAGCTGAGCACAGAGGCTTTTTTGGCAAGTCTAATCCTATAAGGCTGTCTCTAGCACCAAACTGCTCCCAGCATAGACACAGCTGATCCTCACAGCCAACTGGCCTGGAGGTCAATTCCTCCCAGTGATACCAACAACAATCAAGACTTAACTACAACAAGGCTGAGCACACAGCCCACAAAGGGGTGCACCAAGAGTATCCACCTCAGGTTAACTGGGGAGGCCGACCCACTGGGCCATATAGGACACCTAGCACACAAAGCTACCCTACCAACTCAGGGAAGCAGTGAAAATGTGGCGACAAAGAAACAGATCACAAACGAAAGAAATGGAGGAAAACAAACGACTGGATATAGAATTCAAAACCATGGTTATAAGGCTTTTCAAGAATATCCTAGAAAAGGCCGATAAATATAATGAGACCCTCGGAGATATGAAAAAGGACCAACTAGAAATTAAACATACACTGACTGAAATAAAAAATATTATACAGAGACCCAACAACAGACTAGAGGAACACAAGAATCAAGTCAAAGAATTGAAATACAAAGAAGCAAAAAACACTCAACCGAAAAGCAAAAAGAAAAAAAAAATCCAAAAAGTTGAAGATAGTGTAAGAAGCCTCTGGGACAACTTCAAGCGTACCAACATCAGAATTATGGGGGTGCCAGAAGAAGAGAGAGAGCAAGATACTGAAAACCTATTTGAAGAAATAATGACCAAAAACTTCCCCCACCTGGTGAAAGAAATAGACTTACAAGTCCAGGAAGCACACAGAACCCCAAACAAAAGGAATCCAAAGAGGACCACACCAAGACACATCATAATTAAAATGCCAAGAGCAAAAGACAAAGAGAGAATCTTAAAAGCAGCAAGAGAAAAACAGTTAATTACCTACAAGGGAGCACCCATACGACTGTCAGCTGATTTCTCAACAGAAACTATGCAGGTCAGACGGGAGTGGCAAGAAATATTCAAAGTGATGAATAGCAAGAACCTACAACCAAGATTACTCTACCCAGCAAAGCTATCATTCAGAATTGAAGGTCAGATAAAGAGCTTCACAGATAAGAAAAAGCTAAAGGAGTTCATCACCACCAAATCAGTATTATATGAAATGCTGAAAGGTATTCTTAAAGAAGAGGAAGAAGAAAAAAGTAAAGATAAAAATTATGAACAACAAATACATATCTATCAACAAGTGAACCTAAAAATCAAGTGAATTAAAAACATGAGGAACAGAATAATCTGGTGAATATAATAGAATCAGGGGCATAGAAAGGGAGTGGACTGATAATTCTCAGGAGGAAAGGGGTATGGGGGGGGTTCAGGAAAAGACTGGACAAAAACCATACACCTATGGATGAGGACAGTGAGGGGGAGGTAAGGGCAGAAGGTGGGGTGGGAACCGGGTGGAGGGGAGCTATGGGGGGAAAAGGAGAAACAATTGTAATAATCTGAATAAAGATTTATTAAAGTAAATAAATAAATAAAATGAAAAGGGAGCCCTGGCCAGCATTTCCCAGTGGTTAGAGCGTTGGCCTGGGCACCAAAGTGTCATGGGTTTGATTCCTGATCAAGGGCGTGTACCTGTGTTGCAGGTTTGGTCCCCATAGCAGTAGGGGTGCATGTGGGAAACAACCAATCGACATGTCTCTCTCCTCTCTCCTCTGTCCCTCTTCCCCTCCCTCCCTCCTTTCCACTCTCTCTGAAAAGCAATGGGAAAAATATCCTCTGGTGAGGATTAATGGAAGGAAGGAAGGAAGGAAGGAAGGAAGGAAGGAAGGAAGGAAGGAAGGAAGGAAGGGAGGGAGGGAGGGAGGGAGGGAGGGAGGGAGGGAGGGAGGGAGGGAGGGAGGAAGAAAAGAAAGAAAAGAGAAAAGGAAAGAAAGGGAAGGGAATCCACTGTATGGGAGAACATATTTGCCAGTGATATATCTGATAAGGGGTTGATTTCCAAAATATATAAAGAACTCATACAGCTCAACAAAAGGAAGACAAACATCCCAATTTAAATAATGGACACAGGACCTTCTCCAAAGAGGACATACAGATGACCAAGAGACATGAAAAAATGCTCAACATCACTATTCATCCAAGAGATGCAAATTAAATGAGGTATCACCTCACACCTGCCAGAATGGCCGTCATCAATAAATCAACAAAAAACAAGTGCTGGCGAGGATGTGGAGAAAAGGGAACCCTCGTGCACTGCTGGTGGGAATGCAGATTAGTGTAGCCACTGTGGAAAACAGTATGGAGTTTCCTCAAAAAAATAAAAATAAAAATGGAGCTCCCATTTGACTCAGTGATCCTACTTGTAGGAATACTACTATATCCTAAGAAACTCGAAACACCAGTGGGAAAGAAAATGTGCCCTCCAATGTTCATAATAGCACTATTCACAATAGCTAAGATCTGGAAACAGCCCAAGTGCCCATCAGAAGATGAGTGGATAAAAAAGCCATGGTATATCTACACCACGGAATACTATGCAGTTGTAAAAACAAAAAGGATTTCTTACATCTTGCCACAGCATAGATGCACCTGGAGAATATTATGCTGAGTGAAATAAACCAGTCAGAGAAAGACAAATATCACATGATCTTATAAGTGGAATGTAATGAACATAATAAACTGATGAACAAAATAGGTCCAGAGGCATGGAACAGACACATATCTCAGAGGGGAGGAGGAGGGAGATGGCAAGAGATTAACCAAAGAACTTATATACATACTAGAGGCCCAGTGCACAAAATTCGTGCATGGGGGTGTGGGGGTTCCCCTCAGCCCAGCCTGCACCCTCTCCAATCCGGAAACCCTCGGGGGATGTCCAACTGCCGGTTTAGGCCCAATCCTGTGGATTGGGCCTAAACCATTAGTCAGACATCCCTCTCACAATCCGGGACCACTGGTTCCTAACTGCTCACCTGCCTGCCTGCCTGATCGCCCCTAACTGCCCCCCCTGATGGCCTGGTCAACCCCCACTGCCCCCCCTGCTGGCATAGTTGCCCCCAACTGCCCCTGCCCACCGGCCTGGTCACCCTTTAGTGCCCCCCCCCCCCCCCGCCGGCCTGGTCACCACTTGCTGCACTCCCTGCCAGTGTGGTTGCCCCTAACTGCCTCCCCCACCAGCCTGGTCACCCCTCACTGCCCCCCTCTGCTGGCCTGGTCGCCCCTCACTGCCCCCCCCATGCCGGTTTGGTCACCCCAAACTGCCACCCCTGAGGGCCTGGTTGCCCCATGCAGCCTGCTGCTCAGTTGTTTGGTCACCCCTCACTAACCCCCTGACAGCCTGGTTGCCCCACACAGCCTGTTCGTTGTTTCAGATGTGATGGTCACTTAGTCTTTTATATATATAGATATGCATAACCAATGGACACAGACAATAGTGTGGTGAAGGCCTGGGGTGGGGTAAGGGCTGGGAGGAGGGAGGAAAGGGAGAGGGAGAAATTGGGGGACATTTCTAATACTGCCAACAATTTTTTTAAACCCTAAGGAATAAACAAAAATATCCTCCTGGAAATGATAAATGATTATAGCAAGGCTGCAAGATTCACTGTTAATATACAAAAGTCAATTGCAGAGAGAAACCAAGATGGCAGCATAGGTAAACACCTGAACTGCTGCCTCACACAACAACTTCAAAACTACAACTAAAAGACAAAACAGACATCACACAGAACGACAGGAAAACTGGCTGAGTGGAAATTCTACAACTAGAAGGAAAGAGAGAAGCACACTGAGACTCAGAGGAGCTGTGGAAGTAAAGGCAGAGGTACGGAGGCACATGCGTGGAGAGGGCTGGCAACTGAGTATGCGGCTGGCTTTTTCAAGTGGGAGGGAGACAAAAGCTCCAGGCTGCACTGAACTCCAGTTCTGGGAGAGACTCTGGGGACCCAGACTCATACGGGGAGAAACTGGACTGTCTGGCAGCGGATGGAAATCGAGGGCGGCTTTCTCTCAGAGGTGCTTGCAGCGATTACCAAGGGACACTGAGACCCAGGGGCCTCTTAGGGCAGGGCTGACGGGAAGCCATTGCTGTTTGCTCCTCCCTGAGACTCCGCCCCATCCTAGCTGTATGCAGAGGCTTTTGCATATGAATGGCCTGGTCCTTTGAATTCTAAAATTACCTAACAAACTGCAGCTGAGTCAGAGACCCAGAACATCCGAAAGAAGGCCAAGGCCCCACAGCAGCTTGCATTGCTTCACAGCTGGGCCTCATCTGGGCACCTCCAAAACCCAAACAAAGAAGAGGAATCTGTAGATCTCTCTGTAGCTCCTGCTGGGTGGCATCAGTCAGAGGCTAAATTAGCACCTCCTTGGAGATCCAAGAACCAGTGTACCCAGGGGTCAGAGTGGGACCACCCAGATTACAATTCTTCAGATCCATAAGGGACACACTCAGGGGGCAGACTCAGTGAGCACCAAAGCCCCACTGAAGCAAGTCTTGCCTCATAAGCGTGTCTCCAGCACAGAAGTTTTCCCATCATAGACACAGCTGATCCTCATAGCCAATTGGCCTGGAGGTCAATTCCTCCCAGTGATACCAACAACAATCAAGGCTTAACTACAACAAGACTGTGCACACAGCCCCCAAAGGGGTGCACCAAGAGTGTCCACCTCAGAGATAGAGAAACCAAGATGGCGGCATAGGTAAGCACCTTAACTGCTGCCTCGCACAACAATTTCAAAACTACAACTAGAAGACAGAACAGACACCATCCAGAACCACAGGAAAACTGGCTGAGTGGAAATTCTACAACAAGAAGGAAAGAGAAAAGCTCACGGAGAATTGGAGGTACAGCAAAGGGTCTCTGTGCACGCAGAGAGGAAGGGCGGCTGAGAGCCTGGCTGACTTTCTCTGGTGGGAGGGGGAAGGAAGCCCCCGAATGAACTGAACCCCAGTTCCGACTGCACTGAACCCCAATTCTGGGCGAAACCCCGTGGACCCAGGCTCATACAGGGGGATTCTGGACTGTCAGGTAGAGAGAAAGGCACCTGGAGACTCGGAGACCCAGGGGAGCCCCGGCGGGCAGGGGTCTGGAGGCGTGCGAGCCAGTGTGCACAAAGACTGCGGAGGTTGCCACAGGCTTTCCCTAGCAGAAGGGAGTCGGAAGCTCTTGACTGCACTGAACCCCAGTTCTGACTGCACTGAACCCCAGTTCCAGGTGAGCCCCTGGGGACCCCCGCTCTTGTGGGGGGAATCTGGACTCTCGGGCGGAGACTTGGGAGCCGGGGAAGGCAGAGGTCTGGAGGTGCGCGCGCGCACAGGGCAAGGCTGACAGGAAAACAAGACTGTCTGCTCCGCCCTGAGACTCCACCCCATCCAAGCTGAGCAGAGAGGCTATTGCAATTTGGCAAGTCTAATCCTATAAGGCTGTCTCTAGCAAAGAACTTCTCCCAGCATAGACACAGCTGATCCTCACAGCCAACTGGCCTGGAGGTCAATTCCTCCCAGTGATACCAACAACAATCAAGACTTAACTACAACAAGGCTGAGCACACAGCCCACAAAGGGGTGCACCAAGAGTGTCCACCTCAGATAACTGGGGAAGCCGACCCACTGGGCCATATAGGACACCTAGCACACAAAGCTACCCTACCAACTCAGGGAAGCAGTGAAAATGTGGCGACAAAGAAACAGATCACAAACGAAAGAAATGGAGGAAAACAAACGACTGGATATAGAATTCAAAACCATGGTTATAAGGCTTTTCAAGAATATCCTAGAAAAGGCCGATAAATATAATGAGACCCTCGGAGATATGAAAAAGGACCAACTAGAAATTAAACATACACTGACTGAAATAAAAAATATTATACAGAGACCCAACAACAGATTAGAGGAACACAAGAATCAAGTCAAAGAATTGAAATACAAAGAAGCAAAAAACACTCAACCGAAAAGCAAAAAGAAAAAAAAAAATCCAAAAAGTTGAAGATAGTGTAAGAAGCCTCTGGGACAACTTCAAGCGTACCAACATCAGAATTATGGGGGTGCCAGAAGAAGAGAGAGAGCAAGATACTGAAAACCTATTTGAAGAAATAATGACCAAAAACTTCCCCCACCTGGTGAAAGAAATAGACTTACAAGTCCAGGAAGCACACAGAACCCCAAACAAAAGGAATCCAAAGAGGACCACACCAAGACACATCATAATTAAAATGCCAAGAGCAAAAGACAAAGAGAGAATCTTAAAAGCAGCAAGAGAAAAACAGTTAATTACCTACAAGGGAGCACCCATACGACTGTCAGCTGATTTCTCAACAGAAACTATGCAGGTCAGACGGGAGTGGCAAGAAATATTCAAAGTGATGAATAGCAAGAACCTACAACCAAGATTACTCTACCCAGCAAAGCTATCATTCAGAATTGAAGGTCAGATAAAGAGCTTCACAGATAAGAAAAAGCTAAAGGAGTTCATCACCACCAAATCAGTATTATATGAAATGCTGAAAGGTATTCTTAAAGAAGAGGAAGAAGAAAAAAGTAAAGATAAAAATTATGAACAACAAATACATATCTATCAACAAGTGAACCTAAAAATCAAGTGAATTAAAAACATGAGGAACAGAATAATCTGGTGAATATAATAGAATCAGGGGCATAGAAAGGGAGTGGACTGACAATTCTCGGGGGGAAAGGGGATTGGGGGTGCGGGAAGAGACTGGACAAAAATCATACACCCATGGATGAGGACAGTCGGGGGGCGGTAAGGGCAGAAGGTGGGGTGGGAACCAGGTGGAGGGGATTTAGGGGGAAAAAGAAGAAACAATTGTAATAATCTGAATAAAGATTTATAAAAAATAAATAAATAAATAAATAAATAAATAAATAAATAAATAAATAAATAAATAAAATTTTTAAAAATGATTGGAATAAAAAACTGTCATTCTCCGGAGCACTATCTCCATACATTGAGATTCTGCTTCCCCGCAATTGTTGACGGTTTGGCTCAAATAAACTCACAAAATTCTTTACAGAAAAAAAAAGAGTGTCCAACTCAGGTAACTGGGGAGGCTGAGCCACTGGGCCCTATAGGACACCTAGCACACAAAGCCACTCTATCAACTCAGGGAAGCAGCCAAAATGCGGAAACAAAGACACAGGTCACAAATGAAAGAAATGGAGGAAAGCAAATGACTGGATATAGAGTTCAAAACCACGGTTATAAGGTTTTTCAAGAATTTTCTAGAAAAGGCCGATAAATTTAACAAGACCCTCGAGGATATGAAAAAGGACCAACTAGAAATTAAGCATACACTGACTGAAATAAAAAATAATATACAGAGATCCAACAGCAGACTAGAGGATCGCAAGAATCAAGTCAAAGATTTGAAATACAAAGAAGCAAAAAACACCCAAC
The DNA here is from genome assembly GCF_963455305.1 of Plecotus auritus. NCBI lineage: Eukaryota > Metazoa > Chordata > Mammalia > Chiroptera > Vespertilionidae > Plecotus > Plecotus auritus. The sequence goes on from NC_137784.1 coordinate 134,949,483, forward strand.
CGGAAAAGCAAAAAGAAAAAAGAATCCAAAAATATGAAGATAGTGTAGGGAGCCTCTGGGACAACTTCAAGCGTACCAACATCAGAATTATGGGGTGCCAGAAGAAGAGAGAGAGCAAGATACTGAAAACCTATTTGAAGAAATAATGAGTAAAAACTTCCCCCACCTGGTGAAAGAAATAGACTTACAAGTCCAGGAAGCACACAGAACCCCAAACAAAAGGAATCCAAAGAGGACCACACCAAGACACATCATAATTAAAATGCCAAGAGCAAAAGACAAAGAGAGAATCTTAAAAGCAGCAAGAGAAAAACAGTTAATTACCTACAAGGGAGCACCCATACGACTGTCAGCTGATTTCTCAACAGAAACTATGCAGGCCAGATGGGAGTGGCAAGAAATATTCAAAGTGATGAAGAGCAAGAACCTACAACCAAGATTACTCTACCCAGCAAAGCTATCATTCAGAATTGAAGGTCAGATAAAGAGCTTCACAGATAAGAAAAAGCTAAAGGAGTTCATCACCACCAAATCAGTATTATATGAAATGCTGAAAGGTATTCTTTAAGAAGAGGAAGAAGAAGAAAAAGGTAAAGATAAAAATTATGAACAACAAATACATGTCTATCAACAAGTGAATCTAAAAATCAAGTGAATAAAAAATCTGATGAACAGAATAAACTGGTGAATATAATAGAATCAGGGGCATAGAAAGGGAGTGGACTGAGAATTCTCGGGGGGGGGAAGGGGTGTGGGGGTTGTGGGAAGAGACTGGACAAAAATCGTACACCTATGGATGAGGACAGTGGGGGAGGGGTAAGGGCAGAAGGTGGGGTGGGAACTGGGTGGAGTGGAGCTATGGGTGGAAAAAAGAGGAACAATTGTAATAATCTAAACAATAAAGATTTATTAATAAATAAATTTAAAAAGTCAATTGCTTTCCTATACACTTGCAATGAACAATTGGAATTTGAAATTAAATGCATAACATAACTTACATTAGCACCAAAATAAATGAAATACTTATGTATAAATCTAACAAAATACACCCAAAATCTGTATGAGGATAACTATAATACTCTGATGAAAGAAATCAAAGTGAGAAATGAAGATATCACCTGTAGTTTGATTGTATATACCCTTTATCAGATTGAAATAAATTTGCAGAGTTTTAATCCTGAACTGGTATTGAACTTTATCAATGCTTTTGGTGTATCTATTGAGATTGTTGTTTTTGCTTTATTCTGGTAATGTGGAGAATTTAGTTCTTAAAATTAAATTTGAGGTAAAATTTACGTACAGAATAATGCAGCCATTTTACATTTATGGTTTAATAGCTTTTGACTTATTTTACCCATGGAAGAGCCACCACCATCAAGATATATAATATTTCCATTACACAAAAAAGTTTCCTCATGCATGTTAGCAGACAAACCCCCAGCTCCAAGCCCTAAACAACAATTTGTATGCTTTTTTCAGCAAAGATTATTTTTGTCTTTTCTAGAATTTCATATAAATAGAATCATACATTATATACTCCTTTGAGAGTGGATTTTTAAAGTCATAATAATGTATTTGCAATTTTTCCATGATTTTGTGCACATAAGTTTATTCTGTTCCTTTTTTAGTAGTATTACATTACATAAATATACCATAATATGTCTATTCATTCACCTGTCAATAAGTATTAGGCTTGTTTCCAATTTGGGGGCTATTATGAATAAAGCTTCTATAAACATCGATTTACACATCAGTTGAGGATATGTGTTTATTTCTCTTGAGTAACTAAGAATGAAGTTGATGGGTCATGTGGTAAGTGTATGTTTAAACTTAAGATGTTTGCCAGTGTCGCTATAACATTTTGCACTCCCACAAGCAATATATGGGGAGTTTTACTACATTCTCACCAACACTTGGAATTTTCAGTCTTTTAATTTTATTCATCCAGTGGTTGTGCAGCAGTCAATTAGCGTGGCTTTAATTTGTATTTACCTGCTATGTAGTGATGTTAAACATTTTTCAGATGCTTGCTGAACATGGGTACATCTTTTGTGAATGGTTTGTTCAAATATTTAGCCTAATTTTTTATTTTTTATTTACATGTGGAAATTATTATTTTTTGTGTGCAGATCTATGGATTTTAACAAATGCATATTTTCATATGTCCACCCCCATGATCAAGATAAGAACAGTTCCATACCCCAAAAATTTCCTCATGCTATCCCTTTGCAATCAAACCCTCCACAAACCCTTAATCCTGAGCAGTCCCTAATCTGTTCTTCATCCTTTAGTTCTGTTTTCCCCAAATATCATATTGTATGACTTGGGGCCTGACTTCTTTTATTTATTATTGCTTATGCCTATTGTTAATTAATTCTTTGTGTTCTTATTCTTGCTTTTTAAAGTTTTTTATATATTCTGGACCTGTCTTTCATCTAATATATATTATAAGTATAAGCTCCTGGTCTCTGGTTTGCCTTTTTATTTTTTTAAATATATCTTTATTAATTCCAGAGAGGAAGGGAGAGAGAAAGAGATATAGAAACATCAATGATGAGAGTGAATCATTGATTCTTGCCTTTTTATTAATAGTGTCTTTCCAAGAATGGAGCTTTCTAATACTGATGAAGTCCATTTCATAAAGTTTACCTTTTATGACTCATGCTTTGTGTTTATATTGATAAACATTTGTCTACTCCAAGTTCTTTTTTTCTCCTTTTTATTTTTTTATATGTGTGATTACTTGATTAATCTCTTTTTTATTTTTTCTTTATTGATTAAGGTATTGCATATATGTCCTTTCCCCCCCCCCATTGCCCCCCACCCCATCCCTACTCATGCCCTCACACCCCTGGTGTCTGTGTCCATTGGTTAGGCTTATGTGCATGCATACAAGTCCTTTGGTTGATCTCTCCCCCTTACCCCCAACCTCCCCTACCTTCCTTCTGAGGTTTTGACGGTCTGATCAATGCTTCTCTGTCTCTGGATCTGTTTTTATTCATCAGTTTATGTTCTTAATTATATTCCACAAATGAATGAGATCATGTGATATTTATCTTTCTCTGACTGGCTTATTTCGCTTAGCATAATGCTCTCCAGTTCCATCCATGGTGTTGCAAATGGTAAGAATTCCTTCTTTTTTACAGCAGTGTAGTATTCCATTGTGTAGATGTACCACAGTTTTTTAATCCACTCATCTGCTGATGGGCACTCCAAGTTCTTTTTCAAAATATATTTTTATTTATTTCAGAGAGGACGGGAGAGGGAGAGAGAGATAGAAACATCAGTGATGAGAGAATCACTGATTGGCTGCTTCCTGCATGCCCCACACTGGGGATCGAGCCTACAACCTGGGCATGTGCCCACACCAGGAGTCTGCAGGCCCATGCTCTTTATTCACTGGTCCAAACCAGTTAGGGCTATTCCAAGTTCTTGATGATTTTATCCTGTGATTTATGCATAGATGTTTTATTATTTTATTTTTTACCTTTAAATCTGTGATCCATTTCAAGTTCATTGTAGTAGGTAGAATGAGATAAGGCTAGGTTCATTTTTTAACAATGGATATCCAGTTGGTTCTGAAGCCTTTTTTTAGAGACTACTATTCCTACTGTTAAGTTGTGGCAGTTCCTTGTGTATTTTGGACATTAATCCCATAAGGTTTGCAAATATTTTCTCAAATTTTGTAGGTTGTCTCTTCACTCTGCATTCTTGGAATAAAATTCTCCTAACTTGCATTGCATGTCTCTTAACTTGCATTCTTGGAATCAAATTTTCTTGGTCATGATGTATTATCCTTTCCATATGTCATGGGATTCAACTTGTAGTTTATTTATAATTTTGGCATGTTCATGAAAGTTAATAACTTATATTTTCTTTACTTGTAGTGTCTTTGTCATGTTTTGGTATCAGGGTAAATCTGACCTCATAAAACAATTTGGAAAATGTTTCATCTTTATTGTATTCTATGAAAGAGTTTATGTAACATAGGGAAATAACTTTTTCTTAAATGTTTTAAAGAATTTACCAGTGCATCCACCTACATCTGAGTTTTCTTGGTAGAAAAGGTTTCAGTAAAACATTCAATTTATTGAACTTATAATTATTCACACTTTTAATTTAATCTTCTGTTTGTTTTGGGTAGGTTGTATTTTTTAAGAAATTTGATCATTTCATTGAAGTTGCCAGTTCTACAAGCACTTTTTATTTACTTACTTTATTAGAATTAGGTAAAAGTTACTATTTTGAGTCTGTAATTTTATAACTTTGATACATATGTTAATGTAACTCGAAACAAAAGATACAGACAGAATAATTCCATCACCTCAAAACTCTCTTGTATTGTCCCTTTGAAGTCAACTTCTCCACCCCTCCCAGACCCTAATGACCACAAGTCTGTTTTTTAATAACACTGCCTTCTCCACAAAGTCATATGTTTGGAATAATACAGCATTTATCCTTTTTAACATGAAATTTTTTTAGCATGACACGTTGGAGATTCATCAATGTTGCTGTATGTATTAGTTGGTTTCTTTTGTTATTGAGTGGTATTCTATTGCATAGCTTTATCAGCTTATTTAGTTATTCATCAATTGAAAGACATTGGAGTTGTATCGAGGTTTGGGCAATTATAAATAAACCTGCTATATTTGTGTACAGGTTTTCGTGTGAACATGCATTTTCATTTCTCTAGGGGAAATACCTGCCATTCCATTGGAGGAATGTACTACTATTTATTTAACCATTCACCAGTTGAAGGACATTCAAGTTGTTTCCTTTTAATAGGTGATTATGAACAGAGTCACTAAAAACATTCCTTTACAAATTTTTATGTGAACTGAAGTTTGGGTGGTTGGTTGTTTTGTTTTTTCATTGATTTTTTTGTTTGTATTTTTACTATTTTTAAAAATTTATCTTTATTGTTAAAAGTATTACAGATGTCCCCTTTTTCCTCCAATGACAACCCTCCTCAACACTCCTACCCCCCTCCCCAGGCCTTCCCCACACTAATGTTTGTGTCCACGGGTTATGCATATATTCATATAAGTTCTTCAATTAATCTCTTTCCACTCCCCACCTCCCTCTGAAATACATCAGTCTGTTCCATGCTTCAATGTCTCTGGATCTATTTTGTTTGTCAGTTTATCTTGTTCATTAGATCCCATATATAAGTGAGGTAATGTAATACTTGTCTTTCTCTGACTGGCTTATTTACTCTCCAGGTCCCTCCATGCCATCTTAACGGGTAAGAGATCCTGCTTTTTTTACAGCTGTATGGTATTCCATTGTGTAAATGTACACAGTTTTTTAATCCATTCATCTACTGATGGGCACTTGGGCTGTTTCCAAATCTTAACTATTGTAAATAATGCTGCTATGAACATAGGGTGCATATATTCTTTCTGGTATTTCAGGATTCTTAGGATATATTCCTAGAAGTGTGATTACTGAGTTAAATGGCAGTTTTATCTTTAATATTTTGAGGTACCTCCACACTGTTTTTCATAGTGGCTGCACCAGTTTGCATTCCCACCAGCAGAGGACTAGGGTTCTCTTTTCTCCACATCCTTGCCAGCACTTGTCATTTGTTGATTTATTTATGAAAACCATTCTGGCAGGCATGAGGTGATACCTCATTGTGCTTTTAATCTGCATCTCTGTGATGATTAGTGATATTGGGCACTTTTCACGTCTCCTGGCCATTTGTATGTTCTTTTTGGAGAAGTATCTATTCAGATCACCTGTCATTTTTAATTGGGTTGTTTGTCTTCCTTCTGTTGAGTTGTATGAGTACTTTATATATTTTGAAAATTAACGCCTTATCAGATGTATCATTGGCAAGTATATTCTCCCATACAGGGGGTTCCCTTTTCATTTTGATACTGGTTTCTCTTGCTGTGCAGAATCTTTTTAGTTTGATATAGTTCCACTTGTTTATTTTCTCCTTTGTTTCTCTTGCCCTAGGAGGAGTATCTGTGAAAATTCTGCTACTTGACATGTCTGAGATTTTGCTGCCTACATTTTCTTTTAGGACCTTTATGGCAACACAACTTACATTTAAGTCCTTTATCCATTTAGAGTTTATTATGGTGTAAGTTGGTGGTCTAGTTTCATTTTTTGCATGAACCTGTCCAATTTCCCCAACACCATTTATTGAAGAGACTGTCTTTACTCCATTGTATACTCTTGCCTCCTTTGTCAAATATTAATTGAGTATAATGTGTTAGACCAATTTCTGGGTTCTCTGTCATGTTCCTTTTATCTGTATGCCTACAAGACACATCATAATTAAAATGTCAATGTAATACCTTAATCAATAAAGAAAAAATAAAATGTCAAAGGTTAAATACAAAGAGAGAATCTTAAAAGCAGCAAGAGAGTTAGTTGCCTACACAAGAAGCTCCCATAAGACTGTCAGCTGATTTCCCACAGAAACACTTTGTGCCAGAGGGATTGGCATGAAATATTCAAAGTGATGAAAAACAAGGACCTACAATGAAACTACCCTACCCAGCAAGGCTATCATTGAAAATTGAAGGAGAAATAAAGAGCTTCCCAGACAAGAACAAGCTAGTGTCATTCAACACAAACAAAGCAGTATTACAAGAAATGTCAAAGGGACTTCTAGAAGAAGGAGAAGAAGAAGCAGAAGGAGAAGAAGAAGAAGAAGAAGGAGAAGGAGAAGGAGAAGGAGAAGGAGGAGGAGGAGGAGGAGGAGGAGGAGGAGGAGGAGGAGGAGGAGGAGGGAAAGAAATATAATTATAAAGAATAAAATGGCAATGAACATGTATCTATCAATAAACACTTTAAGTGAATTAAATGCTCCTATCAAAAGACATAGGATAGCTGAATGGATAAGAAAACTAGACCCATATATATGCTGTCTATAAGACACCCACCTCATAACGAAAGACACACATACTAAAAGTAAAGGCACAGAAAAAGGTATTTCATGCAAATGAAACAAAAATCTGGGGTAACAATACTTATGTCAGACAAAATAGACTTTAAAACAATGGCTATTTAAAACAATAAACAAAGTAGGTCATTACATACTGATATAGAGATCAATTTAACAGCAGGAAATAACGCTTGTAAACATTTATGCACCCAACATAGGAGCATCGAAATATATAAAACAAATATTGATGGACATAAAGGGATATATTAACAGTATTATAATCATAGTAGGAGACTTTAATACCCCATTGATATCAATGTATAGATCTTCCAGACCAAAAAACAAATTCTACAAGGAAGTATCAGCTTTAAATGACATATTAGATCAGATGGATTTATTGATATTTTCAGAGCATTGCACCCTAAACTGCAGGATGTACATTTTTTTCAAGCACACGTGGAACTTTTTCCAGGATAAAGCACATATTAGGCCTTAAAACAAGCTTCATTAAATATAAGAAGATTTAAATCATTTCAAACATCTTCTTCAATCACAATGCTATAAAATTATAAATCAATTACAAGACAAACTGAAAAGCACACAAACATATGGAGGCTAAATAAGATCAAGAAAGAAATCAAAAGATACTATAAGACAACTGAAAATGAAAACACAGCAACCCAAAATGTATGGGACACAGCAAAATAAGTTCTGAGAGGGAAATTCAGAGCAATACAGGTTTACCTCAAGGAACAAGAAAAATCTCACATTAACAGTCTAACCTTTCACCTAAAGGAACATTAAAAAGAACAAATTAAGCCCAAAGTGGGTAGAAGGAAGGAAATAATTAAGATCAGAGCAGAAATTCATGAAATAGAATCTAAAAAAAATAAAAAAAATCAATGAAACAAAGAGCTGGTTCTTTGAAAAGATATGCAAGTTTGATAAACCTTTAACCACACTCATCCAGAAAAAGAGAAAAAGAACCAAATAAATAAACTCAGAAATGAAAGAGGAAAAGTAACAACTGCCACCACAGAAATACAAAGGATTATGAGAAAATACTACGATAATATGCCACCAAATTGGAAAATATAGAAGAAATTGATAAATTCCTAGAAACATAGAAGCTCCCAAGACTGAATCAAGAGAAATCAGAAACTCTGAACAGACCAATTACATCCAACTAAATAGAAGCAGTAATCAAAAACTCTCAACAGCCCTGCCAGTGTGGCTCAGTGTTTGAACCAGGAGGTTACAGTTCAATACCTGGTCAGGGCATGTGCCTGGGTTGCGGGCTTGATCCCCAGTAGGGGGCATGCAGGAGGCAGCTGATCAATGATTCTCTCTCATCATTGATGTATGTCTGTCTTCCTATCCCTTCCTCTCTGAAATCAATAAAAACATATTTAAACACACACACACACACACACACACACACACACACACACACATATATATATATATATATAAAAGATATAGTTTATTTAAAGTAATCCTTCCCTGTCTTATTTTGGATTAATTGGTACTGTATTGTTCCATTTTATCTCATTAATTATACTTTTTTAGTTACATAATGTTGTGATATTGTTGTCTGTTTACCCTAAATATTAAAATACTAGTAGCCCTGCGCATGAAATCTGTGTGCCAGTAGCTCTCTGCGGGGACTGGCCACTCAGCGCCCACTGCCCAGAGGCTCTCCGCGGCCCAGAGGCCCTCCGGGGCCGGGGTGGGACACTTGCCTCATCACCACGGTGACGAAGCAAGCATTCCACCCCAGCCACTCCACACCCGCTGCCCAGAGGCCCTCTGCGGCCAGGGCTGAATGCTTGCCTCATCACCATGGCAACGAAGCAAGCATTCCACCAGGCTGCTCATGTTGCCCGCTCTCAGCGGCCGCCCCATCCCCAGGACTGGGGGACTCTAGTGGGGCTGAGGGGACTGGGCACCAATATCTTGTGGCTATGGACACCACCATCTTTGTGATGGAGTGACGGTTAATTTCTATATTACCCTTTTATTAGATAGGATGCATTTTTCTTAGTATACTGTACCTTAAATTAGTAATCTAATCGCTTCCCAAAGAATGAAAGAACCATAAAACTATTATATTACTCCATTTACCTCCTTTATGCACTTTACACTATTGCTTTAATATCTTTTGCTTCTACATGCTATAAAAATAGTGCTACAACAGTCAGTATTCTTTTATATTAACATATATATATATATATATATATATATATATATATATATATATCTTTTCCAAGAAAGCTTCACTCCTTCCTATAATTCTGTTTATCCATATTGGTTCATTTCATTTTAGTTTAAAGAGCATTCTTTAATACATTATGTTGTTTGAGGGAATTAAATTCTATTAGTATTTGTCATGATGTATCAGAAAACATAATGTTTTACATTCATTTTTGAAACATATTTTTCTTGGGCACACAACACTACCTCCGGTTACTTTTTTTCCTAACTTCTTAAAAAAGTAATTCCAACCCTGACTGGTTTGGCTCAGTGGATAGAGCGTTAGCCTGCAGACTGAAGGGTCCCAGGTTCAATTCCAGTCAAGGGCATGTACCTTGGTTGCGGGCACATCCGCAGTAGCGGGTGTGCAGGAGGCAACTGATCGATGTTTCTCTCTCATTGATGTTTCTAACTCTCTATCCCTCTCCCTTCCTCTCTATAAAAAAAAATCAATAAAATATACTTTAAAAAAAGTAATTCCAATCCCTACTAGTTTCCATAGTTTCTTTTCAAAGTTCATTTATAAGAGGTATTGTTGATCCCTAAAAGATAATACTTCTCTTTCATAATGCTGTTGATTTTTGTCATTTCCATTGCTTTTCAACAGTTTACAGATGGTGTACCTACTAGTAAATGTAGTTTTCTTTATTTTCCCTAATTGATATTCTCTCAGCTATTAGAATCTATAGGTTAATATATTTCCTTTGTCTTTCTGCTATACGTTTCCAACACTTCACTATATTATTTTCATTATTTTGGGGCTTTTTGCCTCAGTTAGGAAACTCTCTAGTGACATGTCTTTGAATTCACTCACAATGCTTTCTAAAACTAAAAATTCTAATATCAGAAATTAAGTCCTTATTAGAGTGATTTCACATTAGGCTGGACATAGGAGAAGACAGCATTATCTAAAAATACTATGGTTCAGAGACTAAAAGGTCATTATAACTCTAACATATGTGGGCTTAGAGATTTTGGGCTATATGAGGTCAAATAATCCTAATATTACAGAGCTTAATGTCCAATGACTTCCTGAGGACTTCCACATCCAGGTACCCATGATGCTAAAACTCAGTCGATCCTGCATCCTACGCATGATCTCCCAGGAGTACTGTACTTCAATGTTTTAGCTAAAAAGTCTATACTGTCCCAGAACACTTGAACCTTATAACTCTAGACAGCTAGAGTACCATGGTTATAAATACTGCTTCCAGAACATTAAGGATTCAGGCTCTAAAGTCAAAATCTTTTTGGACAACGGCTCTGTTTCAAGCGTGCTTTGGGAGAAGGGCTACAAGATTTAAGTCTAGATAGAACAGGACTCTATGGTTTCTATCCACTACTGAAGCATCCATCTTATATAAAAACTGCTGTTTGAAATTTTAACTCTATTTGGCTTCTGTAAATGCTTGCTTGCTTAAATAATAAGGAAAATAAGACTACTCCCACTTCAGAGAGGCCATTAAAACTTCCCCAGACAAAATTATCAGTGCTGGCACCAGACCAAGCCTTTGGTTGAGGTCTCAAGGCCCCCGCCTGTAGGGGCTCTTTAAGAACTTGCAAAGGGGGCCAGAAACACCCCATATTTGAGAGACATTTTCCTCTGGACCCGCGCATAATAAATGTAACTCCATCTCTCTAAGTATTGCTTGGTTCTTCTCCGGTTTTCTGTAACACTACAATGCTAGCACACTGTATTTTTCTGGCTTTGAAGTAAAAAATAACTTAATTTAAAAGCCTGTGGCCTTGGATATGTTCAGAGTCTAAAATGACTAAGGTTTTATTTATTTTTTGACTCAGGTGTTTGATACCAGAGCACTCTAGCTCAGAGACTCTACAATTCTGGGACCTTCTGAGCCCAGGAGTTTTGTGGTGCAGGGTGTCAATGCTTCAGGCCCCACAGTCCAATGTTTCCATGTTCCTCATATTCTGCGGCTCCAGGTCTACCTGCTCCTGATATGTAAGGTACCAGGAGCCTAAAGTGGGGCCAGGCCTATAAGATCAAAGAGTGATGGGATGATAGAGTCCCTGGCCCCAGGGACCCAATGTTGCAGCACTCTCTGCTTGCTAAGACTTAACAAGAAGAGGTCTGAGAGGTCAGCAGGCTGCTTATTACCTGCTTCATCTTGGTACCAAACATGGAGCCGCTCACATCAATAACGAACACCACATTTTTCTCAACAGGTGGCAGGCCTCTGGGGGCAAAGTAGTGAATGAAATAGCCATCGTAAATCTGGACAAAAGAAAGGAAAGCACAAGAACAGTGAAAGCTGGTTTAAATCAGGTCCCCCCTAAGTCTCCTACATAACAGCCCCTTTCCTGCCTAGGCCTTATCACTGTTTCTAGTTAAAGAGGCGTGTGTGGGATTGTTTCTTCAATGTCCATCTCTTGCCGCAGAACTGTGTCTCTTCTGTTCGGACTGTCAGTCTAGGAGCTGCCCCAGAGCTGTGGAGACTGGCTTGGGGCCCAGGGCTCCAAGGAGCAGGATCTCTGTAAAATCTGAGTTCCTGTCCATGAGAGCTGGGCTTGCACAGTCTTGAGGGCCCCTAGGGACATTTTGCCTGGGCTCCAGGAACTGTAACTATTGTTTTAACCTCCCTCTATAGAGTGAGCCTGGGGCCCCGCTCCATGGCTGCCAGGGGCTGGGAGTATGCAGGGCCTCCCTCTCCTCCTTCAACCTCCTTTCTGCTGTTGCTGGGCAGAGCAGGGAGGGGAGGAGGGAGCAGAGGCTGAGGGAGCTGCTTGTTCAGAGGGGATTGGTTAGACCAGGTGCAGATGCCTGAGGCTGTGGGGGCTGTGATTGGCTGCCGCCCCCTCCCCCTACTCCAAATCTCCCTCTGCAGAGCCTGGGGGCTGGGACAGCTGAGGGAAGGAGAGGGGGGAGCTGGGAGGGCCCCCAGGACCAGTGTCAGCTCAGCCTAGAGAAGTATGGGCTTGCTGAGGGTCTGAGCTGCCCAGCAGCCTGAAGCTGCCTCTGCCCTGGGATAAACAGCTTCTTCTCCTCACTGCCATGCAGGCACCCTCTGATCACAAGGCTGGGGACACCATGTTCTCTTCTCTCAGGGGATCTCAGAACACATGGGAGGACATCTTGGCCTTCCCCCCTGCCCCAGCCTTTGAGTTAATTCCCAAGTACATGTGCAGGCCCTGTGTCCACTTTTCCCCGGCACCCTACAGCAGTTCCCAAAGGCCTGGGTCCACCACCCTTCAACTGCCCATGCCAAGGGCAGAGGCCAGCAGTCCTCCTCTGTTCCTCCCCTACCTGGCTAAGCGAGAGCTTCTGGAGAAACCACACACCCATCTCTCCCTGGTTCCAGGCTCACAGGTGGCCCCACACCTCACATCCTATAAGCCAGAGGCACGGCACAGGTCACAACCTCTCACGCTCACCTCAGCTGGCATGCCCTTCCACTCCCAGGACATGTCTCCCTCCCTCCCTTCCTCATGAAGGAAATTCAGGACACTAGGCCATGTTCCTTGGACTGCCCCCGCCACCCTTGCTCAGGATCCACATGCCCACGTGCCCCTTCTCTCTACTGAAAGACAAAAGAATGCAGCCCTGAACTCCATGGACTCCCAGCCTCTCGCACCTGCTCCACCGGTCAGGCGCCTACACTCCAATTTTAGAATAAAAATGTTTCTGTGTTTTCCATCCACTAAGACAAACGCCATTGATCCCAACCCACCCAACTGCAAGCCAGCTTCTCCCCCTGCAGCATGCCATGGAAATGATATGGGCACTCATAAGGGTCTTCTCATCTCCATCTCACTCCTCCACCGACCACAGACTGGGTCTCGCCTCCACCACACTATGACCTTGTCTCACCAAAGGCAACAATGACCAGCTGGTTTCCAAACTCAGGGAGTATATTTCAATTTTCATCCAACTGCACCTCCCTGATGAATTCACAATGGATTATTTTCTCCGATTTCTCCAAAAACCTTTTACCCGGGGAGCTGAGATGGTGAACTCTCCTTATTTTCCTACCATCTCTGGTACGTGTGCTTCAGTCTCTTTCTTGGGCTGCATATTCTCCCCCCCCCCCCCCCCCCCCGTCTCTTCAGCAGTGCTTCCCAATATGTTTGAACCATGGCATGCCAGAAAATGATTATGTTTGTGTAGCACAATGGAGGGAAGTGGTGGGAATTTACAGCTCTGAGCAGATTGTTGGCAGCTGGTGGGGCCGGACACCCTGAGGGTTGAGATCAATAGCTCCTTGCATGGGAATCTCGGCCTTAGCAACTGCCATCCTGGATCGGCCTTGTGGCTCTGCACATTCTCCCTGGGTCATCTGGCTAGCCCTTTGGTTTCAACTGCCCAGGCTCCACTGATGACTTCACATGTCTTGCTCCTGTCCAATGTTTTCCACTCTTCCCCCTCTACAGCTGCACACCCACTCACTATTGGACCTGTTCCCTTCCATGTCTGATGAGGCCTCCAATGGATTCTGCACAAACAATAAATTCATTCTCTGCCTCCATCCTACCCCCGAGCACCTTTGTCATTGAAGGCAGTGTCATCCACATGGCCACTCCAGATACAAACCCGAGGGTCACTCCCCAATCCTGCTGTGCCCCTCCTTCCTGCACTCAACCAGACACAAGCTCCTCCTGGTTTCTTCTGCTGGATATCTCAGGTCCACCCTCCTCTCCAGCCCAAACTCACACAGCCCAAACTCAGGTGTTTCTGTCATGTGTCCCTGCTTCTATTGTGGCCCCTTCCAACCATATGTCTTTGCAGCTCCTGCTGGATCAGGCCTTTCTAATCAAAACCTCATAATGTCATTCCCTCTCTTGGCTGCCTGATCACCTCAAGACAATGGCGTGCTCCTTTCCTGCCCCTGCAGCCTTTGAACCTTCGGTCTCACCTTTTGCCATTTCTTGTGCCTGAAATCTATGCTCTGGGAACTACAAGCCACTTGAAGTTCCCTATGCACCCATGGTTAGTTCCAGCCCCCCTTCTTTGTTTCATGCAAAGTCCCCCTCCCAACTTGGTGCACTTCTTTACATTCTTAAAGACCAAAGCTAAAAAAAAGTCCCATGTTAGTTTGTACGTCCTCCAGAGAGCCACCTTCTCTCCTCTCGATGACTTCCATCATAACTTGTGTTGTCACTGAGAGAGCACGTCTCATCTTGTGTCAGTATTGGCTCTCTGTGTTTCACCCAGAGACAGTGAATGGGATCCGTATGTGATTCCCCTCAGGGTTCCAACATCAGCCAACAGTGGGCATGACACATATCACCTTCCCAGGGAGTCCTGACTGAATGACTAAAGGGTGAGTTGCCGGCCTTTGAAATTGGGCATAGTTGAGTGGGAAGGGAGGTGAATTGAGGGTTCTTGGTGAGGGGATGCAGGAGTCAGGACACACAGTGGATGGGAGTGTGGGTCATCTCCATGGAATGCCCAATCCCACCTATTGGACCTCCATTTCTACGCCAGGCAATGGTGAAAAGGGTATAGAATGAAGAAGCAGATAAATACCTTTACCCACACACCATGGAACAGCAGGTCAAGGCCCCTGCTGCCACCTACTGGCAGGGTACCCTCAGCTCCTATTCTGAGAGGGCAAATGACTGTTATTCCCCCTACACAGCAGCTGGCTGTGCCACACCCCTGTGCCCCTGCACACACTGTCTCTCCTGTCTCTGCAAGGACTTCGCATCACCCTACCTGCCCAGGTGGAAGTGGACTCCATTCATTTTTGCCATGCTAATTTAAGGCCAACCCCTTTAGGAAGGCTTTCTTAAAACCTTTCTCAGCGGTGTCCACACATGGCCCATTCCAGGTTTATACACACTAGGACGTGTTATGAATGTTAAGGCTCCATGTATCTGTCCCTATAAAGACTAGGACATCCGGAGGGAGAGTAGGTTCTGTGCAAGGCTTTCTGAGTTCTCAGAGTCAGTGGGGACAGCACTGGGCTAGAGTAGCTCTGCTTGGTGGAGTTGTGCCCACCTATGAATAACTGAATAAATGAGTGCATGCGGAGAGGTGTAACCAAAGGACTGTATTAGCCCGAGGAAGAGAGAGGGATTGAGTGGGGTGTGGTCATCAGGGAGGTGGTGTTTCAGCAAGGTGTTTAGGGACAAGGGGGACACTGGCCAGTCGGGAAAGCAGGGAGAAGGTATCCCCAGGGCAGCAGAGAGAAGGAGAAATGCTCAGACACAGATGAAGGCAGGTCCAGGTGCTTTGGGGAGAGAGGTGTATGGTGTGGTGGGGAGGCAGTGCTCGAGGGTCAGTGTGCACTGGAGGCAGTGAGCGGTGTGGCCGGAAAGGCAGGGGGCACCAGACATCTGAGGCTGCTGTGCCATCGTTGTCACAAAGCCAGGGTCTTGGATCAGTGCTCTGCCCGTCCAGTAGTGCAGGGGAACTCTGATTATCCTTAGGATTGTGAGAGCTCAGGATTTAAGAGATCCCTGCTTAGGAAGATGGCTCTGAGGAGGCAAATGGAATTTTTAAAACTTGGAGATAGCAAGAAAGTCCAAGAGAACATGGGAGCATCAGAGCTGCAGAACGTGTGAGAGCCCTTGAGTGTGAGAGACCTATGACTGGCCAATAGCTCACTTTCTAAAAGGACTGGTTATGGGGCAGGGATGGGCTAGAGGGGGTTGATGGCAGTGGGGTGGGGGAAGAGGGACATATGTAATACTTTCAACAATAAATGTTTTTTAAATAAATAAATTACATTAAATAAATGGACTGGTTAAGAGTGGGCTATGGATTGATTTAATTAGAAAGGGATGCATTTGGAGCTTGATTCAATTTTTAGAGTCCCAGGTCCCCAGTGCTCTGGGGGAGCACATGTGCCTCCCCAGGTGTGAAGTCACGTGTCACACACCTTCCTGATCTGGTTTGCTAGTCCTCACTAATCCCTTGGGAGAAGGAAATGAGCCACTTGTGGGAATCACTGGGTTGTGACTCCAGAGCTCAAGCTCTCTCCATCCCCCTGGCCCCTCACCTGCACGTCGCCAATGATGTCCTCCATGACAACATCATACTGGACCACAAAGTCGGCCATGATGCCTGAGCTGGAGAAGGCAGCCTGGTCCTTCAGTGTGGGGCAGAAGGTGACTCGCGCACAGGTCTCTCCCTTCTCAATTCTTGTGGATGGGGGTGGGCCAGCCTCACCTGTATGGGTAGAGATTGATGGGGTGGGATGGCATGGAGGGCTCACTAGCAGGAAGCCAAGCAAGGGGACAGCAAAAGGAACAAAACCTGGGGAGGGTGAGAAGGAGGCCCTGCACCACCTGCTGCTCCTCCTGCCCACAATGCCATTCCACATGCCCAAATGCCACACTCCTTCCTCTGCAAATCCTAGAACCAGCTCTGCCTGCTCTGCCTCTGCCAGCAAGCCTGCCCAGCCTGGCAGACCCAGCCGTCCCCTCAGCTCCCAGGCTCTGGGAGGCTGACCCTCACGCACACCTTTGCCCTGGCTCACTTGCCATCCATCCTGAGGCCTAGTGTCATGTCCCCAGGTAGACCAGCAGCCTGGCTCTCCCGCCAGAGAGGCCGTGTGCTGTGTGTTGTGGAGAGAGACAGATGCACAGACGCACAGACGCACAGACGCACAGACGCACAGACGCACAGACGCACAGACACACAGACGGGGCCTGGCTTTCCGCCTGTGCCCCTTACTGCTGTGGGAAATTGCAGTCCATCAGGGTTCGCCTCTGGGATAGGATTTCATGTGTTTTCTCCCCCCTCTGCCCTCTGCCTCTCAGAATCACGTGTGTGAATAGGCCGTTCGCGCCTCATGGAAACACAGAGGACTTTCTGGTCCCGGATGTTTGCTGAGCTGGCCATAAGATCAACTCCTCTGGAATTTCAGTCCAAGACAAATGTCCTCTTAGACATGTCTCTGTGCCTCTTCTTCCAGAAAATGAAAACTTGGGAATTCTGCCACCTGCTCCCCCTTTTCTGCTACAGCTGTCAGGAAGTTTAGGGGCAAACTGAGGCCCCATACTCTCTGAGGCCCCTGCTTACATACATTCCCCTGACTTCCTTCCTTTCCTTTCAGAGGTCTTTGTTCTGTTTTTATCCCCACAGGACTGGCTCTACCCTCTGTTTTAACCTTTAAGGAGCAGGGGGAGGGAGCTGCCATTTTTAGCCTAGGGTGTAAGAGGGCAGGCTCCAAGGGCTCAGAGGCTGCCTGTGGGGCCCTGGAAACTCCTTCCCACTCTCTCAGCCTCAGTCTCCCCAGGATTATAGCTCCCCAGGATTAGTGCTTGTGGGGATTAAAAGAGACTCATGTAAAGCATTTGAAGCCATCCTTGCATCTTAGTAATTGCTCAATCATTCTAAGGATTGCCGTTTTCATCGAACCTTCCTTCCTCTGCACCAGGGCTTTGCAGGGAGGAGTCTTATCACATTCTCGCCGTGGTCCTGGGCCACAGGTGGCATCTCCTCCTTGTGCAGATGGAAAAGTGAAGCAGAGCACTTGAGGGATTTGCCTGTGCCCCCACCTTAGGGGAAGGTCAAAGCTGGGATTGGAGCCCATGTCTGTGTGTCCGTCTCTCCTTCCGTGTACCACACTGTCACTCTGGGTTCCAGGGTCGAACTAGGCAGGAGCTCCAAGCTAAAGAGCTTGGTGAGGGTGGCCACAGGCCACGGTGATTTCTCTGTGCCTGTGCACTCATCTCTCAGAGGAGGTGGGTGGGCCAGGTCAGTGGTTCTCCGACCTGGCCAGACTGCAAGTTCACCTGCCACCTGGTCAGAAACAGGTTCTTGGGCCCTTCCCCAACCTACTGAATCGGACTCCAGAGGTGGGGTCCTGGAATCTGTACCCCTAACATGGGGGTTCTGATGTCGCCAGTCTGGCCTTCACACACCTCTAGATGAAGCTTAGAGCAAGGCTGGCAGCCAGGACATCTCTGGCCCACAGCGCCTGAGACCACATCCTCAAGGACAGCCTGCAGTGTATGCTCTCCGCCCACTGCCCTTCCCTTCTCAGCCCTGATTCCACAGCCAAGCGAGATCTGGCCAGTGTGGCTCCCACAGCACTCAGCATAATAAGCAGGGAAAGTTTCACACAGCAACTCATTCCGTCATTCCCTCAGTCACACTTATTTACGGATTCATTCATGCCTTTACTTACATTACATTCACCCACTCTTTCCTTTACTCACACACTTCCTTTTATGCTCACATTCACTCTGTGTCAATCAGAACGCTCTCAAAAACAGAAGGCACGCTCAATGTGTCACGTGAGGGTAAACTAGTGAGACACGATTTTCAGAGGTGTGAGCAGGGTGAAGGGAACCCACACGGGAAGGTTACTAGTCGATAGATACCCAAGAACTGCATCAAGGGAATGCCGTTTCCTCCCCGAGAATGGAAGGGTCCAGGGGAGGGAGCCGTTATCACAAAGTGGCGAGAGTTATAACCACGGGAGAGGGGCCGCCCACAGGAGCTTATGGCCATGGCCATGGGGACGTAAACACATCCAAAGCGCCAAGTGGCACCACCTGCAGCCAGGGGTCTCTTGAGTGGGGCTGGCCACAGCCTTGCCCACCTAGCTCAGCACCCAGCTTGGACACATGGCCACTCCACACAACTGTGAGCATGGACACGCTCGCGCCTGGCCCCCACCTTCACGGGTGGGCACAGGGCACCACGCCCTTTCCCAGGGAATGGCACCCACATCCATTACAGTAGCTCTCACCTACCGTGTGCCAGAGGGTGCTCTGGGCGCTCCCCATCCACGAACTAATCTCCTCTCTCAGAGACCAGGCTGGGTGAGCGAATGCTGTTCACATCTTACAGGCAGGAGGTCCCAGGCCAGAGAGGGCAGGGACGCCCCAGGCACAGGGAGCCGTGTAAGGGAGCTGCGGCAGTTCAACCCCATCCCCTACCCCCCAGTCAAGGGCTCCTTCCACCAGAGCACACTGACTGCTGCTGACCCAGAACCCACGCTCAGAGTGTGTGCACACAGTGCCCATATTCGGACGTGTAAACGTGTGCCGTGTCTATGCGTCTGTGCCCATGGTCCTCACACACATCTGTACCCATAATAACGGCCTGCACGCGGAGGAGAGGGAGTCACCGGCCCCTCTGGGCTCCCACCGCCCTTGGTGGTTTCTCTCGGTGCTGTCACCGTTTCCCTCCCTGGACTGGCCGTGTCTTGAGAACAGGATACCCGGGTACTCAGTGCAGGGCCATAAACACTTTACACCCTTTCTACACCATTGAAATATCCCACACAATACATGTTATACACCACTGAAATATCCCACACAATATTGGTTCTGGTCAAGGAACACATTTCACAATGGAAGAGGTAAAACAATAGTCTAATGACTATGAGCTTCCCTGTTCTTATCACACACACCGTAAACATCTGCCCTTACAGAAGGGTGGGGTGGCCTATGGACAATTTAGTTATGGCAACAGTTAGGAAACAACACTTTGTGAGGTCTGAGAGCCTACAGAATTTAGTGTATTCTTTGAATCAACAACCAATATATGCTGTTCATTATGCCACAAACAGAATACATAGGTCTAGGAACCAAAGGGTAGAAATGGAGGTCACACTTCTCATCACTTCATTAGTGAAACTTTTTTATTGAATGTATTGGGGTGACACTGGTTAACAAAATTATACAGGGTTCAGGTGCACAATTCCACAACACATCATCTGTACACTGTTGTGTGTTCACCACTCCAAGTCAAGTCTCCTTCCATCACCATTTATCTGCCCTATACCCTCCTCCACCTCCCTCCCCATTCACCACACTGTTGTCTGTGTCCATGAGTTTTTCCTGTTGTTTGTTTTTTTCATTTTTGCTCAATCTCCTTACCCCCTAAAATCCCAAAGCCCCACCCCCAGTTGTCAGACTGCTCTCTATCTATGAGTCTGTCTCTATTTTGCTTGTTAGTTCATATTGTTCATTAAATTCAACATATGAGTGAAATCATATGGTACTTGTCTTTCTCTGACTGCCTTATTTCACTAATCATAATGCTCTCCAGATCCATTCATGCTGTGGCAAAGAGTATTATTTCCTTCTTATTTTACAGCCAAGTAGTTATCTATTGTGTAAAAGCACCACAGTTTTTTAAAAAATATATTTTTATTGATTTCAGAGAGGAAGGGAGAGGGAGAGAGAGAGATAGAAACATCAATGATGAGAGAAAATCATTGATTGGCTGCCTCCTGCATGCCCCACACTGGGGATTGAGCCCACAACCTGGGCATGTGTTCTTGACCAGAATCGAACCTGGGACCCTTCAGTCCACAGGCTGTTGTTCTGTTCACAGAGGCAAACCCACTAGGGCTACCACAGCTTTTTTATCTACTCATCTACTGATGGGCACTTGGGCTGCTTCCAAATCTTGGCTATTGTAAATAATGCTGCAATAAACATTGGGTGCATATGTTCTTTTGAATTAGTGTTTTGGGTTTCTTTGGATAAATTCCCAGAAGTGGAATACCTAGGTCATAAGGCAGTTCCATTTTTAATTTTTTGAGGTAACTCCACACTGCTTTCCACAGTAGCTACACCAATCTGAATGCCCACCAATAGTGCATGAGGGTTTCCTTTTTTCTACATACTCACCAACAGTTGTTGTTTGAGGATTTATTCATGGTAGCCATTCTGACAGGTGTGAGGTGATATGTCATTGTGGTTTTAATTTGCATTTATCTGATGATTAGTAATATTGAGCATCTTTTCATATGTCTATTGGCCATTGTATGTCCTCTTTAGAGAAGTGTTTACTCAGATCCTTTGCCCATATTTTATTATTTTTCTTTTACTTTTTTTAATTTAATAAATCTTTATTGTTCAGATTATTACAATTGTTCCTCTTTTTCCCCCATAGCTCCCCTCCACCCGGTTCCCACTCCACCTTCTGCCCTTACCCACCCCACTGTCCTCATCCATAGGTGTACAATTTTTGTCCAATCTCTTCCCGCACCCCCCACACCCCTTTCCCCCTGAGAATTGTCAGTCCACTCCCTTTCTATGCCCCTGATTCTATTATATTCACCAGATTATTCTGTTCCTCAGGTTTTTAATTCACTTGATTTTTAGATTCACTTGTTGATAGACATTTATTTGTTGTTCATAATTTTTATCTTTACCTGTTTCTTCCTCTTCTTAAAGAATACCTTTCAGTATTTCATATAATACTGGTTTGGTGGTGATGAACTCCTTTAGCTTTTTCTTATCTGTGAAGCTCTTTATCTGACCTTCAATTCTGAATGATAGCTTTGCTGGGTAGAGTAATCTTGGCTGTAGGTTCTTGCTATTCATCACTTTGAATATTTCTTGCCACTCCCGTCTGGCCTGCATAGTTTCTGTTGAGAAATCCGCTGACAGCTGTATGGGTGCTTCCTTGTAAGTAATTAACTGTTTTTCTCTTGCTGCTTTTAAGGTTCTCTCTTTATCTTTTGCTCTTGGCATTTTAATTATGATGTGTCTTGGTGTGGTCCTCTTTGGATTCCTTTTGTTTGGGGTTCTCTGTGCTTCCTGGACTTGTAAGTCTATTTCTTTCACCAGGTAGGGAAAGTTTTTGGTCATTATTTCTTCAAATAGGTTTTCAGTATGTTGCTCTCTCTCTTCTTCTGGCACCCCCACAATTCTGATGTTGGTACGCTTGAAGTTGTGCCAGAGGCTCCTTACACTATCTTCATATTTTTGGATTCTTTTTTCTTTTTGCTTTTCCAGTTGGGTGTTTTTTTACTTCTTTGTATTTCAAATCTTTGACTTGATTCTTGTAATCCTCTAGTCTGCTATTGGATCTCTGTATAATATTTTTTATTTCAGTCAGTGTATGCTTAATGTCTAGTTGGTCCTTTTTCATATCCTTGAGGGTCTCGTTAAATTTATCGGCCTTTTCTAGAAAATTCTTGAAAAACCTTATAACCGTGGTTTTGAACTCTATATCCAGTCGTTTGCATTCCTCCATTTCTTTCATTTGTGACCTGTTTCTTTGTCTCCACATTTTGGCTGCTTCCCTGAGTTGATAGAGTGGCTTTGTGTGCTAGGTGTCCTATAGGGCCAAGTGGCTCAGCCTCCCCAGTTACCTGAGGTGGACACTCTTGGTGCACCCCTTTGTGGGCTGTGTGCACAGTCTTGTTGTAGTTAAGCCTTGATTGTTGTTGGTATCACTGGGAGGAACTGACCTCCAGGCCAATTGGCTGTGAGGATCAGCTGTGTCTCTGCTGGGAGAACTTCTGTGCTGGAGACACCCTTATGAGAGAAGACTTGCAAAAGCCTCTGTGCTCAGCTTGGATGGGGCGGAGTCTCAGGGCGGAGCAAACAGCATTGGTTTCCCAGCAGCCCTGCCCTAATAGGCCCCTGTGTCTCAGTGTCCTGTGGTAATCACTGCAAGCACCTCTGAGAGAAAGCCACCCTCGAGTTCTGCCTGCTGCCAGACAGTCCAGTTTCTCCCTGAATGAGTCTGGGTCCCCAGAGTCTCGCCCGGAACTGGAGTTCAGAGCAGTCGGGAGCTTTGGTCTCCCTCCCACTTGAGAAAGCCAGCCGCGTACTCAGTTGCCCGCCCTCTCCGCACATGCGTGCCTCAGTACCTCTGCCTCCTGCAGCTCCTCTGAGTCTCAGTGTGCTTTTCTCTTTCCTTCTAGTTGTAGAATTTCCACTCAGCCAGCCTTTCTGTGGTTCTGGATGATGTCTGTTTTGTCTTTTAGTTGTAGTTTTGAAATTGTTGTGCGAGGCAGCAGTTTAGGTGTTTACCTATGCTGCCATCTTGGTTTCTCCCCCTTTGCCCATTTTTTTAATTGGATCACTTGTGGGGTTTTTTTGGTGTTGAGTTTGATACGTTCTTTATAAATTTTGGATTTAACACTTTATCAGATGTATCGGCAAATATGTCCTCTCATTCAGTGGATGGTCTTTTCATTTTATTGATGGTTTCCTTTGCTGTGCAAAATCTTTTTAGTTTGGTGTAGTCTCATTTGTTTATTTTTTTCTTTTGTTTCCCTTGCCCAATGAGATATATCTTTAAAAATATTGCTACGAGAAATGTCTGAGATTATACTGCTTATGTTTTCTTCTAGGACTTTTATGGTTTCAAGTCTAACATTTAACTTTTTAATCCATTTCCAGTTTATTCTTGTGTATGGTGTAAGAAGGTGTTCTAGTTTTATTTTTTTGCACATATATGTCCAATTTTCTCAACACCATTTATTGAAGAGACTCTCTTTACCCACATGGCATATTTTTGCCTCCTCTGTCAAATATTAATTACTATAAAGGCATGGGTTTATTTCTGAGCTCTCTGTTCCATTGATCTATATGTATGTTTGTATGCCAGTAATATGCTGTTTTTACAGGCTTGTAGTACAATTTTATATCAGGTATCATGATTCCTCCAACTTTGTTCATCTTTCTCATAATTTCTGTGGCTATTTGAGGTCTTTTGTGGTTCCATATAAATTTTTGGAATATTTGTTCTAGTTTTGTGAAATACGCCATTGGTATCTTGACAAGAATTGCATTGAATCTATAGATTGCTTTGGGTAATATGGACATTTTAATATGTTAATTCTTCCTATCCATGAATACGATACATGCTTCCACTTTTTTGTATCTTCTTCAATTTCTTTCTTCAGTGTCTTATAATTTTCCAAGTACAGGCCTTTTACATCCTTGGTTAAATTTATTCCTAGTTTTTTAAAAAAATTTTATGCAACTGTAAATGGGATTGTTTCCTCAGTTTCCCATTCTGCTAGTTCATTACTAGTATTGGTGCATAAATGCAACTGATTTTTGGATATTTGTTTTGTATCCTGCTACTTTACTGAATTCATTTATCAGTTCTAGTAGTTTTAGGTGGAATCTTTAGGGTTCTTTCTATATAGGAGCATGTTACCTGCAAATAATGGCAGATTTAATTCTTCATTTATAATGTGGATGCCTTTTATTTTATTTTCTTGTCTGATTGCTACAGCTAAGACTTCCAGTCCTATGTTGAATACAAGTGGTAAAATGGACATCCCTGTGTTATTCCTGAACTTAAGGGAAATGTTTGTAGT
This sequence comes from Plecotus auritus, assembly GCF_963455305.1. Classification (NCBI taxonomy): domain Eukaryota; kingdom Metazoa; phylum Chordata; class Mammalia; order Chiroptera; family Vespertilionidae; genus Plecotus; species Plecotus auritus. Next base: position 134,973,633 of record NC_137784.1, read on the forward strand.
TTTTCCCTATTGAGTACAATGTTGGCTGTGGGTTTGTCATACACAGCCTTTATCATGTTGACATATGTTCTCTCTATTCCCACTTTGCTGAGAGTTTTAATTATAAGTGGATGTTAGATTTTATCAAATGCTCTTTCTGCATTTATTGCAATAGTCATGTAAATTTTACTTTTCATTTTGTTTATGTTGTGTATCACATTAATCGATTTGTAGACATTGAACTAACCTTACATCCTAGGAATAAATCCAACTTGATAATGGTGTGATCCTTTCAATGTGTTGCTAAATTCTATTTGATAATATTTTGTTGAGAATTTTTGAACCTATGTTCATCGGGGATATTTTCTATCTTTTGTAATGCCTTTGTCTGATTTGGGAATCCGAATAATGCTCTCCTTGTAAAATGAGCTTGTGAACCTTCACTCCTCTTGAATTTTTGGGAATAGTTTGAGAAAGGAAAGTGTTAGTTCTTCTTTGAATGTTTGGTAAAATTAACCTATGAAGGCATCTGTGGACCAAGGAATTTTTAAAAATGTAGGTATGGGCAAAAGTTTTTTATCCATTTTTTTTCTCACAAATGGTTGGTCTCTAGTAGGTATTTCTCTCTTTTTTCCTTTTTTAAAATAGAATTTTTATTGATTTCAGAGAGGAAGGGAGATGGAGAGATAGAAACATCAATGATGAGAGAGAATCATTGATTGGCTGCCTCCTGCATGCCCCACACTAGGAAACGAGCCCATAACCTGGACATATGCCTTGACCAGGAATCAAACTGTGACCTCCTGGTTCATAGGTTGATGCTCAACCACTGAACCGTACTGGCTGGGCAGTATTTTTTATCACCCCCCTTTCTCCAGCATTCATTCTGTCTTCTTTTATTCAGTCCAGGTGAGAAGTTACTATAATGCTTGCATTTGCAACATGGAGGTGAGGAGCAGATGAGTGGTGGGTAAGTCACTGCTAAGAGGGTGAGAATTGGTTCTGTGGAGAGATGAATGAAAAAATCAACTATTATGATAGTTTGTGGCCAGCTAAATCTCAACCTCAGCTGACAATATCTTTTTTTTTTAAAGTTTAAGAATTTTTTTTTAAATATTTTTTTTTTTTATTTTTTACAGAGAGGAAGGAAGAGTGATAGATAGTCAGAAACATCGATGAGAGAGAAACATCGACCAGCTGCCTCCTGCACTCCTCCCACTGGGGATGTGCCCGCAACCAAGGTACATGCCCTTGACCGGAATCGAACCTGGGACCTTTCAGTCCGCAGGCCGACGCTCTATCCACTGAGCCAAACCGGTTTTGGCAGCTGCCAATATCTTATTCCTTAGTATCTAACTTGTCTTACTGGATTTTCTTGGGTATCACATAAGCAGCAATGACGCTGAAGTCATGGCATATACAGAAAACATGATCCAGATCAGAGGTACAAAACCATTGGGAATAGATGGCTGTGATTGGAGGACTTTCAATCCATCCATTGTTCATCGTTTCAGTCATATCGTGAATAGTGGCCTGTGTGCGCCTACTGGATGCCTTTAACTGTCTCTTTTCTTAACTGAATTTATTGGGGCACAGGTTTCAATAAAACATCATCTGCTTGATCCTCAGTGCCTCTGTGTGTTATTTGTTTTTTGAAGTAAATAAAAATGGCTTATATTTAATTCTACTAAAGTCAATTTATCATTAATTATGTCAAGTATTGAAAAGAAAATGTTGACAATACATAAATATCTAGCATCTAGTTAAAAGTTATTTTCTCATATCAAGCAACACTTAAAAGTTCACTAAAGATGTTTTTTATGAAACTCATTTAGCCTGGCTGGTGTGGCTCAGTGGTTGAGCATCGACCTATGAACCAGGAGGTCACGCAGGGTTCAATTCCTGGTCAGGGCACATGCCCACGTTGTGGGCTTGATCCCCAGTAGGGGCCATGCAGGAAGCAGCCAATCAATGGTTTTCTCTCATCACTGATGTTTCTATCTCTTTCTCCTCTCCCTTCTTCTCTGAAATCAATAAAAACATATTTTTAAAAAAAAAAGAAAGTAATTTAAATTGTCAATTGTTTTACTTTTCCTGGAAAAATAAGCTTTGAAATTCTTTAAAAATTTTGATTACACTGCTAATATCATCCATAGTTAGATAAATTGCATCAGTTATATAAAAATCATAAGTAATTTCATACTTCATAATGTATATAAATTACATTTAAAGTTGCTCAGCAAATAGTTAACGCTTATCAGCTTTAAACATTTTTAAACGAAACTAAATTATTTAACTTAAGTATTTTAGTCATTACTAGAGGCCTAGTGCACAAAATTCATGCATGGGTAGGGTCCCTAGCAGCTGCTGGCTGCCTGCCAGGGCCTCCCTCCCCCTGGCTGCCTGCCGCCACTGCCTCCAGCAGGAGGGGGGGAGGGGCAGAGGGAGGGGCCTCGGGTGATTGGCCAGCCAGCCCCACCCCCTGGTTGAACTCCCAGTCGAACTCCAGGTCGAGGGGACAATTTGCATATTAGGCTTTTATTATATAGGATTAACCCTGTATTGCATTTTAAAATCTTTTTATGTATATATCACAAATATGGTTATTAAATAGATTCACAGTATATATGCGGTATTGAAATTTCATGGGGGGAGGGTGAGCAGTAAGACAAAAAATGTCTAGAAAGGTGTTTTAGGGGATGATAATGAAAAATAAGTGGAGAAACTGCTCTAGGACCTCTTCCCACTCCTAGCCAAGATACATAATACCATTTAGAATTATTTGGATATTAATTAATGATATATTGAAGGAAAGACTGAAAATTGTGGGAGTTCATTCATCACAATCCTGGCCTACAAGATGATAAAGATGGCAAGTCATCAACTGGAACATGTACCCATTTCCCTTGCCACTTCCTCTTCCTGGCTCTGAACACTCCCCACTTGCCTGTAACCAGACTTGATCTCTTCCTCCCTGTCTCACACACCCTCAGTCCTTACACTTGGGGAGTGAGGAAAAGCCAACTCCTTGACTGTCAAATCCCAGGCCTTGTAAAAAGAGAGAAAAGGTGGGGAGCCCTGTGAGCCCAGTAGTGTGTGGAGGGAAGATAAGTAGGAAAGGAAGAGTTCTTCAAGACTATGACTCACTCTTAACTCTATCAAACACTTTGAACTCAATTTTTATTAGAATCAGACCCCAAGTTCATTGCTATCACCCCAACATTCCCTATCCCATTTTCAGATGGACATCACCTGGGAACCTGAAGGAGCCCTGGACATGGTACCCACCCACTCAAGTCCTTCCTAGGTTTAAGCTGCCTCTGACCTTGTTCTTATCTCCCATGTACCACCCAGCCCCTGAGGATATATGGCCCATGGAATTAATGAAAGAACCTCTGCTTCCAGTGAAGAACATCTCAACAGTGAAATAGGTCTCAATTTATGGCCACAGGCAAAGAGCTGCCTTGATCTGGATGGAGCCTTGTTTTGTTTTCCCTATGCAATAAACATTGTTCCTTTACTGTTTATGGAGTCTACATGAAGGGAGAGGCGGCCATTGCTGGGATATCATTGTCCATAAGGCTGTCCCAGTGATTAGGGGCCTGGTAATCTGATGTTTAGATGGTGAGGGCTTCCTGGAGAGAGAAGTCCAAAGAAATACTCCTTAAAACAGGGCAAAGGTAGATCTCTGCCCAAGGGCCTTGTGCCTTAGTGGGAAGTGTGCTGGGAGGATACCTTTAACTACACAAGGAGAATTCGGCACCTGGCTCATAGTGCTTTCTACCCCAAATCCTGCCACCAACCCAGGGGATTTCATTATCCACACAGATAACCCAACCAACACCCTGGCCTCCAAAGCCATTGACCCAATCTCTAGGAACCAACATCTTTTCTCCCCTTTAACCACCCACTCCTTAAATGTTAGCATTACCCAGAGCTCTCTCTGCTTTTTATTGATTTTTTTTTTTAGAGAGAGGGAAACATCGATTTGTTCCACTTATGTATGCATTCATTGGTTGATTCTTTTAAAAATATATTTTTATTATTGATTTCAGAGAGGAAAGGAGAGGGAGAGATAGAAACACCAATGACGACAGAGAATCATTCATCAGCTGCCTCCCGCACACCCCACACTGGGGATCGAGCCCACAACCTAGGCATGTGCCCTGAGAATTGAACCATGACCTCCTGGTTCATAGGTTGATGCTCAACCACTGAGCCACGCCCGCTGGGTGATTGGTTGATTCTTGTATGTGCCTTGACTGAGGATTGAACCCATAACCTTGGCATATTGGGACAATGCTTTAACCAATTGAATTCCTGGTCAGGGCTGCTCTGTCTTCTTAACTACAATCATCTCATTATCTGGTTAGTCTTCTCCCAGGCCTTACCCTCCCATCTCCTCAGGGACTGGGCATGAGTCAGTCTTCAACATCTCCCTCTATTGGTTCCTACCTGTTCAAGCCTCTCTCTTCTTTCCCAAGAAAATCCTCATTTGTTCTTGTATCTTCCTTTAGCTGCCTATCTCTGTCTCCTTCCTGTCTCATTCAAATTTCTCAAGGAGAGTCTATACTTGATGTCCAGTCTCCTCTATATCTGCTTTCTGCTCCAGATTTACCCATCTCAGGGCTCTTCTTCAAAGTGTGTTTTCTGTGCCTACAATCCCTATGACTGCACCCCACCACAATCCTGCCTGCCCTCTAAGCTAGAGATGAGGCCCAAACCAACCCAGAGGGGCATGCTAATCTCGCTCCCTTGAATCTAACAATATCTCCTCAAACTAAGCATAGATTGAGGTGGAAACTTTCCCAGTTCATTTTTAAATGTAGTACCAAAATGTTACAGCCCATCCCCACAAAAAAGCAATAAACTCAGAAATGGCAAATAGATTTAATATAGTGTGTCAAATTCAATTGATTGATAGTGGCTGCCTAGAGTGCTGTGTTGAGTACATTTCTGAGGACGCACCCTGGCATGAAGAGAAAGGCTGCTGGGATTAGCAATATCTGAAATCACAAGTAAAAGAAAATTAGAAAGTCAACTGATAGCCACCAAACAGGAAGGAATACAATGTCAAAAGCAGTGTTTTCCCACACTCTCCGTATGGTCCTCCGACCTTGGCCTTCCTATAACCACCCAGCTCATCCCATCCCCAAGAGCCCTGGCTGCCCTCACCAAATCTAAGCATATACCTGAAATCTCACTTGTAGGAAAAACCACAGGCACCAGAGCTACCACTGCTGCTGGCACCAGCTCCACTGAGGCCAGAGAAGAGCCCAAACGTGAGAGTGGTGGGCAGGCTGGCACTGGCACCGAAGCTGCCACTGGCGCTGGCACCAGCACTGGCACC